>NC_086445.1:271400783-272000783 GCF_028390025.1 Pseudophryne corroboree
ATATATATATATATATATACTCCGAACCTCCGGCACTAGGAATGTCCATGCAAAGGACAAGCTTGGTCCGGTGACCTCCCCAGGGATGTCGTCCCTTGTAAATATGTCCTTGAAAAATTAGGTCGGCACTCGGAGACTTTCAAATCATATCAACTTGTATTAGAGCAGAATCTGCACTAATACAAGTTGATGTGATTTGAAAGTCTCTGAGTGCCGCCTCATTTTTCAAGGATATATAGATATACATAACTATATATATATATAGCTATATATGTGGGTGTAAATAAATATATATATATATATATATATATATTTATTTACACACACATACACGTATATATACACACATATATATATATATATATATATATATACATATCTATAGATATATATAAGTGTGTGTGTGTAAATATATATATGTGTATGTATATATATATATATATATATATATATTTTTTTTTTTTTTTTGTTCATCTGCCTTCTCTTTATTAGGGGCCCCACTGTCTTAAGTGCCCCGGACCCCCCATGGTCTTATTCCGGCTCTGCTGGTGGGGCACTGGCGATTGGCTGAGCAGCAGGGTGTCTCTGATTGGCTGAGCGAGCATGGCACTGGCATCTGAGATCATCATTATGCTGCAGAGGAGACGGAGGGAGACAGCATGGCGCATTGGTAGGAGGAAGAGATCAGGGAGCTGCTTTCTGTTAGAGGGGAGGAGGAGATCCGGAAGCAGATCACTGGGACAGTGAAGGACGCCACAGTGTACACCAACATTGCCAAGATACTTACCTCAAAGGGCATTGTGTGGACACAGCAGCAGGTAGTGAATAAATTGAAAGCTCTCAGAAAATATTACAACAAAGTTCACGACCACAACAGGAGAAAAAGTGGTGCTGCTAGAATGGAGTGGCTTTACTACGATTGGTGCAATGAAGTATTTGGCAATTCTGCACTGGTTAATCCCATTGCCATTTCATCTTCCAGTTGTGCATCCTCACAAAGCGCTACCCCAGAGAACATCCAATCCATTCCAGTGACGCCACCAATGCTGTATGATGACATCACTGAGATCAGTGACACCGATCCGATGGCTGACGTGGGGGACCCAGTCACCAATATTATCGAGTTTGATACCAGTGGAAAATATATATGAGACATGCAATATCACAAGAGAGCGCTAAGTATCTATTACTATTTCATAAACAGTTTATGCAATCACATAAATTAAGAACATATGTAAATACAATGCATAAATTAAAAATTACTTAAAAGGTTATTCACTGCTGATAATATTACACGCTGCCATATAGCGTATCCCAATTATGTATTGCACATATGTCCACAGCCAAAGGGCAATATGACTAGTCCACTCCAGAGAAAAATATGAGGTCCCAATTTGTTCTGTGGGAATGTAAGTGGATGCTTACCACTAGTAGTAAATGCTCAGCTGTATGTTGGACTGGCGCTGTGCTACTACCTACCCAGCCGCCGGAAAGTTTATGCTCACCACTGTTTCCTTATGGTCTCATCTGAGATTCGCTGTCAGCATGCAGGGTCCATTGCAGTTTGTGGGAGCGGCGGTGTTCTGCTCAGTTCACAGGGGAGGGAGGGTGCCGTTCGTGGCTGAGAGTCCACGGCAATTGCCGCAGGCTGTGGTGCTGTGTTTATGAAGATCTGAAGGGAAAGTGAGGCAGCGTGGAGTATCCTTAACGCGTTTCTCTGTGAAAGCAAAACCACGGTTTCATCAGAAGGTAAAACAGTGAAGTGGAGAGCTCTATTTAAGCTCCTGGATGACCAATCGTAAGAGCAAAATACAGGTTGAGTATCCCTTATCCAAAATGCTTGGGACCAGAGGTATTTTGGATATCGGATTTTTCCGTATTTTGGAATAATTGCATACCATAATGAGATATCATGGTGATGGGACCTAAGTCTAAGCACAGAATGTATTTATGTTACATATACACCTTATACACACAGCCTGAAGGTAATTTTAGCCAATATTTTTTGTAACTTTGTGCATTGAACAAAGTGTATCTACATTCACACAATTCATTTATGTTTCATATACACCTTATACACACAGCCTGAAGGTCATTTAATACAATATTTTTAATAACTTTGTGTATTAAACAAAGTTTGTGTACATTGAGCCATCAAAAAACAAAGGTTTCACTATCTCACTCTCACTCAAAAAAGTCCGTATTTCGGAATATTTGGATATGGGATACTCAACCTGTAGTTACTGATTCACAGGTGCTTATTCACAGGTGTCTCAATCAATTAATCAGCAGGTGTTCTGTGCTATTAGTGGGTCAGGTTTCAATCTCAATGGCTAGCATTTTTACATATGCATCAGTTAAATCGATACACAAATAGACTATACATCTATATAACCATAAGCAACAGAGCCTACCAAAATACACTTATATTAAATATAAAATTAATTAAGCAAACATATATACCCATTTTATAGAGGCTGTACGCAGGGGCGGATCCAGAAGAAAATGAAAGGGGGGGCACCATAATATGGGAACAGTAATAGTTATATTTACATGCACCTAAGGCACGCGTGCTCCCAGATAAGGAGTGTGGTTCTCCTTTTGAAAAAAAATAAAAAAGAAGTGTCAGTGATCGCGCTGAGCCCAAGGAAAAGTGGGTCCCACGGACCCCTCACTTTTAAAAATTGGGGTCCTATCTGTCCTTTTCTGGGTCCCATCGGAATGAAGGTTCATATTAATCTTATTAATTATTCAAATATAAAAACAGACTTGATTTCGACACTACAAAAGTATTGCGAGGGGGAGGAGGGGGTGACAATGCTGCTGGGCTGTGTAGCATACAGGACACTCTGCCCCAGAGCTGTAACTAGACATTTCAGTGCCCTTTGGCAGAAAGTAAATTGGTGCTCCCCCTGCCATATTTCAAACCAAGGACAGTGCGCACCGAAGGCGCGCACCAAAAATGTATGGGTGTGGCTTCATGGGGAAAGAGCATGGCCACAAAACAGTACCAATTTACATTACACCACACAGGTAGAGCACGTTATATACACATTGCACCAGGTAGAGCACGTTACACACATTGCGCCAGTTAGAACACCCTATACACATTGCGCCAGGTAGAGCACGTTACACACGCTGCGCCAGGTAGAGCACGTTACACACACTGCGCCAGGTAGAACACATTATACAGACAGAGCCAGGTAGAACACGTTATACAGATTGCGCCAGTTACAACACGTTATACACACTGCACCAGATAGAGCACGTTCTACACAATGCGCCAGTTAGAACACCCTATACACATTGCGCCAGGTAGAGCACGTTACACACGCTGCGCCAGGTAGAGCACGTTACACACACTGCGCCAGGTAGAACACATTATACAGACAGAGCCAGGTAGAACACGTTATACAGATTGCGCCAGTTACAACACGTTATACACACTGCACCAGTTAGAGCACGTTCTACACAATGCGCCAGGTAGAGCACGTTATACACAATGCGCCAGGTAGAGCACGTTATACACAATGCGCCAGTTACAACACGTTATACACACTGCACCAGTTAGAGCACGTTCTACACAATGCGCCAGGTAGAGCACGTTATACACAATGTGCCAGGTAGAGCACGTTATACACAATGCGCCAGGTAGAGCACGTTACACACACTGCGCCAGGTAGAGCACGTTACACACACTGCGCCAGGTAGAGCACGTTACGCACACTGCGCCAGGTAGAGCACGTTACACACACTGCGCCAGGTAGAGCACATTATACAGATTGCGCCAGGTAGAGCACGTTATACAGATTGCGCCAGGTAGAACACGTTATACACACTGCACCAGGTAGAACACGTTACACACATTGCACCAGTTAGTGTTCTATACACATTGCGCCAGGTAGAGCATGTTATACACGTTTTATATGGTACTAGGGAGTAGCGACAGAGGTAGCAGGGAGAAGGGACAGAGGTAGCAGGGACAGAGATAGGCACCAGGGAATAGGGACAGAGAGAGCAAGGAGTAGGGACAGAGGCACCAGGGGGTAGAGACAGAGAGAGGCACCAGGGGGTAGGGACAAAGGTAGCAAGGAGTAGGGACAGAGGCACCAGGGGGTAGGGACGGAGGCAGCAGGGGGAAGGGTCGGAGGCAGCAGGGGGTAGGGACGGAGGCAGCAGGGGGTAGGGACAGAGGCACCAGGGGGTAGGGACAGAGGCACCAGGTGGTAGGGACAAAGGCACCAGGGGGTAGGGACAAAGGCACCAGGGGGTAGGGACAGAGGCACCAGGGGGGTAGGGACAGAGGCACCAGGGGGTAGGGACAGAGGCACCAGGGGGTAGGGACAGACAGGCAGGAGAGTGTGCAGCCAGAAACCCCACCAAATAACTCCCTCCAGGGACCAGGCCCCCACTGCTTACCATGGACACTGTGAGCAGCCAGCAGCGCTGTCAGGCCGGGGGTTATAGTTCGCCAGCATGGAGTCTCAGGATGCGGCCAGGGGGGAGCGGAAAACGCTGAGGGGGCGGCCGCATGGTCGAGGAGGGAGAAGAGGGGAATCAGCGGGGAGTGTGGCGGCATCCAGCTGGGGGACCAGGGACCAAACTGCACCCACCTCAGGTACAGCAGCGGAGACGGAGTTCATCGTGGGGGGAGAGCATGCGGAGCAGAGGAGGAGGGGAGGGCGGGAGATCACACTCTTCATGGTCTCCGCCTCTTCCAAGTTCCTCCCTCCGTTCCGTCCCTCCCACCGGACTGATTGACAGGACAGGACAGCGCTGCGGCTCACAGCGCGTCCTGAGTGAGTCGGGACCCAGCGTTTTTTTATGTTTTTGTGTACCCATATCAATTCCTGGGTAACGACAGGGGGGGCACGGTCCCGAGTGCCCCCCCCCCCCCCCCCTGGATCCGCCACTGGCTGTACGGAGAAACATAGGAGTATTAACATTTCCATTGATTTATATTTACTACAAAGATCAGAAGAATCATCCCCAGTTTACTGAGGTCCTGGTGGCCTAGAGCACTAATCCCCTACATCTAGCAAAGGCGCAACCAGTGTTCGAATCTCACTGAAGGATGATTTATTTTTAATTTTGTTTTTGAACATTATTATCTATATTTATTATTTCAATAGTTTTAAAAGGATTTATAGTCATAGTTATTAATTAAGTATGACCTTAAATTAATTTCATTTTTACGTTTTTAATTTTCAAAAACGTCTGTTTATGAGGCAACTGAAGACTGAAAAATACAATGTAATAGAATAAAATGACATAAAATAAGAAAAACGGAAAAAAAAACAGAAAAATACAATCGCATTAGCCAAGTTCAAAATATCAGATGAAAAAAAGGGGGGCTCCTATCACGTTGGCGCCTTTAAGCTGCCCTGAACTATGTCCCTTCCTAAAGTGTCACCACACTTTCAACAGGTAAACAATGCAAAAGAAGGTGGAAAGGATATGGCTCTTGGCGCTATACTACAATATTCAACACTTTGCATGTACATATATATTAAAATTTACACAATACGTACCTCTCAATAGATCCCCCGGTGATTTCTTTTCTTCTTTCAATATTCATCCAGTGTTGTGTCCCACATCACTGGGACACAACACTGGATGAATATTGAATGAAGAAAAGAAATCACGGGGGGAGAGGAACGTATTGTGTAAATTTTAATATATATGTACATGTAAAGTATTGAATATTGTAGTATAGCGCCAAAAGATCAAAATATCAATCTCAAAAATAGGTAAAGATGATTACTACTGGATAAAGTAGAAGGGGGCGGGACTCTTCAGTAGGAACACAATATAACAGCAGTGTCCCATCAGATGATTACTCTCACTTAAAGCACCACGGTATAGAGCAGAAATGGTAGTGCTTACTCTGTGGTATTACACCATATTTTCTATAGTGATTCTTGCCTAGAAAAGACACGCATATAGGGTTTAATTGATATGTGTAATCATATATATTTTGTTATTTATAAAAGACTTTAGATTGTGGAAACCCTATAGAAAAAGATATAGATATATATTCGCAGAGGAAATATACACAAATAGCAGGTGCACCTATTTTCTTAAAAACTATAAAGTTAAAAAGTCAACTATTAGTATTAATGGGGTATATAATAACAAGTTCTTTTTATCATGATGTCAGGCAAAGAGTTAATATAGCCCGTCATCATGGCAAAGGACACAAAAAAGGAAAAATGGAACTATATATTGTTCATCTCAATACAGTCATTGAGACCATTTGGAGACAGAGTACCCAGAGAAAATATCCAATATGCTTCACGTTTGCATAGGAGATTATATCGATCACCACCTCTTGTGGTCTCTCTAATGTGCTCCACACATTGTATACTAAGACAACTAATGTCATTTTTATGTTTCCAGTTAACATGGCGGGCTATAATGGTTGTAAAGGTCAGCGCACTAATTGGTTGGTAAGGGTATGTAATGGGTGTGTGATGGTCTGGGTGAAGTTTGTGTGCCACGTGGATGTGTGTGTCAATGATGGTCACTCTAACCGTTGGATTGCCGTGTGCATCTAATTTTATTTTTATTTTTATTTTAAAATGTTCATACAGTATCAAGGTTGTCCTTATTGGCAACAACCTATGAGGATTAGATAATGGTTCCTTTCAGTTATTGGTCCACCTCTTTCAGGTGTGTCCTGCAGACTACCCTTTATTTTGTATACCTTCCTAGTGGTATACAAGATGGACCCCAGTTCAGGTGAATGTCAGGTGTACCCTGCGGGTCACCTTTACCATAGGGGTAATGAGAGCCTATGTTCCCTCTGAGTCTGGATGCTGGATGGTGTCTATGGAGTATGATCAGTGCGGCGTCCCGCCTGTCATACGCCTTCTGTGTGCAGCACTGAGGTGTGAAAGAGTGGGCTGTGTGCACTGACACTTACCGCCGTGGACAGGATTTTCTGCTGCCTGTCGCCGGTGAGCCGCGTCTCTGCTGTTCCCCCCTCAGGCTGTCAGTCCTCCGTTACCTCCGTCTTTCTTAGTGGATGTTCTCCCCAGCGGCAGCCGGTCCCCTCCGTGGCTTCTTCTGTCTCCCTTACTGTGCGCGCTGTCTGGCGGCAGCTGATCTCCTTCGTCTCCTCCTCGTCGTCCGCGTTCCGTCCTGCCGCTTCCGGGTTCGCACGTCACGTTCAGTACCACGTGAGCGCTCTTTCAGTGCAAAGTTCAGATTGCCCTGTTCCCTTCTCCGGCCGGAGAGGGGAATCTGTAGGCTGTATTCTTGTGAATGAGTTGGGACGTAATTAACATCACACTCATTCACAAGAATACAGCCTACAGATTCCCCTCTCCGGCCGGAGAAGGGAACAGGGCAATCTGAACTTTGCACTGAAAGAGCGCTCACGTGGTACTGAACGTGACGCGCGAACCCGGAAGCGGCAGGACGGAACGCGGACGACGAGGAGGAGACGAAGGAGATCAGCTGCCGCCAGACAGCGCGCACAGTAAGGGAGACAGAAGAAGCCACGGAGGGGACCGGCTGCCGCTGGGGAGAACATCCACTAAGAAAGACGGAGGTAACGGAGGACTGACAGCCTGAGGGGGGAACAGCAGAGACGCGGCTCACCGGCGACAGGCAGCAGAAAATCCTGTCCACGGCGGTAAGTGTCAGTGCACACAGCCCACTCTTTCACACCTCAGTGCTGCACACAGAAGGCGTATGACAGGCGGGACGCCGCACTGATCATACTCCATAGACACCATCCAGCATCCAGACTCAGAGGGAACATAGGCTCTCATTACCCCTATGGTAAAGGTGACCCGCAGGGTACACCTGACATTCACCTGAACTGGGGTCCATCTTGTATACCACTAGGAAGGTATACAAAATAAAGGGTAGTCTGCAGGACACACCTGAAAGAGGTGGACCAATAACTGAAAGGAACCATTATCTAATCCTCATAGGTTGTTGCCAATAAGGACAACCTTGATACTGTATGAACATTTTAAAATAAAAATAAAATTAGATGCACACGGCAATCCAACGGTTAGAGTGACCATCATTGACACACACATCCACGTGGCACACAAACTTCACCCAGACCATCACACACCCATTACATACCCTTACCAACCAATTAGTGCGCTGACCTTTACAACCATTATTCCACGCAAGGAGGTAGGACGCCTTCAGGTATAGCAGCACAATTGGTACCCCACTCTGTGAGCGCAGCTTCCACCCCCCTTTTTCCAATTAACATGGCGGGCTAAACTATGTTTGCTCCTACCCCTCAAGATGGTGCTTTTGTGTTCTAAAAATCTAGTGTGAAGCATCCTAATTGTCCGCCCTACGTGCTGCACCCCACAGATGCAGGTGATTACATAGACCACGTAGGTGTTACGACAGTTGATATATTCCATTATATTGAAAGATAAGCCCAACGAATGATATTTAATTTGGCTAGTTTTATCAATCATATATTTACACGTGATGCATCTAGGTTTAAAGCATTTATGATTCCCTTTTTTTCTTTGGGTTTCATGAAGCCAAGTAATTTTCCTAGTTGACGACTTAGCGTCAGATTTAAATTGACTAGGAGCAAGAAGATTTTGCAAATTTGATGCTTTCTTAAATGTGATGCAAGGAGTTTCTGCTAGTTCCCCTGAGAGAATGTTATCTGTTTTAAGAATAGGGTAATTCTTTTGAATGATGTTTTTGAGTTCTCTAGAAAAGGAATTGTATTTGGTATCAAATCTGGGTTGATTATCAAAGTTGGTCTCTATCGTGTCTTTTTTTGTTTAGATGATAAAAGTACTTCTCTCTCTCACATCTGAGTGCTTCAGAGAAAACTTGATTTGTTTGATCTGGAGGATAATTTTGTTCATGAAAGGCTTTTATAAGTTAATTTGCTTGGGCTTTAAACTGTTTAATACTAGAGCAATTGCGTCTAAGTCTGAGGTATTGGCTTTTTGGTATATTATTAAGCCAAGGGCGGTGATGACAACTATGATAGTTAAGAAAATTGTTAGTATCCACCTCTTTGCGGAAGGTGGATGTAGTGATGAATCCGTTATTTATATTGAGGGCAATATCCAAGAAGGTGATGTGAGATTTATTGATATTACTGGTAAAAGATAATCCGAATGTATTATTATTCAAGTGAGTTAGAAATTGAGAGGCTTGGTGACTGTCCCCATCCCAAATAAAAAACATGTCGTCGATGTAGCGTCCATATAGCACCAGGTTCGCCCTTAACGGACCACCCCACACATAACGATCTTCTAGGTGGCCCATATACAGGCTGGCTAAACTGGGGGCGAACCTGGTGCCCATGGCCACACCGATGACCTGCAAATAATAATGTGCATCAAAAGTGAAATAGTTGTGAGTCATGATGAAATGAACTGCATCTAGGATAAACTTGCATTTATTATGTCCAAGTGATGTGTTGGTAGATAAAGTGATGTTAAGTGCTTCCAACCCTAATTCGTGAGGAATATTGGTATATAGGGATTCCACATCACAGGTCATCAATAGATAACTATCCTTCCATTGTACATCTTTGATCAAATTGATGAAATGTGTGGAATCCCTAATATAAGATTTAAGTGCCAAAACATGTGGCTGCAAATGATAATCAACAAAAGCCGATAAATTGGATGTGAGGGAACCCAACCCCGAAATTATAGGACGCCCAGGTGGTGCATGTAAAGATTTGTGGATTTTGGGGAGGTGGTAATAAGTGGGTGTGATGGGGTGTGCGATATAAAGAAAATGAAATTCGGTCTTGGATATTGCCCCCTCTGCCAAGGCTGTATCTAGCAGACTCCTAAGTTGTTTTTGATAACTTACTGTTGGGTCTGCTTTAATTTGAGTATAGACGCAAGGATTATCAAGTTGTCTATGTGCTTCTATCAAATAATCTTTGGTATTTTGTACCACCGTCCCTCCCCCCTTATCCACGGCTCTAATGATAATGGATTTGTTGCTATTCAAATCTCTAAGGGCTTTGCGTTCTTGTGTATGTAGGTTATCTTTATTTTGCCAGCTTTTCTTATTTTTAGTTTTTTGGCATAGGTTCCTAAAGTCGTTAAGCGTTAAAATGTAAAAGGTATTGATGCCTCCACTAAGATGTTGAGTTGGGTAGAACTCAGATTTTCTCTTAAAGATACTTTTCCCATGCTTATTTACATCATAAATGTGAGCTGAACTTTCATGAAGGGTGCTTTCCTGTTCTAATTCTTTAAGTATCTGTAAACCAGGACTGTCGGTTGTGTCTAAAACAATTGCAGAACCTGAATTGCCCTGTTGTTTAATCTTATACTTGGCAAAATAGCGTTTCCTGCATAAGTAGCGGGTATAGTGATTTAATTCCACAAACAGCCCGAATAAATCGGTTACTTGTGATGGAGCAAACTTGAATCCTTTGGCAATAAGTGCCTTTTCACTTTCTGTAAGATTACGTGAGGATAAATTAAAAAGATTTTTGTTCCTTAGGTATTTCATACACTTTTGGGCTGACTTCCTTTTTCCTGCTCTTCTTCCTCTGAATCAGTTCTTTTCTTTTGGGAGAATGGGTTTGTAATGTCTGATACCGATTTCTGTTTCTCCAGATTGGGTAGAGACTTTGATCTAAAAAAGAGGCTTTTCTACAGATGATGTATTTGTATTGGTATGTGTCTTAGGTCGGTCCCCCTGTTTGTCCATTTTATATTCTCTATTGGGACTTTTTTTGTTAGTAGCATGTTTCCATTGGTGCGTTTCATAAGATCGTGGTGGGGACCTAGGGACATGGTCATTAATTTGGGGCCCACTATGAAATTTTCTTCTCTGCTGAAAGTTAATTCTGTTATTGGAAGTGGATCTCTCTCTATACTGAGATGCCTGGTTATAATTATAAGACCTTTTTAGGGATCTAGATCTCTCAGGATCATCTCTGAATCTCCTATTGTAGGATCTTACCTGATCCTGTGCATAGTCTTGATGGTCTCGACAATTTTTTATTTTTTGTGGTTATTAAGGTCTGTTCAAATTCCTCTATTCTACAATTAACGGTATAATCTAGGTCCCTGAAGTCTGATCTGACCTCAAAGGGTTTAAGCAATAGTTGAATCTTCTCTATTTCTGAGGAAATGGCTAACACTTTACTGTCTCTATATGCAATTAAAAGTTCCATTAAAGCAAAAGAACAGGTATCTAAGGTTTTGTTCCATTTCTGGGTTAGTTCCTCATCCTCTTTAAATGAACAAGATTTTCAAATTTTAAGCCCCCTGGGTATCATCTTCTCATTCACATATTTAGTTAGCAGCATTTTATCCAACCAATGTCTGGTCTCTGCTTTAAGCAGATGTTCCAGCTTATTGAATAATTGATGCATATTCCAGGGGTTTTATTTGATCAACATCCTTTTTATTTTCAATTGCCTCATTTAAAATCATATTTCGTCTAATATTTCTCTCTCCTGATACCAGTGGAAGCAGCAGGGTGACTCCGGCTGGGACACCGACTTCTGCGCAGACTGAGGCGCCAAAGTTGCGGAGGTACAGTAAGTTGTTTTTGTTTTATTTCACACACACACACACTTAAGATTTTTCTTATATTTAAAATCCAGTATATAGTATAGGCCGTATTCCACAATGATGTTGTTTGCACTTGTTATTATTTTTGAATGCTGCGTTACACATTCAGTTCCTGTCTGTTTCTGTATTTCAATAATATTGGAAGGCCACATTACCTATTGGACCATTTATGACTAATAACGACTGCTAACAACATCATAGGCCACACCTGCACGCTAATAGCACGAAGTAAGGAAACGCAGTGTTTGTACAATTGTGCACTTCCATAAGTCACACATGATATCTTTCTCATGACCAATACTAAAAAAATTAATGTAGCAGTGTGAAGCTAGTGCACAGGAGGAAGAAGGCCTCAAGCACATATATGCTGACATCACTGCTATTTGCTATTTTAAAAATGTTGTTTTCCTTTCATTTCTAGTCTTTGACGTACCAGAACGGAAGAAAAAAACGTCAAAGATGGAGCAAGCTACGCGTGTTATGACAAGAATCCTAGTCAATCAGCTGCTAGAATCCGATGCAGAAATGCAGGCACAGGAGGATGCCCGACTACAACGCTTTTTTGAGAAAGAGTTACAAAATTCATTTCTCACACTTGTGGGTATGCATGAACGCATTTCTAGGGAGAACAGAGAGGCTCAAATTTCCTTTCTTAACGGTCTGGTGTCTAGATTACACAATCCGCACCCTCCACACCCTTATCCAGTGTATACTCCTCCTCAATAATCGGAGGGCAATTTTGCAAACTACCAGCAGCATAGCAGAGGCATGCAGTTTATGGCAACAAACCAATCAAATCAACGTACTGCTACTCCACATAATATTCCAGAGGGCACAGTGAATACTACTTACTATGGCGCAGTGCATAGTTATCTAGATGGGACAGAAAATAATTAATCACACGACCCAGCGCATAGCAGTCCACATGTCAATAAGCAGACCAGTCCTCAAGTTACAATGCATAGTAGTCCACATGAAAGAGTGCATAATAGTCCAGATGGCACAGGGCATAATACTACACATGGCGCTGTTTATACTTATCTAGATGCCTCAGTGAATAATACTCCACATGCCACTGAGAATAATTATCCAGATGTCACAACTCTCACCCATCCACTGGCAGCACTTCGTACAGACAGTTGTAAATAATGTCAAGTGTCTGGCCCATAGCTGGCCATTACCTCAGCCACTTCTACAGATAGGGGTGTAAGTTAAGCTAAATGTACAAGCAATATGTCCTCTATTTATGTGCCTACAGTGGCAAATAATCTTTTTTCTTCTTCTTCAATGTTTTTGCAAATGTTCATGTGTATTTAGCACTTTACAGGCCTGTCAAGTGTCCAGCCCATAGCTGTCCATTACCTCAGCCACTTCTTTAGATGGGGGTGTACGTTTAGCAAAATGTACAAGCATTATACCCTCTATTTATGTGCCTACAGTGGCAAGTAATCTTTTTTCTTCTTCTTTAATGTTTTTGAGAATTATGTTTATGTGTATTCAGCACTTTTCAGCAGTTTAAACTGCAAATAAGTTATAATTACACTCATACATGTGAGGTAACATGTACAGAACTTTACTGAAACAATAAAACCATAACTTTTAAAGAACAAAAAATAAAACAAAAAATGTTTTGCAACATATCCCTTGTGTCCTCTACTGTGTCATATTACTTAAGTTAGCAGTGAGGGTGTTGCGTATCTCCTCTGCACTGCCACTACTTATCTCCCCTTCGTAGGCTGCTTCTACAGGAGTATCGCACAGTTCTGTGTCCACAACATTCCACTCCGGTAAAAAGTGTTCTTCTGTATCTCGCAAAAGTTGTGCAAGATACAGCAAGCAGCAACCACATCCGGCACCAGGGTGATGGCAATGTCATTGCGCTTTAGTAGACACCGCCAGCGCCCCTTCAGTCTCCCAAAGGCGTTTTCCACCACCAGCCTGGCCGAGCTGAGAGTGTGGGTGAAATGCTCCTGTTCCGGAGAGAGTGGTAGATGCTGTGTAAAGCCCTTGATGAGCCATCGCCTCAAAGGGTATGCCGCATTTCCAATAAGGTTCATCGGGATCTCCATCCCATCAACAAACTTTGATTTCTGTAATGGGAAATAAAAATTAATATATAGTATAGGTGGCATACATAATGTTCAGGAAAGTACAGGGAATAATTATGAATACCAACAATCTAATCCTAACATGGGTGAGATAAGTATCCTAAACCCTCCCACCCCTCCCCTAACGACTAACCCTCCCTTTCCGCAGCCTAACCCTAGCCAAAACTTGTGAGCCTCCAGCTGTTGTGTGTAGTTACACATGCCAGCATGCCCTGTCTGCCACACTTGCAGTAATATTACCCATAAACCAAAAATATTACCAATCAAAAGATAAATATTTACCTCTCTAGGGAACAACCAGCCATGTTGGTTCTCCTCTGCAATCTGGAACAATTCCGAGTTGCCAAGAACCGGGGAGTCGTGAGCACGACCCGGCCAGCCAATGAAGATATCTGTGAAACTGAATAGTATACATATAAGCTGTGTTTAACAATACACATCATGGGCACAGCATATGAATCAAATTAAAAGACCATACTACTACTTACCAATACTTATGGTCCACTACAGCCTGCAGGATGATGGAGTGCCAGCCTTTTTGGTTGTAGTAATCAGCTGGGTTGTCTCTAGGGGCAATAATGGGTATGTGGGTCCCATCTATGGCTCCAGCACACTAGGGATAGTTACATTTCTGGAAACCTTTGATGGTATCATCCAGCCGGGCACTTTGCGTAAGGAGATGAAGCGGTGGTAAAGGGTATCCAGCAATGCTTGGGTCACTTCCTGCACTAGCACACACACCGTCGCTATGCCAACACCGAACAAGCAGGCGATGGTGCGGTATTCCCCTAGAGTTGCATACCACCACAACACAATCGCCAGTCTTCTGCACGGCTCGATGGTCTTGCGATAGTTTGTATTTCCCCTGGTGAGTGCTGGAGTAAGAAGTTCCAGCAGGTAGTAAAAGCGACTGTCTAGCTCCGGAGCCTTACCTCCGGCGGGTGCTCTGGTGGGTTACTGTCCCGCTGGTTGGCGCGGCTGCGGCGGGTCCTTCTGGACGGATGTGCGGCTGCCAAGGGCCGAGGGTCTGGAGAGCCGGGCGCTGCGGCGGGGATCGCTGCGGTAAGGTCCTCTAGTGGTGACACAGTATAGGTGTCAGAGACAGAAGCTGGCTAAAGCTGTGTGCTAACAGTTAAGTAATGTCTCCTGTGCTGGGGGCAGCCATGTTGAAGACCAGAGTATTACCAATGAAGTTCCCAATCTGTGTCCAGCCAATCCTGCATGTTCTCTACTTACTAAAGGGGGCTGGCCCAGAGGGAGAGTGCCAGTGCTTCAAGTTACCTCCTTGTGAAAGGCTCTCCAGCTCTGTGCTCCCAGGTTACTTGTGGTTCCCTGGTCCTGGTTGCTGTCATTCCTCGGTTACCTGCTGCAGTCCTGCTGTCTAAGTCCGTTGCCACTCGTGGAAGCACTCACGGGCTCCAGGTCGTAGAGGAGCTCTAGGTGTTAACGGTGGTTCCAGCAGCAGTCTTTATTTCTTCAAAGTCCAAGTTCTTCAGCCTCGTCTTTCAATCACAAACCACGTCTTCATTTCTTCAAAGTCCAAGTACTACAGCCTTGTCTTTTAATCATAAAACACAGTCTTCATTTCTTCTTTACCGGAGTTCTTCAGCTTCACTCTTCAAGTCATTTAACCACAGACTCTAATTCTTCAAGTGTCTCCAATTTCTCTAATATTCGTGCACAGCCGGATTATTCATTAAAAATACAGTTATCTTCCTACGAAGTCCTCCTTTTCTTTACGCCCTCCGGTCAATGTTAACACTTAGTTTGGCTTCCACCCCATGAGGAGGAATTACATTCAGCCACCTCGTTTACTCTCCTCACAGGTAGCTGTCCCTTCAACCAAAACTTGTCTAGGATGACATGACTTAAGAAAGTTTGGGAACCATTGTACTAATACTGTATATGATGTCGGAACCCCAACTTACGCCGAGCGTGACAGCGACATCCGAAAGTGTGCCATCCACTCCTATGGCTGATAAGCTTCCACGGTGGCCCAGAAAGCTTGTCCATGCCTGCGGACCCTGGCCCACAACGAACGATTACTTGAGCTGGTAAACCTCAGGGTAGATGTAATGCTGCCCAAAATCAGGGCTCTCCTCCTGTGCAAATACTGGCGTTGAGTATTAGCCCTCTCCGCCAGAAATTGATCCCTTCTCCTCTTGGCATAAGACTGTGCCAGGTAGCACAGTGCTAGCAGTTGCATCAGGCTCTCATTTGCTGTGTGAAACAGCAAAAAACAGCAATATGCCAGGAACTCTGGGCTACTCAGCAGTAACTCGTCGGCCATGGCTAATGCAATGCTGTGTGCAGTCACCACCCACTTTCATGACCTCATCTCTGTGTGCCATAAAAACAGTCAATTTTTTATGACACACAAGTCTATTGCAGGGCTGACCCGGGTTCTGTCTCAAAGGGGTTGACCCGGGAATTTTCCGAGTTTTTTGTGCTGTGTGAAAGGGGGTAAGGGACTGTAACCCGGGTTTTTCCCGGGAACACAAACCTGTGAAAAATCCGGGGTTTTGAGATTTTTCCGTCTGAAAGTGGTATTACATAGAAAATGAAATTACTGGGTGAAGCAGTTCTATCTAGAGATGAGCGGGTTCGGTTCCTCGGAAACCGAACACCCCCGAACTTCACCCATTTTACACGGGTCCGAGGCATACTCGGATTCTCCCGTATGGCTCGGTCAACCCGAGCGCGCCCGAACGTCATCATCCCGCTGTCGGATTCTCGCGAGATTCGGATTCTATATAAAGAGCCGCGCGTCGCCGCCTTTTTCACTCGTGCATTGGAAATGATAGTGAGAGGACGTGGCTGGCGTCCTCTCACTTTGTTTCAGGGGGCTGCATATCTTTATTCTGGGGACCAGCAGTATTATAGGAGGAGTACAGTGCAGAGTTTTGCTGACCAGTGACCACCAGTATTATACGTTGTCTGCCTGAAAAACGCTCCATATCTGTGCTCAGTGTGCTGCATATATCTGTGCTCACACTGCTTTATTGTGGGGACTGGGGACCAGCAGTATTATATAGGAGGAGTACAGTGCAGAGTTTTGCTGACCAGTGACCACCAGTATACGTTGTCTGCCTGAAAAACGCTCCATATCTGTGCTCAGTGTGCTGCATATATCTGTGCTCACACTGCTTTATTGTGGGTACTGGGGACCACCAGTATATTATATAGGAGGAGTACAGTGCAGAGTTTTGCTGACCAGTGACCACCAGTATTATACGTTGTCTGCCTGAAAAACGCTCCATATCTGTGCTCAGTGTGCTGCATATATCTGTGCTCACACTGCTTTATTGTGGGTACTGGGGACCACCAGTATATTATATAGGAGGAGTACAGTGCAGAGTTTTGCTGACCAGTGACCACCAGTATACGTTGTCTGCCTGAAAAACGCTCCATATCTGTGCTCAGTGTGCTGCATATATCTGTGCTCACACTGCTTTATTGTGGGTACTGGGGACCACCAGTATATTATATAGGAGGAGTACAGTGCAGAGTTTTACTGACCAGTGACCACCAGTATTATACGTTGTCTGCCTGAAAAACGCTCCATATCTGTGCTCAGTGTGCTGCATATATCTGTGCTCACACTGCTTTATTGTGGGGACTGGGGACCAGCAGTATATTATATAGGAGTACAGTGCAGAGTTTTGCTGACCAGTGACCACCAGTATTATACGTTCTCTACCTGAAAAACGCTCCATATCTGTGCTGCATTGTAGTATATAGTAGGAGTACAGTGCATAATTTTGCTGACCACCAGTATATAATATATAGGAGTACGGTACAGAAGGCCACTGCTCTACCTACCTCTGTGTCGTCAAGTATACTATCCATCCATACCTGTGGTGCATTTCAGTTTTGCACAGTTTGCTGACCACCAGTATATAATATATAGCAGTACGGTACAGTAGGCCACTGCTCTACCTACCTCTGTGTCGTCAAGTATACTATCCATCCATACCTGTGGTGCATTTAAGTTTTGCACAGTTTGCTGACCACCAGTATATAATATATAGCAGTACAGTACAGTAGGCTACTGCTGTACCTACCTCTGTGTCGTCAAGTATACTATCCATCCATACCTGTGGTGCATTTAAGTTTTGCACAGTTTGCTGACCACCAGTATATAATATATAGCAGTACGGTACAGTAGGCCACTGCTCTACCTACCATTGTGTCGTCAAGTATACTATCCATCCATACCTGTGGTGCATTTCAGTTGTGCGCAGTATATATAGTAGTAGGCCATTGCTATTGATACTGGCATATAATTCCACACATTAAAAAATGTAGAACAAAAATGTGGAGGGTAAAATAGGGAAAGATCAAGATCCACTTCCACCTCGTGCTGAAGCTGCTGCCACTAGTCATGGCCGAGACGATGAAATGCCATCAACGTCGTCTGCCAAGGCCGATGCCCAATGTCATAGTAGAGAGCATGTAAAATCCAAAACACAAAAGTTCAGTAAAATGACCCAAAAATCAAAATTAAAAGCGTCTGAGGAGAAGCGTAAACTTGCCAATATGCCATTTACAACACGGAGTGGCAAGGAACGGCTGAGGCCCTGGCCTATGTTCATGGCTAGTGGTCCAGCTTCACGAGGATGGAAGCACTCATCCTCTCGCTAGAAAAATGAAAAGACTTAAGCTGGCAAAAGCACAGCAAAGAACTGTGCGCTCTTCTAAATCACAAATCCCCAAGGAGAGTCCAATTGTGTCGGCTGCGATGCCTGACCTTCCCAACACTGGACGGGAAGAGGTGGCGCCTTCCACCATTTGTACGCCCCCTGCAAGTGCTGGAAGGAGCACCCGCAGTCCAGTTCCTGATAGTCAAATTGAAGATGTCACTGTTGAAGTACACCAGGATGAGGATATGGGTGTTGCTGGCGCCGAGGAGGAAATTGACAAGGAGGATTCTGATGGTCAGGTGGTTTGTTTAAGTCAGGCACCCGGGGAGACACCTGTTGTCCGTGGGACGAATATGGCCATTGACATGCCTGGTCAAATTACAAAAAAAAAAAAATCACCTCTTCGGTGTGGAATTATTTTAACACAAATGCGGACAACAGGTGTCAAGCCGTGTGTTGCCTTTGTCAAGCTGTAATAAGTAGGGGTAAGGACGTTAACCACCTCGGAACATCCTCCCTTATACGTCACCTGCAGCGCATTCATCATACGTCAGTGACAAGTTCAAAAACTTTGGATGACAGCGGAAGCAGTCCACTGACCACAAAATCCCTTCCTCTTGTAACCAAGCTCCTGCAAACCACACCACCAACTCCCTCAGTGTCAATTTCCTCCTTACACAGGAAAGCCAATAGTCCTGCAGGCCATGTCACTGTCAAGTCTGACGAGTCCTCTCCTGCCTGGGATTCCTCCGATGCATCCTTGAGTGTAACGCCTCCTGCTGCTGGCGCTGCTGTTGTTGCTGCTGGGAGTCGATCGTCATCCCAGATGGGTAGTCGGAAGACCACTTGTACTACTTCCAGTAAGCAATTGACTGTCCAACAGTCCTTTGCGAGGAAGATGAAATATCACAGCAGTCATCCTGCTGCAAAGCGGATAACTCAGGCCTTGGCAGCCTGGGTGGTGAGAAACGTGTTTCCGTTATCCACCGTTAATTCACAGGCAACTACAGACTTGATTGAGATACTGTGTCCCCGGTACCAAATACCATCTAGGTTCCATTTCTCTAGGCAGGCGATACCGAAAATGTACACAGACCTCAGAAAAAGAGTCACCAGTGTCCTAAAAAATGCAGTTGTACCCAATGTCCACTTAACCACGGACATGTGGAGCAGGGCAGACTCAGGACTATATAACTGTGACAGCCCACTGGGTAGATGTATTGCCTCCCGCAGCAAGAACAGCAGCGGCGGCACCAGTAGCAGCATCTCGCAAACGCCAACTCGTTCCTAGGCAGGCTACTCTTTGTATCACCGCTTTCCAGAAGAGGCACACAGCTGACAACCTCTTACGGAAACTGAGGAACATCATCGCAGAATGGCTTACCCCAAATGGACTCTCCTGGGGATTTGTGACATCGGACAACGCCAGCAATATTGTGCGTGCATTACATCTGGGCAAATTCCAGCACGTCCCATGTTTTGCACATACATTGAATTTGGTGGTGCAGAATTATTTAAAAAATGACAGGGGCGTGCAAGAGATGCTGTCGGTGGCCCGAAGAATTGCGGGCCACTTTCGGCATTCAGCCACCGCGTGCCGAAGACTGGAGCACCAGCAAACACTCCTGAACCTGCCCTGCCATCATCTGAAGCAAGAGGTGGTAACGAGGTGGAATTCAACCCTCTATATGCTTCAGAGGATGGAGGAGCAGCAAAAGGCCATTCAAGCCTATACATCTGCCTACGATATAGGCAAAGGAGGGGGAATGCACCTGACTCAAGTGCAGTGGAGAATGATTTCAACGTTGTGCAAGGTTCTGCAACCCTTTGAACTTGCCACACGTGAAGTCAGTTCAGACACTGCCAGCCTGAGTCAGGTCATTCCCCTCATCAGGCTTTTGCAGAAGAAGCTGGAGACATTGAAGGAGGAGCTAAAACAGAGCGATTCCGCTAGGCATGTGGGACTTGTGGATGGAGCCCTTCATTCGCTTAACCAGGATTCACGGGTGGTCAATCTGTTGAAATCAGAGCACTACATTTTGGCCACCGTGCTCGATCCTAGATTTAAAACCTACGTTGTATCTCTCTTTCCGGCAGACACAAGTCTGCAGAGGTTCAAAGACCTGCTGGTGAGAAAATTGTCAAGTCAAGTGGAACGTGACCCGTCAACAGCTCCTCCTTCACATTCTCCCGCAACTGGGGGTGCGAGGAAAAGGCTAAGAATTCCTAGCCCACCCGCTGGCGGTGATGCAGGGCAGTCTGGAGCGAGTGCTGACATCTGGTCCGGACTGAAGGACCTGCCAACGATTACTGACATGTCGTCTACTGTCACTGCATATGATTCTCTCACCATTGAAAGAATGGTGGAGGATTATATGAGTGACCGCATCCAAGTAGGCACGTCAGACAGTCCGTACGTATACTGGCAGGAAAAAGAGGCAATTTGGAGGTCCTTGCAGAAACTGGCTTTATTTTACCTAAGTTGCCCACCCTCCAGTATGTACTCCGAAAGAGTGTTTAGTGCAGCCGCTCACCTTGTCAGCAATCGGCGTACGAGGTTACTTCCAGAAAATGTGGAGAAGATGATGTTCATCAAAATGAATTAGAATCAATTCCTCCGTGGAGACATTCACCAGCAATTGCCTCCAGAAAGTCACAGGGACCTGAGATGGTGGATTCCAGTGGGGACGAATTAATAATCTGTGAGGAGAGGGATGTACACAGTGAAAGGGGTGAGGAATCGGACGATGAGGAGGAGGTGGACATCTTGCCTCTGTAGAGCCAGTTTGTGCAAGGAGAGATTGATTGCTTCTTTTTTGGTGCGGGCCCAAACCAACCAGTCATTTCAGTCACAGTTGTGTGGCAGACCCTGTCGCTGAAATGATGGGTTCGTTAAAGTGTGCATGTCCTGTTTATACAACATAAGGGTGGGTGGGAGGGCCCAAGGACAATTTCATCTTGCACCTCTTTTTTTCTTTCATTTTTCTTTGCATCATGTGCTGTTTGGGGACCATTTTTTTGAAGTGCCATCCTGCCTGACACTGCAGTGCCACTCCTAGATGGGCCAGGTGTTTGTGTCGGCCACTTGTGTCGCTTAGCTTAGCCATCCAGAGACCTTGGTGCACCTCTTTTTTTCTTTGCATCATGTGCTGTTTGGGGACTATTTTTTTGAAGTGCCATCCTGTCTGACACTGCAGTGCCACTCCTAGATGGGCCAGGTGTTTGTGTCGGCCACTTGGGTCGCTTAGCTTAGTCATCCAGCGACCTCTGTGCAAATTTTAGGACTAAAAATAATATTGTGAGGTGTGAGGTGTTCAGAATAGACTGAAAATGAGTGGAAATTATGGTTATTGAGGGATCAAAATGACACCCAAATTCTATGATTTAAGCTGTTTTTGAGGGGTTTTTGTAAAAAAACACCCGAATCCGACAAAAAAGGGAGGTTTTGCCAAAACACGTCCGAATCCAAAACACGGCCGCGGAACCGAATCCAAAACCAAAACACAAAACCTGAAAAATTTCCGGTGCATATCACTAGTTCTATCTGGTAATTTGCTGAAAAACACGGGTCCTTTTTCTGTGTGAAAGGGTCAACCTGGGTTGAAATTCACGGGACTTTGAACCAGGTATTTACCAGGGTTGGAGACCTGGGAATTTCAACTCTTTCACACTAGCCAAATGCCTGTTTTGATCCGCAAATTACCAGGTAGAAATTCTTGGCCGGTGATTTGCTTCTCTGTGTGAAAGGGGGGTCAAGCAGGGACTGGCAAAACGAGCCGGGATTTCTGTCTGAAAAGGGTATGAGTGGCTATTTGGCTAATGGCTATAACATAACCCAGCTAAGTTTAAACTATTACACAGCAGACTACGCGAATGCTGTATACTTACAGGAAGTTCATACACGAGAAGGGCAGATCTGAAACTGAGGAATGGTAATACTGGCTGATAGCTGGGCGTGGGAGGGGAAATGTGAGTGGGAGTACCTTAGAAAGAAAACATTTAAAAAGAATTACCTACTAAGTAGCACAGCTTTAAACAAAAGTGTATTTACATAAAACCACATATTTGTCATTAACAAATAGCATAGGCTGAATAATATACATGAAAGTGTCACGTTTAAATACACACCAATTCCAGGGCAGACCTTTGTTCAGTGTGAACTCATCCCATCTTTGAATATCCCAGGTTTTTGATGTAATGTAATACCCCATTCACACTGCACCAAAAACCCAGTATTGACCTGGTATTTTGCCAGGTCGACACGCGGTCGCTGTGCAGTGGAACGGGTCACTGCTTAAAACCTCTTAGGAAACCGCCATCCAATCAGGCGGAGAAACTTATCAGGGACTAAAAACATCAAGTGAAATGCAGGTGGAACGTACCGGAAGCTGGAAGCACCGGAAGTCACGGTACGCAACTGAGCGAGTGCTCCCTGCTTCCCCATGTATGCTACAAGCGTGTCACAGCATTGCTAAATATCACAAGCCGCTGCTGTGTGGGAGGGTCAGCGTGCACCGCCGAGCACTACAAACCGCCGCCGTGTGACAGAGTCAGTGTGGTAAGACCAGTCAGCGTGCACCACAGGGTACCACAAGCAGCCGTTGTGCGGGAGAGTCAGCGTGGTAAGAACAGTTCATGGGACTGAGACACAGGCTACACAGTTTCACCATTTTTACCATCTATAGACTGTTATTTAACACCAATACAACAACAAACTTGTGACTATTTAAGGATTGAGAAATATTTGGGAGCCAACCATTTATATTTAAATCCCAGTGGAAGGGGAAATATTAACATTGCAATGTTGCAAAGACTGTGCCTATAATAATAGACTGTGGTGGTCATTCCGAGTTAATCGCTTGCTAGCTACTTTATGCAGCAGTGCACTGGGGAGTGTATATTTGCTGTGCAAGGGTGCGATCGCATGTGTTGCCGAGCGGTACAAAAATAGTTTGTGCAGTTTCTGAGTAGCTCAGAACTTACTCAGCCCTTGCGATCACTTCAGCCTGTCCAATCCCAGAATTGACGTCAGACACCCGCCCTACAAACGCTTGGACACGCCTGCATTTTTCCAAACACTCCCAGAAAACGGTCAGTTGCCACCCACAAACGCCCTCTTCCTGTCAATCTCCTTGCAATCGGCTGTGCGAATGGACTCGTTAGATCCATCGCACAGCAACGATCCGCTTTGTACCCGGACGACGCGCCTGCACATTGCGGTGCATACGCATGCGCAGTAGTGACCTGATCACTGCGCTGCGAAAAATGTCAGCATGCGGGTGGCACTTGATATGTCGGCTGTCGGGATCCCGGCGCTCAGTATACTGGTGCCGGAATTCCGACAGCCGGCATACGACAACTGTTTTCCATCTTGGGGTGTCCACGATATCCCTGGAGGGAGAATAAATAGCGTGGCATGCGTAGCGCGCCCGCAAGGGGCTCTTTTATGCTCGCCCCGCTGCCGGTATACCAGCGATCGGGATCCCGGCACTAGTATGATGGACGCCGGGATATACCATAGTACACCCACCATAACCAGCTATTGTTGTGAATTAATCACTTTGTGTACTGTACATACTTTTTATTCTAATATTTTACATGTTCTATGGTTAATCTGAATTTATAGTACTAGCATATTCTATATGTCTTTTAAATAAATTTAATATTAAACCAGCAGCTACAATAATAAAAAAATATTTTTATTCTTCATCGCGTGCCCACCTTATTCTTTGTTAGTTCTTCTATATTTGGAGGATACCCAGATTCTCCTTGTCTGGGCAGCCGTATGATTAATAATTACCAATATTGACATTCCCAATATATTTGTCTACATTCTATAGCACCCACTAAAGTAGTATTGAATTCCCGAGTCGCCTGACCCGGTAATTCAACCCGGGAATAAAGAAGGGTTATTCCAGGGGCATTACCGGGTCAGACGCAGTGTGAATGGGTTACCCGGGTCGATGCCACCCGGCACCCGTTCACAGCATAGGGAGAGGTGGCACTGGAGATAATGTCATCTCCAGCGCTGCCTCCTCCCCCGGATATTGCAGGGTTGGGAAGCCACCTTGTTCACATTGCACAGGTCTAATGCCGGGTCACACCCGGGAAGAACCCGTAACCAAATCCCGGGTGTGACCCGGCAATGGCAATGTGAACGGGGTATGAATGAGAAACTGAGACCTGAGAAATTCCCAGGTTGTACCCGTGTATTTACTGGGTCTTATGTCTGAAAGGGATATTATTCAGCCATTGATATTTGTTAATGGCAAATTTACGGTTTTATTTCCTATATAAATACATTTTGCTTTCAAGATGCGCTACATATACCCTTTTTAGACAGAAATGTCTGAGAATCCCTGGCTTTTACCCAGCATTTGAGTGCTGGGTCGTATTGCTGGGCCCTGCCTGACCCCCCCATTTACCACAGACAAGCAAATTACTGGGTCAAGAATTTCTACCCGGTAATTTGTGGATCAACGCAAGTATTTCATCTGTGTGAAAGGGTCAACCCGGCTCGAAATTCCTGAGTCTCTGACCCTGGTAAATTCCATGGTCGAAGTCCCGGGAATTTCAACCCGGGTTGACCCTTTCACACAGAAAAAGGACCCGTGTTTATCGGCAAATTACCAGATAGAACTTCTTCACCTGGTAATTTCACTTTCTGTGTGAAAGTGGTATAAACTAAACAGAGCCTGCCTTAGGCATAGGCAAACTAGCAAATACCTAGGGCATTTGTAATGTCTAGGAGCATAAGCAGCTTCTGCTGATTAAAATGATATGCGGCATACCTATATTCTGTGTGTGACAGCAGCTGTATCTGCATACTAAATGCAACGTTACAGTGTATTCCTGGAAATTACTGTAACATAGCATTTCGTATGCAGATACAGCCACAGTCGCACACAGAATATAGGCACGCCGCATATCATTTTAATCAGCAGAAGCTGCTTGTGCATCCTAGACACATAGCAATGCAAATAAGATGCATTTTCGGCAAAAAAAAGGCACCCAACGTTAGCACAGCTGCCAGCTGACTCACGCCAGCAGAGCCGGCCCTAACCAATATGATGCCCTAGGCAAGATTTTGGCTGGTGCCCCCTAGCACCACCGCTAGTTCCGCCTCTAACCCTGCACCATCACCCCCCACCCATCGCAGTCCTTTTTTTTGCTTTCCTAACCCCTGTAATTTAAATAAGAACAATAAGTACATTCGGCGCACAGCCCAAAAAGGTATGTGTTTTTGCTGTGTTTTGCAGGCAATTCAAATTATGCCTCACAGTAGTGCAACTTTATTCACAATTTATCATACAATAGTGTCCCTTATTCACATTACATCACACAGTAGTACCAATTTACCTTATATACGTTACTCCTCACAGTAGTGCCCCTCATTCACATAACTTCATACTGAATTGCTCCTTATTCACATTACACCACATTGCTCTTTATTCACATTAGACCACACGGTAGTGCCCTTTCTATACGTTACGCCACACAGTAGAGCACCTTATACACATAATGCCACACATTGGTAATGCATTTATACACATAATACCACACAGTAATGCCCCTTACACATACTGTATGACACACATTATTAATGTCCTTATAAACAAAATGCACCTTACACATTATGCCAACCCTTATTAATGCCCTTATACACATAATTTCCCTTACACATATGCCGCACATAGTTAATGCCCTTATACACATAATGACACACATAATGTCCCTTACACATATGCTGCACATTATTAGTGCCCTTATACACACAATGACACACATAGTGCTCCTTACACATATGTTACACATTATTAATGCCCTTATACACATAATGACACATATAGTTCCTGGCGTGAGTCAACTGGCAGCTCTGCTTTAACGTCGGGTGCCTAGTTTTTATGAAAATACATCTTATTTGCATTGCTATGTGGCTAGGATGCACAAGCAGCTTCTGCTGATTAAAATGATATGCGGCATGCCTATATACCTGTACTGTGTGCGACTGTGGCTGTATCTGCATACGAAATGCTACACACAGAATATAGGCATGCCGCATATCATTTTAATCAGCTAAAGCTGCTTGTGCCCCTGGGCATACCAGATGCCCTAGGCAATTGCCTAGTTTGCCTATGCCTAGGGCCGACTCTGCACGCCAGGCATATCCTGCTGCATGGCGTATTGAGGCAAGATGTATGAGAACACATCTGTATATAAGCGAATGCTGCATTTTATCTCTGAAATCTCATTTTTTAAAAATACGAAAAATCTGATATTGCAAACCCATCCCTCATGCGTGACCTGTTACACCATATACTTACAGCTTATAAGCACAGTTGTTGCTTTTTTTACAGTTCCCTGCCAGGTGCTGTGGTAATGCTGCAGCTGCCCCTGCCTGATATTACTGATTCGGCATTCGGAGCTAAACACTGTAACACACAGCATCCGCTGTCCAGGCCTCCCTCCCCCAACCCTGACCCCGGGCAGCAGCTCTGCACTGCGGTGACCCATGAATGGCATAGGAGCTGCCGGGGGCGGGATAAGCCGGCACCCTGGGCCTGCACGCTGGCTGTGGGAGGAGCCGGGCACCCGAGCTGCCGGGTTATGTTGTGGAGGAGGTTCTTGCCCTGACTTTGTATACATTACACACACAAAGCTGTCTGCCGGGTTTTAGTTCTGCATCTGCTGACCAGCTGTGAGGAAACGCACCGGTGTCGGAAGTGAGTCGCTATACTGTCGGAGCGGCGCCTGTGTGTGAGGTAAGCGCCGCAAAAGCGGGTGACGTTATTAGTGTATGTGTGCGATTGTTTGTGGCTTTAGTGATAGAATTGTATCTGTGTAACCAGGCACAGGGAGCAACAGATACTAACGCTACATTGTATCCCGGCTACACACGTCTGCCTGGCTGTAAGCAATGTGGTGACTGTAGGTGACCGGCAGGTAGGGTGTACAGTGCAGTAAGTAGGGGACCAGGCATGTAGTGTGCACAGTAATTATGGGGGACCAGGCATGTAGTGTGTACAGTGCTGCAGGACAGGGCTATAAAGCACTGACCAGTTATTATGTAATCTCCTCTGTCGCACGATGCTGAAGTTAGACGATGCTGAAGTTAGCTTCTTATTCGGCCAGCTTCTTATTCACTTCTTATTCGAGCTCCAGCTTATTCAAAAAATTTAGTTTTAAAAGGGTTAACTAGTCTTGGGCCATAAATTTGACACCTGAAATCAAAAGAGGGTGATCACTTACATATCACCCACTGGTATTTTGTTTTGCCCAACGCTGTTTTGGGCATGAAATACACTGGCAAAGTGGGCACACACACCATATTTTACCATTTTGAATAAGTAGCTGTAGTTTTGCAAGGGTTAACTAGTCTTGGGCCACAAATTTGACACCTGAAATCAACAGAGGGTGGTCACTAACATATGACCCACTTGTATTTTGCCTGGCCCAAGGCTGTTTTGGGCATGAAATACACTGGCAAAGTGGGCACAAACACCATTTTATAAATTGCCATTTTGAATAAGTAGATGTAGTTTTGCAGGGGTTAACTAGTCTTGGGCCACAAATTTGACACCTGAAATCAACAAAACGTGGTCACTTACATATGACCCACTTGTATTTTGTTTGGCCCAACGCTGTTTTGGGCATGAAATACACTGGCAAAGTGGGCACAAACACCATAATTTACCATTTTGAATAAGTAGCTGTAGTTTTGCAAGGGTTAACCAGTCTTGGGCCACAAATTTGACACCTGAAATCAACAGAGGGTGGTCCCTTACATATCACCCACTTGTATTTTGCTTGGCCCAACGCTGTTTTGGGCATGAAATACACAGGCAAAGTGGGCACAGACACCATATTTTGCCATTTTGAATAAGTAGCTGTCGTTTTGCAAGGGTTAACTAGTCTTGGGCCACAAATTTGACCCCTGATATCAACAGAGAGTGGTCACATGCATGTGACCCACTTGTATTTTGCCTGGCCCAATGCAGTTTTGGGCATGAAATACACTGGCAAAGTGGGCACAAACACCATATTTTACCATTTTGAATAAGTAGCTGTAGTTTTGCAAGGGTTAACTAGTCTTGGGCCACAAATTTTACACCTGAAATCAGGAGCCTGCAATACAGTCTCTGCACATAAAGCTTTTCTTAAATTCTGCAAAGGTTTCTCTGCAGCCTAGGGGGTAATTCAGACTGCATCACTGCAGCGATCGCAGTCTGAATTACTTTGTGGAGTGCGCCCTGCGCGTGTGCACTCCGGGAGCCCAGTGAGATTCTATCAGCATCTCAGGGCTTCGATCGCCTCTGCCTGATTGACAGGCAGAGGCGGTCACGTGGTGGGAAGGGGCATGCCACCGGCTTTAGAACCACGGTCCGGACAACGGTGGCCTGTCTGGACCGTTGGGGGGGCGGCCCAATGCAGCTGCGTGGTGTTACACACAGACTCTGCGACCCGGGATGTGGCGAGTAGCGGACTGCCAGCGTGCAGGAGATACGTTTGCAGTGAGCTACTCATCAGGTACAAAATCATCGCCACCGTGCAATGGTTTTGTACCTGTGGGGGGGGGGCTAGGGTCAGTCATGCGGGGCGGACTAGCCCTGTGCTGGGCATCCACCCGCATGTCAGAGTAAATGATCGTAGATGTGCTACATTTAGCACATCTGCGATTAGATCTTGTCTGGGGACTGTTTCCTCAGACATTCAGTGAATGATGCTGCCCTGTTGCAAATTCGCGCATGAACCTACGCAGTGGCAGAACAACATCATGGTGGGCCCAGGTGCAACAAAATGCATTGCCCCAGCCCCCCCCAAGATCCAAAACATGTGTGTCAAAAAATAGGGCATGGTCTCATTGAAAAGGGGTGTGGGCACACAATAGTACCACCATTTCAAATTATGCCACACAGTAGTGCAACCTTATTACATTACACCGATTTACATTACATTACACTGAACAGTAGTACTCCTTATATACGTTACGCTACACAGTAGTGCTCCTGAAACACGTTATGCCACACAGTACTGCTTCTTATACACATTACAACACACAGTAGTGCCTCTTATACATGTTACGCCACACAGTAGAGCTCCTTTTACACATAACGCCAATATAGTAGGCACTACGGTAAAGTTTTAGGGTGAGGCACTGGGGTGGTGGCTAGGGTTAGGCTGTGGGGAGGGGAAAAGGTTAAGGTTAGCTACTAGGGAAAGGATTAGGGATAATGGGGAAAATACTCACCAGAACACTGCTGAGACATCGCCAATGCAATGTGATCCAGAAAAAGGCACTGCTGTCACCGGTATAATGTACGAAACTGCTATATCACATGGGACTGTTTGTTGACAGTTCTTCATGTCGACATAATGAATATCAATATGATAACTGTCGGCCAATTGTATCCAACTCCCACAAAAACTCAGGAGACTTCTCACTGTATAAAGATGGGACACTTCCTTTGTACAAGGATACACAAGGCCCATGGAGACAGATGCCCACACTATGCATCATGAAGCCAGCAGCAGCACATGCACCCTGGGTGACAATACATGACTTTGTGCCTGGCTGCCTTAGTGGGGTCACTCTATGCTGTGCTGTATGTTATATGTCAATGCACAGTCACCATTACTATTTGCAGAAAGACCAGCTTACTGTAACAACCCCGCCCACCACCTCCCAATCTCCGCCCCCACAATGTAGGCTCCGCCTCTTCGAGGTCCGCGAGTTTGCAGGATGAAATGTACAATTCGAAAAATGTATAATAAAATAAAAATAAATAAACACACAGCTGCCTGACCGCCTTACAAGGAATGCTGCTGCACTACCTCAGATACTCTACAGTTTAGCCGCATGGTCACGTGATGCTCCGGTTCCGGTAACAAAAAGAAACAGCTGGGCTGTCTGTGAATGAGAGGGGAAGATGGCCCCTTCTCCTTCTCCAGACTTCTCCACTGCATCCACCTCCCCCTCTGCCCAGACTGCAGCTCTGCACACCAGCTGAGTCTCATTCTGTTAAGGGGAACCGGCGGCTTGCAGCGCGCCGGCAGGTGACATGTAATGAGTCAGTCTGACTCATTGTAGTGCCTCCGGCTGTGGGCCCCTTCATCGTGGAGGGGCCCTGGTGCATTGCACCGGTTGCACCGCTGCAAGTTCCACCCCTGAACCTACGATAATAGCCCACCAGACCAAAGAATATCCTGAGTTGCGACATACATTTTAACTTAGGCCATGTGAGGACTGCTTCCACCTTGCTGGGTTGAGGTTTAACTTACCCTTGGCATACAATAAACCCCAGATACTTTGCCTCCACAGTTATGATGGCACACTTCTCCAGGTTAGCTGTGAACCCTTGTGCCTGTAGAGACTGTAACACTGCATCCACCTTTGGAAGGTGCGACTTTATACTGGAACAAACCCACTGTGGTAGAGAAGGCTGTTGTTGCTTTGGCAGCTTCCATCAGAGGAATTTGCCAGTACCCCTTCAGTAAATCTAGCGTAGTCAGATACTGGCTTATTGCTAAGTTTTGTACTAGTTCATCAACCCGGGGCATAGGATAGGAATCAAACCGAGGAACTTTTTTTAACTTTCTGAAGTCATTACAGAATCTCAAAGCTCCAAAAGGCTTGGGCTCTAAAAAAAAATGGGATTATTCCATTCACTGTTTGACTACTCTATGACCCCCAAGCGCTGCATCACTTCCAGTTCCCATTTTACTGCTGCCTGTTGGGCCTCAGATATACAATATGGCCTTTGTTTTATCACCCCCCCCCCCCCCCCCCCCCCCCGGTGGAGTAACATTGTCATGCTGTATGATTTCAGTTTTCCCCAGGAGGGCAGAGAACACAACCTGGTGCTGTGCTACTAAGTTTACCACTTCTTGTTTCTGGCTAGGACTCAAAGTTACCTCAGTAGGCACCTGACATTCTGGGGTTTTCATGGCCACTAAAGAGGGATGACTGGCACTTTCCAAGGCTTCACCAAATTCACATGGTAGACTTTTACCTCTTTCCTTCTACCTTCCTGCCGTACCTAGACACAAGTATCAGTACCTTGTTGCCCCTATTGAGAGTCCGGTTGACAGCAGTAACGCCATGACTGCGTTTTTGATCCTGTTGAGCTCTTACCATATGCTTGGTCAGAAGTGGCGCAATTTGCCTTAGACAGCCATACAATTGGGACACAAACTGAACGATGTTAGGCTCTTGGGACGGGATCAGTACTAAATCCCGCTGGATGGGATCCCGGCGGTTGAAATACCGACACCGGAATTTCAACCACACAATCCCGACAGGGGTGGCGAGCAGAACGCAGCCCCTTGCGGGCTCGCTTCGCTCGCCATGCTGCAGGCACGGTGCCTTGCTACGCTCGGCACACTTTTATATTCTCCCTCTATAGGTGTCATGGACACCCACGGAGGCAGAATATGTCGGGATTGTGCCGGTCAGGTTTCCGGCGTCGGTATTTCGACCGCCGGGATTCCGTCCGGCGGGATCTTGACCGCATCCCTTTGGGACAATTGCTGCTCCCACCCATCTTTTAATAGATCTAGTATCCCTCTGCGTTGTCTACCATAGAGGAGTTTGAAGGGTCTAAACCCCATACACTCTCTGTATAAAGTCTCTATATAAATAAAGGATAATAATAATAATAATAAAAGAGGCTTGGGGTACCTCTCAAACTGCCAACATTAGCTAAGGTAAGAGTAGGTCCTAATCTCGCTTCTCCTGTGACACTGCCCTTTTCATCATCTGCATAAGGGTTCTGTTAAAGCATTCAACCAAACCGTCTGTCTGCGGGTGGTAAACCGAAATGGTAATTCTATCCACCTTTAACAGGCGACACAGGTAATTAATTAATTTAGACACAAAAGGGGTACCTTAGTCCTCTATTGGTATTCCTAGACGGGTATACAGCATCAAGAACTCCCGGACAATAGTGCTAGATTTCATGTTACATAGTGGTATGGCCTCCGGGTACCCGGTGGAGTAGTCCACCGTCACCAATATATACTGATGCCAATGATCCGATTTTTCTACTGGCCCTATCAGATCTTTAAAAATTGGCTCAATAGGCATGGAAATTAGTCAGGAAAACTAAGGTCGCCCTAAATTCTGTCTGGGGTGCATTCTTTTGGTACACTGGGCATTCCTGACAATATTTTTTTACTGCAGCATGAATGCCTGGCCAGGAGAACCATAGCTGGATACGCTGGAGAGTTTTCCTCTCCCCTAAATGGCCACCCCATAAATACATGTAAGCCGCCCTCAATACCAGCTGCACGTGTTTTCGGGGAATCAGCAACTGGTCTATCCTTTTACCTTGCAAATAAGTTACAAAGTAAAACAAATTGTTTTTCACATAAAGTAAGGTGGTAAAGCAGAGTTTACCTTACCATTTACCACTACCACATTTTAAAAAGTATTGGACAAGTTGCCATCGTTATGTTGATCTCGCCTAAAGTCCTGCAAAGACACTCTTTCGCAAATGGGGGACTAATGTGTCTCAATCTCACTGGCAAGAGAGGGCTTTACAGTCATACAACCTTGGCTTCCAGTAGATCTTAGCCCCTGCGACAGCTTAACCTCTGTCTGTCTGCCAATGTCATGCCAGGTAACAAACTCCTGCAACACTGGGAAGTCCTGGCCCAGGATTAGTGGATAAGAAGGTTTGGAAGCTACTGTGACTACCATTTTTACTGGTCTTACTTTAATCACCACCGGCAGGTGCACTCATGGGCATTCTTCTATGTCACCAAGTATACATAGCATCTTTACCAGAAGCACAACCTGACCAGACCCGGGAAGAACCAGGTTAGCAGAGATGATAGACAATTCATTGCCAGTATCAACCAAGGCCCAGATATCCCAGCCTTCAATCTGTACCATCAGATGAAACAGGGTAGTTTCAACTGGGGAAATAATTCCAGGCGCCATACTGAATACAGGTTGTGCTGTTTTCCCTGAGCTGCAATCCACTAGCTCACCCTGCTTTAGGAAGTACCGCTGTGCATGATTGGGCTCTCTGCACTCAAAACATATGACTGGAGATGGGCTGTTTGGTTTAACAATGGGGATCTGGGTACTGGGCTTAGGTACTGGCTGTAACCCTTGCTTGGCTTTATTAAAATTTCTCCGGGTCAGGTACCTCTCAATCGCCACTGCTAGCTCCTCAATTGTCTGGGGGTCAGCCTGCAAAGGCCGAGTGTTTTACACCACGGTCTAATACTCGTATAGCCTGGTCTAGAGCCATCACTTCCACTACCCACTGAGAAGAGTTTTTATCTGTCTGTAACCAGGTTTTACTCAGTTTGGCCAATTATGCCAGTTTGACCACTGGAGGCTCAGATGGGTTCAGCTGCAACTCATAATATTCTTGGGCTTTGCTGGGACCCGTCACCCCAATCCTGCGGAGTATAGCTTCCTTCAAGCTAGGATAGGAGCTGACTTCAGACAACTTTAACTTAACATAGGCTCTCTATGACTCCCCTGTGCGATAAGGAGGTAATCTAACCCTTGATTTCTGGTATCAAATATGTCGTCCAAGACTAGTTAACCCTTGCAAAACTACAGCTACTTATTCAAAATGGTAAATTATAATATGGTGGTTGTGCCCACTTTCCCAGCGTATCTCATTCACAAATTAATGTTGGGCCAGGCAGAATACAAGTGGGTGATATGTAAGTGACCACCCTCTGTTGATTGCAGGTCTCACAATTGTGTCCCAAGACTAGTTAACCCTTGCAAAACTACAGCTACTTATTCAAAATGGTAAAATATGGTGTGTGTGCACACTTTGCCAGTGTATGTCATGCCCAAAACAGCGTTGGGTCAAACAAAATACAAGTGGTGATATGTAAGTGACCACCCTCTGTTGATTTCAGGTGTCAAATTTGTGGCCCAAGACTAGTTAACCCTTGCAAAACTACAGCTACTTATTCAAAATGGCAATTTATAAAAAATGGTGTTTGTGCCCACTTTGCCAGTGTATTTCATGCCCAAAACAGCGTTGGGCCAAGCAAAATACAAGTGGGTCATATGTAAGTGACCACGCTTTGTTGATTTCAGGAGTCAAATTTGTGGCCCAAGACTAGTTAACCCTTGCAAAACTACAGCTACTTATTCAAAATGGTAAAATATGGTGTGTGTGCCCACTTTGCCAGTGTATTTCATGCCCAAAACAGCGTTGGGCCAAGCAAAATACAAGTGGGTCATATGCAAGGGACCCTACTCTGTTGATTTCAGGTGTCAAATTTGTGACCCAAGACTCATTAACCATTGCAAAACTGAATGATCTGAATAAGAAGTTGGAGTTAGAATAAGACGTGAATAAGAAGCTAGAGCTTGAATAAGAAGTGAATAAGAAGCTGGCCGAATAAGAAGCTAACTTCAGCCTCGTCTCTGTCGCTTCCTGTTTTATTGATTTTGTAGGATTTGGTAGTCAGGTTTGGGTGGACAGAGGGGACTGGTCATGCAGACAGCTGCTGGGTCATGTGTTGCTGTTGGAGGTAGAGCTTGCATTCTTCCTTGGTCCTCTGGGAGGGATGTAATGCATTGAAATGCTAATCCTGTTTGAGTTATCCCCTGGGAAAGCTTTAACCTTGTAACTGCCAGAATGAGTGGATGTCTAGTGCTGACCAGCTGCAACAGAGGTGTGTGACCTGTGCAGATGACAAGGTTCTATGGGGCTAGTGTAGTATTGCATTGCATGCACAGAGCTGTTGTTACAGCGTGCAGAGTTGAGGGCATCTTTGTTAGCTGTCTGCTCCTATTAGTACACTGGTTTTATAGTTATAATCCTTATCAGCGCGCACTAGCACCAGCCCTTTCTATTTGTAATCCGCATAGTCTGCACTTAACTGACAGCAGCTTTGGGGGTGTATCATTGTATTCTGGTTCTGACAGTCAGCTTGTCCAGTAGAAATGCGTATGCTATCCCTTACCCCTTACAGGATGATCTCTCATTCTGAAATCGCTTATACCACTTTAACACCGCACAAATAATCCGGTATCGGCCCGGCATATTGCCGGGTCGACACGGGTCAGTGTGCAGCGTGAAAGCGCCATGTCGGAAATCCCGGGTCGCCTGACTCGATAATCCAACCCGGGAATAAAGCAGTGTTATACCCGGGTTGAATACCGGGTCAATGGCAGTGTAAACGGGCTCCCGGGTTGATGCGACCTGGTACCCGTTCACTACAACATGGAGAGGTGGCACGGAGAAGATCTCATCTCCCAGCGCCGCCTCGGCCCCCCGATGCTATAGCAACCCGCTCGGCATATTGCCGGGTCGGGGAAGCCAGCAGCAGTGTTCAATGCCAGATCCCACCCGGGAAGGACCCATTTCCAATTCCCAGGTGGGATCTGGCATTGGCAGTGTGAAAGGGATATTAGTAGGTAACTGACCTGTCTGAAATTACCAGTTTAAATGAAGATATAGACTGTAGTAAAACCCCTTTCAGACCTAAACCCCAGCTGATGTCACCTCCAAGCGCTACTGTGGTTATCAAGCAACTCGTTTTAGGCATGACCCGATCATGTGTTTCAGACCGCAGGCGACCTGGGAATAACTCTGGTATCGACAAGGGTAATGGACCTGGGTTAAGCAGCAAGCCCCAGCAATATCTCCCGTCGAAAGGCTAAGGACCAGATTTATCAAGCCTTGGAGAGTGATAAACTACTAACCAATCAGCGCCTAACTTTAATTTTTCAAACACAGCCTATAACATGACAATTAGGAGCTGGTTGGTTGGTTCTTTACTTTATCATCGTGCAATTTATCACTCTCCAAGGCTTGATAAATCCAGGCCTAAGCTTGAAAGGCTTTTAAGTATTATTTTAATTGCTGTGGCAGTTCCAAATGTTTTTTTTGTGTGTTTGATCATTGGGTGTGGATCATTGAGTTGACAGTCACTATGGCGACCACTGAAGGTCGACACATGCCTAGGTCGACAGGTATAGAAGATTGACATGGTCATGGGATCGACATGGGCAAAGTCAACGCACAAAAGGTCAACAGTTTGTTTTTGTTTTTTTTCGGGGGGGGGGGGGGGGGTTTGAAGACGCACTAAAATCTTGGTATTTTGGAGAAGTATGTCGCTTGAATTTGTGTAGCTGTCCCTTGCATCACCAGGAGAATCGCCCTTCTGCGCATGTGAGGGAAATGTGAAAAGAAGCCCACAGGCTTCTGTTGTGTAACTGGCATTACCCCGCTGGGTCCAAGCTGCGGAATGCATTTCATTCCAGAGCTCTGTACATATGGGAATGCTGCCAAAACTCAGAAAATGGCATTCTTCTGAGCCTAAAGGGGGGTACACAATTAGCGATGTTCAGCTTTTTTTTTTTTTTTGACTGTAAAACAACTTATTTGTTGTGCAAGTTCTCATTATTTGGACTTCCCATCTAACCATTTCAGTGCACATATAATGCTCACATCTGTAATATTACAATAATGCCATAATATAGAATGTTATTGCAGTACATTTTTATTATCACCATGTATCGCATTCCTTACATCACTCAACAATTCCCCCCTGTTTAGGAATCTAGCGTTGGGCACTGAATCTGTACAAGCCAGGAATGTAGTACCCATCGAAACATGATATGGCCCAAGTGTCAAATTCTTAGTTTCGGAGACAAAATTCCAGCAAAACTAGTTATGGTGACTTGAACACCACTCATATGAAAGCTTTAGAGGTTTGTTTATGATGGCTTCTCAGCCCGTGAATCCTGCGAAAACAATGTTTTACAGAAAGAATTGTTGCGGTTTGCGTTTAGTACTAAACGGACTCCAGCAGGCACCCCCAAAAGTTCTCTGTGGTGATGGGGCTGTTGAGTCGCGTTTGGGAACCACTGCCGTAAACTATCACTTTACATCAGGTCTTTGCTAGGACAGCTTCTTATTGGAGCAACTGTCCCAGCATGAGTTTCTTGTAAATAGCCCTGATGCTTAATCTTATTGCCGCTGAAAATGTCGATAAGATGAAGGTTAGTGAGAATTGGCTGCGATATTAGTAAATGGTATATAGGCCTCTTAGGGGGAATTCAATTAGCCCTGTTAATTTGATGCAGGTGAAAAAATGGGGATAGCCTTGAGCTTTAACGCTTGGGGCTATTCAGTTAGAGCCCTACCTGTTAAACTAACTTGCTTTCACTGGAAAAAGTGAATGAATTTGCGTCGCCCTAAAACAGTTATTGGTGATTCCTTTTCAGGTCTGCTCAGACCCGAAAAATAAAAATCCTTTTAAAGTACAGAGTGCGGGTTACCTTCAGGGCTAATTGAATAGCCCCGAGGGATGAATTAGCCTGTGGTAAATTGCTGCAGCTAATTGAATTCCCCCATAGTAATTTGCCGCCTGCAATTTCACAATCTAAAAACAAAGGGGCTGATGCGGAGTGGAACACATGTCGGCCAGAATGACATCCTGCATGCAGAGTATTATGCGACTGCCGCGCCCCATCTATACACCGTGATAGCGGCAATTTCACGCCATGCAGCCCTTTTCAGTTAAAGATTTTTGAGGTGACACATCGGTACCACAGCACTAAGTCTGTGGTACCCAAACTCCTCAATTATAGTCCGGGTTTCTCTGACGTCCTAGTGGATGCTGGGACTTCCGTAAGGACCATGGGGAATAGCGGCTCCGCAGGAGACTGGGCACAAAAGTAAAAGCTTTAGACTAGCTGGTGTGCACTGGCTCCTCCCCCTATGACCCTCCTCCAAGCCTCAGTTAGATTTTTGTGCCCGAACGAGAAGGGTGCATGCTAGGTGGCTCTCCTGAGCTGCTTAGAAGTAAAAGTTTAAATAGGTTTTTTATTTTCAGTGAGTACTGCTGGCAACAGGCTCACTGCATCGTGGGACTAAGGGGAGAAGAAGCGAACTCACCTGCGTGCAGAGTGGATTGGGCTTCTTGGCTACTGGACATTAGCTCCAGAGGGACGATCACAGGTTCAGCCTGGATGGGTCCCGGAGCCGCGCCGCCGGCCCCCTTACAGAGCCAGAAGAGCGAAGAGGTCGGAGAAAGCGGCGGCAGAAGACGTTCCTGTCTTCAAATAAGGTAGCGCACAGCACTGCAGCTGTGCGCCATTGCTCTCAGCACACTTCACACTCCGGTCACTGAGGGTGCAGGGCGCTGGGGGGGAGCGCCCTGAGACGCAATAAAACACTATAAAAACCTTATATGGCTAAAGAAATGCATCACATATAGCTCCTAGGCTATATGGATGCATTTAACCCCTGCTAGTTTTCCTGAAAAAAGCGGGAGAAAAGGCCGCCGAGAAGGGGGCGGAGCCTATCTCCTCAGCACACAAGCGCCATTTTCCCTCACAGCTCCGCTGGAAGGACGGCTCCCTGACTCTCCCCTGCAGTCCTGCTACAAGAATCAGGGTAAAACAAGAGAGGGGGGGCACTATTGGCAGCTAATATATAATACAGCAGCTATAACAGGGAGTAACACTTATATAAGGTTATCCCTGCATATATATAGCGCTCTGGTGTGTGCTGGCAAACTCTCCCTCTGTCTCCCCAAAGGGCTAGTGGGGTCCTGTCCTCTATCAGAGCATTCCCTGTGTGTGTGCTGGGTGTCGGTACGATTGTGTCGACATGTATGAGGAGGAAAATGATGTGGAAGCAGAGCAATTGCCTGTGTTAGTGATGTCACCCCCTAGGGAGTCGACACCTGACTGGATGGTCGTATTTAAAGAATTACGTGACAATGTCAGCACTTTGAAAAAAACTGTTGACGACATGAGACAGCCGGCAAATCAGTTAGTGCCTGTTCAGGCGTCTCAGACACCGTCAGGGGCGCTAAAACGCCCGTTACCTCAGATGGTCGACACAGACCCAGACACGGATACTGAATCCAGTGTCGACGGTGAGGAGACAAACGTAATGTCCAGTAGGGCCACACGTTACATGATCACGGCAATGAAGGAGGCATTGAACATTTCTGACACTACAAGTACCACAAAAAAGGGTATTATGTGGGGTGTGAAAAAACTACCAGTAGTTTTTCCTGAATCAGAGGAATTAAATGAGGTGTGTGATAAAGCGTGGGTTTCCCCCGATAAAAAACTGCTGATTTCTAACAAATTATTGGCACTATACCCTTTCCCGCCAGAGGTTAGGGCACGTTGGGAAACACCCCCTAGGGTAGATAAGGCGCTCACACGCTTATCAAAACAAGTGGCGTTACCGTCTCCTGATACGGCCGCCCTCAAGGAACCAGCTGATAGAAGGCTGGAAAATATCCTAAAAGGTATATACACACATACTGGTGTTATACTGCGACCAGCAATCGCCTCAGCCTGGATGTGCAGTGCTGGAGTGGCTTGGTCGGATTCCTTGACTGAAAATATTGATACCCTGGATAGGGACAGTATTTTATTAACTATAGAGCATTTAAAGGATGCATTACTATATATGCGGGATGCACAGAGGGATATTTGCACCCTGGCATCAAGAGTGAGTGCGATGTCCATTTCTGCCAGAAGGGCGTTATGGACGCGACAGTGGTCAGGTGATGCAGATTCCAAACGACATATGGAAGTATTGCCGTATAAAGGGGAGGAGTTATTTGGGGTCGGTCTATCAGACCTGGTGGCCACGGCAACGGCTGGAAAGTCCACCTTTTTACCCCAGGTCACCTCTCAGCAGAAAAAGACACCGTCTTTTCAAACTCAGTCCTTTCGTTCCTATAAGAACAAGCGAGCAAAAGGCCACTCATTTCTGCCCCGGGGCAGAGGAAGAGGAAAAAGACTGCACCAGGCAGCCTCTTCCCAGGAGCAGAAGCCCTCCCCCGCTTCTGCCAAGTCTTCAGCATGACGCTGGGGCTTTACAAGCGGACTCAGGCACGGTGGGGGCCCGTCTCAAAAATTTCAACGCGCAGTGGGCTCACTCGCAAGTGGACCCCTGGATCCTGCAGGTAGTATCACAGGGGTACAAATTGGAATTCGAGACGTCTCCCCCTCGCCGATTCCTGAAGTCTGCTCTTCCAACGTCTCCCTCCGACAGGGAGGCAGTATTGGAAGCTATTCACAAGCTGTATTCCCAGCAGGTGATAATCAAGGTACCCCTCCTACAACAGGGAAAGGGGTATTATTCCACGCTGTTTGTGGTACCGAAGCCGGACGGCTCGGTGAGACCAATTTTAAATCTGAAATCCTTGAACACTTACATAAAAAGGTTCAAATTCAAGATGGAATCACTCAGAGTAGTGATAGCGAACCTGGAAGAAGGGGACTATATGGTATCTCTGGACATCAAAGATGCTTATCTCCATGTCCCAATCTACCCTTCTCACCAGGGGTACCTCAGGTTTGTGGTTCAAAACTGTCATTATCAGTTTCAGACGCTGCCGTTTGGATTGTCCACGGCACCCCGGGTCTTTACCAAGGTAATGGCCGAAATGATGATTCTTCTTCGAAGAGAAGGCGTCTTAATTATCCCTTACTTGGACGATCTCCTGATAAGGGCAAGATCCAGGGAACAGTTAGAGTTCGGAGTAGCACTGTCTCAGGTAGTGCTACGTCAGCACGGGTGGATTCTAAATATCCCAAAATCACAGCTGATTCCAACAACACGTCTACTGTTCCTGGGGATGATTCTGGACACAGTCCAGAAAAAGGTGTTTCTCCCGGAGGAGAAGGCCAGGGAGTTATCCGAGCTAGTCAGGAACCTCCTAAAACCAGGCCAAGTGTCAGTGCATCAATGCACGAGAGTCCTGGGAAAAATGGTGGCTTCTTACAAAGCAATTCCATTCGGAAGATTCCATGCAAGAGTGCTCATCTTCTAGAGGGCCGCAGATTCGGCATTCAGGATTGGATGCTGGTGACCACGGATGCCAGTCTGAGAGGCTGGGGAGCAGTCACACAGGGAAGAAATTTCCAGGGCTTGTGGTCAAGCATGGAAACGTCTCTTCACATAAATATCCTGGAACTAAGGGCCATTTACAATGCCCTAAGTCAAGCAAATGGCAGAAGCTGCAAGGATTCTCCGCTGGGCGGAAAATCATGTGGTAGCACTGTCAGCAGTGTTCATTCCGGGAGTGGACAACTGGGAAGCAGACTTCCTCAGCAGACACGACCTCCACCCGGGGGAGTGGGGACTTCACCCAGAAGTCTTCCAAGTGATTGTAAACCGTTGGGAAAAACCAAAGGTGGACATGATGGCGTCCCGTCTCAACAAAAAACTGGACAGATATTGCGCCAGGTCAAGGGACCCTCAGGCAATAGCGGTGAACGCTCTGGTAACACCGTGGGTGTACCAGTCGGTGTATGTGTTCCCTCCTCTGCCTCTCATACCCAAAGTACTGAGAATCATAAGAAGGAGAGGAGTAAGAACTATACTCGTGGCTCTGGATTGGCCAAGAAGAACTTGGTACCCGGAACTGCAAGAGATGCTCACGGAGGACCCGTGGCCTCTACCTCTCAGAAAGGACCTGCTCCAGCAGGGACCTTGTCTGTTTCAAGACTTACCGCGGCTGCGTTTGACGGCATGGAGGTTGAACGCCGGATCCTGAAGGAAAAAGGCATTCCAGATGAAGTCATCCCTACCCTGGTCAAGGCCAGAAAGGATGTAACCGCAAAACATTATCACCGCATTTGGCGGAAATATGTTGCGTGGTGTGAGGCCAAGAAGGCCCCTACAGAGGAATTTCAACTGGGTCGTTTCCTGCATTTCCTGCAAACAGGACTATCTATGGGCCTAAAATTAGGGTCCATTAAGGTTCAAATTTCGGCCCTGTCAATCTTCTTCCAAAAACAACTGGCTTCAGTGCCTGAAGTTCAGACGTTTGTCAAAGGGGTACTGCATATACAGCCTCCTTTTGTGCCTCCAGTGGCACCTTGGGATCTCAATGTAGTGTTGAGTCTCCTAAAATCACATTGGTTTGAACCACTCACCACTGTGGAATTGAAATATCTCACATGGAAAGTGGTCATGCTGTTAGCCCTGGCTTCAGCCAGGCGTGTCTCTGAATTGGCGGCTTTATCATATAAAAGCCCTTACCTAATTTTTCATTCAGACAGGGCAGAACTGAGGACTCGCCCTCAATTTCTCCCTAAGGTGGTTTCAGCGTTTCACATGAACCAGCCTATTGTGGTACCTGCGGCGACTAGGGACTTGGAGGACTCCAAGTTGCTGGACGTAGTCAGGGCCCTGAAAATATGTTTCCAGGACGGCTGGAGTCAGAAAATCTGACTCGCTGTTTATCCTGTATGCACCCAACAAGCTGGGTGCTCCTGCTTCTAAGCAGACGATTGCTCGTTGGATTTGTAGTACAATTCAGCTTGCACATTCTGTGGCAGGCCTGCCACAGCCAAAATCTGTAAAAGCCCATTCCACAAGGAAAGTGGGCTCATCTTGGGCGGCTGCCCGAGGGGTCTCGGCTTTACAACTTTGCCGAGCAGCTACTTGGTCAGGGGCAAACACGTTTGCTAAATTTTTACAAATTCGATACCCTGGCTGAGGAGGACCTGGAGTTCTCTCATTCGGTGCTGCAGAGTCATCCGCACTCTCCCGCCAGTTTGGGAGCTTTGGTATAATCCCCATGGTCCTTACGGAAGTCCCAGCATCCACTAGGACGTCAGAGAAAATAAGAATTTACTTACCGATAATTCTATTTCTCGTAGTCCGTAGTGGCTGCTGGGCGCCCATCCCAAGTGCGGATTGTCTGCAATACTTGTATATAGTTATTGTTACAAAAAAAACGGGTTGTTTATTGTTGTGAGCCATCTTTTCAGAGGCTCCTACGTTTATCATACTGTTAACTGGGTTCAGATCACAGGTTGTACGGTGTGATTGGTGTGGCTGGTATGAGTCTTACCCGGGATTCAAAATCCTTCCTTATTATGTACGCTCGTCCGGGCACAGTATCCTAACTGAGGCTTGGAGGAGGGTCATAGGGGGAGGAGCCAGTGCACACCAGCTAGTCTAAAGCTTTTACTTTTGTGCCCAGTCTCCTGCGGAGCCGCTATTCCCCATGGTCCTTACGGAAGTCCCAGCATCCACTACGGACTACGAGAAATAGAATTATCGGTAAGTAAATTCTTATTTTTACTTTTAAGGATATCCATGCTTGAGTCCAGATTGTTAAATCAATTTGACTGAGGTACTAATTAAGTCAGCTGTCTAGATCATCGACATCCTTAAAACCTGGACTGTAATGGTGGAGTTTGGGAAATTTCGGTCTAGTACATAGGGCATGATTCTGAGGTAGAAGTAAAGCAAAAATGAGCAAGTAGCTGTGCACCTGGACCCGCAAACTTGTTCTGATAAAATTTGTTGGTGCGTGCGTATGCACCCACGACCACCACGACCTGCCCGCTACCCGTGCCTATAGATTGCAGCAGAGTCCCGCTTCGTATGTAAGGCAGCAGTAGTGTCTTACTCCTGCTGCCTGCGTATGCAGACCGATTCTCTGCATGCATTCACGGTTGCGTACGTACGCTCCTGTGAATGTCACATTGTGCCGGGAATGTATAAGGACATCTCTGTAGCTGGAGATCGCATGTGAGCTGGATTAAATGTTTTGCAATTAACTCAGTGGTGGTGTTTGGGTGTTGCCTTTTTGTCATTTACATAAGCAAAGCTTGTTCCCTCTCCATGGATTAGATGAAAAGCAAAACTACTTCAGTTGTGACACAGCAATCCTGTAATGTATGCAAACAGGCAATTATCACTGTTATGTTTGACAGTGCTATTACTGTGAGTAATATGATCCGCAGCAATAACTTACGCACTTAACTTGGCACTATGTGATTCTCATTTACAGTTGTGCCAGTTATTGTAGTTTGGGACTGTGAAAATGAACCATAAAATACAGTATGTATATGTCCGTAAAAAAAAAAAGAAGCTAAAAATTGTTTATATTATTATTATTATCCTTTATTTATATGGCGCCACAAGGGTTCCGCAGCGCCCAATTACAGAGTACAAATGCACATAAAAAAATAGGAAAACAGTGACTTACAGTTGAAGACAATATAGGACAAGTACAGGGCAACTAAGCATAACTACACCAGTAAACATATTATTTATTTATTTATTTATTTATTTATTAACAGTTTCTTATATAGCGCAGCATATTCCGTTGCGCTTTGAGAGATAACTTCCAGGTGGTCAAAAAACTGGGATCTGGGCAGTTGAGGATTATTAAAGTAAGAAAAGTATAAGCACATGAGTGAAGAGGGCCCTACTCGTGAGAGCTTACATTCTAAGGGGAGGGGTAGACAGACAGGGATGACACAGATGGGGTACATAGAGAGCGTGGAACAGAGGGTTATGTTGAGATTTGGCTAGGTTTGGTAAAGAAATGGGTCTTAAGAGCCCGTTTGAAGTTTTGTAGAGAGGTGGAGAGTCTGAGGGGGAGAGGTAAAGAATTCCAGAGAAAGGGAGCAGCACGTGAAAAATCTTGGAGATAGGAGTGGGAGGAAGTAATCAGAAGACAGGAGAGTCGGCGTGCATTAGCAGAGCGAAGAGGACGGGTGGGAGAGTAAAGGGAGATGAGGTCAGAGATGTAGATGGGAGAGGAGTGGGTGAGTGCTTTGTAAGTGAGTGTGAGAAGTTTGAATTGGATTCTGAAAGGGAGGGGAAGCCAGTGGAGGGCCTGTAGGAGAGGGGAGGTAGACGTAGTGCGTTTGGTGAGGAAGATGAGCCGGGCAGCAGCATTGAGGATAGATTGGAGTGGAGAGAGGTAATTGTCAGGGAGGCCAGTTAAGAGGAGATTACAGTAGTCCAGTCTGGAAATAATCAGTGAGTGAATAATGATCTTAGTGGCATCCTGGGTGAGAAAAGGTCTGATTCTAGAAATGTTTTTGAGATGAAAATGACAGGTTTGTGAGAGGTGCTGAATGTGTGGTTTGAAGGAGAGGGAGGAGTCAAGGATTACGCCAAGACAGCGTACTTGGGGGCTAGGGGAGATAGTCGTGCCATCAATGGATAATGAGATTGTGGGAGGTGAGGCTGTGCGGGAGGGTGGGAAGATGATCAGCTCAGTCTTAGACATGTTGAGTTTAAGAAAGCGCTGAGACATCCAGGAAGAGATAGCAGAAAGACAGTTTGAGATACGAGTAAGGAGAGCCGTGGAGAGATCAGGGGAGGAGAGGTAGATTTGAGTGTCATCAGCATAGAGGTGGTATTGGAAGTTAAAAGAACTAATGAGTTCACCTAAAGAGGACGTATAGAGAGAGAAAAGGAGAGGACCAAGAACAGAGCCTTGGGGGACACCAACAGTTAGTGGAAGTGGGGGGGAGGTAGCATCATGAGAGGAGACAGAGAAGGAACGATCAGAGAGGTAGGAGGACAGCCAGGAGAGGGCAGTATCACGCAGACCAAGAGAGTGAAGGATTTGCAGAAGGAGAGGGTGGTCCACAGTGTCAAAAGCAGCAGAGAGGTCAAGAAGAATAAGCAGAGAGTAGTGGCCCTTAGATTTGGCTGCATGGAGGTCATTGCAGACTTTTGTGAGGGCAGTTTCAGTGGAGTGGAGAGAACGGAAATCGGACTGGAATGGGTCAAGCAGTGAGTGAGAGGAAAGAAAGGCAGTGAGGCGATTATAGACAATACGCTCAAGAAGTTTGGAGGCAAAGGGGAGGAGAGAGATGGGTCGATAGTTGGAGAGAGTGTTAGGATCAAGGGTAGGTTTTTTAAGAATTATATTGAACGTATGGCATTTATTAACTATCAAGCCACTATTCCCTTGTGTATACAATACCTTATTACTTTATTATAATGGGGTCGATTCAATTCTCCGACAGTTAAATAGCGCTGGGAATTGGCTCCCGGTGCTATTCAATACAGCGCCAAGTGACACTCAATTGTCTGTAATTCTTCTCTCACCCCCGGGGGATACGAGAGGAAATCTGACAAAAGTGCTGCCGCGCGGCCTGCACGAGGCTGATTCTGCCGGGAATCAACATCGCGGCGGAGAATTAAGTCTGAGAATGCATATCAGCTACTACTGATACTATTTGGACACAAACAGCCGCGGTGAACACAATTGTTACAAATGAACTAAAATCCATTATTTTCATTCTTTGGAGAACAAATAAGTGATATTGTCACTCTCTTTGGAATGTTACCATTTTGTTTATTGATGCATATTTCTGGTTGTGATTGCACAGTAAATGTGATATTATATAAATAAAGGCATTCTTAATATGAGGTCTTAATACTTATTCAAATACATATATTTGATGTGATATAAGTAGCACGCATCCACAAGCGTGATAATCCATCTATTTATTATGAATGAGAGTTGCCATATTGGGTTCTGTGCCAAGTAAAAATAAAACACTGTCCATGGTGGAATTCCTAATTTGCAGAAACCATATTCTGCAAAAAACCTATATTTGCCATATAAATTAAGGAAAACTCTTACTTGTTTTTATTTAATCCCTACAAGAAAGTAATTGGCAGTTGTCTGAAGAAATGTCACTAATTCCTGATCTGCGTGTTCTCATGCTGGACATAATGACACTTCAGTGTGGCTCTAGACTGGTATTTACTGAGGTCAAGTAGTATCTGGATGAGATATCCATTCTGTGACTGGTAAAGGAAACGTGATCCATCTGTTAACAGCACCTTCCATTTTAGGCCCCTCTGCCTTTCATCTGCTCTTATGGCCTGATTCAGCAGTAGACTGATTTGCAATTCCACACACAAGCAGCTTTGCAAATCTGTCCACTGAAAATTCAAATACCTGGGATCAATATCGAGACCGCTTGGGCTCGATGTTTCCTGCAAAGGGCTAGCTGAGTAAGCTTCAGTTTACTCAGGACGGCCGTCATAGGGCACATTGTGGTGCCAGGAAGTATGTGTCCAGAGACACAGACCCTGGACTTGATACTCCCAGAAAACGGGGGCGACATGCCCCCGTTTCTGGAAATGCCACCTCCGCACCGCCCCTTGAAACCCACTGCCTGCCTGTCAGTTAGACAGAGGCAGAAGGAGGACTGCACGTGATCACTCATGACCCGTTCTGCACATGTCCATAGCACAGTCCCGATAATGGGGAGTCTGAGTGGGCATTTGAAATGGCGTCCTGTGCTGAATCGGGCCCTTAAATCGGTAGTCCTTAGAGCAGGGGTGGGGAACCGTATACGGCCCGCGAAGCCGTTTGGTCCGGCCCACCAGCTTGTGTCAGTGAAACACGCTGCCGCTCAGTCCGGCGGCAGCGTGTCTCCGCTATCAGAACAGGGAGGAGAGCGCGGCTGTCGGGTGGGAGCGGCGGCGTGTAGTACTTCAAACCAGCCGCCGGTCCGTGAGCCAATCTGGCTGCCTGTCCGCGAGCTCTGATTGGCTCACGGACCGGCGGCTGGTTTGAAGTACTACACTCCACCGCTCCCACCCGACAGCCGCGCTCTCCTCCGTGTCTCAAAGGAGCACGGTAAGCAGCATGGAGGGGAGGGGAGGGCGGAGGGCATCTGTATACCTGGCACTGTGGGGGCATTTGTATATCTGGCACTGTGGGGGCATTTGTATACCTGGCACTGTGAGGGGCATCTGTATACCTGGCACTGTGAGGGGCATCTGTATACCTGGCACTGTGAGGGGCATCTGTATACCTGGCACTGTGGGGGCATCTGTATACCTGGCACTGTGGGGGCATCTGTATACCTGGCACTGTGGGGGGCATCTGTATACCTGGCACTGTGAGGGGCATCTGTATACCTGGCACTGTGGGGGCATCTGTATACCTGGCACTGTGGGGGCATCTGTATACCTGGCACTGTGGGGGCATCTGTATACCTGGCACTGTGGGGGCATCTGTATACCTGGCACTGTGGGGACATCTGTATACCTGGCACTGTGAGGGGCATTTGTATACCTGGCACTGTGGGGGGCATTTGTATACCTGGCACTGTGGGGGGCATTTGTATACCTGGCACTGTGGGGGGCATTTGTGTACCTGGCACTGTGGGGACATCTGTATAACTGGCACTGTGAGGGGCATCTGTATACCTGGCACTGTGGGGGCATCTGTATACCTGGCACTGTGGGGGCTTCTGTATACCTGGCACTGTGAGGGGCATTTGTATACCTGGCACTCTGGGGGCAATTGTGGATCTGGCACTGCACTATTGGGGGCATATCACGTCCCATTTTAACTGGCCACACCCATTTTTGGGGCGCATGCGCGCCTCCGGCGCGCACACACAGTACCTCTAAGGGGCAGACCTACTGGGGGGCAGGGTAATTTTTTAAGTTGAGAATTTTTGTATGGCCCCCGAAGGATTTTATAAATATCCAAATGGCCCTCGGTAGAAAAAAGGTTCCCCACCCCTGCCTTAGAGGCTGTTAAAGCTACTGTAAAATATGCACTGGCCAAATTTAAACAGACCTCTTGTACAGAGTCTCCTAGCATGACTGACTCTCCCATTGTAAGGCCTATTTGCTGGATAGAAACTCTTGGGCCTTAGATCAGGGGTGGCCAACCAGTCAGAAACAAAGAGCCAAAAAATCTTGTTAGGCACGTCAAAGGGCCGACATCAAGCCACAGGTGCACATGCACAAATGGGGTGTGGCCTTGTGCCTGCTAGGCCACGCCTCTGGTGTAAAATACATTTAAAAAGCCAGATCCAACATAAAATACATTTAAAAAGCTACTTCTACATACCCTACTGTGTCACTTCAGCCAGCTACCTCATGTGTCACTCCTGCTAAAACACTCCTACAGTATGTCACTACAGCCAGCTCCCCCATGAGTCACTACAGCCAGCTCCCCCATGTGTCACTCCTACCAGCACTCTCCTGTGCCACTCCTGCCAGGACCCTCACGTGTCACTGCAGCCCCTCCGAAAATACACCTCGTGCCATTGCAGCAGATCTTTGTGTCCTCTGTTTGCCAGTGGGTGTCTCACCTCTGGTATCTGGCTCTCTCAGTTCTCAGTCTCCGTAGTGCTGCTGCTGCCTATCTGGCTGGAGTGCAGCAGTTTCCAGATCTGTTGTGGTCACGTGACTTCGAGTGTCGGGAGCCACATTTGACTAAAGAAAGAGCCACATGAGGCTCAAGAGCCACAGGTTGGCCACCGCTGCCTTAGATCATACTTGCCTAGTTTTGAAAACTAGTTTCGGGGAGAGTATAGGCTGTAGTAGAATGCAGCACGTGAAGCATGGAGTGCCGTTGAGGGGGCATGTCATGCTCCACCCAAAGGGTATGTCTAGCTCCACATATGGGCGTGTAAGCTATATAACATCAGTAGCAATTTATTTTGGGATATGTTGCAATTATTGGTGCTAACATTGCTGCCTGCAACACTGGATTTCTTATTTGCATCTATTCACTGTGACATTTCTTTTCTTCTCAGCACAGTACACATGATAAATGTGATGCCTATGCAATTTGACCTTGAGTGAAGTCTTACTTTAACCACTCGCCTGGCACTGTCGCATGAGCCATGAGTATGTTACTTGGCCATGTTGCATCACATGTGATGCGCTGCCCCGCTGTGTCGCCCATTGTGTAGAGGAGGAGCCCCATCTGCCCTGGCTCCCCAGATCCCCCGGAGTGATGCGGTGGTCTCCAACTGCCGACATAATTTCCGGAATTGCGCTCCAGAATACCATGCTGCCGGCATTCTGGAGCGCATGCTCCGGGGAATCACAGTGTGGGGAGGGGAACTTAGTTCCTCTCCCAGCACAATTTGGCTGATCTCTGCATGTCCAAAAATCATCTGCAGCAGGGGAGACTGATCTGTCACCCATGAGACATGCTTCTATATTGTTCATACACACTGACTGCACCTGGCCACAAACAGTTTTGTACAATATATTTTAGATTTCGAGGTAAAAACTAAAGCTATTGTACATCGCTAGCGACCTGTGGGAGAGCGCATCGTTAATGATATAGTGAATACACACTGGACGATGCACCCGATAAATCGTCCGATCATTGCCAAGTGTGTACCCAGCCATTGATCACAGGGTTCAAGCATATGGCAAGCTGTATCCTCTACAGCCAGGGGTCCTACAAGGTTTGGTTGAGAGTGGGACAACAGAGGCTGATGAGCCTTAAGGGGGGTACACACGGAGAGATCTGTGCTTAATTTATAAGCAATCTGACTAGATTGCTTAGAAACTAAGCACGGATCTCTCTGTGTGTATGCCCATAGCGATATCGACGTGTGCCCCCGTGCGACGCTATCGCCGGTTCTAGACTGTGCCCGCAGAGATGTGTGCTGAGTGGTCTGTGATGGATCGCTCAGCACACATCTGATTGTGTACCCCCTTTACAGAAGTCATGCTTGTGACTGCAGCAAATCACTGTCCTTGCCCAAAAATTCCATAGTAGCACCCTGGCTACAGTGAAGAATCCGAAGAATTGGAGATTTTGATTTTTAATGCAAGACGCCAAAAGAGAAGAGCTTCAAACAGGTCCGAGAGGGTAGGCAACTATACCTTATACAGTATATGTGACAAGCAGGAAACCACAGCTAACTGCAAGGGAGGCTAACCACTATTCTAAGTACTGCCAGACACACAGCCTTCCAAAGTGATGGCCCTGTACACTAATATTATCTTATGTTTTTTTCTCTAACGTCCTAGTGGATGCTGGGGACTCCGTCAGGACCATGGGGAATAGCGGGCTCCGCAGGAGACAGGGCACATCTAAAAAGCTTTTTAGGTCACATGGTGTGTACTGGCTCCTCCCCCCATGACCCTCCTCCAAGCCCCAGTTAGGTTTTTGTGCCCGTCCGAGAAGGGTGCAAACTGGATGGCTCTCTTAAGGAGCTGTTTAGTAAAGTTTTTTTTTAGGTTTCTAATCAGTGATTCCTGCTGGCGACAGGATCACTGCAACGAGGGACTTAGGGGAGAGACTTGCAACTCACCTGCGTGCAGGAGGATTGAAGTTTTAGGCTACTGGACACTGAGCTCCAGAGGGAGTCGGAACACAGGTCAGCCTGGGGTTCGTCCCGGAGCCGCACCGCCGATCCCCCTTACAGACGCTGAAGAAAGACGGCGGAACGGAGGTCCGGAAACAGGCGGCAGAAGACTTCACAGTCTTCAGAGAGGTAGCGCACAGCACTGCAGCTGTGCGCCATTGTTGCTACACGGCTCACTGACACGGTCACGGAGGGTGCAGGGCGCTGCTGGGGGCGCCCTGGGCAGCAATATAAATACCTATTTGGCAAATAAATACATCACATATAGCCATTAAGGCTATATGTATGTATTTAACCCAGGCCAGTTTTCCTAATAACCGGGAGAAAAGCCCGCCGTGAAAGGGGCGGAGCTTATTCTCCTCAGCACTCAGCGCCATTCTCCTGACCAGCTCCGCTGGTGAGGAAGGCTCCCACTCTCCCCTGCACTACAGAAACAGGGTTAAAGAGAAGGGGGGCATAAATTGGCGATATAATTATATATTAAGAGCCCATATATAGAAACAACACCTTCTAGGGTTGTTATATACATTATGGCGCTTTTGGTGTGTGCTGGCAAACTCTCCCTCTGTCTCCCCAAAGGGCTAGTGGGTCCTGTCCTCTATCAGAGCATTCCCTGTATGTGTGTGCTGTAGGTCGGTACGTGTGTGTCGACATGTATGAGGAAAATGTTGGTGAGGAGACGGAGAAAATTGCCTGTAATGGTGATGTCACTCTCTAGGGAGTCGACACCAGAATGGATGGCTTACTTATGGAATTACGTGATAATGTCAACACGCTGCAAGCCGGTTGACGACATGAGACAGCCGGCGGACAAATTAGTATCGGTCCAGGCGTCTCAGACACCGTCAGGGGCTTGTAAAAACGCCCATTTACCTCAGTCGGTCGACAGACACTGACACGGACACTGACCCCAGTGTCGACGGTGAAGAAACAAACGTATTTTTCCTTTAGGGCCACAAGTTACATGTTAAGGGCAATGAAGGAGGTGTTACGTATTTCTGATACCACAAGTACCACAAATAAGGGTATTTTGTAGGGTGGGAATAAACTACTTGTAGTTTTGCCTGAATCAGATAAATTAAATGAAGTGTGTGATGATACGTGGGGTTCCTCCGACAGAAAGTTATGGGCGGTATACCCTTTTTCCCGCCAGTAGTAAGGGCGAGTTGGAAAACACACCTTAGGGTGGACAAGGCGCTCACACGCATATAAAAAACATGGCGTTACCGTTTCCAGATACGGCCGCCCTCAAGGAGCCAGCTGATAGGAAGCTGGAAAATATCATAACAGTATATACACACATACTGGTGTTATACTACGACCAGCAATCGCCTCAGCCTGGATGTGCAGCGCTGAGGGGGCTTGGTCGGATTTCCTGACTGAAAATTTTGATACCCTTGACAGGGACAGGATTTTATTGTCTATAGAGCATTTTAAGGATGCATTTCTATATATGTGTGATGCGCAGAGGCATATTTGCATTCTGGCATCAAGAGTAAATGTGATGTACATATCTGCCAGACGAAGACACGACAGTGGTCAGGTGAGGCAGATTCCAGACGGCATATGGAAGTATTGCCGTATAAAGGGGCGGTCCATTGGACCTGGTGGCCATGGCAACAGCTGAAAAATCCACCTTTTGTTACCCCGAGTCACATATTGGCAGAAAAGGACACAGTCTTTTCAGTCTCAGTCCTTTCGTCCCCATACGGGCAGGCGGGCGAAGGCCAGTCATATCTGCCCAGGGGGAGAGGAAAGGGAAGAAGACTGCAGCAAGCAGCTCATTCCCAGGAACAGAAGCTCCTCACGGCTTCTGCCAAGTCCGCAGCATAACGCTGGGGCCGTACAAGCGGACTCAGGTGCGGTAGGGGGTCATCTCAAGAGTTTCAGCAACACTCGCAAGGGAACTCCGGGATCCTACATGTAATATCCCAGGTGTACATTGGAAATTCGAGACGTCTCCCCCTCACACAATTCACAGGCTGTATTCCCAGCAGGTGATAATCAAAGTACCCTTCTTACAACAAGGAAGGGGGTAGTATTCCACACTATATTGTGGTACTGAAGCCAACCGGCTCGGTGAGATCTGAAATATTTGAACACTTACATACAAGCGTTCAAATCAAGATGGAGTCACTCGGAGCAGTGATAGCGAACCAGGAAGAAGTGGACGATATGATGTCACTGGATATCAGGGACGTTTACCTACAGGTCCAAATTTGCCCTTCTCACCAAGGGTACTTCAGGTTCCTGGTACAGAACTGTCACTATCAGTTCAGACGCTGCCGTTTGGATTGTCCACGGCGCCCCGGGTCTTTACCAAGGTAATGGCCGGAATGAGGATTTTTCTTAAAAGAAACATGGACGCTTTCCTGATAAGGGCAAGGTCCAGAGAACAGTTGGAGGTCGGAGTAGCACTATCTTAAGTAGTTCTACGACAGCACGAGTGGATTCTAAATATTCCAAAATCGCGGCTTTTTCCGACGACACGTCTACTGTTCCTAGGGAAGATTCTGGACACAGTCCAGAAAAACGTGTTTCTCCCAGTGGAGAAAACCAGGGAGTTATCCGAGCTAATCGGGATCCTCCTAAAACCAGGAAAAGTGTCAGTGCATCATTGCACAAGAGTCCTGGTAAAAATGGTGGCTTATTACGAAGCAATTCCATTCGGCAGATTTCCCGCAAGAACTCTTCAGTGGGATCTGCTGGACAAATGGTCCGGATCGCATCCTCAGATGCATCAGCGGATAACCCTATATCCAAGGAAAAGGGTGTCTCTCCTGTGGTGATTACAGAGTGCTCATCTTCTAGAGGGCCGCAGATTCGGCATTCAGGATTGGATGCCGGTGACCACGGAGGCCAGCCTGAGAGGCTGGGGAACAGTCACACAGGGAAAAAATTTCCAGGGAAGTGTGATTAAGTCTGGAGAATTCTCTCCGCATAAATAAGCTTAGAGCAAATTTATAATGCTCTAACCTTAGCTAGACCTCTGCTTCAAGGTCAGCCGGTATTGATCCAGTGGGATAACATCACGGCAGTCGCCCACGAAAACAGAAGGGCGGCACAAGAAGCAGGAGGGCAGTGAAAACTGCAAGGATTTTTCGCTAGGCGGAAAATCATGTGATAGCACTGTCAGCAGTGTTCTTTCCGGGAGTGGACGACTGGGAAGCAGACTTCCTCAGCAGGCATGACCTCCACCCGGGAGAGTGGAAACTTCATAGGGAAGTTTTTCAACATGATTGTGGACCGTTGGCAAAGACCAAAGGTGGACATGATGGCGTCCCGCCCGAACAAAAAACGGGACAGGTATTCCGCCAGGTCATGAGACCTTCAGGCGATAGCTGTGGATGTTCTGGTAACACCGTGGGTGTACCAGTCTGTGTATGTGTTCCCTCCTCTGTTTCTCATAACCAGGGTATTGAGAATTATAAGACATAGAGGAGTATGAACTATACTAGTGGCTCCGGATTGGCCAAGAGGGACTTGGTACCCGGAACTTCAAGAAATGCTCACAGAGGACTAAGGGCCTGGGGAGCTAAGAAGGGACTTGATTCAGCAAGTACCATGTCTATTCCAAGACTTACCGCGGCTGCGTTTGACGGCATGGCGGTTGAATGCCGGATCCTGAGGGGAAAAGGCATTCCATAAGAGGTCATACCTACCTTGGTCAAAGCCAGGAAGGAGGTGACCGCACAACGTCATCACCACATGTGGTGAAAATATGTTGCGTGGGTGAGGCCAGGAAGGCTCCACGACGGAAATTCAACTAGGTCGATTTCTACACTTCCTGAAAACAGGAGTGTTTTGGACCTCAAATTGGGGTTCATTAACATTTAAATTTCGGCCCTGTAGATTTTCTTCCAGAAAGAATTGACTTCAGTTCCTGAAGTCCAGATTGTAAAGGATGTATTGCATATACAGCTTTTTTGTGCCCCTAGGGGCACTGTGAGATCTCAACATAGTGTTGGGATTTCTTAAAATCATATTGGTTTGAACCGCTCAAATCTGTGGATTTAAAATATCTCACATGGAAAGTGACCATGCTGTTGACAAATATCTCACATGGGAAGTGACCATGTTGTTAGCCCTGGCCTCGGCCAGGCGATTGTCAGAATGGGCGGCTTTGTCTTATACTGGATACTGGCGCCCAAGATGGCTGCCTCTCCTTTTGTATGCTCCTGATCATCTCCATAAAACAGCTTAAATTCACCACAACTGACCTATGAATCATCATAAATATCCAAGGACTTACCTTTAACTTGTACTACTCTACGCGGACATCTCATCAAAACCAACGGATTGCATTCCTGCGCTGAGATACACACTGGATTGAATCCTGGACTGAATCCTCTGCATACCTCCACTGAGAAATCCTTCAGTTTAGCAGCTGCTGTACTCTGCATTGGACATTACCCAGATAAGGTACTGTGGATTACAACCTATCTTTGGCTACATCCAGCCCCTCACTTAGACATCATCCACCTCTGTTCTCTGAGCAACAAATAACTGACTTATTGCATTAATCTACTAATATCAGTATATTCAGGCTCTGAATTGCTGAAGGCTCACTGTTTCAACTCAGGATCCATTTCCCAGGACATGTTATCACTACCCCCCACACAAGAAATCTACATCAAAGGCCTCTCACACTGAGACTTTTCACACCTACACAGTAGGAACTGGCTTCTAACACCTTTCCAAAGTCTGCCTATCCTAGGATAATTGACTAAATCAGCAGTTATTTTATTTATCACTTGCTTCAAATATACCCAATAGGTTATAGCAATAACTTTGTTCATAAACCCATTATAATTTTGGATCACATACCGAATTGGGGGAAAACAAAACACAAAAAGGAAAAAAAAAAAATCCCACTGCTTTCTCTCCCTCTCTCATCATCATCATATGCAGCTCAAACTTATAGTAATCTGTCATTGATGTCCAAATGTATACGTATTACTCCAGCTTCATTCTTTCACTCCGCCCACCACGTTCTGCAGTTCCTATCACACCATCACAGGCTTCTATTCTCCAATCCCTTGGCATTTTAAAAAGAAAACACAGGCGCATTCGTGGGAAGCGAGCAGGCCGGAAATGTATTTCCCCCGGTAACCATCTACGTCCTTTGCCCACCTGCTCACCCCCATACTCAAAGAACAATCAAATAGAAGTGATACCCAAAAGACGGCCCTATGTTTGGAAGGACAAAACGGTCAACTCTTGCTTTGTGACCCCCATACCCAGAGCTCCTGCAATTAACATAAAGAAAACTGAAGGCCCTCTGGTATGCCCAATCAGGTCAGTTCTTTGTAATGCCAGATCTATAAGAAACAAGACTGCAACAATTGCTGACCTTATTGAATCTGCAGATCTAGCCTGTATTACAGAGACCTGGCTAGATGAAAATGCAGCACCTATATTGGAGGCTGCAGTACCAACAAACTACTCGGTCATCCACAACCCAAGACTGGACCGCAGGGGTGGCGGGGTGGCTATCTGCTTCAAAAAAGAACTTAAACTTAGGGTCCACCCTATTGAAATTACTCGCTCATTCGAGTGCATTGCTGCCCGGAGTTCGACAGGATTAGGTTTCAGAGTACTTCTCATTTACCGTCCACCTGGAGATGGAAAGATATTTCTACAAGAAATTGCAGACACTGTTGCTGGCCTGGTTCTGGAACATCAAAGATGGCTCATCCTCGGGGATTTCAATGCATGGGTGGATGATGAGCTCTCACGCCTTGGCCAAGACCTCCTGTGCACAATGAATGGTCTGGGCTTCACACAGGTCATTCCCTCTGCCACACATAAAAGTGGTCATACTCTTGATCTTGTCTTTCAGATTGGATTAGAAGTCACTGACCTAAAAATAAACCCAGTCATCTGGTCAGACCACTACTCCCTCTGGTTCTCAGTTGCAACCCCTCAAATAAGATCTCTGCCCGTGGAGTTGACCAGGTATCGTCCAAGGAGGGGTATGACTCCCCAGGCTCTTGCAGCAAATCTGGATCTCTCTGCTATACTGGGTGCCTGTGAAGATCCCTGTTCCCTAGTCCGTTATTATAATAGGGATGTTATGGCTGCAATTGATATTATCGCCCCTGTGCGTATAAGACCTCGCAAACCACAACGTCAAGCTCCATGGTTCGACAACAGTGTTAGTGAGCTCAAGAAAAGGGGGCGTAGACTGGAAAGACGATGGAGGAAGACTAACCTAGTGGATGACAAAATAAAACTAATAAAGCATAACGAAGAATATCAATCGACAATCACTCGTAAGAAATCACAGTTCCTGTCAAATGAGATCACAGCAGCAAACAATAGGCCAGCTCAACTTTTCCGCACAGTGGAGATGCTTTGCAAGCCAGCATGCCTGCAGACTGATGAGACCCTTTCCCAGGCAAGATGCAACGAGTTTGCAAACTTCTTTGCAGATAAAATATCCACCATCCGGGCTGGAATCTCCACAGTGCCATCAAAGGAGTGCCAAACTACAAAGCCTGCCAATATAAGCTACCTGCCTTCATGGACCAGCTTTGACCCAGTGGATGTAAAGGACACTGCTGAAATTGCTCGGATTTTGCGTCCCACCACCTGTGGTCTGGACCCAGCCTCAACAAAGCTTCTAATAGGTTGTATGGATATAATTGGTCCTGTCTTTGCAAAAATTGTTCAATGCTCTTTGCAGACAGGCATTTTTCCTGGACCCCTAAAGGAAGCAATTGTTAGACCGCTTCTTAAAAAACCTAATTTAGATCCCGACTGCATGACCAACTACAGACCGGTATCAAACCTTCCTTTCCTAGGAAAGGTTATTGAGAAAGTGGTGGCAAATCAACTGGAAACCCGCCTGACAACCCATGATATTTATGATCCATTTCAATCAGGATTCAGGAGAAGACATAGCACTGAAACAGCCCTGGTGTGTGTGTTAAATGATCTTCTGATGGCAAAAGACAGAGGTGACTGTTCAATATTAATCCTTCTGGATCTCTCGGCAGCATTTGATACCGTGGACCATGGGCTTCTGATTGAGCGACTGATACATTTCTGTGGTTTGGATGGCACAGTCCTAAGCTGGTTCAAATCATTTCTCACAGGCAGGTCACAGAGAGTATCATCTGGATTATACTCATCACCACCAGTGCCATTGCCATGTGGTGTCCCACAAGGTTCTATACTATCCCCCATGCTTTTTGCAGTATACATGCTCCCATTGGGCGAAATAATCAGGCGCCATGGCCTGGTCTACCACTGCTATGCAGATGATACACAATTGTACTTGTCCTTTGCTCCGGGCACTGATAACCCAATAGCAACCCTAAATGGCTGTCTAGCTGAACTACAGGAGTGGATGAGCGCCAGCTGGCTACGACTGAACCCGGATAAAACAGAGGTCCTTATAATACGACCGCAACATCAAAGGACAGGACTGCAGCATAGCCAACCAACTGGACTTACACTCGGGGATTCAGAATTACAGACCAGTGATCGTGTGCGGAATCTTGGCGTTGTCCTGGATGGTGGCTTGACACTTAAACATCAGATATCAGCCACAATCAAATCCTCATTCTTTCACCTGAGGAACATAGCCAGAATCAAGCACTTAATTCCCTCAGATGATCTGCCAAAAGTCATACATGCATTTGTATCATCTCGATTAGACTACTGTAATGCCCTCTACCTTGGTCTACCAGCAAAAGAATTGCAACGCTTACAGCTGGTGCAAAACACAGCTGCCAGGCTGTTAACCAACCAGCCCCGTTCTAGCCACATAACACCCATCCTCTACTCCCTTCACTGGCTGCCTGTAAGATGGCGAATCATCTTCAAGATTGGCTTACTGAGTTTCAAAGCATTACATGACCAAGGCCCAAGGTACCTGAAACAGCTTCTGACCCCATACTGCCCCACTCGATTACTGCGATCTGTAGATGAAGGACTTTTAGCTGTACCTAGAATCTACCGTAATTCATCTGGGGGTCGAGCTTTTAGTCATGCGGCTCCGACTCTATGGAACTCACTTCCCCGCACAGTGCGAGAGGCCCCAACTATAGAATCCTTCAAAAGTAGACTCAAGACTTTCCTGTTTACTCAAGCATTTCCATAGTGTCCCTTTTAGTATCTTCGTGCTTCTGTATTTTATGAAAATGTACTTCATTATTTTCTGTATTATATCATGCTATATATCTGTTAAGCGCCTTGAGTCCTATTGGAGAAAGAGCGCTATATAAATAAAATTATTATTATTATTATTATTACAAAAGCCCATATTAAAATTTTCCATTTGAACAGGACAGAACTGGGACTCGTCTCCAGTTTCTTCATAAAGGGGTGTCAGCGTTTTCACCTGAAACAACCTCTTGTGGTGCCTGCGGCTACTAGGGACTTGGAGGACTCCAAGTTACTAGACGTGGTCAGGGCCCTAAAAATATATATATATATATATATAGTTAGGACGGCTGGAGTCAGAAAGTCTGACTTGCTGTTTATACTGTATACACCCAACAAGCTGGGTGCTCATGCTTCTAAGCAGTCTATTGCACGCTGGATTTGTAGTACAATTCAGCTTGCACATTCTGTGGCAGGCCTGCCACAGACGAAATATGTAGATGCCCATTCCACAAGGAAGGTGGGCTCATCCTGGGCGGCTGCCCGAGGAGTCTCGGCATTACAACTTTGCCGAGCAGCTACGTGGTCAGGGGAGAACACGTTTGTAAAATTTTACAAATTTTGATACTCTGGCTAAGGAGGACCTGGAGTTCTCTCATTCGGTGCTGCAGAGTCATCCGCACTCTCCCGCCCGTTTGGGAGCTTTGGTATAATCCCCATGGTCCTGACGGAGTCCCCAGCATCCACTAGGACGTTAGAGAAAATAAGAATTTACTTACCGATAATTCTATTTCTCGTAGTCCGTAGTGGATGCTGGGCGCCCATCCCAAGTGCGGATTGTCTGCAATGCTTGTACATAGTTATTGTTACAAAAATCGGGTTATTACTATTGTTGTGAGCCATCTTTTCGGAGGCTACTTCGTTTTGTTATCATACTGTTAACTGGGTTCAGATCACAAGTTGTACGGTGTGATTGGTGTGGCTGGTATGAGTCTTACCCGGGATTCAAGATCCTTCCTTATTGTGTACGCTCGTCCGGGCACAGTACCTAACTGAGGCTTGGAGGAGGGTCATGGGGGGAGGAGCCAGTACACACCATGTGACCTAAAAAGCTTTTTAGATGTGCCCTGTCTCCTGCGGAGCCCGCTATTCCCCATGGTCCTGACGGAGTCCCCAGCATCCACTACGGACTACGAGAAATAGAATTATCGGTAAGTAAATTCTTATTTTTTTCTTCATTTCCTGTGATCTTTACTAGCTGCTTTATGGGTTTTTTTATTTGTAAATGTTATTTGTGTTTCTAGAAAAGCTAATTGATTTAGGGGTCTACAAGTTACAAAAGGAGGTAGCTGTTTACTTCCTAGCTCCTCCTTTGTGCTAGCTATGCAACTGTGCATTTAATAGGAAGTGACTTTAGTAACCCTGGGCCCAGGAATTAAGCACTGTGGGGGTTATTCGGGTGTGGATCATAGGGTCGACCACGCTTTACTGTAGGTCGACAAGAAGTTAGTGATGCTTTTATCGGCAGTAGGCCGAAAGCAGCCACAAACAATATAACCCACCCAAATCTAACTCTCTCTGCCCCACCTGCAGTGCATGGGTTTGGCCAGTTGATAACGTTTCTGGTTTACTAACAACTCTGAATAACCCCGTGTGTGTGTGTGTGTGTGTGTGTGTGTGTGTGTGTGTGTGTGTGTGTCAAACTTGCCAAATTTCTAGCTGCTCCCTCCCTCTGGGTCGGCTCAACAGGGGTGGGCTCTGAAAAAGGTACGAAGACTCAATTGAGTCATCGCAGCCCCACCCAAATATGCAGTGCCCACATTACTGGCATTGCAAAGCGGGAGGCGGTACTATGATGAATTGCATCATCAGCCCGCCCACTTTTCCTCCCTTAGCAGGCAATTTGCAGGGGTAGGGGGGGCGGTGTATGCAGGCTGCAGGAGACTTGCCCACAATTGCAATTTCTGGGAGCCTCCCGGCCGTTGCTGGAGAGTAGGCAAGTATGGTGTGTTCGTGTGTGGAACTGTTTTCTTTATATTTGGGACATTGTTTGTATTACATTTTATTAATATGAAGAAGTCCTTGCTGGTTAGTTGGGTAAGTAAATCCTGCCAATTCCAATTATTTGGGAGGCAACTTGGAAACAAATACAAATCTTTCTTTGAAAGAGCAATTGGTTACAGTCGTTAAATAAGCAGAAGTGTTAAGAACAACAACTAGTGTTTACCAGTATGTATGTATGTATGTATGTATGTATGTATGTATGTATGTATGTATGCATGAGAGAAGTACGTTTCATCAGGTAGTCATATTATTACCTGATTTAGCTATCTAATGATCTTATGGATCCCCATTAATATCAGTTATATACACTGTATTAATGGGGAAACAAAAAAATGCTTTGTTTAATGTGCAAATATTTGTTCGAACCTTTAAAATAAACATCTTATCTATTACACTAAGGGCCTAATTCAGGTTGGATTGCAAATCGCAATGCTCAGCTTCCAAGACTGAGCGTTGCAGGGGCGGCTGCTTCTGAACAGGAGGGGGTGGTATCTGCTGCATTATTGGGCGGCTGTGTGATGTCACGCGCAGCCGCTCTAATAAAAAAGATGGCGGTGGCCTCCTGCCGTCGCAGCCAGGCTGCGCCAGCAGGAGCTATCCACAATTTTATCGATCACGCTGAAATTGTGGTGCGATCGCAATTTCAGTGTGATTGCAGTGGGTGGGCTGCATGCTGGGCGGCTTTTCCCTGCAATGGGCGGCCCCCAGCATGCGAGCAAAAAGCAAAATTTACAATCCTTACTGAATAGGCTCCTAAGGCAGTCTCGGCGTGATCACTGCGAATAAACAGTCCAACATTTGAATAGCGCCCCCTGATCTCCCGTCATTTTTAATGGGAACTTGGGCCCGATGAACAATTGAATTCAGCCCTATGTGTTACTTGGACTGTCTTTTAGATATTGACCAAACCATATTTGTGGCTTAAAATTCCTTTTTTTAAATAACCCTATTAGCCTTATTGCTTTATATCAAGTAGGCGTTACGCAGCTATGAAAAGCAGAGCCTTTTGTTGCTTACTAAATTGCGGTAAGCCTCTGTCCTCATAATGGTCTATGAGAAAAGAGGTAAGCAACACTAATTCTTCTTGTAATACCATATTACTGTGCAGTTAGGGCAGATATAAAATATGCAGATAAGACGTGGGAGTTGTGTGTCCAAACTCAGATCTAAATTGCAGTGTAAAAATAAAGCTGTCCAGCATGTGTGGGCTACATGGAAAAGCAGCCAGTATTTACCCTGCATGTCAAATAATACATTGATTTTACTCCCCTGCATTGCTTTTCATTTTTTTAAATATTTTTTTATATTTTTTCCTTTCTCTCCGCTCAGAATCTGTACCTTGTGTACGGAGATATCTCTGGTTTTCTCAGGTGTTACATGTTTATATAGAGTACAGATGAGTAAATCCTTTTGTTGTGTAAACACACAAGAGAAAGCATATATTTTATTTATTGACTAGACCCTTAATGTCTGCCAATATAATCATGTACTGGCTTTAGAAGACATGTTTCAGGAAAAAAAAATCTGTGTCTTTTGCTGTGAACAACATGTAGTGTATACCAGGAACAAAGTAAGAATATTAAGTAACTATTTTAAACTGAACTAGTTAGAAAGCAAAGGTTACTGTAATCTTCTGTATTTCTCTGCAAAATACTTCTGCTCTATATCCCAAAGATTACCGTAATCTTCATAATGCTCAAACTAGCTAAACACAAGGCATTTGCACATGTCAGCGTCCTGATTGCTTATCCAACAGCTACTCTACCATGTGTTCCTGCTTGGCCGATAACTACATCAAGCTCCATGATGCCAATGGATTTTCAGTTCAGTCCAAATAGCTCATGTTAGGTATTTGTTTGAGGAAGGATTTTGGGGCAACCAGTTTGTAGTCTGTTGTTAATAAACGGCCAATTTGGATTGCAAAATAATTAGAAGACCTAACCATGAAATGACTGTATATTTCCAGAAAAGGCACTCTGCCATAGAAGCTGATGTCACAGCACAAAGGTAAGATATGGATGGGATAACGGGGGACTTATGGGGAGAGGAAGGTGGCTAATAACACTGCTATGGGTGGGGGGAGACCTATGAGGAGTAGGGGAAGGTGGGTAATGACACTGCTATGTGGGAGTGGGAGACCTATAGGCATACCTCCCAACTGTCCCGATTTTCGCGGGACATTCCCGTTTTTTGGGGACTGTCCCACCCGCGGGCCGCAGTGTCCCGTGGTGGGGTGGGAGCAGTTGGGAGGCTCCTGTCACTGCTGCTCTGCTTAGCAGAGAAGCGGTGAATAGACGCTGTGCGCATGCGCACAGCATCCATTCACTGGAGACAGAGGGAGAAGGGGGGGGGCTCGTGATTGCGGCACTCCCGCGAAGCCACGCCCCTTTTCACAGGCCACACCTCTTTTCAAATTCGGGCGCGACTACGCCGCGCAGGTTTTCCACTCTACTTGGAGCAAATGTTGGGAGGTATGCTTTGGGGGAAGGTGGGTAATGACACTGCTATGGGGGGAGACTTGTAAGGAGTGGGGGAAGGGGGATAATGACACTGCTACGTGGGAGTGGGAGACCTGTGGGGGAAAGGGGATAATTACACTGCTATGAGGGGGAGAACTATGGAAAGTGGGGGCACAGGGGAATATGACTGCTATTGGGGGGAGACAAGGGGGTGTAGGAGCAGCTGATAACACTGCTATTGGGGTGGGGCATGAGGTAGAGACACATGGGGAGTGGGGCTTGGGGGGGCTAATTGCTCTGCTATGGGGGAGCGGGCATAAGCATGCACATGGTGGGTGGCATGTGTGCACAGGCACACCCTGATGTTGGGCACCCCCCACATGCCCAGTCAGAATATTTAATATAGTACCAACCCTGGCCAGCACTTGGTGACTAATTACACATAATACACACTATGCAGTCACAATGTGCGGGTACCATCTCTACCCAGCTCCCACTGTGACACTGTCCACCGTGATTCCTGACCTGCCAATGGAGTGGACACCGCATACCAGGAGAAGGTTCTGTGTGTTAGCTGTACTGGCTGATAGGGGGAAATCTGTCTCAGGGGGATGGGGGAATCTTCTATATTGGGAGGAAGGGGATATTATGTGATAATGTGTCTGAGAGGAATGGGGATCCCTGTATTAGAGGGAAATAATCTGTCTGAGGGAGCAAGGTGCAGGTGTGAGATGGAAAGTGGGAGTGAGGTGCAGGGGAGATGGAAGCTGGTAGCAAGGTACAGGTGTGAGATGGAAAGTGGGAGTGAGGTGCAGGGGAGATGGAAGCTGGGAGCAAGGTGCAGATGTGAGATGGAAAGTGGGAGTGAGGTGCAGGGGAGATGGAAGCTGGGAGCAAGGTACAGGTGTGAGACATGGAAGGTGGGAGCGAGGTGTAGGGGAGATTGAAGGTGGGACCAAGGTACAGGTGTGAGAGATGGAAGGAGGGCGCGAGGTGCAGGGGAGATGGAAGGTGGGAGCGAGGTGCAGGGGAGACGGAAGGTGGGAGCGAGGTGCAGGGGAGACGGAAGGTGGGAGTGAAGAGGTGTGAGAGATGGAAGTTGGAAGTGAGGTACTGGTGTGATGTGAGAGATGGAAGGAGGTAGTGAGGTACATGGGTGATGGATGGAGGGAGTGAGAGGTGCAGGGGTGAGACTGAGCGATGGAATGAGGAAGTGAAAACTACAGGGCTAAAGAGGAACAGAGGGCATGAGAGGTGTAAGGGAAGGAGGAAGTTCAGGCAGGGTTGACTTATGAGACATTAAGGCATTTGGTATTCCGGCGGTCTGAAAGCTGACGCCAGCATCCCGAAACTGCTCGGAATGCTGATGCTGGCACCCCAACATAGATAGCGATGCAGAATGCCAAAATCCGGATCGAGTTAGTGCCAAAGTCTTCACTGGCAAGCCACGTGGGAGGGTTAGGGTTAGGCTGCGAGGGTGGGAGGGTTAGGGTTAGGCTGCAGGGAGGTAGATTAGGAAGGGTGGCTTAGGGTTAGGCACCACTGAAGAGGCTGGGAGGGGGGGCGGGTTAGGGTCAGGCTGTGGGAAAGTTGGGTTAGGGGGGAGGGATGGTGTAACGTGAATACGAGACACTACTGTGCAGTGTAATGTGAATATGGGACACTATTGTGTGGCATAATTTGAATTGGAAGTACTATTGTGTCCACACCCTTCCCCCCACAAGACCATGCCCCAATTCCAGTACTCACACCTTATTTCAAATGTGGGGAGGGGGAGGGGGGGCCCCGGCCCCTAACTTTGCCAGGGACGCTCGGACCCCTAGATACGTCCCTGCTGGTTTGATATATACTTTTAAAGAATAATACCAGTCAAGTATTCTATTGTAAAAAGAGCCTTGTACCTAGCATAACTGTGCTGGGAGTCTATGCCATGCTGACAGTTTGTGTAAAACAGTCTGTTATTTCTATGTTCTTAAGGGGGAAGTTCAGTTGAACGCGCGCTAAACAATATTGTGTTCTATTGAATCCCCCTTGTGTTTAGGAAAGGGAATACGAATTGGTCATTTTAATTAGGCTTTTTTTTTTTTTGGTTAATACGGTAAAGTTCATATTTGTGCACTGTATATATACATTAATATAAAAAGGTATGCCATTTTCAGAGAGAGATATAGATAGATAGATAGATAGATAGAGATAGAGATAGAGATATATATATATATATATATATATATATCTCTATCTCTATCTCTATCTATATATATCTCTATCTATATATCTATCTATCTATCTATTATAATTTATTATTATTATATTTATTATATGTAAATTCCCTAATATTATTCTGTTGTGTGGTTACCAGTTAGTTTGGCTATGTAGGTGGAATACATTATGCTGATGAGTTGATTTAATTCTCAAGACAGGAAATTATTAGAAAGGTGAGCTGTGACCTGTCACTGGGTGAGAGGGCGCTTTCCAATAATAGTGTTTCAAGGTCCATGAAGGTGATTTTGCCCCTGTGTCATGTGAGGTTAAGTCATCTGTTTCTCTTAAACAACAAAGCAGAAGGATTAAGTAGGGGGTTTCCCAGAAATGTACTATCAGCTCCTGATAAAGGATAGGAAGAACTCATTACTTCATCCCCACAGCGATACAGAAATAGCATGTCAGCCTCTTGGTGAACTGAGGAATGTGCAGTGCTGGTAATAAACTAAACCTGTTTTCTTTTCAAAATCTTAGAAAAGCATACTCTTGGAAAACCTGCCACTTTCTAGTAATACAGATGTCATCAGCCCGCACACACCCTGCTCTACATATTCCCTTTTATGGTTTTTCTCTCTTTATATTTATCTGCAATGTTGCAATTTAAAATCATGATCATAATTGTAAACCTAAAGCTCCTTTTTAGTTAAAGTTGATGAAATTCGAGTTTTAGTAGGGGTCATCCAAACTTCTGACTGTAGCGCAATAGTGTTGCCAGAACTGTAACTTTTCTCTTCACTACTGGACTGTGAGCTGTTTACACTCTGGAGCATCATTCAGACTCATTCATGCAAAGGTGTATTTATATTTATCTTTGTTAACTTTTAGTTAAACTAGTATATTTGCTTGCTGGCAGCACTATGTTGAGAGCCCTTCTGGATTTTATTATAGCCAGTACCTTTACAGTAACCCCTGAGATGACAGGAACTGCTGGTTATGGGTATTGGCTGCAGAGCAGGAACCAAGGAAATTTTACTAAACATAGTTGCATCTCAGATAATGTTCCAAAAACAACACGGTGAGACATGGTCAAGGAATTCTAATATACATGGTGATTCAAAAGTCGCAGTACACCCTTTTGTTTAAAAAAACTGCAGAAAATGGGGAACTCATGTTCCCCATTTTTCAAGATATCGCCCATGTTCGGTACATACCCTAAAAGATAGCCCACCTCACCCATACCTTACTGGAGTATTCAGTTTTTCACTTACGTCGTAGAGGATACTGGGGTTCCATTTAGTACCATGGGGTATAGACGGGTCCACTAGGAGCCATGGGCACTTTAAGAGTTTGATAGTGTGGGCTGGCTCCTCCCTCTATGACCCTCCTACCAGACTCAGTTTAGAAAATGTGCCCAGAGGAGCCGGTCACGCTTATGGAAGCTCCTGAAGAATTTTCTGCATTTATTTTATATGCTTGTTATTTTCAGGCAGGGCTGGATGGCACCAGCCTGCCTGCTTCGTGGGACTTAGAGGGGGGAGGGGGGAACGGCCCAACCTATTGAAGGGTTAATGGGCCCATTCCCCGCTGGCGGGACACTGAGCTCCTGAGGTAACTATTCGTAAGCCCCACCACGGCGAGCGTACATTCCCGCAGCACGCTGCCACCCCTAACAGAGCCAGAAGAATGAAGAGTGGTGAGTACTAAGCCGGCGTCCCGACTAGCGGGTCGTCGGCCATTATGGTGGCATGAGGGTACGGAGACGCATGGCTTCTAACCGGGGCGGAATGCGTCTCCAGACACGGTACACAGCTGTTACTCCATACACTGTACACAGTACCCACACTGGCAAAAACAGCCATAAAACGTTTCTCTAACGTCCTAGTGGATGCTGGGAACTCCGAAAGGACCATGGGGAATAGCGGCTCCGCAGGAGTCTGGGCACAACTAAAAGAAAGCTTTTAGACTACCTGGTGTGCACTGGCTCCTCCCACTATGACCCTCCTCCAAGCCTCAGTTAGATTTTTGTGCCCGGCCGAGCTGGATGCACACTAGGGGCTCTCCTGAGCTCTTAGAGAGTATATTTTAGGTTTTTTATTTTACAGTGAGACCTGCTGGCAACAGGCTCACTGCAACGAGGGACTAAGGGGAGAAGAAGCGAACCTACCTACCTGCTTGCAGCTAGCTTGGGCTTCTTAGGCTACTGGACACCATTAGCTCCAGAGGGATCGACCGCATGGAACTGGCCTTGGTGTTCGTTCCCGGAGCCGCGCCGCCGTCCCCCTTACAGAGCCAGAAGCAAGAAGAAGTCCGGAAAATCGGCGGCATGAAGACTTCTGTCTTCACCAAGGTAGCGCACAGCACTGCAGCTGTGCGCCATTGCTCCTCATACACACTTCACACTCCGGTCACTGAGGGTGCAGGGCGCTGGGGGGGGGGCGCCCTGAGCAGCAATAAAAACACCTTGGCTGGCAAAACAATCACAATATATAGCCCCAGAGGCTATATATGTGATAATTACCCCTGCCAGAATCCTTAAAAAATCGGGAGAAAAGTCCGCGAAAAAGGGGCGGAGCTATCTCCCTCAGCACACTGGCGCCATTTCTCCCTCACAGCTCCGCTGGAAGGAAGCTCCCTGGCTCTCCCCTGCAGTCTACACTACAGAAAGGGTAAAAAAGAGAGGAGGGGCACTAAATTTAGGCGCAGTAAATATTATAGCAGCTATAGGGGACATAATTCAGTTAGTCCCTGCATTATATAGCGCTCTGGTGTGTGCTGGCATACTCTCTCTCTGTCTCCCCAAAGGGCTTCTGTGGGGTCCTGTCCTCTGTTAGAGCATTCCCGGTGTGTGTGCGGTGTGTCAATACGGCTGTGTCGACATGTTTGATGAGGAAAATTATGTGGAGGCGGAGCAGATGCCTATATAAGTGATGTCACCCCCTGCGGGGCAGACACCTGAGTGGATGGTTTTATGGAAGGAATTCCGTGCAAGTGTCGACTCCTTACACAAAAAATTGACGACATGCCAAATGCGGGACAGCCGGCTTCTCAGCTCGTGCCTGCCCAGGTGTCTCAAAGGCCATCAGGGGCTCTAAAACGCCCGCTACCTCAGATGGCAGACGCAGATGTCGACACGGATACTGATACCAGTGTCGACGACGATGAGTCTAATCTAATGTCCACTAGGGCCATTCGTTGCATGATTGAGGCAATGAAAGAGGTGTTACACATTTCGGATATAAACCCAGGTACCACTAAAAAGGGTATTATGTTTGGGGAGAAAAAACTACCCGTAGTTTTTCCCCCATCTGAAGAATTAAATGAAGTGTGTGAAGAAGCGTGGGCTTTCCCCGATAAAAGATTGGTAATCTCTAAAAAATTACTAATGGCGTTCCCTTTCCCGCCAGAGGATAGGGCACGTTGGGAAACACCTCCTAGGGTGGATAAAGCGCTCACACGTTTGTCTAAAAAGGTGGCACTTCCGTCTCCGGATACGGCCGCCCTGAAGGAGCCTGCGGATAGAAAGCAGGAGGAGATCCTGAAGTCTGTATATACACACTCAGGCATTATACTTAGACCAGCTATTGCGTCAGCATGGATGTGCAGTGCTGCCGCTGCATGGTCAGATTCCCTGTCAGAAAATATTGACACCCTAGACAGGGACACTATTCTGCTAACCATAGAGCATATAAAAGACTCAGTCTTATACATGAGAGATGCACAGAGGGAGATCTGCCGGCTGGCATCTAAAATAAGTGCATTGTCCATTTCTGCTAGGAGAGGCTTATGGACTCTGCAGTGGACAGGGGATGCAGATTCCAAAAGGCACATGGAAGTTTTGCCTTATAAGGGTGAGGAGTTATTCGGGGATGGTCTCTCGGACCTAGTTTCCACAGCAACAGCTGGGAAGTCAGCATTTTTACCCCATGTTCCCTCACAGCCTAAGAAAGCGCCGTTTTATCAGGTACAGTCCTTTCGGACCCAGATAAACAGGCGAGGAAAAGGCGGGTCTTTTCTGTCCAGAGGCAGAGGTAGGGGAAAAAGGCTGCAACAAACAGCAGGTTCCCAGGAGCAAAAGTCCTCCCCCACTTCTTCCAAGTCCGCCGCATGACGGTGGGGCTCTACAGGCGGAGCCAGGTACGGTGGGGGGCCGCCTCAAAAATTTCAGCGATCAGTGGGCTCGCTCACAGGTGGATCCCTGGATCTTTCAAGTAGTATCTCAGGGGTACAAGCTGGAATTCGAGGCGTCTCCCCCCCCCGCCGTTTCCTCAAATCTGCCTTGCCAACAACTCCCTCGGGCAGGGAGGCTGTGCTAGAGGCAATTCACAAGCTGTATTCCCAGCAGGTGATAGTCAAGGTGCCCCTACTTCAACAAGGACGGGGTTACTATTCCACACTGTTTGTGGTACCGAAACCGGACGGTTCGGTGAGACCCATTTTAAATTTGAAATCCTTGAACACATACATAAAAAAGTTCAAGTTCAAGATTGAATCGCTCAGGGCGGTTATTGCAAGCCTGGACGAGGGGGATTACATGGTATCCCTGGACATCAAGGATGCTTACCTGCATGTCCCCATTTATCATCCTCACCAGGAGTACCTCAGATTTGCGGTACAGAATTGCCATTACCAATTCCAGACGCTGCCGTTTGGACTGTCCACGGCACCGAGGGTGTTTACCAAGGTAATGGCGGAAATGATGATACTCCTTCGAAAAAAGGGAGTTTTAATTATCCCGAACTTGGACGATCTCCTAATAAAAGCGAGATCCAGGGAGCAGTTGTTGGTAGGAGTAGCACTATCTCAGGAGGTGCTACACCAGCACGGTTGGATTCTGAATATTCCAAAGTCACAGCTGGTTCCGACGACACGTCTACTGTTCCTGGGAATGATTCTGGACACAGTCCAGAAAAAAGTGTTTCTCCCGGAGGAGAAAGCCAAGGAGCTGTCATCTCTAGTCAGAGACCTCCTGAAACCAAAACAGGTGTCGGTGCATCACTGCACGCGAGTCCTGGGAAAGATGGTGGCTTCTTACGAAGCAATTCCTTTCGACAGGTTCCATGCCAGAATCTTTCAGTGGGACCTGTTGGACCAATGGTCCGGATCGCATCTTCAGATGCATCGGCTAATAACCCTGTCTCCAAGAACCAGGGTGTCTCTGCTGTGGTGGCTGCAGAGTGCTCATCTTCTAGAGGGCCGCAGATTCGGCATACAGGACTGGGTCCTGGTGACCACGGATGCCAGCCTTCGAGGCTGGGGGGCAGTCACACTGGGAAGAAACTTCCAAGGACTATGGTCGAGTCAGGAGACTTCCCTACACATAAATATTCTAGAACTAAGGGCCATTTACAATGCCCTAAGTCAGGCAAAACCCCTGCTTCTACACCAGCCGGTACTGATCCAGTCAGACAACATCACGGCGGTCGCCCATGTAAACCGACAGGGCGGCACAAGAAGCAGGACGGCAATGGCAGAAGCCACAAGGATTCTCCGATGGGCGGAAAATCACGTACTAGCACTGTCAGCAGTGTTCATTCCGGGAGTGGACAACTGGGAAGCAGACTTCCTCAGCAGGCACGACCTCCACCCTGGAGAGTGGGGACTTCATCCAGAAGTCTTCACACTGATTGTAAATCGCTGGGAACGGCCACAGGTGGACATGATGGCGTCCCGCCTCAACAAAAAACTAGAGAGATATTGCGCCAGGTCAAGGGACCCTCAGGCGATAGCGGTGGACGCTCTAGTGACACCGTGGGTGTACCAGTCAGTTTATGTGTTCCCTCCTCTGCCTCTCATACCAAAGGTACTGAGAATAATAAGAAAACGAGGAGTAAGGACAATACTCGTGGTTCCGGATTGGCCAAGAAGAGCGTGGTACCCGGAACTTCAAGAGATGATCTGAGGATCCATGGCCTCTGCCGCTCAGACAGGACCTGCTGCAGCAGGGGCCCTGTCTGTTCCAAGACTTACCGCGGCTGCGTTTGACGGCATGGCGGTTGAACGCCGGATCCTAAAGGAAAAGGGCATTCCGGAGGATGTCATTCCTACGCTGATTACAGCCAGGAAAGACGTAACTGTAAAACATTATCACCGCATATGGCGGAAATATGTTGCTTGGTGTGAGGCCAATAAGGCCCCAACAGAGGAATTTCAGCTGGGTCGATTTCTGCACTTCCTACAGGCAGGAGTGACTATGGGCCTAAAATTAGGCTCCATTAAGGTACAGATATCGGCTCTGTCGATTTTCTTCCAAAAAGAACTAGCTTCACTACCTGAAGTTCAGACATTTGTAAAAGGAGTGCTGCATATTCAGCCCCCTTTTGTGCCTCCAGTGGCACCCTGGGATCTCAACGTGGTGTTGAGTTTCCTAAAATCACATTGGTTTGAGCCACTAAAGACCGTGGATCTAAAATATCTCACGTGGAAAGTGGTCATGTTATTGGCCTTGGCTTCGGCCAGGCATGTATCAGAATTGGCGGCTTTGTCATTTAAAAGCCCTTATCTGATTTTCCATATGGATAGGGCAGAATTGAGGACTCGTCCCCAGTTTCTCCCTAAGGTGGTATCTGCTTTTCACTTGAACCAACCTATTGTAGTGCCTGCGGCTACTAGCGACTTGGAGGATTCCAAGTTACTGGACGTAGTCAGGGCCTTGAAAATGTATGTTTCCAGGACGGCTGCAGTCAGGAAAACTGACTCGCTATTTATCCTGTATGCACCCAACAAACTGGGTGTTCCTGCTTCTAAGCAGACTATTGCTTGCTGGATTTGTAGCACAATTCAGCTGGCGCATTCTGCGACTGGACTGCCGCATCCTAAATCAGTTAAAGCTCATCTTGGGCGGCTGCCCGAGGGGTCTCGGCTTTACAACTTTGCCGAGCTGCTACTTGGTCAGGGGCAAACACGTTTGCAAAATTCTACAAATTTGATACCCTGGCTGAGGAGGACCTTGAGTTCTCTCATTCGGTGCTGCAGAGTCATCCGCACTCTCCCGCCCGTTTGGGAGCTTTTTTATAATCCCCATGGTCCTTACGGAGTACCCAGCATCCACTAGGACGTTAGAGAAAATAAGATTTTACTCACTGGTAAATCTATTTCTCATAGTCCGTAGTGGATGCTGGGCGCCCATCCCAAGTGCGGATTGTCTGCAATACTTGTACATAGTTATTGTTCACTAAAGGGTTATTGTTATGAGCCATCTGTTGAGAGGCTCAGTTATGTTTCATACTGTTAACTGGATATGGTATCACGAGTTATACGGTGTGGCTGGTATGAGTCTTACCCGGGATTCAAAATCCTTCCTTATTGTGTCAGCTCTTCCGGGCACAGTATCCTAACTGAGGCTTGGAGGAGGGTCATAGTGGGAGGAGCCAGTGCACACCAGGTAGTCTAAAAGCTTTCTTTTAGTTGTGCCCAGACTCCTGTGGAGCCGCTATTCCCCATGGTCCTTTCGGAGTTCCCAGCATCCACTACGGACTACGAGAAATAGATTTACCGGTGAGTAAAATCTTATTTCTCTAACGTCCTAGTGGATGCTGGGGACTCCGTCAGGACCATGGGGAATAGCGGCTCCGCAGGAGACAGGGCACAAAAGCAAGCTTTTAGGATCACATGGTGTGTACTGGCTCCTCCCCCTATGACCCTCCTCCAAGCCTCAGTTAGGTTTTTGTGCCCGGCCGAGAAGGGTGCAATCTAGGTGGCTCTCTTAAAGAGTTACTTAGAAAAAGTTTTTAGGTTCTTTATTTTCAGTGAGTCCTGCTGGCAACAGGCTCACTGCATCGAGGGACTTAGGGGAGAGATTTTCATCTCGCCTGCGTGCAGGATGGATTGGATTCTTAGGCTACTGGACATAGCTCCAGAGGGAGTCGGAACACAGGGCTCGCCCTGGGGTTCGTCCCGGAGCCGCGCCGCCGACCCCCCTTGCAGACGCTGAAGATGAAGAGGTCCGGAACCAGGCGGCAGAAGACTCTGTCTTCATCAGGTAGCGCACAGCACTGCAGCTGTGCGCCATTGTTGTCAGCACACTTCACACAGCGGTCACGGAGGGTGCAGGGCGCTGGGGGGGGGGGGCGCCCTGGGCAGCAATGTATAATACCTGTATGGCGAAAAATACATCACATATAGCCCTTGAGGCTATATGGATGTATTTAACCCCTGCCAGATATCTAAAACTCCGGAGAAGAAGCCCGCCGAAAAGGGGGCGGGGCCTATTCTCCTCAGCACACAGCGCCATTTTCCCTCACAGAAAGGCTGGTGGGAAGGCTCCCATGCTCTCCCCTGCACTGCACTACAGAAACAGGGTTAAAACAGAGAGGGGGGGCACTGATTTGGCGATATGTATATATATTAAAATGCTATAAGGGAGGAACACTTATATAAAGGTTGTCCCTGGATAATTATAGCGTTTTGGTGTGTGCTGGCAAACTCTCCCTCTGTCTCCCCAAAGGGCTAGTGGGTCCTGTCCTCTATCAGAGCATTCCCTATGTGTGTGCTGTATGTCGGTACGTGTGTGTCGACATGTATGAGGAAAATATTGGTGAGGAGGCGGAGCAAATTGCCTGTAATGGTGATGTCACTCTCTAGGGAGTCGACACCGGAATGGATGGCTTATTTATGGAAATTACGTGACAATGTCAACACGCTGCAAGCCGGTTGACGACATGAGAGGGCCGGCGAACAAATTAGTATCTGTCCAGGCGTCTCAAACACCGTCAGGGGCTGTAAAATGCCCATTTACCTCAGTCGGTCGACACAGACCCAGACACGGACACTGATTTCAGTGTCGACGGTGAAGAAACAAACGTATTTTCTTTTAGGGCCACACGTTAAGGGCAATGAAGGAGGTGTTACATATTTCTGATACTCCAAGTACCACAAAAAAGGGTATTATGTGTGAGGTGAAAAAACTACCTGTAGTTTTTCCTGAATCAGATAAATTAAATGAAGTGTGTGATGATGCGTGGGTTTCCCCCGATAGAAAATTAATGGCGGTATACCCTTTCCCGCCAGAAGTTAAGGCGCGGTGGGAAACACCTCTCAGGGTGGATAAGGCGCTCACACGCTTATCAGAACAAGTGGCGGTACCATCTACGGATAGGGCCGTACTTAAGGAGCCAGCTGATAGGAGGCTGAAAAATATCCTAAAAAGTATACACACACATGCTGGTGTTATACTGCGACCAGCGATCGCCTCAGCCTGGATGTGCAGAGCTGAGGTGGCTTGGTCGGATTCCCTGACTAAAAATATTGATACCTTTGACAGGGACAGTATTTTATTGACTATAGAGCATTTAAAGGATGCATTTCTATATATGCGAGATGCGCAGAGGGATATTTGCACTCTGGCATCAAGAGTAAATGCGATGTCCATATCTGCAAGAAGATGTTTATGGACACGACAGTGGTCAGGTGATGCAGATTCCAAACGGCACAAAGATGTATTGCCGTATAAAGGGGAGGAGTTATTTGGGGTCGGTCCATGGGACCTGGTGGCCAGGGCAACTGCTGGAAAATCCACAGTTTTTTACCCTAAGTCACATCTCTGCAGAAAAAGACACCGTCTTTTCAGCCTCAGTCCTTTCGTCCCTATAAGAGTCATATCTGCCCAGGGATAGAGGAAAGGGAAGAAGACTGCAGCAGGCAGCCCATTCCCAGGAACAGAAGCCCTCCACCGCTTCTACCAAGTTCTCAGCATGACGCTGGGACCGTACAGGACCCCTGGATCCTACAAGTAGTATCCAAGGGGTACAGATTGGAATGTCGAGAGGTTTCCCCCCTCGCAGGTTCCTGTAGTCTGCTGTACCAATGTCTCCCTCCGACAGGGAGGCAGTATTGAAAACAATTCACAAGCTGTATTCCCAGCAGGTGATAATAAATTTACCCCTCCGACAACAAGGAAAGGGGTATTACTCCACACTATATGGTGGTACTGAAGGCTAGGTGAGACCTATTCTAAATCTGAAAAATTTGAACACTTACAAGGGTTCAAATCCAGATGGAGTCACTCAGAGCAGTGATAGCAAAGAACAAGGGGACTATATGGTGTCCCGGGACATCAGGGATGCTTACCTCCATGTCCCAAAATTTGCCTTTTCTCACCAAGGGTACCTCAGGTTCGTGGTACAGAACTGTCACTATCCGTTTCAAGACGATGCCGTTGGATTGTCCAAGGCACCCCGGGTCCTTACCAAGGTAATGACCGAAAGGAGGATTCGTCTTCAAAGAAAATGGACGACCTCCTGATAAGAACAAGGTCCAGAGAACAGTTGGAGGTCGGAGTAGCACTATCTCAAGTAGTTCTACGACAGCACGGGTGGATTCTAAATATTCCAAAACCGCAGTTGTTCCGACGACACGTCTGCTGGTCCTAGGGATGATTCTGGACACAGTCCAGAAAAAGGTGTTTCTCCCAGAGGAGAAAGCCAGGGAGTTATCCGAGCTAATCGGGATCCTCCTAAAACCAGGAAAAGTGTCAGTGCATCATTGCACAAGAGTCCTGGTAAAAATGGTGGCTTATTACGAAGCGCTTCCATTCGGCAGATTTCACGCAAGAACTCTTCAGTGGGATCTGCTGGACAAATGGTCCGGATCGCATCTTCAGATGCATCAGCGGATAACCCTATATCCAAGGACAAGGGTGTCTCTCCTGTGGTGATTACAGAGTGCTCATCTTCTAGAGGGCCGCAGATTCGGCATTCAGGATTGGATGCTCGTGACCACGGAGGCCAGCCTGAGAGGCTGGGGAGCAGTCACACAAGGAGTGTGATCAAGTCTGGAGAATTCTCTCCACATAAATATACTGGAGCTAAGAGCAAATTTATAATGCTCTAAGCTTAGCAAGACCTCTGCTTCAAGGTCAGCCGGTATTGATCCAGTGGGATAACATCACGGCAGTCGCCCACGTAAACAGAAAGGGCGGCACAAGAAGCAGGAGGGCAGTGGCAAAACTGCAAGGATTTTTCGCTAGGCGGAAAATCATGTGATAGCACTGTCAGCAGTGTTCATTCCGGGAGTGGACGACTGGGAAGCAGACTTCCTCAGCAGGCACGACCTCCACCCGGGAGAGTGGGAACTTCATCGGGAAGTTTTCCGCATGATTGTGAACCGTTGGGAAAGACCAAAGGTGGACATGATGGCGTCCCGCCCGAACAAAAAAATGGGACAGGTATTGCGCCAGGTCACGAGACCTTCAGGCGATAGCTGTGGACGTCCTGGTAACACCGTGGGTGTAACAGTCGGTGTATGTGTTCCTTTCTCTGCTTCTCATAACCAAGGTATTGAGAATTATAAGACATAGAGGAGTAAGAACTATACTCGTGGCTCCGGATTGGCCAAGAGGGACTTGGTAACCGGAACTTCAAGAGATGCTCACAGAGGACTAATGGCCTCGGGAGCTAAGAAGGGATTTGCTTTCAGCAAGTACCATGTCTGTTCCAAGAGGAACCGTGGCATCGGCCTTTAAGAAAGGACCTGCTCCAGCAGGGACCTTGTCTGTTCCAAGACTTACCGCGACTGCGTTTGACGGCATGGCGGTTTGAACGCCGGATCCGAAGGAAAAAGGCATTCCGGAAGAGGTCATACCTACCCTGGTCAAAGCCAGGAAGGAGGTGACCGCACAACGTTATCACCACATGTGGTAAAAATATGTTGCGTGGGTGAGGCCAGGAAGGCCCCACGAAAAAATTTCAACTAGGTCGATTTCTGCACTTCCTGCAAACAGGAGTGTCTATGAGCCTCAACTTGGGGTCCATTAAGGTTCAAGTTTCGGCCCTATAGATTTTCTTCCAGAGAGAATTGGCTTCAGTTCCTGAAGTCCAGACGTTTGTCAAGGGAGTATTGCATATACAGCCCTTGTGTGCCTCCAGTGGCACCGTGGGATCTCAACGTAGTGTTTTGATTCCTCAAATCATATTGGTTTGAACCACTCAAATCTGTGGATTTGAAATATCTCACATGGAAAGTGACCATGCTGTTGGCCCTGGCCTCGGCCAGGCGATTGTCAAAATTGGCGGCTTTGTCTTACAAAAGCCCATATTTGATTTTCCATTCTGACAGGGCAGAACTGCGGACTCGTCCCCAGTTTCTTCCTAAGGTGGTGTCAGCGTTTCACCTGAAACAACCTATTGTGGTGCCTGCGGCTACTAGGGACTTGGAGGACTCCAAGTTGCTAGACGTTGTCAGGGCCCTGAAAATATATATATATATATATATATATATATATATATATATATATATATATATATATATATATATATATATATAATTCCAGGACGGCTGGAGTCAGAAAGTCTGACTTGCTGTTTATATTGTAGGCACCCAAAAAGCTGGGTGCTCCTGCTTCTAAGCAGACTATTGCTCGTTGGATTTGTAGTACAATTCAGCTTGCACATTCTGTGGCAGGCCTGCCACAGCCAAAATCTGTAAATGCCCATTCCACAAGGAAGGTGGGCTCATCTTGGGCGGCTGCCCGAGGGGTCTCGGCTTTACAACTTTGCCGAGCAGCTACTTGGTCAGGGGCAAACACGTTTGCTAAATTCTACAAATTTGATACCCTGGCTGAGGAGGACCTGGAGTTCTCTCATTCGGTGCTGCAGAGTCATCCGCACTCTCCCGCCCGTTTGGGAGCTTTGGTATAATCCCCATGGTCCTGACGGAGTCCCCAGCATCCACTAGGACGTTAGAGAAAATAAGATTTTACTTACCGATAAATCTATTTCTCATAGTCCGTAGTGGATGCTGGGCGCCCATCCCAAGTGCGGATTGTCTGCATTACTTGTACATAGTTATTGTTACAAAAAAATCGGGTTATTATTGTTGTGAGCCATCTTTTTTAGAGGCTACTTCATTGTTATCATACTGTTAACTGGGTTCAAATCACAAGTTGTACGGTGTGATTGGTGTGGCTGGTATGAGTCTTACCCGGGATTCAAGATCCTTCCTTATTGTGTACGCTCGTCCGGGCACAGTACCTAACTGAGGCTTGGAGGAGGGTCATAGGGGGAGGAGCCAGTACACACCATGTGATCCTAAAAGCTTGCTTTTGTGCCCTGTCTCCTGCGGAGCTGCTATTCCCCATGGTCCTGACGGAGTCCCCAGCATCCACTACGGACTATGAGAAATAGATTTATCGGTAAGTAAAATCTTATTTTTTTCTCTCCATTTTAAGCAACAGATTACCTTAGCCAGTATAAAAAAGCAGGAAAACCATGCGCTATTGAAGGGGCGGGGCTTCACTATGAGAGGATCCAGCAGCTCACCAGCTCCATTTTCCCTTTGCAGTGGACACAGACGCTGACTGACAGGGATGCGCTGCTCCTCCAGTGTAACTCCAGATTACCTCAGCGGTACCAGGGGGTCATAGCAGGGGGGGAGCGATTATTAGTGTACTAAGTCCCCTATCAGCGTACTTAGTCTGCGACACGGCTAAGCTTGGCATTAGCGATAAGGGTGCGGTGGGGGCTGGCTCCAAATAACTCTGTGTCTCCCTGAAGGGCTCTTTGTGAGTTAATTGTGCGTGCTGTCACATTTACATTACGTCAGGCAAAGAGTGTGTTTCTTGTACAGCCAAGTGTTCCTCTTCACCAGGGGGCTCACTGCTGGGTACTCAGGGCAGTGCACCTTCCCAGAATAGCGGGCTGAACCAGAATGGTTTAATTCCATTTAGGGAATGATCTCAAATATTTCTACAAAACTATCCCGCAATGAGAAAGAGACGCAATACTTAAGAGAGACTGTGGATGAGTTTATAAATAGAGTCTCAGTCCCCAAACCAGCGTCCCAATCCCCTCCCGTTTGTCCGCAAAAACGATCTCTGGTCCATATCCTGCAGTTTGACTCATGACGCTGACGGGTCAGACATGGAGGAGGGTTAGGTGGATTGGAGGGGGGGAATTATGCTACTCTGTCACAGGGAATAACCTCTGTAAGAGCTTCTATCGGAGATGTTCTGCAGATTCCTGATAAGGTGTCAGAAGAGTGTAAGGAATCTTATTTTAATGTAAAAAAAGAAGTCCTCTGTCACTTTTCCTGCATCAAAGGAATTGAATACCCTGTTTGAAGAACCGTGGGTTAATCCTGATAAGAAATTTCAAATCCCTAAAAGGTTGCTCTTATCTTTTTAATGGGGAAAATCCACCGATGGTGGACGCATCAGTCTCTAGGCTGTCAAGAAAAATTGTATTGCTTGTCCCTGGTGCAGCCTCCCTAAAAGATACAGCTGATCGTAAAATTGAGACTACACTCAAGTCATTGTACACAGCTGCTGAGGTTGCCCAGAGACCCACTATTGCATGTGCGGGGTTCACAAAAGCCATTGCTATATGGTCAGGTAATCTAATTGAGGAGTTAGATTCCTTGTCTAGGGGGGATGTTGTTTTACTCCTGCAGCTTATACAGGACTCTGCAAACTTTATGGTGGAAGCCATAAAAGAGATTGGTTTGCTTACTGCTATGGCTGTGTCAGCCCGCAGGGGCTTGTGGCTACGCCAGTGGACTTCTGATGCAAACCCCAGGAAATGCGTGGAAGGCCTACCATTCACAGGAGAGGCCTTGTTTGGAGACGAACTAGACAAATAGATCTCCAAAGCTACTGCGGATAAGTCTACGTATCTTCCTTCCGCAGCTCCCCCAGCCAGGAAAGCTTATTTCAGCTTCAAATTTACAGTCCTTTCAGACAGCCAAGATTTAAGGGAAAATCCAGAGGTGCTTCTACGGCCTCCAGAGGCGCAAGAGGTAAAAAACACAAACCAGCGACTGCAGGTGTTCAGGAACAGAGCTCAGGCTCTGCTTCCTCAAAGCCTTCAGCATGACGGTGTACCGCGAGGCCTGGAGGTCTGTCAGGCGGGAACCCGACTACAATTCTTCAGACACATCTGATCAAGTTCGTGCCGGGATCCCTGGGTAATAGATATTATTTCCCAGGGCTACAGACTGAGTTCCAAGAGCTCCCACCTTTATAGATTCTTCAAATCGGGCTTACCAGCTTCACAAGAGGCAAGTATAACTTTACAGCAGGTCATCCAAAAACTAGTACAGACTCAAGTCATTGTTCCAGTTTCAACTCATCTACACAACAAGGGGTACTATTCCAACTTGTTTGTAGTACCGAAACTGGACGGTTCGGTACGACCAATTCTGAACCTCAAGTCCTTGAACCCGTTCTTAAGAGTGTTCAAGATTGTGTCTCTGAGAGGGGTGATCTCTGGTCTGGAGGAAGGGGCATTCCTAGTGTCTCTGGATATCAAGGATACGTACCTTCACATTCCAATCTGGCCGCCTCACCAGGCTTATCTACGGTTTGCACTACAGGACTGTCACTAACAGTTCCAGGCCCTGACATTTGGTCTCTACACGGCACCGAGGGTGTTCACCAAAGTGATGGCAGAGATGATGTTTATACTCCGCAAGCAGGGACTAAACATAATTCTGTACCTGGATGATCTTCTGATAAAGGCACCGTCCAGGAAGAGGTTGCTGGACAGAATTGGCCTCATCCAAACGTCTCCAGGATCACGGGTGGATTCTAAACCTTTTGTAATCTCACCTAGAACCGTGTTGGAGGCTCCCATTCCTGGGAATGATACTGGACACGGAGTCGCAGAAAGTGTTCCTTCCATTGGAAAAGGCATTGGTAATCCAGTCGATGGTTCGGGATGTCCTGAAGCCAACCCGGATATCTGTGTATCTATGCATTCGCCTTCTGGGGAAAATGGTGGCCGCTTACGAGGCGCTTCAATAATGAAGGTTTCACGCAAGACCCTTCCAGCTCGATCTGTTGGACAAATGGTCCAGATCGCATCTTCACATGCACCAGAGGATTCTTCTGTCGCCAAAAGCCAGAATCTCCCTTCTGTGGTGGCTACAGACCTCTCACCTCGTCGAGGGTCGGAGGTTCGGAATTCAGGACTGGATCCTGTTAACCACAGACGCAAGCCTCCGAGGTTGGGGAGCAGTCACCCAGGGGGTGCAGTTTCAAGGAAGATGGTCAAGTCAGGAAGTCGTCCTTACAATTAACATTCTGGAACTCAGGGCCATATCGAACGCCCTTCTGCAGGCCTCTTATTTTCTTCAGGATCGGCCCATTCAAGTCCAGTCGGACAATGTGACGGCAGTGACGTACATAAACCGATAGGGCGGAACGAAAAGCAGAGCAGCAATGTCAGAGGGCAGAAAAAAACGCAGTTTTCATTCCGGGAGTAAACAACTGGGAAGAAGACTTCCTCAGCAGACACGACCTGCACTCGGGGGAATGGGGCCTTCACCCGGAAGTGTTCAGGTGCTCGACACGTCGGTGGGGATATCCACTAATCGACATGATGGCCTCTCATCTCAACAAGAAGCTCAAGCGGTATTGTTCCAGGTCGAGAGACCCGCAAGCAGTGGCGGTAGACGCTCTGACAGCTCCGTGGGTCTTCCAGCTTGTGTATGCGTTTCCTCCACATCCTCTGATCCCAAGAATTCTCAAAAGAATAAAAAGGGAAAAGGTTCAAGCAATACTCCATTGCTCTAGACTGGCCAGGAAGGGCCTGGTACGTGGACCTTCTAGAGATGCTCCTCGAGGAACCGTGGCCTCTACCTCTTTGCGAGAATCTTCTGCAACAGGGCCCGTTCGTCTATCAGGACTTACCGCGGCTATGTTTGGCGGCATGGAAGTTGAACGACTGATTCTACCTAGAAGAGGTAATAGTTATCTTGACTATGATCCAAGCCAGGAAGGGAGTAAAGTCTAAACATTACCACCGTATTTGGAAGAAATATGTCTCTTGGTGTGAGAGCAGAACTTATTCTGCGGTGGAATTTCACCTGGGACGTTTCTTGCTTTTTCTGCAGGCAGGTGTGGATGTGGGCCTACGTCTGGGCTCCATAAAAGTCCAGATTTCGGCCTTGTCCATTTTCTTTCAAAAACAATTGGCTTCTCTCCCTGAAGTCCAGATGTTTTTTGAAAGGTGTTCTGTGCATCCAACCTCGCTTTATGCCTCCCACGGCACCTTGGGATCTCAATTTGGTGCTGCAGTTCCTCCAATCGGACTGGTTTGAACCATAACAGGAGATGGATGTAAAATATCTTATGTGGAAGACCGTCACACTGTTGGCCTTGGCTTCAGCAAGACATGTGTAGGAGCTGGGGGCATTGTCTCACAAAAGTCCCTATTTAATTTTCCATGAGGACAGAGGTGAACTCAGAACTCAATAATTTAGAACAAGGGAGCACAAAAGAAAGATTCTTTTGCGCGCCCTTGTTCTAAATTATTGTGCATCTGTAACTAGTAGAACTATTTCAGACTACTTTGTGGGAGCTGCATGTTTTTATTATTGCATTTATTATTATAATTATTACACAGCCTTGTGGAAAATTGTTTTGCATCCCGAAATTGATCCTGCGCGTATATATACCAGTGGATCGGTGATTTGTGCTCCGCCTGTGTATACATGTGCATGGTCAAAAAATATATTTGAACTCAGAACTTCCGAAAGTGGTGTCTGCATTTCACATCAACCAACCTATTGTGCTTCCGGTTATCATCGACACTTCCACTACTTCAAAGTCTTCGGATGTTGTGAGTGCTTTGAAGGTATACTTAAAGAGGACAGCTCATCACAGAAAATCCGACTCGCTGTTAATCCTATATGATCCCAATTAAATTAGGTGTCCTGCTTCAAAGCAGACAATTGCACACTGGATCAAGCTCACTATCCAGCATGCTTATTCCACGGCAGGCTTGCCGGTTCCAAAATCTGTACAGGCCCACTATACTAGGTCGGTGGGTTCTTCCTGGGGGGCTGCCCGGGGTGTCTCGGCTTTACAGCTCAACCGAGCAGCTACTTGGTCAGGTTCGAATACGTTTGCTAAGTTCTACAAGTTCGATACTTTGACCAAACTGAAGGTCCTCAGAGGCCAATCAGTTCTGCAGGAACCTCAGCACTCTCCCACCCGGTTTGGGAGCTTTGGTACATCCCCATGGTACTAAATGGAACCCCAATATCCTCTAGGTAAATCCTTTTCTCGTAGTCTGTAGAGGATACTGGGTGCCCGGTGCTTCGTTCTTCCTGCACTGTTACTTGGTTCAGTATTGTTTGGTTCAGCTCTTGCTGATCCTGTTTCAAGTCTGGTTAGCATGGCTTTCCTCTCGTCTGTGTGTGCTTGTTCGAAATCTCACCACTATCTTTATTTCTCTGACGTCCTAGTGGATGCTGGGGACTCCGAAAGGACCATGGGGAACAGCGGCTCCGCAGGAGACTGGGCACAAAAGTAAAAGCTTTAGGACTACCTGGTGTGCACTGGCTCCTCCCCCCACGACCCTCCTCCAAGCCTCAGCCAGTTAGATTTTTGTGCCCGAACGAGAAGGGTGCTCACTAGGTGGCTCTCCTGAGCTGCTTAGTAAAAAAGTTTAAGTATAGGTTTTTTATTTTCAGTGAATCCTGCTGGCAACAGGTTCACTGCACCGAGGGACTAAGGGGAGAAGAAGCGAACTCACCTGCGTGCAGAGTGGATTGGGCTTCTTAGGCTACTGGACATTAGCTCCAGAGGGACGATCACAGGCCCAGCCATGGATGGGTCCCAGAGCCGCGCCGCCGGCCCCCTTACAGAGCCAGAAGACTGAAGAGGTCCGGAAAATCGGCGGCAGAAGACGTCCTGTCTTCAATAAGGTAGCGCACAGCACCGCAGCTGTGCGCCATTGCTCTCAGCACACTTCACACTCCGGTCACTGAGGGTGCAGGGCGCTGGGGGGGGGCGCCCTGAGACGCAATAAAAACACCTTTTATATGGCAAAAAATACATCACATATAGCTCCTGGGCTATATGGATGCATTTAACCCCTGCCAATTTTTCCTTAAAAAAGCGGGAGAAAGGCCGCCGAGAAGGGGGCGGAGCCTATCTCCTCAGCACACTGGCGCCATTTTTCCTCACAGCTCCGTTGGAGGGAAGCTCCCTGACTCTCCCCTGCAGTCCTGCACTACAGAAACAGGGTAAAACAAGAGAGGGGGGCACTAATTTGGCAGATAAATCTATACAGCAGCTATATAAGGGAAAAACACTTATATAAGGTTATCCCTGTATGTATATATATATATATATATATATATATAGCGCTCTGGTGTGTGCTGGCAAACTCTCCCTCTGTCTCCCCAAAGGGCTAGTGGGGTCCTGTCCTCTATCAGAGCATTCCCTGTGTGTGTGCTGTGTGTCGGTACGTTGTGTCGACATGTATGAGGAGGAAAATGGTATGGAGGCGGAGCAATTGCCTGTAATAGGGATGTCACCCCCTAGGGAGTAGACACCTGACTGGATGGTCTTATGGAAGGAATTACGTGATAGTGTCAGCACTTTACAAAAGACTGTTGACGACATGAGACAGCCGGCAAATCAGTTATTACCTGTACAGGCGTCTCAAACACCGTCAGGGGCTCTAAAGCGCCCGTTACCTCAGATGGTCGACACAGACCCAGACACGGACACTGACTCCAGTGTCGACGGTGATGAAACAAACGTATTTTCCAGTAGGGCCACACGTTACATGATCACGGCAATGAAGGAGGTTTTGAACATTTCTGATACTACAAGTACCACAAAAAAGGGTATTATGTGGGGTGTGAAAAAACTACCCGTAGTTTTTCCTGAATCAGATGAATTAAATGAGGTGTGTGATGAAGCGTGGGTTTCCCCCGATAAAAAACTGCTAATTTCTAAAAAATTATTGGCATTATACCCTTTCCCGCCAGAGGTTAGGGCGCGTTGGGAAACACCCCCTAGGGTAGATAAGGCGCTCACACGCTTATCAAAACAAGTGGCGTTACAGTCTCCTGATACGGCCGCCCTCAAGGAACCAGCTGATAGGAAGCTGGAAAATATCCTAAAAAGTATATACACACATACTGGTATTATACTGCGACCAGCAATCGCCTCAGCCTGGATGTGCAGTGCTGGGGTGGCTTGGTCAGATTCCCTGACTGAAAATATTGATACCCTGGACAGGGACAGTATTTTATTGACTATAGAGCATTTAAAGGATGCATTTCTATATATGCGAGATGCACAGAGGGATATTTGCACCCTGGCATCAAGAGTAAGTGCGCTGTCCATTTCTGCCAGAAGAGGGTTATGGACGCGACAGCGGTCAGGTGATGCGGATTCCAAACGGCATATGGAAGTATTGCCGTATAAAGGGGAGGAGTTATTTGGGGTCGGTCTATCGGACCTGGTGGCCACGGCAACGGCTGGGAAATCCACCTTTTTACCCCAGGTCACCTCTCAGCAGAAAAAGACACCGTCTTTTCAGGCTCAGTCCTTTCGTCCCCATAAGGGCAAGCGGGCAAAAGGCCACTCGTATCTGCCCCGGGGCAGAGGAAGGGGAAAAAGACTGCAGCAGACAGCCTCTTCCCAGGAACAGAAGCCCTCCCCCGCTTCTGCCAAGTCCTCAGCATGACGCTGGGGCCTTACAAGCGGACTCAGGCACGGTGGGGGCCCGTCTCAAGAATTTCAGCGCGCAGTGGGCTCACTCGCAAGTGGACCCCTGGATCCTGCAGGTAGTATCTCAGGGGTACAAATTGGAATTCGAGACGTCTCCCCCTCGCCGGTTCCTGAAGTCTGCTTTACCAACGTCTCCCTCCGACAGGGAGGCGGTATTGGAAGCCATTCACAAGCTGTATTCCCAGCAGGTGATAATCAAGGTACCCCTCCTACAACAAGGAAAGGGGTATTATTCCACGCTGTTTGTGGTACCGAAGCCGGACGGCTCGGTGAGACCTATTTTAAATCTGAAATCCTTGAACACTTACATACAAAGGTTCAAATTCAAGATGGAGTCACTCAGAGCAGTGATAGCGAACCTGGAAGAAGGGGACTATATGGTGTCTCTGGACATCAAGGATGCTTACCTCCATGTCCCAATTTGCCCTTCTCACCAAGGGTACCTCAGGTTTGTGGTACAGAACTGTCACTATCAGTTTCAGACGCTGCCGTTTGGATTGTCCACGGCACCCCGGGTCTTTACCAAGGTAATGGCCGAAATGATGATTCTTCTTCGAAGAAAAGGCGTCTTAATTATCCCTTACTTGGACGATCTCCTGATAAGGGCAAGGTCCAGAGAACAGTTAGAGGTCGGAGTAGCACTATCTCAAGTAGTACTACGACAGCACGGGTGGATTCTAAATATTCCAAAATCGCAGCTGATTCCGACGACACGTCTGCTGTTCCTAGGGATGATTCTGGACACAGTCCAGAAAAAGGTGTTTCTCCCGGAGGAGAAAGCCAGGGAGTTATCCGACCTAGTCAGGAACCTCCTAAAACCAGGCCAAGTGTCAGTGCATCAATGCACAAGGGTCCTGGGAAAAATGGTGGCTTCTTACGAAGCGATTCCATTCGGCAGATTCCACGCAAGAACTTTTCAGTGGGATCTGCTGGACAAATGGTCCGGATCGCATCTTCAAATGCATCAGCGGATAACCCTGTATCCAAGGACAAGGGTGTCTCTCCTGTGGTGGTTACAGAGTGCTCATCTTCTAGAGGGCCGCAGATTCGGCATTCAGGACTGGGTCCTGGTGACCACGGATGCCAGCCTGAGAGGCTGGGGAGCAGTCACACAATTGAAGAAATTTCCAGGGCTTGTGGTCAAGCATGGAAACGTCACTTCACATAAATATCCTGGAACTAAGGGCCATTTACAATGCCCTAAGTCAGGCAAGGCCTCTGCTTCAGGGTCAGCCGGTGTTGATCCAGTCGGACAACATCACGGCAGTCGCCCACGTAAACAGACAGGGCGGCACAAGAAGCAGGAGGGCAATGACGGAAGTTGCAAGGATTCTTCGCAGGGCGGAAAATCATGTGATAGCACTGTCAGCAGTGTTCATTCCGGGAGTGGACAACTGGGAAGCAGACTTCCTCAGCAGACACGACCTCCACCCGGGGGAGTGGGGACTTCACCCAGAAGTCTTCCACATGATTGTGAACCGTTGGGAAAAACCAAAGGTGGACATGATGGCGTCCCGCCTCAACAAAAAACTGGACAGATATTGCGCCAGGTCAAGGGACCCTCAGGCAATAGCTGTGGACGCTCTGGTAACACCGTGGGTGTACCAGTCAGTGTATGTGTTCCCTCCTCTGCCTCTCATACCCAAGGTACTAAGAATCATAAGAAGGAGAGGAGTAAGGACTATACTCGTGGCTCCGGATTGGCCAAGAAGGACTTGGTACCCGGAACTTCAAGAGATGCTCACGGAAGACCCGTGGCCTCTACCTCTAAGAAAGGACCTGCTCCAGCAGGGACCCTGTCTGTTCCAAGACTTACCGCGGCTGCGTTTGACGGCATGGCGGTTGAACGCCGGATCCTGAAGGAAAAAGGCATTCCGGATGAAGTCATCCCTACCCTGATCAAAGCCAGGAAGGATGTAACTGTGCAACATTATCACCGTATTTGGCGTAAATATGTTGCGTGGTGTGAGGCCAGGAAGGCCCCTACAGAGGAATTTCAACTGGGTCGTTTCCTGCATTTCCTGCAAACAGGACTGTCTATGGGCCTAAAATTAGGGTCCATTAAGGTTCAAATTTCGGCCCTGTCGATATTCTTCCAAAAAGAACTAGCTTCAGTTCCTGATGTTTAGACGTTTGTCAAGGGGGTACTGCATATACAGCCTCCTTTTGTGCCTCCTGTGGCACCTTGGGATCTCAATGTAGTTTTGGGGTTCCTAAAATCACATTGTTTGAACCACTCACCACTGTGGACTTAAAATATCTCACATGGAAAGTGGTAATGCTGTTAGCCCTGGCTTCAGCCAGGCGTGTCTCAGAATTGGCGGCTTTATCCTATAAAAGCCCTTACCTAATTTTTCATACGGACAGGGCAGAATTGAGGACTCGTCCTCAATTTCTCCCTAAGGTCGTTTCAGCGTTTCACTTAAACCAGCCTATTGTGGTACCTGCGGCTACTAGGGACTTGGAGGATTCCAAGTTGCTGGACGTAGTCAGGGCCCTGAAAATATATGTTTCCATGACGGCTGGAGTCAGAAAATCTGACTCGCTGTTTATCCTGTATGCACCCAACAAGCTGGGTGCTCCTGCTTCTAAGCAGACTATTGCTCATTGGATTTGTAGTATAATTCAGCTTGCACATTCTGTGGCAGGCCTGCCACAGCCAAAATCTGTAAAAGCCCATTCCACACGGAAAGTGGGCTCATCTTGGGCGGCTGCCCGAGGGGTCTCGGCTTTACAACTTTGCCGAGCAGCTACTTGGTCAGGGGCAAACACGTTTGCTAAATTCTACAAATTTGATACCCTGGCTGAGGAGGACCTGGAGTTCTCTCATTCGGTGCTGCAGAGTCATCCGCACTCTCCCGCCCGTTTGGGAGCTTTGGTATAATCCCCATGGTCCTTTCGGAGTCCCCAGCATCCACTAAGACGTCAGAGAAAATAAGAATTTACTTACCGATAATTCTATTTCTCATAGTCCGTAGTGGATGCTGGGCGCCCATCCCAAGTGCGGATTGTCTGCAATACTTGTACATAGTTATTGTTACAAAAATCGGGTTATTATTGTTGTGAGCCATCTTTTCAGAGGCTCCTCTGTTATCATGCTGTTAACTGGGTTCAGATCACAAGTTGTACGGTGTGATTGGTGTGGCTGGTATGAGTCTTACCCGGGATTCAAAATCCTTCCTTATTGTGTACGCTCGTCCGGGCACAGTATCCTGGCTGAGGCTTGGAGGAGGGTCGTGGGGGGAGGAGCCAGTGCACACCAGGTAGTCCTAAAGCTTTTACTTTTGTGCCCAGTCTCCTGCGGAGCTGCTGTTCCCCATGGTCCTTTCGGAGTCCCCAGCATCCACTACGGACTATGAGAAATAGAATTATCGGTAAGTAAATTCTTATTTTATCTATCTATCTATCTATCCTTCTCTCAAAGTATGTCTGTCTCCTTGGGCACAATTTCCTAGACTGAATCTGGTAGGAGGGACATGGAGGAGCCAGCCCACACTATCAAATTCTTAAAGTGCACTTGGCTCCTAGTGGACCCATTTATACCCCATGATACTAAATGGAACCCCAGTATCCTCTACGGACTACGAGAAAAGGATTTACCGGTCGGTAATTAAAATCCTATTTTCCATTTCCTGCACAGTTTTTGAAAAAAAAAGTGTGTACTGCGACTTTTGAATCACCCTGTATTACTTATCATCCTATAAAATGGGTGTAGTACGGCTGACCGGCGGTCAGGAGACCACCGGTCAGCTTACCGACGCCGGGATACCGGCAGCATACCGACGCCGGGATCCCGGCGGGGAGGGTCGAGTGCAGCAAGCCCCTTGCGGGCTCGGTGTGCGACCTGCGGTCACCACTGGTTCTATTCCCACTCTGTGGGTGTCGTGGACACCCACGAGTGGGAATAGTCCCTGTTGGTCGGCATGCCGACCATTGGGATAGTGAGTGGTCGGGATGGTGGAGGAGGTCACGTGACTGTCGGTCTCCCGACCGCCGGTCACATGAATACCACCCTATAAAATAGGGACATTTCTCAAACAAAGGGTGGAATGTACGAAGGCCAGATTGTGGCCAAAACAAAGAAAATCCCTATTTTCTGAGTTTTGTCCGCATTCCCATATGTACCAAGTTTCGGAATGCAATACATTCCGGAGTTTGGACCTTTCTAGGTGCTTCTATCTATCTATCTATCTATCTGTTTATTTATTTATTTATTTATTTATTACCAGTTATTTATATAGCGCACACATATTCCGCAGCGCTTTACAGAGAATATTTGGCCATTCACATCAGTCCCTGCCCCAGTGGAGCTTACAATCTATATTTCCTATCACATGTACACACAGACACTTTCACACTAGGGTCAATTTTTGTTGTAAGCAAATTAACCAGTATATTTTTGGATTGTGGGAGAAAACCGGAGTACCTGGAGGAAACCCACGCAAGTACGGGGAGAATATACAAACTCCGCACAGTTAGAGCCATGGTGGGAATGTAATCCATGACCTCAGTGCTGTGAGGCAGTAATGCTAACCATTACACAATCCGTACTGCCGCATTTGCTTTTTCCCTGATAGGGATCTAGTAGTATTCCTCCCAGCACCCCCAGTGGCAACTGCATCTTTCGGCATATGCACAGCAGGACGGCCGGGTCCTAAACATGGAAGTGTAGTGATCGCGAAGGACAGCTCTTATCGGGAGAACAGTCCTTTGCAATGCTACCCGCAATTCTAGGTGCATACCGGTGTTAACGCCGGTAGGTACCCGATAAGCGGCGAGATGTATCGCCCGATGCGTAGGACATCTCATCCAAATTCTTTAAAAAGAACTCTACTGGAACCGGAGACCCATAATCTCTGCCTGGCTACTCGCTGGACTTTATCCACATCAGACTACACAGTGCTGTCATGGCTGTATGAGTTTATGGAACAGTACTTTGCCATTCAGGGGCACGTATTGTTATGCAGTTGGTGCCATCTTTTTCAGTTACCTCTCGCTTCAAAACATGATTGTGACCTACAGTACAATGGAGGGAACTCTATATGTTCAACTTAATAAACATTCTTTCCACTTGTTGGCTGCTGGCCGGAATTAATATGTAAATATGTATGTTAGATCTGGCTATATGAACAAGATGTATGTGTACAGGCAGGATGTCCGTATTACCCCTTTCACACCGCACAAATAACCCGGTATCGACCCGGCATATTGCCGGGTCGGCGTGCGGTGTGAAAGGGGCATTGACGAAATCTCAGGTCGCCTGACCCGGCAATTTAGCCTGGGAATAAAGCAGTGTTATACCCGGGTTGAATACTGGGTCAGTGGCTGCGTAAACTGGCTCCCGGGTCGATGCGTCCCGGGACCCGTTTACAAGATAGGGAGAGGTGGCGCAGAGATGAGCTCATCTCCCAGCGCCGCCTCTGCCCCCGCCCCCTGCTGCTATGGCAACCCACCCGGCTTATTGCCGGGTCAGGAAAGCCTGCAGTAGCTGCCAATGCCGGATCCCACCCGGGAAGGACCCGCTTCCAATTCCCGGGTGGGATCCGGCAGAGTCGGCCCTAACCAATATGATGCCCTAGGCTAGATTTTGGCTGGTACCCCCTAGCACCACCGCTAGTTCCACCTCTGATCCTGCACCCCATTCCCAGCACCTTCACCCCCCACCCATAGCAGTCCTTTTTTTTTCCCTACCCCCAGTAATTTAAATAAGAACAGTGTGCACATTCGGCGCACAGCCCAAAAATGTATGTGTTTTTGCTGGCAAGGGGCATGGCTGCACAATATTACCCCCAATTAAAATTATGCCTCACAGTAGTGCAACTTTATCACAATTTACCATACGATATTGTCCCTTATTCACATTACATCACACAGTAGTACCACTTTACCTTATATACCTTACTCCTCACAGTAGTGCCCCTCATTCACATAACCTCAAACTGAATTGCTCCTTATTCACATTACACCACACCATATTGCTCTTTATTCTCATTACACCACACCATATTGCTCCTTAGTCACATTACACCACACCATATTGCTCTTTATTCACATTAGGCCACACAGTATTGCCCTTTCTATACGTTACGCCAAACAGTAGAGCACCTTATACACATAATGCCACACATTGGTAATGCTTAATACACATAATACCACACAGTAATGTCCCTTACACATATGACACACATTATTAATGTCCTTATAAACATAATGTGCCTTACACATCATGCCAACCCTTATTAATGCCCTTATACACACAATTTCCCTTACACATATCCTGCACATTATTAGTGCCCTTATACACATAATGACACACATAGTGCCCCTTACACATATGTTACACATTATTAATGCCCTTATACACATAATTTCCCTTACACATATGCTGCACATTATTAGTGCCCTTATACACATAATGACACACATAGTGCCCCTTACACATATGTTACACATTATTAATGCCCTTATACACATAATGACACATATAGTTCCTGGCGTGAGTCAACTGGCAGCTCTGCTAACATCGGGTGCCTATTTTTTATGAAAATGCATCTTATTTGCATTGGTATGTGGCTAGGATGCACAAGCAGCTTATGCTGATTAAAAGGATATGCAGCATGCCTATATACTGTGTGCGACTGTGGCTGTATCTGCATACGAAATGCTACACACAGAATATAGGCATGCCGCATATCATTTTAATCAGCAGAAGCTGCTTGTGCCCCTAGGAATACCAGATGCCCTAGGCAATTGCCTAGTTTGCCTATGCTTAGGGCCGGCTCTGGGATCCGGCATTGGCAGTGTGAAAGGGGTATAAATGGTGCACTGATCAGTAAGTTTTATAATTGGTGAATGATCCGTGTGGAATGTTGGCTAGTTACAAAAATATATGGATAGTAGTATTGTCTTAAATATCTTTTTATATATGGAATAAATCGTGAATATACATTATGTGGGATTAAAACACTAACCCTATATATTGGTTTTTTTTTTTTTTTTAGATATAAAATTTATTTAGTTTTTGTATGTATACCTAGGTGACAACCACGTATGGATTACCAACCATGTCTGTACATGCCTTGGCATTGACTAGTTACACAAAGAAGAGAGTTCAAGATTGTGAAACTACGGTACAGGTAAGTGTCTCCTTTATATATAGTTTGTTCCAGATACTCTTTTGCTATAACCTTTGATATTTCTTTGTTTGATTTTCAAGTTGGTCTGTAACGCATCTGAAGGAAAGCATAAAGATCTACCCAAAATAAATTGGCAGAATGTAACATGTTTTATAGAAAATGTTGTTAATGTAAAATATTTCTCTTGCGTATCTACATAAATATTTGACCTTTGTACTTCTAGCATTGTATGCAAGGAAATGATCTTTTTACATGAACATACGTTAGTATATCTCTGCTTTATTGTTTTTTTGACAGATCTGCTTTAAATTTAGAATAAGTAGAAACCTAGAGGTGCATGCATACACATGCTGCGATTTTGACTAAGTGCCATTGTTAACTATGCGATTTCCCTTGAACTCCCTGGAGCCCAGAACCACCGATATTGAATATCTTTACTTGCGTTTTTGACTATATACAATTTTGACTATTCTAGAAGCTAGATTGTACAAAATATAGTCAGAATTGCCTGCACAGTCTATATATTCTTGCAATACCGACCCTGCGCGAGTGTGCATCGTATCGCAAGCTGTATACACGCAATGCGATATGTGCTAACTTTTTTCTTACGATTTTGACTATATAGTCAAAATCGTAAGCACACATCGCACCGTGTGTATGCACCTTTAAAGTTTGTTTGTGGATTTTGAATTTGCCTAATTTTTAGAAATTACTGTTATGAGTTCACCACCAATTTTAGGTTAAATTCAAATTATAAACCATACATTGTGTATGCTGTGCACACAAAATAAATCCTTAAATTCCCTTTGCTGATGTAAGATTCTATGAAGCCTGGCCTCCACAACTTCTCAGAACAACATTGTTTTCTGAATTGTAATTATTTCATTTTTTATTTTAGGTGGCAAATGACATTACTAAACGGTACCCTGAAAGGAAAATACTAAATGTTCCAGACTCTTCCTTGACCATTATGCCCAAAATTCCTATGATTCTATTTCCTGCAGGTACTTATGCCTTTATTCATTGTGTGTACCATTGTACAGGTTTGCAGAATGTTGTGAGTCAAAACCCTATAACACCTGTGTATTCAGCACACACTGTGGGGGATATCCAATTACTTGTGGTACACTACCGCAGGTAATAATATGGCATGGGACACTGACTGGTTGCTGCGGCTAATCTGGGATTTTGTTTCACCTGCCTTGTGCAGGCGAAACCAGATCCCTGTAAACAGCCTCAGAAATGGGACTGCTTCTCGCTGTACCTGTGTGTTTTCGGGAGGAAAGCTATGTTTCTTCTTTTTTTTTTTTTTTACGAGCGATCCTAATTGGACAGCCCGTTTAAAAAACAAAACATTGAGGAAACATCGGAAACAAAGTGTGAAAAACATGATGTTTTATTTCCTCTAATAGGATACCACCCTGAATAGAAAAATGTTGGGTGTGAGGTTTATTTATTTTTATATTTCTTCTTTTGCGGCAAACTTATTATATTTAGGTATTGATTTGCTTTTATTGAAATAATGTCTTCTCTTGCAGATGAGGTACCAAGGCCAGCAGTTATCGGATTAGGAGGTAGCCATGGGTCATATGTGGATAGTGCTACAGCAATTAAGGAAATTCTGGCTTCTGTTTTAAAGATTCCAAGCAGTATAAAAGCCACATTGCCTGTGAATGAGGATCTGGAGGACAGTGATGTAGAGGATGACAGCAATGGTGGCAATAATGATTGTTCTGATGATCATAACTGTATTCAATTAATTCCCTGTGCACAAAATGACATCCATATTAATAGGCACAAAGCATCATGGGAGAACACCCAGTCAGAATCTCCTAAATCTTATACGGTGGACCCACTCCCATCCTCACCTAGGGTACCCATCACGAGCACACGAGGTGTAACGGAACTGGAATTATCACCTTGCATCAAATGCAGCAACTGTATAGAATTAACTTTTTCTGGATCCACGGTTTCACAATTGAACTTGCCTTTGAGCTCACAAAAGGAAAATAGACTATTTTCTACCCCCAATCTTCCAAGCCACACCCTTAATTTACATTTTAATCCAAACCCACGGGATCCCCCTTCAGGACAATTAATTATTCCCATAAGCGCATCTGTAGCGGATACTGAGCCTTGCTCTGTAGAAGATAGTAAGACTTTCCATCGGAGGTCACAGTCCTTTTCCGTTCTTGAAGGTATTTGACAATGCTGTCTGTCTTTTTTTTTTTTAAGTTTATTAATACAGTTTGTGTGTGTATGTACAGTACATATATATTTTTTTTTATTTTAGTGGCTTGCTTCATGTAACAATGAATGATGGCAGTAGATGAAGGCCAAGACAAACCAAAATCTTTTTGAGTTTATAACTACTTCAGTGAATTGTAACAAGTAGAAATTTTAGTGGTTCCGAAGGCCATACATTAGGTAATGGTATTGAAGGGAAAGTATGCCTTTTTGCAGATGATACAAAGATATGCAACAGGGTAGACACACAAGGAGGGGTAAAACAAATGATTGATGACCTAGCTAGACTTGAAAAATGGTCAAGAACATGGCAACTACAGTTTAAATCATGGGTCTTCAACCTGTGGCCCTCCAGCTGCTGTGAAACTACACATCCCAGCATGCCCTGCCACAGTTTTGCTATTAATGTATGCTAAAACTGAGGCAGGGCATGCTGGGATGTGTAGTTCCACAGCAGCTGGAGGGCCACAGGTTGAAGACCCATGGTTTAAATGCAAAATCATGCACTTGGGTCTCAAAAACCCAAAGGTTAAATATAGTATCAAGGGTACTATAATGGAAACTACTGAGGAGGAAAGGGATTTAGGAGTCACCATTTCAAGTGACTTAAAGGCAGGAAAGCAATGCAACAAAGAAATGAGAAAGGCAAGTCAGATGCTTGGTTGTATAGGAAGAGGAATCGGTAGCAGGAAAAGAGAAGTAATTATGCCACTGTATAGGTCATTGGTGCGGCCTCATCTGGAATACTGTGTCCAGTTCTGGAGACCATATCTCCAGAAGGATATAAATACATTAGAGAGTGTACAAAGAAGGGCAACTAAAATGGTGCATGGCCTACATCACAAAACTTACCCGGAAAGACTAAAAGATCTTAACATGTATAGTATGGAGGAGAGAAGGGAAAGGGGAGACATGATAGAAACTTTCAAATATACCAAAGGTTTTAACAAAGTTCAGGAGGGAAACATTCTTCAAAGGAAGAGAAGTATTAGAACTCAAGGACATACACTGAAACTGGAGGGAGGCAGGTTCAGGGGAAATTTAAGGAAAACTTACTTCACAGAAAGGGTAGTGGACAAGTGGAATAGCCTCCCATCAGAGGTGGTAGAGGCTAAGACTGTAGAGCAATTTAAACATGCATGGGATAGGCATATGAATATCCTTACAAAGAATTAAGGTTCAAAAAGGGTTGAGATTACCTAAAGGATAAAAAAAAAAGGGGCAGACTAGATGGGCCAAGTGGTTCTTATCTGCCGTCAAATTCTATGTTTCTATGTTGCTGTACTGTACGATATATCGGTCTGACCTGGATTGGAATAATATATAGTGGAGTGTGTACACGCGATTGTGAGCTCCCGGCCCTCGCCAGCGGGCACGTTCCATTCGATGTCCTGCATGTTAGATGGGCTGACAGTGGCATGCAGCGGGTAATGGTATACTGCAAGGTCATACACTGAATTGTGTACAGCTGCACAATATATTGTTCCGTCCGTTCTCGGGTCAGCTGTGACACACATCATCCGGATGTGTACCCATCCTAAGTATTTTATCTATATCTTGTTTCAAAATGATATCAAAAGGTACAGTATTCTGTATTGGTTTCAGTTTTTGTGTTTATATTTGTCTTTCATTCATGTAACCTGTAGAGTGGGTAGTTTTGAGAATGAATCACTCAAAGACATTGCAATCAGCTCTAAATAAGGCCCTTTAAGATTATCTGTCCAATGTTTCTGGTTGGAACAAAAATATGGTAATGTATGGGAGCAAAGGTCAATTGAGCATTTTTTGATCCTTTTTCTGGATTTTGAGAGTAAATGGTTGATTGTCATTGCTCTCATACATTACCATTTTTTCGCTCCAACCAAAAAGATTGGACAGATTATAGTGCAGAGGTTCTCTAACGCGGTCCTCAAGGCATCCCAGTGGTCCAGGTTTTAGGTATATCCATGGTTCAGCATAGATGGTTAAATCAAATTGAATTGAGGTGCTAATGTCACCTGTGGCCAAGCATGGATAAAACTTAAAGCCTGGATTGTTGGGGTGCCTTTAGGACCGTGCTTGAGAACCTCTGTTATAGGGTGTATCCAGCATTACATCTGCTATACTCTCTGATCCATTCTCTGCAAATTCTCTGTCTCTCTTGCTCTCTGTTCAGACAACAGATCATTTGTATTTAGTTTGTTCCATGAATGGGTGTGGTTCAGATGAGGTGCCATGAATACTTGTACAGGAAGCGCTGGTTTATTCTAGGGGAGGGTCATACAGGTTTTCTGTGTCTGGTTATTACAGTCGCCTTTTCTTATGTTACCCTATTTTAATGGTTGCTGCTATTCATAAGTTGAGAGCATGCTGGATGTTCTCATAGTTAAGACTAAAATGGCCAGAAATTTTATATTGGCGCACTTAGAGACATCAGTCGTTACTAATCTTAAATGGTGTTTTAACCAATGTGTCATGTGTTAGAAAAATGACAATTAGGAACTGATTGGCTGGAGCACCATTTAAGACTAGTAACAATTGATAACCAGAATATTACTCTCTGTTAAATCATTATTCATACAAATTTTCAATTTTCCAGTGTTAGGGAGCAAATGGTCAATTGTCATTTGCTCTAAAGGGGGGTACTCGCGGAGCGATTGCTGCTTAAAATCTAAGCAATCTGACTAGATTGCTTAGATTTTAAGCAGGATCGCTCTGTGTGTAGCCCCCACAGCGATAACGATGCGCAGCCCCGCACATCGCTATCGCTGGTGCTAGATTGGCTTGCAGTGCAGGCCAATCTAGCGAATCGCTCGTTTCACCCGCTGGGTGAAATGAGCGCTCCCCCCGCACGCTCAGCACACATCGCGCTGTGCTGAGCAGCTGGAGAGATGTGTGCTGAGCGGTTCGCTCAGCACACATCTCTCCCGCATCGGCTGGTGAGTACCGGCCTTAATACATCACCAGATTTTCATTCCAACCAGCTAGATCTGGCAGATGATTTGCAAGATATTTGTATAGTGCATTCCCAGCTCTAGAGGTGTGTTCAGTGCCACTCTATACTCCATATATAAAGCGCTGCAATTTGACTCTCTAAAAAGATCACTGTAACATCAATGTGCTGAACAATATGCTCTTAAATTGAAGTATTCTAGAAGTGCTCCTTATTCACTATGGGATCTAACAAATAGTTCTGCAGTTTCCCAGCAACAATTGTGTATGATCTCCTCTGAGCCAGGAAAGTGCATGTGGGACAGCACCCTTACAATCCGGATCATGCCATGTCCAGCGTGGAAGCAGTTCTGTTATATATTATTCTAGGAGAACCAATGCAGCCACATTAGTTTCAATCTGCTGTCTTCTTACACATGGCCTATAATGTAATGTTCTGTGCATGGTTTCTCTTGATTTCATTCTTTCTCTTTTGCTTTGGGCTTATTCAACACAATCCCTTCCCCACCACCCTTTTGTGGCAAGGAATCTCCAGGTGCTACAGTTGTTCTATTATTGTTTATATAATGCCACAATATTTCACAGTACTTAATATTGAATCACATGCATCAGATCCTGTCTGCTACTGGAGATTACAGTCTGAATCTTTAAATGTACAGTTAACCTATATGCAGCCAATTATCCTATATTGAACACCTAAATCAATTTGGCGTCACATTTGAATATATTAAATTTTTTTATGAACAAACTTTCTGAATATCTTCACCTGTCAAAGTGTGCGCTACATACATAATCTACCTAGTAAGACTAGTAGAGACTGTCATCGAGTACTCTTGCTACAAGCTGTGTAACCACCGCTTCTGGTTAGGTCTATAAAATACTCTTTTCTATACATGACTTTGTGTATGTGTGAATGTTGGTGTATAATAACCGAATCCTGATTTGGAACTTCCAGAAAGTAGAAATCTTCTGCTACCTCCAAACAAGAACATTGCATTATGTTGCACATTACGTTTACATGGCAAAATACGTTCAATGTTACACAGCAATTGGATGGCGCTTCATTTAAAAAAAAAAAAAAAAAGGAGATGCCAACCCTCTCAAATAAAATAAAAGTATAATTGTGGTGTTATAACTAAATCCTTTGGAATAAATTTACCAGGCAGCACTTCTCATAGCCGTAATGTTCAGCATTGGTCTTCAAGGGCCAATAATAAATATAAATCCTGGTGTTTTTAATACTATTGCCCCTTTTAACCCATGGACTGAAACTGTGGTAGCTTTGAGAAGCGCCGGTTAATAACTTCACAATTCAAACCTGCACTACTCACCCCAGTGCCACCTAGCGACTGTATCTCCACACTGAGCCACTCTTGCTTCTCTTGTCTCAGCTCTGCCCTTGTCCCAATAGATTGTAAACTCTCATGCGCAGGGCCATCCCTGCGATTTGTTGTCATGCTTGTTACATGTGTTCATATTTTGTTTATACCCCAGTGTTTATCCCCTCTGGCCATTGCTGTAGAGCACTGTGACACCTTATACATAGATGAAAGTTTACATAGAAAATTATGTTCAATATGCATATCGGTCATATATGAAGGACTAGTTATTTAGAACAGTGGGAACTTTCTCCGTAAAGACACCCCCTTCCCTTATTAATGCTTAAATGTTCCGTTTTTCTTATGATTGCTTTTCCTTTCAATGTACAGCAGCTGGGCAGTCTCTGGCTTCCAGCACAAAAACCAGGCATCACTCTGAAGAAAATCTCTTTGAACCATCTGTGAACTTGGAGAAGGTAAGAAACCTGTTGTCATGGAGGCTGGTATGGTAGCCTTTATTACTGGGTTAGCACTGCTTAAAGTATTTTGTACCTATGTATGTGCATACATAGACATAAGGGAAGGTTATTTTGCTTGGTTTTTAGTGTCGGCTGGATGAGATGCAGTTAATTTGCCGGCTGTCGGGATCCTGGCGTTCAGAATCCCGACACCGGAATCCCGACAGCTGGGAATGGCGACAGCCAGGTTCCTGGCGCACAGGGGCTATTCCCACTCGTGGGTGTCCACAACACCCATAGAGTGGGAATAGCGCATGTGGCGAACACTGCCAGCATACTGATGGCCAGAATGCCGTCGGCTGTATACTGATGACCGGCATCCTGGCCGCCAGGAAATCATACTGAACCTGGCTGGATGCGTGGTGCCTATATTACTGAGCAGTAGTGTCAAACAGACCTTTTGACAGCATTAATTGTCTTCAGATACTAATATCTCCCATTTGTTGGCAAAGGACTTGTAGTTCAGTGTATTGACACAGAGCAGTTTGAACTACTAGAACTTTTCTAGTAGGAAAAGGATTAGTGTCAAAGAGCCTGTCCTACAGTCACAAAGCATAAATCCTCATTTTACCAGCCCTAATGAAATGTAGCAATATGCAGTAGATGATGATAGTTGAAGAATATATACACCTGCAACCAGGTAAAAACAATTCTCTACTTTCACAGCTAGTCATTTTATACCGTGGCCATTGTCCAATTGCATGCAGTAATTTACCGCACGGCAGAAATGGGCACTATAAATATTTAGTTGTTTAACACTCAGCTGAAAAACTAATCAGAAGCTACTCATCATGCTAAGCGTACAGTAGGCTGTACAGTGCCAAACTCGCACCCTTTTTAGAGGTGGTTAGGTGACAAATTTGTTGCCGTTTTTGTATTGTTTTTAGGAACATCGGCATTTCCTGGTAGCTGACATGTTCATATCTGTGGTTGAGAATATGAAAAGCAATTGGGAATATGAGCAGTGGAAAGCAGAAGAAGGGATACCGTGGATAAAAGATCCAGAGGAACCTTGCTTCTACCAGAGGAAAAAAAACAATTCAGAATCCGCGGCTTCTGTTGACAGCGGTTATGAGGGTAAATATTGGTTTGCACCACAGGTTGCCTACAAGAATGAAATGCACATGTCCATAGTTCTGTCTTGTGTTTCTTCGCACTCCCTCCACCCAACACAAAGTAAATTGGCCGTTCTAGAATCATATTGAGAATGGAAAAGTCCATCAGCTGAATTCTCTCTAAAACTTTTATAGAAATTATATACATATATATTAAATGTACACTGAAATAGGTATTTTTATTGGGTGTGGATCATTGAGTCGACTTGGGAAAAGGTCGACGTGAGTTTTTGTGTGTGTGTCACAGCACAGGGACCCCCAATTAGTGCACTGCGTCCCCTCTCTTCGTGCAAGGTTACTATTCCCAATTGTAGTCCACGTGGATGATAAAGTATGTAAAAGTAGAAAAAAGGAAGAGAATAAAAATAATTTTTTTTTGACCATGTTGACCTAATGCATGTCTACCATTAGTGATCGATCTGTTGGCTGTAGACCTTAGGTAGACGGTAATAACATCCAGATACACTTTTTATTATATTGTCCTATTCTACATGTGATTTACAGTGTAAATGATCTGTTTGATGTGCTTTATGCATTACAATTTGGTATAACTGGCAGTATGAGTAGAGGCATTGTAGGCTGTCGGAAGCAGACTATTATTCTGAAGGCGAACATAGGATGTTTATTTAGCAGTTCGTGTTGGAAATAATGATGGAATAGAAAAGACAATTTTTATTTCTCTTACGTCCTAGAGGATGCTGGGGACTCCGTAAGGACCATGGGGAATAGACAGGCTCCGCAGGAGACATGGGCACTTTAAGAAAGATTTTAGGTGTGGGTGTGCACTGGCTCCTCCCTCTATGCCCCTCCTCCAGACCTCAGTTTACTACTGTGCCCAGAGGAGACTGGGTGCATTACAGGGAGCTCTCCTGAGTTTCCTGTCAAAGTATTTTGTTAGGTTTTTTATTTTCAGGGAGCCTGCTGTCAACAGACTCCCTGCATCGAGGGACTGAGGGGAGAGAAGCAGACCTACTTCTGTGAGTTTCAAGGCTCTGCTTCTTAGGCTACTGGACACCATTAGCTCCAGAGGGATGGGTACGCAGGTCTCACCCTCGCCGTCCGTCCCAGAGCCGCGCCGCCGTCCTCCTCACAGAGCCGGAAGATAGAAGCCGGGTGAGTATGAGAAGAAAAGAAGACTTCAAAGGCGGCAGAAGACTTCATGATCTTCACTGAGGTAACGCACAGCGGTGAAGCTGTGCGCCATTGCTCCCATACACCTCTCACACGGCAGTCACTGTAAGGGTGCAGGGCGCAGGGGGGGGGGGGGCGCCCTGGGCAGCATATAAACCTCTTTCTGGCAAAAATAGACATATATACAGTTGGGCACTGTGTATATATAATGAGCCCCCGCCAGTTTCAGTATATTTGAGTGGGACAGAAGCCCGCCGCCGAGGGGGCAGGGCTTCTCCCTCAGCACTCACCAGCGCCATTTTCTCCACAGCACAGCGCTGAGAGGAAGCTCCCCGGACTCTCCCCTGCTTATCCACGGTGAAAGAGGGTTTTGAAGAAGAGAGGGGGCACATAATTTGACGCAATTATACATGTACAAACAGCGCTACTGGGTAAACATATATTTATATAGTGTTTTTTCCTGGGTCATATAGCGCTGGGGTGTGTGCTGGCATACTCTCTCTCTCTGTCTCTCCAAAGGGCCTTGTGGGGGAACTGTTTTCAGATAAGAGGATTCCCTGAGTGTGTGGTGTGTCGGTACGCGTGTGTCGACATGTCTGAGCTAGAAGGCTTTCAGGGGGAGGAGGAGGAGAGAATGAGTGTGGTGTCTCCGTCGACAACGCCGACACCTGACTGGATGGATATGTGGAAGGTTTTAAGTGCTAATGTAAATTTATTGCACAAAAGATTAGACAAAGCTGAAGCTAGGGAACAGCCAGGGAGTCAACCCATGTCTGTCCCTATGTCGCAGGGACCTTCGGGGTCTCAAAAGCGCCCACTATCCCAAATTGTAGACACAGATACCGGCACGGATTCTGATTCCAGTGTCGACTACGATGATGCAAAATTACAGCCAAAAGTGGCTAAATGTATTCGATATATGATCATTGCTATAAAAGATGTTTTGCATATCACAGAGGAACCCCCTGTCCCTGACACGAGGGTACACATGTATAAGGGGAAGAAACCTGAGGTAACCTTTCCCCCCTCACATGAGTTGATTGAATTATGTGAAAAAGCTTGGGAATCTCCAGACAAAAAACTGCAGATTCCCAAAAGGATTCTTATGGCGTATCCTTTCCCGCCAACGGACAGGATACGGTGGGAATCCTCCCCTAAGGTGGATAAGGCATTAACACGCTTATCCTAAAAGGTAGCGCTGCCATCCCAAGATACGGCTACCCTCAGGGACCCTGCTGACCGCAAGCAGGAGGTTATCCTGAAGTCCATTTACACACATTTTGGTACCTTACTCAGACCGGCGATTGCGTCGACCTGGGTTTGTAGCGCGGCAGCAGCATGGACAGATACCTTATCAGCAGATATTGAGACCCTAGATAAGGATACCATTTTATTGACCCTAGGGCATATAAAAGATGCGGTCTTATATATGAGAGATGCTCAAAGAGACATTAGTCTACTGGGTTCTAGAATCAACGCGATGTCCATTTCTGCTAGACGAGTCCTATGGACCAGGCAATGGACAGGTGATGCCGACTCAAAGAGGCATATGGAGGTTTTTACCTTACAAGGGTGAGGAATTGTTTGGGGAAGGTCTCTCGGACCTGGTCTCCACGGCTACAGCGGGTAAATCAAATTTTCTACCTTATATTCCCTCACAGCCTAAGAAAGCACCACATTATCAAATGCAGTCCTTTCGATCACAAAGAAACAAGAAAGTACGAGGTGCGTCCTTTCTTGCCAGAGGTAAGGGCAAAGGAAAAAAGCTGCATAACACAGCTAGTTCCCAGGAACAGAAGTCCTCCCCGGCCTCTACAAAATCCACCGCATGACGCTGGGGCTACCCTACAGGAGTCCGCCCCAGTGGGGGCACGTCTTCGAATTTTCAGCCACATCTGGGTTCACTCACAGGTGGATCCCTGGGCAATAGAAATTGTTTCCCAGGGTTACAAGCTGGAATTCGAAGAGGTGCTTCCTCGCCGGTTTTTCAAATCGGCCCTACCAGCTTCTCCCCCGGAAAGGGAGATAGTGTTAAATGCAATTCACAAATTGTATCTTCAACAGGTGGTGGTCAAGGTTCCCCTGTTTCAACAACCCTATTTGTGTTCCCGAAACCGGACGGTTCGGTCAGACCCAATTTAAATTTAAAATCCCTGAACCTATACTTGAAGAGGTTCAAGTTCAAGATGGAATCGCTCAGAGCAGTCATCGCCAGCCTGGAAGGGGGGGATTTTATGGTATCTCTGGACATAAAGGATGCATACCTTCATGTTCCCATTTATCCACCTCATCAGGCGTACCTAAGATTTGCGGTACAGGATTGTCATTACCAATTTCAGACGTTGCCGTTTGGGCTTTCCACGGCCCCGAGGATTTTCACCAAGGTAATGGCGGAAATGATGGTGCTCCTGCGCTAGCAAGGTGTCACAATTATCTCCTCATAAAAGCGAGATCAAGAGAGCAGTTACTGAACAGCGTGTCACTTTCACTGAAGGTGTTACAGCAACACGGCTGGATTCTCAACATCCCGAAGTCGCAGTTGGTTCCTACGCCTCGTCTGACTTTCTTGGGCATGATTCTGGATACAGACCAGAAAAAGGTTTATCTTCCGATAGAAAAAGCTCAGGAACTCATGACTCTAGTCAGGAACTTATTGAAGCCAAAACAGGTGTCAGTGCATCACTGCACTCGAGTCCTGGGAAAGATGGTGGCATCATACGAAGCCATTCCCTTCGGCAGGTTCCATGTGAACACTTTCCAATGGGACCTATTGGACAAATGGTCTGGGTCGCATCTACAAATGCATTGGTTGATCACCCTGTCCCCCAGAGCCAGGGTATCTCTCCTGTGGTGGCTGCAGAGTGCTCACCTTCTAGAAGGGCCGTAGGTTCGGCATTCAGGACTGGATCCTGGTGACCACGGACGCGAGCCTCCGAGGTTGGGGAGCAGTCACGCAGGGAAGAAACTTCCAAGGTTTTTGGTCCAGTCAAGAGACTTGTCTTCACATCAACATCCTGGAACTGAGGGCCATATACAACGCCCTACGTCAAGCGGAGACCTTACTGCGCGACCGACCAGTTCTGATCCAGTCAGACAACATCACCGCAGTGGCTCATGTAAACCGCCAAGGCGGCACAAGGAGCAGAGTGGCAATGGCGGAAGCCGCCAGGATTCTTCGCTGGGCGGAAAATCATGTAAGCGCACTGTCAGCAGTGTTCATTTCGGGAGTGGACAACTGGGAAGCATACTTTCTCAGCAGACACGACCTGCATCCAGGAGAGTGGGGACTTCATCAGGAAGTCTTCGCACAGATTGCAAGTCAGTGGGGACTGCCCCAGATAGACATGATGGCGTCCCGCCTCAACAAAAAGCTACAGAGGTATTGCGCCAGATCAAAAGACCCTCAGGCGGTAGCTGTAGACGCCCTAGTGACACCGTGGGTGTTCCAGTCGGTCTATGTGTTTCCTCCTCTTCCTCTCATACCCAAGGTGTTAAGAATAATAAGAAAAAGAGGAGTGAGAACAATTCTCATTGTTCCAGATTGGCCACGAAAAACCTGGTATCCGGATCTGCTGGAAATGCTCACAGAAGATCCGTGGCCTCTTCCTCTACGACAGGACCTGTTGCAACAGGGGCTCTGTCTGTTCCAAGACTTACCGCGGCTGCGTTTGACGGCATGGCGGTTGAACGCAGGATCCTAGCGGAAAAAGGCATTCTGGATGAGGTCATTCCTACGCTGATAAAGGCTAGGAAGGACGTAAAGCTAAACATTATCACCGTATATGGCGAAAATATGTTTCTTGGTGTGAGGCCAGGAATGCTCCTACGGAAGAATTCCATCTGGGCCGTTTCCTTCACTTCCTACAGACTGGAGTGAATTTGGGCCTAAAATTAGGCTCCATTAAGGTTCAGATTTCGGCCTTATCAATTTTCTTTCAAAAAGAATTGGCTTCTCTCCCAGAAGTACAGACTTTTGTGAAGGGAGTGCTGCATATTCAGCCTCCTTTTATACCTCCGGTGGCGCCTTGGGACCTTAACGTGGTGTTAAGTTTCCTTAAGTCGCTCTGGTTTGAGCCACTTCAAACGGTGGAGCTAAAATATCTCACTTGGAAGGTGGTCATGTTATTAGCCTTGGCTTCGGCTAGGCGAGTGTCGGAATTGGCGGCTTTGTCTTATAAAAGCCCCTATCTGGTTTTCCATATGGATAGAGCGGAATTGCGGACCCGTCCTCAATTCTTGCCTAAGGTGGTGTCATCTTTTCATATGAACCAACCTATTGTGGTGCCTGTGGCTACGCGAGACATGGAGGATTCCGAGTCCCTTGATGTAGTCAGGGCTTTGAAAATTTACGTGGCCAGAACGGCTAGAGTCAGAAAAACAGAAGCACTGTTTGTCTTATATGCAGCCAACAAGGTTGGCACCCCTGCTTCAAAGCAGACTATTGCTCGCTGGATCTGTAACACGATTCAGGAGGCGCATTCTACGGCTGGATTGCCGTTACCGAAATCGGTCAAGGCCCATTCCACTAGGAAGGTGGGCTCATCTGGGGCGGCTGCCCGAGGGGTTTTCGGCACTACAACTATGCTGAGCTGCTACTTGGTCGGGTTCAAACACCTTTGCAAAGTTCTATAAGTTTGATACCCTGGCTGAGGAGGACCTCCTGTTTGCTCAATCAGTGCTGCAGAGTCATCCGCACTCTCCCGCCCGTTTGGGAGCTTTGGTATAATCCCCATGGTCCTTACTGAGTCCCCAGCATCCTCTAGGACGTAAGAGAAAATAAGATTTTAAACCTACCGGTAAATCTTTTTCTCGTAGTCCGTAGAGCAGGGGTGGGCAATTATTTCAGCTGGGGGGCCACTTAACACTTCCAGCGAATATTCGAGGGCCACACACAAAATACTCAAAAAGAGATCCCTTTTTACACATTACGGCAGACAGCGTGCCCTTTTTACACATTACGACGGACAGCGTCCCCTTTTTACAGATTACGATAGACAGCACCCCCATTTTTATAATTACGGCAGACAGCGCCCCCGTTTTTATACATTACGGCAGACAGCGTCCCCGTTTTTATACATTACGGCACAGCTTCCCCGTTTTTATACATTACGGCAGACAGTGCCCCCGTTTTTACACATTACGGCAGACAGCACCCCCGTTTTTACACATTACGGCAGACAGCATCCCCTTTTTACACATTACGGCAGACAGCACCCCCCCCGTTTTTACACATTACGGCAGACAGCATCCCCTTTTTACACATTACGGCAGACAGCGCCCCCGTTTTTACACATTACGGCAGACAGCGCCCCCGTTTTTACACATTACGGCAGACAGCGCCCCCGTTTTTACACATTACGGCAGACAGCGCCCCCGTTTTTACACATTACGGCAGACAGTCCCTACCCCCCTTTCCCCACCCTCCCCTAAACCTATATAGCAGTCCTTACCCTCCCCCTCCCCTAAACCCATATAACCGTTTTTAACTCCCCTCCCCTGAACTTATATGGCAGCTTTAGCTTTATCCAGGACAAGGGGTATACCTATTTGTCAGTGGCAGACGATCCCCGCTGTCTGATGATCCGCGCTGCTGCTGCCGCCGCCGCTTCTCACTGGCCGCCGCTTCTTCTCCCCGCTGTCCGCCGCTTCTTCTCCCCACTGGCCTCCGCAGTGCTCCCCACTGGCCACTTCTGCTGCGAGTCCCCACTGCAGTGCCCGCCCAGCGCCGCCCCCCGTGACGCCCAGCGCACGATAGAGGAGATCCAGGTCAGCTGTCCCAGTGACGTGACCGGGATTTCCTCAGCGGCGCCGCGTCTGAGAGCAGTGCAATGACAAGCGGCCTGTCGGGCCTCTTGTCATTGCACTCTGGTGGGGCACAGCGGGCCAGGCAGGATCGGTCCGCGGGCAGCCTGTTGCCCACCCCTACCGTAGAGGATGATGGGCGCCCGTCCCAAGTGCGGACTACTTCTGCAAGACTTGTATATAGTTTTGCTTACATAAGGGTTATGTTATAGTTTTCATCGGTCTAGGACTGATGCTATGTTTTCATACTGTTAACTGGTTAGTATATCACAAGTTATACGGTGTGATTGGTGTGGCTGGTACGAATCTTGCCCTTGGATTAACAAAAATCCTTTCCTCGTACTGTCGGCTCTTCCGGGCACAGTTTCCTTAACTGAGGTCTGGAGGAGGGGCATAGAGGGAGGAGCCAGTGCACACCCATACCTAAAGTCTTTCTTAAAGTCCCCATGTCTCCTGCGGAGCCAGTCTATTCCCCATGGTCCTTACGGAGTCCCCAGCATCCTCTACGGACTACGAGAATAAGATTTACTGGTAGGTTTAAATTCTTATTTTTTTCACTTATAATATTCCAGGCTTACCTGCGCTGCAGAACTCTCCCTCAGAGACTATATTTGAGGAAGAGGAGGTGGAGAAAGAGGAGTCTGGACCCTGTATAGATTACAAAGTGTACGAATATGAGGATTTTGTGATAATCGGTAAATATGGTTCTTGTTATTCTTGCATGTGATATTAATAATCACAAGGCAGCACGTCCTGATCTAAATCTTGCAGGATGTTTGTTCATTCACTTGTGTATCAAAAAGTAAACCTATACATTGCATCCTTGCAACCACTTGCTGATCTTCTGACGACTTGAAATGAGGGGTCGCTGCTTAACCATGCGTAGTTTAATATTCAGACAGAAACTGGAGCCTGTAGTCTCCTGGGAGTTCAGGGACTGCGTCGGGAACAGATACTGGCACCTAGTGTACCCTCTCTGCAAGTCCTAATGGATCCATGTAACCTGTATATGATGATAGAAGGGGTAGCAGTTAATTTACCGACGGACACAATACCGACAGTCATAGTCCCGACAGCCATTGACCAACACTATCAAAATACCGACATTCATTATGCCGACATGCTCAAAATGCCAAACCTGGGCAGAATGCCAACATGCGTTTTTAAGGAATTTTTGCCCCAAAACAGACTTGTTCGTACTTTACCATCCCAGTGGACCTGGAGGGGGAATAGAATAGTGTGCCCGAAGCGTGGTAAGCGCACGCACTACACTTAGACGGTGTCCATGTTGACCCATGTTGACATTGACACCAAAACCCCCCCCAGAAAAAAAGCATGTCGGTATTTTGACATGTTGGCATTTCAGATGTCGGTATTCTGACTATGTTGGCATTTTTAACATGTCGACATAGTGAATGTCAGTATTTTGACTGTAGGTCAATGCCTGTCGGGATTATGGCCTTCGGTATTGTTTCCGTCTGTAAATCATACTGAACCCAATAGAAGCGTCTCTATTAGATCCAGTCTTCTGAGTCCTTTGGAACTGACAGGGTATCGCCTATGTTTAAAAATAAAAATAAAAATAAAAAAAATAATAACTGAAAATACACTGCTTTTATTCATAGCTCTATCATGATGGGCTGAATGTGATTGTGCAGTGTTTGGTAGACCATGATACGTAATAAGTTGTGGAGCATACTGTAGGTTTCTTCAGCTGTTTTTAACGTGAAGAAATGTTAATGTAAAGGGTTAATGACCTTTTCTAAATATATAAATCTCTGATAAACTAGAGACAAACATGAGGAGCGCTCCTTATGTTTGTCTCTAGTTTATCAGAGATTTATATATTTATCTTATCCTGACATCCAGTTGTCCTATAGGAGCTGCTATTGGAAGCTATTTATTACATGTATTGACAAAAGATAAAACCTTTTTTCCGTGTGTTTACAGGTAGATATATTTGCTTTTGTGCGCCCGATCAAATATTCATATACACTCAAGTAACGTTGAGTATATATTGAAAATTATATTTATTTAATGACCTTTTCTGCTCGCTTACACAGAACAAGAATACTACCCAGAACTATACATGCATAAGCAGTCTACAAGGTATGACTGGGTTTAATTACAGTATTTGGTATACCTTTTTGAACCTGTTTGGCTGGGACAGACAGCTAACAATGTCTAAATATTTCCAGACCCATCCCTGTACCAGGCTCCAACTCTGCTGAACAAACAGCCAGGAATTTATACAGAGCTTTCCAGCAGCAGTGGGGTCCGGTTGTAGGAGAAGTGTGGCCACCAGCAAGATCGACCATTACAACCGTATGTATCATTAGACCAGATAATAACCCTTCTAATGGATGTTAAGGCTTATGTACAAGCCATATTATAGATCTAAGTCTCATATATACCCCAATAGTAAGTGGAATGTATTTTGCGTTTAGTTGGCCAATGACCATGCCATACCAGAGGAATTTAAGTCCAGTGTGAGTCTGTCAGAAGAACTAAAACAGTTCAGCGAGAGGGAGACTGAAGACTGGACGCCTCCACGGTTTCAGATTATTAGCGACGTGCACCCCTACATCAAGTAAGTGCTTATTGTATCCTTGATCCAATCATAGAGGTTTTCCTGACTTGCAAAAGCAACTTCCAATGTTTATACCTTGGGTTTATGTAAAAAGAGGTCTGCTGCAAATGAGTGTTCAGAGTATGAGTAATTTACAAGCTAATCTCTTCAACATCAAAACAAATAGTTGATACAGTAAATGCAGTTTGTTTCAGTCATTTGAAGTATTGATTAGATGCACGAGTATTGAGGTGTTTTTGTCTACAGAACTATGGCCCTCATTCCGAGTTGTTCGCTCGCTGCTAATTTTAGCAGAATTGCTAATAGGCTAAAATCCGGCAGTTCTGCGCATGCGTATGCACAGCAGGGCGCACGCGCTAAGCAATTTTACACAAAACTATGCTATTTTACTCACAGGCGAACTAAGCTTTTCAATCGCTCTGCTGATCGTAGTGTGATTGACAGAAAGTGGGTGTTTCTGGGCGGAAACTGGCCGTTTTCAGGGAGTGTGCTAAAAAAACGCAGGCGTGCCAGGTAAAAACGCAGGAGTGGCTGGAGAAACGGAGGAGTGGCTGGTCGAATGCAGGGCGTGTTTGTGACGTCAAACCAGGAACTAAACGGACTGAGGTGATCGCAATCTAGGAGTAAGTCTGGAGCTACTCAGAAACTGCAAGGAAATACTTAATAGCAGAATTGCTAATCTTTCGTTAGCAATTGCTAATCTTTCGTTAGCAATTCTGCTATGCTAAGATACACTCCCAGAGGGCGGCGGCTTTGTGTTTGTATTTCTGCTAAAAGTAGCTAGCGAGCGAACAACTCTGAATGAGGGCCTATACCTCTCCATGAGCCCTTATTTAAGTGCTGCACCCTTAAATCTGTCATATAGTTGCCTGATGTATTAGAACACTATAGATCTAAACCTTGAGCACTGAAAATGCTAGTAGCTCTTCAAGAGTGCTCTTAGTCCGGGGGCCCAGTCCTTTTGTCTGAAGCTCACCATACCATGAAGATTGGGTAGAACTGGCCATAACCCAAAACTGCCTTTGACCTTTATCAAAATATTTCTTATTTCCTCCTTCGTTTATCCTTTGAACAAACATTAATAAGCCATAGGAATAAAACTTTCACAAACATCTGCTTAGTTTGGTGCACTTTGCACTTTGAATTTGTGTTACGGTAGCATTTTTATGGCATTGTTTTTAAACTGTTGAAAAGATAGGATGATGTGCTGTAGCTGTACATACACATCCTGCACATTTAGCACATTTTTGTTATGTGCTGTATTGACTTTGTGGAATTAAATCATGTTTTCTCAGAAAAGCAAGATATGTGAATTGCTTGTGGGTCATGAGGTCAAAGTAAGGTGCAATTCTGCGAATTTATTTAAGATGGATTGGTACTAATAATTATGTAGGTAATCATGAAGAAGTGTAGCTTTTTATTTGAGATCTATAATTAAAACATTGCTATGATGAGAAAAAAAAACCTTGCGTTTTTTCACACACATGGACACCAATTCTAAGCTACAAAAAGTAGTACATTGTTTAGATATTCATACCTTTCCATGAGGTAATAATTTTCTCTACAGTACTAGATCAAGATACTTTCACAAGTATCAATAGCTTAATGACCCCATATCTATGCACGTGGACTCCCTTTTATCCATAAAGTCACTGCAGGAGAGTAGGCAGGGTGGCACCATAATAACTGGTGATAAACTCTGAAATTATTCTGGGAACTGTGACGTCAACCATACACACCGCAAACAAGCCTGACATGCTATCCTCCCAGATGCTGTTCCGGCTATCGCATCACACTACATACTGGTCTGTAGACTGCAGATCCTCCAGAAATATGGATATAACAGAGGGCGGTTGGCTCCCCCCCCCCCCCCTCCCCCTTTTTTCCCCCCACACTTTACCTGATACTTTTTGGTACATCGCCCAAGTTTGCTTTGATATTGTCATAATTATCCTTCTGTTTCGTTCCTTTTACATAAATGTTCTATAGGAAAGCATGTGATTTTAAAACATTTTTAACTTTATCTTTTTCAGGAGAGATGATGTTGTAGCATCACAAAACTATTTGTGTGCTGGCTGTGGAACAAAGGTTGAGCTAAGTAAGTTAATACGTTTTCTTGATCTCTATATTTTTTGTATTGCTGTGGTGTCTCACGCACCAGCTATGTGCACTTTGCACAGTTTGTTTGGTACCGCAAACCTGTGCATGGTGTTTGACACTTACACTAGGAGCTGCATTGACCACAGTTGCATCTTTTTTTTACATCCGGTGACTGTAGAAGTATACAGGACTGTTGGAAGAATAAGGCACCCAGTAGATCAGGCATACCGAACATCATGTAAGACCGCATATGTATTGCTAACATGATAAACGCCATTTAAAACTGGTTACTTGTGTTGCTGCAACTAGTATTAAGCACTTGGCCCAACATATTGGTTTGTGGTCCTACAATGCTTTAGACAAGCTGTTAAATTATTCTGTTCACATCAATCAGATGGTTATTGTACATCTTGGTATATACCACCAGAAGATGAACACTATTCTATGTGTGCTTGGTCCTGTTCTGACTAGAGTAACTAACCACCTGGATCATAGAGGCAATGAAGCTGCTCATCCAATTTGGTAAGCTAGGTCTGTGACCAAATTGGAAATTGATCCTGTTTCTTTGCATTAGGGATGCAATATCTATAACTGGCCTCAAATCTGATAAAGATGTCTGTAGAGATGTATAGAAAAGGATACCAATTTCAGACTGTTCAGTTACATTGAACTATTAAATCAGCAATTGGACGTGTTTGTTTGGTTTTTAAATATTACATTACGTGGTCCACCTAAAGTAATCTCCTTTTTTCTAAATCTCATGCGTCCAGCTCTCAGCAAGTAATGTGTCCAATTACAGTACATATAGAGGTCAGATGGATGTTCCAATGCCTCTCTGCTGACCACAGGATGTGTCATATGACTGTCTTGGTAGTCACATGGCAGAACCGTAATGAAATATGTCTGCCCTGGACCAGAAGAAGCATTGCCACCCCCCTTCCCCCCTCCATATTTTTCAAATGTGGACATACAGATGTCTCTTCATACATCCAGCCTCTACAGTATACACCGTGCAGCGCGAGATGATTGGCGTGAGTGAGCTGCCAGGTCCCATGCATCTCTGCTAGAGCTGGGCATCTTTTTTTTTTTTTTTTTTTACAAAGATGCATCTTGGTCACAATGAAATGTGACTAGGACACACAAGGAGACTGTGCTGATTAATTTGATATGACATAATGTTTTTTTTACATATGACATATGCTTTTCTCTATCGTCCTAGTGGATGCTGGGGTTCCTGAAAGGACCATGGGGAATAGCGGCTCCGCAGGAGACAGGGCACAAAAAGTAAAGCTTTATGATCAGGTGGTGTGTACTGGCTCCTCCCCCTATGACCCTCCTCCAAGCCTCAGTTAGGTTTTTGTGCCCGTCCGAGAAGGGTGCAATCTAGGTGGCTCTCCTAAAGAGCTGCTTAGAAAAGTTTAGCTTAGGTTTTTTATTTTACAGTGAGTCCTGCTGGCAACAGGATCACTGCAACGAGGGACTTAGGGGAGAAGAAGTGAACTCACCTGCGTGCAGGATGGATTGGCTTCTTTGGCTACTGGACATTAGCTCCAGAGGGACGATCACAGGTACAGCCTGGATGGTCACCGGAGCCTCGCCGCCGGCCCCCTTGCAGATGCTGAAAAGAGAAGAAGGTCCAGAATCGGCGGCAGAAGACTCCTCAGTCTTCTTAAGGTAGCGCACAGCACTGCAGCTGTGCGCCATTGCTCTCAGCACACTTCACACGGCAGTCACTGAGGGTGCAGGGCGCTGGGGGGGGGCGCCCTGGGAAGCAATGTAAACCTATTTTTTGGCATAAAATACCTCACATATAGCCTCCGGGGGCTATATGGAGATATTTAACCCCTGCCAGAATCCGTTAAAGAGCGGGAGACGAGCCCGCCGAAAAAGGGGCGGGGCCTATCTCCTCAGCACACAGCGCCATTTTCCTCACACAGCTCCGCTGGTCAGGAAGGCTCCCAGGCTCTCCCCTGCACTGCACTACAGAAACAGGGTAAAACAAGAGAGGGGGGGCAAAATTGTGGCAAAATTATATATATTAAAGCAGCTATATAGGGAGCACTTATTATAAGGCTATCCCTGTCATATATAGCGCTTTTGGTGTGTGCTGGCAAACTCTCCCTCTGTCTCCCCAAAGGGCTAGTGGGGTCCTGTCTTCTTTAAGAGCATTCCCTGTGTGTCTGCTGTGTGTCGGTACGTGTGTGTCGACATGTATGAGGACGATATTGGTGTGGAGGCGGAGCAATTGCCAAATATGGGGATGTCACCCCCTAGGGAGTCGACACCAGAATGGATGGCTTTATTTATGGAATTACGGGATAGTGTCAACACGCTAAAGCAGTCGTTTGACGACATGAGACGGCCGGACAATCAATCAGCACCTGTCCAGGCGCCTCAAACACCGTCAGGGGCTGTAAAACGCCCGTTACCTCAGTCGGTCGACACGGACCCAGACACAGGCACTGATTCCAGTGGCGACGGTGACGAATCAACCGTATTTTCCAGTAGGGCCACACGTTATATGATTTTGGCAATGAAGGAGGCGTTACATATTGCTGATACTACAGGTACCACAAAACAGGGTATTATGTGGGGTGTGAAAAAACTACCTATAGTTTTTCCTGAATCAGATGAATTAAATGAGGTGTGTGATGAAGCGTGGGTTGCCCCCGATAAAAAAACTGCTAATTTCAAAGAAGTTATTGGCTTTATACCCTTTCCCGCCAGAGGTTAGGGCGCGCTGGGAAACACCTCCTAGGGTGGACAAGGCGCTCACACGCTTATCAAAACAAGTGGCGTTACCCTCTCCTGAGACGGCCGCACTTAAAGATCCAGCAGATAGGAGGATGGAAAATATCCAAAAAAGTATATACACACATACAGGTGTTATACTACGACCAGCTATAGCGACAGCCTGGATGTGCAGTGCTGGGGTAGCTTGGTCAGAGTCCCTGATTGAAAATATTGATACCCTGGATAGGGACAATGTTTTACTGTCTTTAGAGCAAATAAAGGATGCGTTTCTTTATATGCGTGATGCACAGAGGGATATTTGCACACTGGCATCACGGGTAAGTGCTATGTCCATTTCGGCCAGAAGAAGTTTATGGACGCGACAGTGGTCAGGTGATGCGGACTCAAAACGGCATATGGAAGTTTTGCCGTATAAAGGGGAGGAGTTATTTGGTGTTGGTCTATCGGATTTGGTGGCCACGGCTACAGCCGGGAAATCCACCTTTTTACCTCAAGTCACTCCCCAACAGAAAAAGACACCGACTTTTCAGCCGCAGCCCTTTCGTTCCTTTAAAAACAAGAGAGCAAAGGGATATTCATATCTGCCACGAGGCAGAGGAAAGGGGAAGAGACTGCAACAGGCAGCTCCTTCCCAGGAACAGAAGCCCTCCCCCGCTTCTACAAAAGCCTCAGCATGACGCTGGGGCTTCTCAAGCGGACTCGGGGGCGGTGGGGGGTCGTCTCAAGAATTTCAGCGCGCAGTGGGCTCACTCGCAGGTGGATCCCTGGATCCTGCAGATAATATCTCAGGGTTACAGGTTGGAACTAGAGACGTCTCCACCTCGCCGTTTCCTGAAGTCTGCTTTACCAACGTCCCCCTCCGACAGGGTGACGGTCTTGGAAGCCATTCACAAGCTGTACTCTCAGCAGGTGATAGTCAAGGTACCCCTTTTACAACAAGGAAAGGGGTATTATTCCACTCTATTTGTGGTACCGAAGCCGGATGGCTCGGTAAGACCTATTCTAAATCTGAAATCCTTGAACCTGTACATAAAAAAGTTCAAGTTCAAGATGGAGTCACTCAGAGCGGTGATAGCGAACCTGGAAGAAGGGGACTTTATGGTATCCTTGGACATCAAGGATGCGTATCTCCACGTTCCAATTTACCCCTCACACCAGGGGTACCTCAGGTTCGTCGTACAGAACTGTCACTATCAGTTTCAGACGCTGCCGTTTGGATTGTCCACGGCACCTCGGGTCTTTACCAAGGTAATGGCCGAGATGATGATTCTTCTTCGAAGAAAAGGCGTATTAATTATCCCATACTTGGACGATCTCCTAATAAGGGCAAGGTCCAGAGAACAGCTAGAGATGGGACTAGCACTGTCTCAAGAAGTGCTAAAGCAGCACGGGTGGATTCTGAATATTCCAAAATCCCAGTTAATTCCGACAACACGTCTGCTGTTCTTAGGGATGATTCTGGACACGGTTCAGAAAAAGGTTTTTCTCCCGGAGGAAAAAGCCAAGGAGTTATCCGAACTTGTCAGGAACCTCCTAAAACCAGGAAAGGTGTCTGTACATCAATGCACAAGAGTCCTGGGAAAAATGGTGGCTTCTTACGAAGCAATTCCATTCGGCAGATTCCACGCAAGAGTTTTCCAGAGGGATCTGCTGGACAAATGGTCAGGGTCGCATCTTCAGATGCACCAGCGGATAACCCTGTCTCCAAGGACAAGGGTATCTCTTCTGTGGTGGTTGCAGAGTGCTCATCTATTGGAGGGCCGCAGATTCGGCATACAGGATTGGATCCTGGTGACCATGGACGCCAGCCTGAGAGGCTGGGGAGCAGTCACACAAGGAAGAAACTTCCAGAGCGTGTGGTCGAGCCTGGAAACGTCTCGTCACATAAACATTCTGGAACTAAGAGCAATCTACAATGCTCTAAGCCAGGCAGAACCTCTGCTTCAAGGAAAACCGGTGTTGATCCAGTCGGACAACATCACGGCAGTCGCCCATGTAAACAGACAGGGCGGCACAAGAAGCAGGAGTGCAATGGCAGAAGCTGCAAGGATTCTTCGCTGGGCGGAGAATCATGTGATAGCACTGTCAGCAGTGTTCATCCCGGGAGTGGACAACTGGGAAGCAGACTTCCTCAGCAGACACGACCTTCACCCGGGAGAGTGGGGACTTCATCCAGAAGTTTTCCACATGCTTGTAACCCGTTGGGAAAGACCAATGGTGGACATGATGGCGTCTCGCCTCAACAAAAAACTGGACAGGTATTGCGCCAGGTCAAGAGATCCGCAGGCAATAGCTGTGGACGCGCTGGTAACGCCTTGGGTGTACCAGTCGGTGTATGTGTTTCCTCCTCTGCCTCTCATACCAAAAGTATTGAGAATTATACGGCAAAGAGGCGTAAGAACGATACTAGTGGCTCCGGATTGGCCAAGAAGGACTTGGTACCCGGAACTTCAAGAGATGATCACGGAGGATCCGTGGCCTCTACCTCTGAGAAGGGACCTGCTTCAGCAGGGTCCCTGTCTGTTTCAAGACCTACCGCGGCTGCGTTTGACGGCATGGCGGTTGAACGCCGGATCCTAAAGGGAAAAGGCATTCCGGAAGAAGTCATTCCTACCTTGATTAAAGCAAGGAAGGAAGTAACCGCGCAACATTATCACCGCATTTGGCGAAAATATGTTGCGTGGTGCGAGGATCGGAGTGCTCCGACGGAGGAATTTCAACTGGGTCGATTCCTACATTTCCTGCAATCAGGATTGTCTATGGGTCTCAAATTGGGATCTATTAAGGTTCAAATTTCGGCCCTGTCGATTTTCTTCCAGAAAGAATTGGCTTCAGTTCCTGAAGTCCAGACCTTTGTTAAGGGAGTACTGCATATACAGCCCCCTGTGGTGCCTCCAGTGGCACCGTGGGATCTCAATGTTGTTTTGGACTTTCTCAAATCTCATTGGTTTGAACCACTAAAAAATGTGGATTTGAAATATCTCACATGGAAAGTGACCATGCTACTAGCCCTGGCTTCGGCCAGGAGAGTGTCAGAACTGGCAGCTTTATCTTACAAAAGCCCATATCTGATTTTCCATTCGGACAGGGCAGAACTGCGGACTCGTCCGCATTTTCTCCCTAAGGTGGTGTCAGCATTTCATCTGAACCAGCCTATTGTAGTGCCTGCGGCTACAAGCGACTTGGAGGACTCCAAGTTGTTGGACGTTGTCAGAGCCTTAAAAATATACATTTCAAGGACAGCTGGAGTCAGGAAATCTGACTCACTGTTTATACTATATGCTCCCAACAAGTTGGGCGCTCCTGCGTCTAAGCAGACTATTGCGCGCTGGATTTGTAGTACGATTCAGCTTGCACATTCTGTGGCAGGCCTGCCACAGCCAAAATCGGTAAATGCCCACTCCACAAGGAAGGTGGGTTCTTCTTGGGCGGCTGCCCGAGGGGTCTCTGCATTACAACTCTGCCGAGCGGCTACGTGGTCGGGGGAGAACACGTTTGTAAAATTCTACAAATTTGATACCCTGGCTAAGGAGGACCTGGAGTTCTCTCATTCGGTGCTGCAGAGTCATCCGCACTCTCCCGCCCGTTTGGGAGCTTTGGTAAAATCCCCATGGTCCTTTCAGGAACCCCAGCATCCACTAGGACGATAGAGAAAATAAGAATTTACTAACCGATAATTCTATTTCTCGGAGTCCGTAGTGGATGCTGGGCGCCCATCCCAAGTGCGGATTATCTGCAATAATTGTACATAGTTATTGTTACCTAAATCGGGTTATTGTTGTAGGGAGCCATCTTTCAGAGGCTCCTCTGTTATCATACTGTTAACTGGGTTTAGATCACAGGTTGTACGGTGTGATTGGTGTGGCTGGTATGAGTCTTACCCGGGATTCATAAATCCTTCCTTATTGTGTACGCTCGTCCGGGCACAGTATCCTAACTGAGGCTTGGAGGAGGGTCATAGGGGGAGGAGCCAGTACACACCACCTGATCATAAAGCTTTACTTTTTGTGCCCTGTCTCCTGCGGAGCCGCTATTCCCCATGGTCCTTTCAGGAACCCCAGCATCCACTACGGACTCCGAGAAATAGAATTATCGGTAAGTAAATTCTTATTTTTGTGTGTGTGACAGTTCCAGTCTAATGGAAAACAACTGCTGCTGCTACATTTTAGCACTTCATGTACAGATTCAGAGACTCAGTCGCACCCAGATATATAAGTGTCATATATAAAATTAATTGGCACATGACCTTCCATATTGCAGTCTGACGTCTTACTTATGGAGCTATTTGCTCTTGTTTCAAAAGTATGAGAGTATTTTGTGTGCCTTTAATAAAGGAGCGTGTGACTGAATGTGCTTAGGGACGTGAGAGAAAGATGGGGCGGCCAGGTGATCTCTACGATTAAGGAGAAGGAAGTTGCAAGTGAGATTCAAACTGAAAATTGACAGGTGCAGCACAACAGCTTTCCCCCCCCCCCCCTTCCTCCAGTGGCAGTGGCACATTACGCAACACCCTAGTTACGGCCCTTGGCAGAACTGTAGAATTTTAAAACCTTAATAGTATGCAGCAACACACAAAGGAAAAATGGTCATTACAAAGCCGCTTGTCACTGTGATTTACGGCAGAAAACCACACCTCATTGTTTCATATTGGTTATCAAAGGTGACTCTGTGCCTTCATCCGTTGAATGAACAGTGCTATTAATGTCTGGGTAGTGGTTTATGTGTTTTGCCTGGTGACAGCTGGAAGCAAGCCACATAACACCAGTGAATAGTGTTGACACCAGCCTGAATATTGTTCTCGTGTTATGAAGGGTAAACATGTGGATCATTTAGGTTTTGTGCAGAATGCCTTCAGGCCATATGATGATTTGTTTTTTTCCCCCTCTGCAAATGTTAAGTGACTCAGAAGTTGAACTTTAATTCTGGGTATATAGTATACGTTGTTCCACCTGAATGTTTTTACTTTAGAAAAACTGGCAACGATGGCAGGAAATCCTATGTCTCTTACCAACAGTGCTTGTGTATTGATGCCTTCCCTCACAAATGAATGCACGTGCAGTGTTAGGAAATGTTTAGATGAACAACCAGTAATAAGCTAGCAGGGAAGTTGTTTGTCTCTGTAGCTGCCATCAGTAACCTCCTGTGACTTGGTTCAGGGCTTGGGCCAGGATTCGTTCATTTGGCTCCTGGTTGTGAACTGTTTTCCTACTAGGCAGTACTAGTTGACACCACTAGGCAGCAGTATTAATACCACTAATTAAAGCAAATCAGTAATAAAAGGTAATTCTATTCACTCATGCTACCCCTATGGGCGCAAAATTTCACTCAATTGCCAGGGGGTGAATTACTATTGCCGCAATGTTTAAACAGCAGCAATGGCAGCCTATATTACACCCTTCGCCCGGCCTGATTTGCACCCCTTTTTGCTCAAAAGTGCTCTCTACCTTATAGGGTAGCGAACATTTTTGAGCGAGATCCCGCAACCGCAAAGTGCGGCGTGTGTTGTGGGAGTTCGGCTGGGCAAACAAGTTGCCGGCAATTGAATCCCGCCCGCCTTCCATGATATCGGGGAATCCGGTTAGGGCTCTGGTAGGTTGAGCAAGTGCTGTTCAGTACACAAGAGCTAATACTAATTAATAAGTTGACTGGGAATTTTATATTTGTTTTTTTGTAAGATTTTCTAGAGATGACAAATGTGACTGTTATGGATTGAGGCTATATGACTTGTTGTTTTTCCAGGGTACACCAATAGGCTCCGATACTGTGATTACTTGGGGAAGTATTTCTGCGATTGCTGTCACAGTTACTCGGAGAGCTTCATTCCAGGCCGCATTCTCTCAAAGTGGAACTTCAGTAAATATTACGTCAGCAATTTCTCTAAAAGTGTTGTAGACAAAATATGGGACAGCCACAGATTCAACGTGCAAAGTGAGAACCCAGCACTGTACAGCAAGGTGAAAGACCTGGCCAGAGTGAAAGTAAGCGCTCTATATTTATCTCTGTAATTCTTTTTTTTTAGATTGTAAAAATAAATCTGGCTCCACACTGGCGCTTGGCTTCATATGGCAGGCCAGTGCATCGCTCTCAAAACCTTTCAGATTATTTTTAAGGGTTGCTGAAAATGGCAGCAAGAAGAGGTGAGCTCTGCCTGTGTATGCCGTCATCTTCCAACCACACCAACAGCCCCAGTGTTAATCTCGTGTTACCCTGCCAGTGCTACTCTGCCAGAGCTCAGCTAGTTTTGGCCACCCCCTTTTGAGTGGCAAGTTAAGGCCAGTTTTCACGGCCCGATTTGGGAGAGATGTGTGCTGAGCGAACCGCTCAGCACACATCTCTCCCACTGCTCAGCACAGCGCAATGTGTGCTGAGCGTGCGGGGGGAGACGGGGGGGCCGTTAATTTCACCCAGCGGGTGAAATGAGCGACCTGCTAGATGGGCCAATCTAGCACCAGCGATAGCGATGCGCGGGGCTGCGCGTCGTTATCGCTGTGGGGGGTACACACGGAGCGATCATGCTTAAAATCTAAGCAATCTAGTCAGATTGCTTAGATTTTAAGCAGCGATCGCTCCATGGGTACCCCCCTTTAGCCAGTGAAACCATGTTAAGTTCCAAGAAATAAAGTAGATTGATTTTCATGATAAAGGCTCTCATTCCGAGTTGTTCGCTCGCAAGCTGCTTTTAGCAGCATTGCACACGCTAAGCCGCCGCCTACTGGGAGTGAATTTTAGCTTATCAAAATTGCTAACGAAAGGTTCTCAAAATTGCGAATAGAAATTTCTTTGCAGTTTCTGAGTAGCTCGAGACTTACTCTTCCAGTGCGATCAGTTCAGTGCTTGTCGTTCCTGGTTTGACGTCACAAACGCACCCAGCGTTCGCCCAGACACTCCTCCGTTTCTCCAGCCACTCCCGCGTTTTTCCCAGAAACGGTAGCGTTTTTTCACACACTCCCATAAAATGGCCAGTTTCCACCCAGAAATACCCACTTCCTGTCAATCACACTCCGATCTCCAGAACGAAGAAAAAACCTCGTAATGCTGTGAGTAAAATACCTAACTGCATAGCAAATTTACTTACATAGTAACATAGTATCTGAGGTTGAAAAAAGACAATTGTCCATCGAGTTCAACCTATTTGTGGTGTCCTATGCATGATGATTTGACTAAAATTTCTGACTGATGCTGCTGTCAGCCGTTGCATTTTATTCCTATTTATAGTAACTATAATGCATGACTATGCACCATACCCCTGGATATCCTTATCCATTAGGAATTTATCTAACCCATTCTTAAAGGTGTTGACAGATTCCGCCATTACAACTCCCTCGGGCAGGGAATTCCAAACACGTATTGTCCTTACCGTGAAAAAGCCTTTACGCCGTATTGTGCGGAATCTCCTCTCCTCTAACCTGAGCAAGTGTCCACGAGTCCTCTGTGTTGATCTAACCAAAAACAGGTCAAGCGCAAGCTCTGTGTATTGTCCCCTTATATATTTGTAGATGTTGATCATATCCCCTCTTAGTCTCCGCTTTTCCAATGTAAACATGCCTAGTCTTTCAAGCCTTTCCTTGTATTCCATCGTCTCCATGCCCTTAATTAGTTTGGTCGCCCTCCTCTGTACCTTTTCTAGCTCCAGGATATCCTTTTTGTAGTACGGTGCCCAGAATTGTACACAGTATTCAAGGTGTGGCCTTACTAGTGATTTATATAACGGGAGTATAATACTCTCGTCCCTAGCATCAATACCCCGTTTTATGCATGCTAATATCTTATTAGCCTTCTTTGCTGCAGTCCTACTTTGGGTACTACTGCTTAGCTTGCTATCTATGAGGACACCTAAGTCCTTTTCCAGTACAGAATCCCCTAATTTTACCCCATTTAGTAGGTAGGTGTAATTTTTGTTCTTTTTACCACAGTGCATTACCTTAAACTTGTCTGTGTTGAAGCGCATTCTCCATTTGGCTGCCCATGCTTCTAATTTAACTAAGTCGTTCTGAAGAGACTCTGCATCCTCCTCTGTATTTATAGCCTTACACAATTTGGTATCATCTGCAAAAATTGACACCATGCTCTCTAGACCTTCTGTTGGGTCGTTAATGAAAATATTGAACAATAGCGGTCCTAATACTGAGCCTTGCGGCACACCACTTAGCACTTCAGTCCAAGTTAAAAAAGATCCACTAACCACAACGCGCTGCTCCCTATTATCTAACCAGTTTTTGACCCAAGTGCATATTGTGCTTCCTAGCCCTGATTCTTGTAGCTTGTAGATAAGTCTCATGTGTGGTACAGTATCGAACGCTTTGGCAAAGTCTAAAAAGATTACATCCACGTCTTTACCCTGATCTAGGTTTGCGCTTACTGTTTCATAAAAGCCAAGTAAGTTGGTTTGACAGGATCTGTCCTTCATAAACCCATGTTGATTCCTTTTAATGACCTTATTGACTTCAAGGAACTTCTGAATACTATCTCTTAGAATACCTTCCAATACTTTCCCCACTATAGATGCAAGACTAACTGGTCTATAATTACCTGGTTCAGCTTTACTTCCCTTTTTGAATATAGGCACTACTTCCGCTATACGCCAGTCTTTGGGAACCATACCTGATATAACTGAATACTTAAAGATCAAAGATAGCGGTTTTGCCAGTTCAGAGTGAAGCTCCATTAGAACCCTTGGGTGAATACCATCGGGGCCTGGTGATTTATTAATCTTTAAATGTTTTAATCGGTCACAGACTACTTCCTCGCTTAAATAAGTACCTATCAGTGGGATATTCTCATTATTGAGATTGTGTGTCAGTCCCTGAATTGGGTCCTCTCTAGTGAATACTGTTGAAAAAAACTCATTTAGTGTGTCCGCTATGTCATTATCATTTTTGCTTAAGACTCCCAACTTGTCTTTTAAAGGGCCTATACTCTCCGTCTTTAATCTCTTGCTATTAATGTATTTAAAGAATTTTTTGGGATTCGCTTTGCTTTCCTTTGCTACTAGTTTTTCAGTTTCTACTTTAGCCGCTCTTATTTCCTTTTTGCAAATTTTGTTACATTCCTTATAGTGCTGAAATGACTCTGCTTCCCCGTCAGATTTGTATTTTTTAAATGCTCGCCTTTTCTTGCCCATAAGTACCTTAATCTTTTTGTTAAGCCACATCGGTTTATGATTTTTATTCTTTTTTTTGCTGCTCATAGGGATAAATTTGAGTGTATTTTTAGCTAGCAGGAATTTTAGTACCTCCCATTTCTCCATAGTATGTTTTCCTAAAAACAAACCTAGTCGCAGTGCGAACATTGCGCATGCGCAGTTAGCGGAAAATCGCTGCGATGCGAAGAAAATTACCGAGCGAACAACTCGGAATGACCACCAAAGTTGGACGTATCTGCAATTGTTCCTGCAGTTCAGCTGCTTCTGTGACCTCTGTGTAAACTAGAGAATTCTTTGTTCTGTACCTGATAAAGGTCTACTTTGCAAACAGGGCCATTGGTAAAGCTGGGGAGGATTGTCTAGGATAATAAAGGCTAATCTAATGTATAGGTAATTTATAATGCATTATTGTATTTGAAACTGTTAAGACCTAAGTAAATTATCCAAATAGACTGTATGAGACTGTAGTTACTAAGAGAAAATGATTCTTGTGTAGGAGGTGCAACAGCAGCTGATTTACATAAAGAAGATGGTGAATATGTGCCGTTTTGCAGACAGGTAAGGGCCACATCTGTGATGAGAACAGATAAATGTTTGGCTTGTTTAAATGTATACCTCTAAGTTAATTCTTTTACAAAATCCTGGATTGTTTACACAAATGTCGGAACCCAGATTAGTGGTTTTTCGGCAAATAGTGTAATAATAATAATATTATTATTATTATTATTATTATTATTAAGGGCAGTATTCTGTTTATTCCAGAACTGCATGTGCAATCTGTCTAATACTAAAGAAATGATTTAATGCACAATCCTATTTATTGCACGGTGCTCAACTATATAACCTAGAAAATCTGGATATTGTCAGATTTATAAAATAAAGTTGTATTGTGTTCAGTTCCCTTTTTTTTTTGTTCTTGTTCTGCGTGTCTTTAATTGTGGAGAAAACAAGGAACTTCTTGGCAGATTAGTCCCTAGATTAGAGTATCTGTGATATGTAGTGGTTTTTGAATACGTGATGTATGCACAATTGTGTAATCCTGTACAAAACATCCAAATGTATTATTTCTTCTCCTCTCTCCACACACACACATAAGTGTTGTAAAGGCCTTTGAAGAAGTGCCCCCTCACCTGACAGAAGAGCTGCATCTTTTTACCTTGAGTGACCTTTATGACATCAAGCAGAGGACCCTCTTGCCAGAACTCAGGGGCCTCCTTGCACACTGTGTAGCTCATGTGGAGGAATGTGAGGTATGTGAAGTATGTCCTATAAAATCTTGTGTAGAGATTCACATGTGGCAGGAGAGCATTCAGTACCCATCCATGTAATGTGACAGTGTTTATATTAATTGCTGGAGTTATCTGCCTGCTCTTTTAGGCAAAATATATTTGGAATGTCCATTTAAAAAAAAAAAAATCTCAAAAAAGTTTGGAAGTCTTACTCCTACTATACCACAAATGTAAGAAAAGCGCGGCCAGTAGGCTTGCTGGCATTCTAAACTCCCTTGTTCTTTTGGCAATATACACTGAATTCATCAGCCTTGGCAGTTAGGGAGAATGAGACAGACTTCCTGATGTATTGTGGTGTAAACGTCTACGGTCATGCTAATAGTACAACTTCTGCTACTGCATGTTTTTAAAATTAGTTCCAATAAATGTATTTCACTATGCTATAGAAAGCCCCCCCCCCCCCCCCCCCCCCTCCCCCCCCTCCCCCTTCCCCTTCCCCTTCAGTGCTCTCCTTCTGAAAGCCTATATGGGTACAGGGCAGAGCTTTCCACTGTTTGACAACCTCAGCTCCCTTTAATACATCCTGCACCCCATGTAGCAAATAGAGAGTTATTATCCCAGCCCCGCCCCCTTCCCCCACCTCCGCAGCAGTTCCTGGATTCTGGTAAATATTCCGATTTGCCTGTAATATGAATACAATCTTTGCAAGATTCCATTTGACTGGCATTCTACTCTGGTATTTTTACATTCTGTATGGCAAATTATGAAATATAGAATGATTATGCTAATTATTCATGATTATTTGTGAATGATCAACAAAAGCAAGATTTCTTGACCATTTTATTGGGGAATGCTGCTGTTGATTCTATTATATATTGCATATATGTATTTTATTTCCGAATCCCTGTTCTTGTCCTATAGTGTTCATTATATTTTATTAAAGTAATACTCTATTAAAAATCAATTCATGGATCTGATGGACCTTCAGATGGTGAAGACATACGGTATGGAATGATGAGATCAGGCACTAAATAACCCAAAGCTGTTGTAAGCTTTCTGCCAGCTGACCATGGGAAATTGTACTTTCTAGTCACCTGCAGACACATGCAAATCTGTATTGCGTATTTTCCTGGCTGATATTGCAGCTTGCTGGTGATGGTGATTGCACAAATAGGGCTTTATGAGGTCACTTCATTTTAATGACTTGCTGACCAATTCGGACACTTGCTTGACCAGTTTTATGTGATTAAACTTACATTTCTTATTTATGTGCTCTAAATATATATTATTATCCTTTTATTTATATGTTACAGAGTACATAGACAAATAAGCAAAACAAGAAAACAGAGACTTACAGTTATAAAAATGACAGGACAAACACGGTATATAAACATAGCTGCGCCAGCACACGACACTGAAAAAAATATCAAGGCGGCAGAAAGTCAGAGCTGGAAAAGCACATGAGAAAAGAGTGCCCTGGCCCTGCTCGTGAAAGTGTGTGTGTGTGTGTGTGTGTGTGTGTGTGTGTGTGTGTGTGTGTGTGTGTGTGTATATATATATATATATATATCAGTACACATGTGTTTTTATGGTATTAATTACAACAAAGAACCAACTTGGTAGAGTAATGTTTTGTTTTGCATTAGGCAGCTTTAACCCCTTAAGTGGCATGCCCAGAAATCTTCCGGGCTTACCAGCGATGACAGCGCCGCCAACCCCAGAAGATTTACGGGCATACTACTTACTGATGTCCCAGGGACAGCCGTGCAGCATGCACGACGCCCGGGAATCAGTATACTCTATTATAAAGTTCAGCCAGTCACCCAGACTCCTATTCGAGCTTAGCAGTAAAATGCATTATGCTAATCGGCGCCCTGGAATCAGCGCTGGGGCTGGTGATACCCACGAGCATCGATCGTCAGGCGTTTTACCTCGCCCTGTCCCGTCAGTCGCCCCCTCCCCCACCTTGCACCTCCCCCCCCCTTCCTCTCCCACTTTAATTTAACCAACCCCTGCCAGGGTGTGTTTTTAAATTAAAAAAACTTGCCACTGAAGGGGTTAAATGTATTGTGGTCAGACCTTTTTATCTTACGTAATATAAGTGGCATGATTATGGTATTTAAAATCGATAAATGGGATGACTAATTATTTTGTACTAATGTTTCTGTTTGTAGCTCTGCCAAGCCAAGGGCTTTATATGTGAGTTTTGCCAGAATGCAGCTGTGATCTTTCCATTCCAGACAGATATATGTAGAAGGTGTGAAGGTATGTGTTAAAAATTAAACAGGTTTCCTTTTCTTCTTCTTTCAGTTTCATTGTGAGTACACTGGTTAGTGGAATTATCATCACATTATTATAGCATAATAGTGCTGACCAAATCTGTGACTGACCATACACCAACTGAGAGCAGAACCTGCTAGGTTGCCTAAACCTATCCCATAAATGTGTCGGGATGGGGACAAAAGCACACACTGACCCCACCCCTTCCTACAGGAGAATGCATACAGAAAAAAAAAAGTTTGTTCTAATAATTGACCAAATATGATTTCTGCAGCATGATGTTATGTCCTTGACAATGATATTGGGCAGTAGAAACGGGAAAAAACAAGGGGTCTCACAGTGTTCACAGCACTGGGCTCAAGAGTTTAATTCCAACTAGGACCCTATACTGTCGGGGTTTGTATGTTCTGTCTGTGTTTTTGTGAACTCCTTACTGGTACACTGTTTTTCTTCTCCTATCCAAAAATACACAAAAGGAAGAAGGAAAGGGCTGTGTTGTCGGTGCACAAAAGGAAGACTAGATCTGGTTATCACATCTACCTATATTTGTTTAAAATTTAACTTTTATTGGTATCTGTTTAAAACTAGTGTATATTACTTACACATAACCATGAGTATAAGCGAAACATAGAGGTTAAAATTGCGACGTAGACAAAACATACAAAGTGCAAATGAAACAAAGGTGATTTGAAGATTAAAATGTGTGTCCACGTGTCTTATTCCAATGTCCAAATGTGTATAATCTATTATTCCATAATGGGATCAGTATTCATTCATATGTTTAGTCATTATAATAATGACTAAACATATGAATGAATACTGATCCCATTATGGAATAATAGATTATACACATTTGGACATTGGAATAAGACACGTGGACACACATTTTAATCTTCAAATCACCTTTATTTCATTTGCACTTTGTATGTTTTGTCTATGTCACAATTTTAACCTCTATGTTTCGCTTCTACTCATGGTTATGTGTAAGTAATATACACTAGTTTTAAACAGATACCAATAAAAGTTAAATTTTAAACAAATATAGGTAGATGTGATAACCAGATCTAGTCTTCCTTTTGTGCACCGACAACACAGCCCTTTCCTTCTTCCTTTTGTGTATCTATGATAGCTGTAGTTGGTAGCACCCCCATAGTAGATGGTAATTACCACAAATTTAAATAGGGGTCCGTGATGGAACTTATGTTTCAAATGCAGATTTAAGACAAATACAGTGTGTGTGCAGATACAATTTTTGTTTCCTATCCAAAAAATATACTGGAAGGTTAATTAAAATGCCACTCTATGGGGCAGATTTATAAAGCCTGGAGAATTGATAAAGAAGTGATAAGTGGAAGGAGATAACACACCAGCCAATCAGCTCCTGTCAATTTTCAAACCTGTATTGACTGGCTGGTGTGTTATCACCTTCCACGTATCATTGCTTTATCACTTCTCCAGGCTTAATACATCTATATTCCTTACCACATAGATACACATACACCTTATGGGGTATATGCAATTGCGGTCGAATTCCCGAAAATGTCGAAAAACGGGACTTTCGCCCAAAAATTTTTTTCGCCAATGCAATACAGTATTTTTCGACAAAAAAACAGACTTTTAAAATTCGACTTTTTGAAATTCGACATTTGACAAATTCGACATTTCTGCAATGGTACAAATGCGGCTTTTCGACAAAAGTATATTGAATTGAAGAATGTAAATTCGACAACAGTGCTTTTCGTCAGTAAATTCGTCATTTTCAATCCGCCTCACTTTGCTGGCGGAATGTAATAAATTTTTTTAAAAACATGTTTTTTTTTGTGTTGTTTTTTTTTTATTGCTAATAGCATAGCTATTTATATTAGAAAGGATTAGGTACTTGGTTTGTCTATTTAGGAGGCACAAGTATTATTTATATATTTTTTAAAATATATATATATATTTTTTTTTTAAATGGAATGGGTTAAAAACCCGAAAAAAAATTGCGTGGGGTCGCCCCTCCTAAGCATAACCAGCCTCGGGCTCTTTGAGCCGGTCCTGGTTGCAAAAATACGGGGGGAAAAATGACAGGGGATCCCCCGTATTTCTTTTTCATCCACTAGGGGTCACTGGAGTACTCTTGGGATATGGACGGCTTCCGTAGAAAACAGGGCACTGAATATTTAAATTTAGAACACTCCACCCCTCCATATCCCAGAGTACCTCAGTGTTTTTTCTGTGCTCGAAGTAGCAACAGGTCTGTGGCTTGGTCCACAATTCTTTTGAATATTTTTTTTTTTTTTTAGTTAATATTTTTTCTTTTTTCATACACATCCCTTTCCCCCTTCCAAAAGGCAGGGTCAGAGATAGTGCAAGCTGCTACTAGCAGCTGTGGCGTGTCGGTCCTCACTAAATGAGGACCCTCACAGCCAGACAGACTTCCTGCACACAGGCTGGCCGGCGCTTGCAGAGAAGCCCCGTCGGAGCCTCACCACAGCTGCAGGAGTCGAGGTATGTTGAACGGGGCGGTCAGCTCCCGCTGCCGCCCCGCTGTGTGGGGACAAAGTTTTCTTTAAAACTGATGGCGCTGGGATCCCTCTAGTCCGCCCGCCCACCGCCGCTGCTCCGGCCGCTGCTCAGAGCGCTTCAGGACGCGCTCCCCGCTGTCTGTCCCAGCGCGTCCCGCTACCCGGCTCCCGCTGGCGGCCCCACACGCTGCTCGCTGCCCGCCCCGCACTGCATCCGCAACGGAGCATACAAGGGGGGGGGGGCATTACAGGCTGTCAGCAGAGGGTACAATAAGCGGCACGAGAGGGAAATAAACTGCAGCCTATGCTAGGCTGCAGGGATGATTACACAGGATTTCATACAGGGATATATATATCAGTTTATATGCTTGTAACCTGTACTGTGACTATAATTTTAAGCATGGCAGCCATTTTAACCATGCTTCCTGTGTCTTCCTGCTGTGATTCCAGAACGTTCCTGTCCTACATCTCTACTCCACCGGAGGCGCAGGGGTGTTAGTGGAAATTTGGGATCATATTTCATAGTACTGGCCACGTGTACTGCACTTGGCCAGATATATATATATATATATATATATAGAGACACCTTAGTACTATTTTACTGAGTCGTGCAAGTGTCTGGTTTTTGTGTATTGTATTGTCTGTCTCCATAATGAGTAAGGCACCAGCAAAAATTAAGAAGCATCACTGCAAAATCTGTAACAGTGTGTTACCGGATGGATCTACCACATGTCCAGTATGTTTTGTGGATTCAGTTACGAATACAATTTCTGCTCCGGTGTTAAAGCCAGTTTCATCTCCGGACCCTCCATGGGAAATGCTAGCCAATGTATTGGCTGGGTTGCAATCAGAATTGTCCGCCGCTCGACAAGAGCGGGAAGCGGCAAGATCTGAGTCTAGGGTGAGACCGCCAGAACTACCGGAGGCGTCTCAGCCTTGCGAAAGGTCCAAATCCATTTTGGGTAGACGGGATAAATTTCATATGTCTTATGATTTACCAGTTTCTGCTATGTTGCATTCTGACGATTCCATGCCAGACCTCACGGCACAAGACGAGGGTGAGGAGGGCGAAGTGGAGTCAGATAGTGAGGATTTTAACAGCTCAGGTATTGATAATCTCATCAGAGCGGTGCGTCAGTCTCTGAAGTTTACAGAAACTGAGGAGCCTCTGACAAATGATCAGGTCGTATTTACTAAACGACAGAGAACTCCAATGTGTTTTCCTGTTTCGGAGTCTCTTAATAAGATGTTAGTAGAAACACGACAGACTCCAGATAAACGGTTTTCTATACCTCGCAGATTTAAGTCTAGTTACCCGTTTCCAGACTCTGTGACATGTACATGGGAGAATCCACCAATAGTTGATTCGTCAGTGTCGAAACTTACAAAGAAATTAACCATACCAGTGCCAGCTGCTACTACGCTTAAAGACCCTTCAGATCGCAAAATAGAAACTATGCTAAAGTCCATGTATGTAGCAGCAGGAGTGCTGCTGAGACCTGGCTTGGTTGGCATCTGGGTCACTAAGGCGCTAATAGTATGGATAACCGAATTCAAGTCTGCCTTACATGACGAACACCTTATACTTCTTGCTGATCAAATGTGTGAGGCTGTGGAATATCTCTGTACAGCTTCTACTGACGTCTATTAGCTCACTTCTCGCCTTTCATCGTCGCTAGTTACGGCACGACGAGCACTCTGGCTGCGTTCTTGGCAAGCGGAGGCAGAGGTCAAACGAGGTATAGAGGCGTTACCTTACGGTGGCAAGAAGTTGTTTGGTCCTGAATTGGACACATGGATTTCTGAGGCTACGGGAGGAAAGTCGGTTTTCTTACCATTGCCTCCACCGGTACCAAGACGGAGGTACTCTGGACCTGCGTTCAAATCCTTTAGACCTCAGTCCTTTCGCGGACGTGGCAGAGGGACAGCCACGCCTGGTAGACGTGGTCGTGGATGTGGTTTCCAACAAACCAACACAAGTCGTCAGGACGCTAAGGTTACCGACAAGCCAGTGGCATGACTGGCTACCAGCCCATCTCGGTTCTCCGATTGTGGGAGCACGCCTTCAGACGTTCCATTTGGCGTGGTTCCAGACATCCGCGGATGGGTGGATCCGCAATTTAGTGTTAAGAGGTTACAAAATAGAGTTCGACTGTCTTCAGACACTGCGGTTTTTCAAGACAGGACTGCCTCTGTCGGACGACAAGAGGGCGGTTCTGCAAATTGCCATTCAGTCCCTACTGGATTCAGCAGTTTTGATTCCGGTCCCTGTACACCAACAGGGTCAGGGTTATTATTCCACTCTGTTTGTGGTACCGAAGCCGGATGGCTCAGTCAGGCCAATATTGAACTTAAAGGGTCTCAATCGGTACGTAACTTACTACAGATTCAAGATGGAATCTCTGCGCTCAGTGATTGCAAGTTTAGAGCCAAAGGAATTCATGATTGCGCTAGATCTCAAGGATGCGTACTTACACATTCCGATTTGGCAGCCTCATCAAAGGTTCTTGCGGTTTGCAATACGCCAAAACCATTACCAGTTTCAGGCTCTACCGTTTGGCCTATCGTCAGCGCCTCGGGTATTCACCAAAGTGATGTCTGTGATGATAGCTCATCTCAGATCCCTGGGAGTGACAATAGTTCCGTATTTAGACGATCTGCTCATCAAAGCCCTGTCTCAGCAGATGCTTCTCCAACATGCGCTACTAACGTACAATGTACTAGTTCACCACGGTTGGATTGTCAACTTCAAAAAATCACATCTCATTCCGTCTCAACGCCTTCAATTCCTAGGTATGATTCTCGATACCGTAAATCAAAGAATTTACCTACCACAACAGAAAGTACAGATTATTCGCCATCTAGTACAATTAGTGCTCAAGCCACGCACAGTCTCTGTACATTTGTGCATTCGCCTCTTAGGAACAATGGTGGCGGCTTTCAAAGCGCTTCAGTTCGGAAGATTTCACTCACGTCCTTTTCAACTGGATGTGCTCACACAGTGGTCGGGCTCGCATCTGCAGATTCACCACAGGGTGAGGTTGTCGCCAAGGGCAAGGGTGTCTCTACTCTGGTGGCTCAAGGAACACAATTTAACCGCAGGGAAACTATTCGGCGGCTGGAATTGGATAATTCTAACGACGGACGCGAGTCTCAGAGGTTGGGGAGCTGTAGTTCAAAATTGTCAACTCCAGGGTCTCTGGGCGGATCACGAAAGATTGCTGTCTATAAATGTCCTGGAACTCCGCGCAAATTACAATGCACTACGACAAGCAGTACACATGCTTCGCTCTCAGACTGTCCAAGTGCAGTCAGACAACGCAACGGCAGTCACATACATCAACAAACAAGGAGGAACGAGAAGCCGCATGGCAATGCGGGAAGTAGCTCGAATCCTCAATTGGGCAGAATACCACCAGGTGATATTGTCGGCAGTGTTCATTCCGGGAGTGGACAAATGGGAGGCGGATTATCTCAGCCGTCGGGATTTTCATCCAGGAGAATGGGCATTAAATCCAGAGGTGTTTCACATGTTGGTTCAGCGGTGGGGTTACCCTCAGGTGGACCTGATGGCGTCTCGCCACAATCACCAAACACTCCAGTATGTGTCCAGAACGAGAGATCCAAAGGCAGTGGCGGTGGATGCTCTCACAATCGCGTGGCCATACAGCCTAGTGTGTCTGTTTCCACCGTTTCCGCTGCTCCCTCTGGTGCTAAAACGGATCAAAAGAGAGTCTGTCACAGTCATACTAGTGGCTCCTCATTGGCCTCGAAGAGCTCGGTTCTCGGATCTCCACGGACTACTCGCAGACTATCCTTGGCCGCTCCCTCTACGTCCGGACTTGTTACAACAGGGTCCGTTCCTTTACCCCGATTTAGCGAGGCTGCGTTTGACGGGGTGGCTGTTGAGACCGCCCTCTTGAGAAGAGAGGGCATTCCGGAATCTGTTATACCAACCATGTTACGTGCTAGGAAGCCAGTTACGGCAGCTCATTATTACAGAATTTGGCGTGCCTATATAGGTTGGTGTGAAACTCGAAAGTTTCCGACATCATCTTTCAAGTTATCCCGTCTTTTGTTATTTTTACAAACGGGGTTAGATGAAGGACTGCGTTTATCTAGCAGGTATCTGCTTTGTCAATTTACTTTCAAAGAAGATTGGCTCTATTGCCGTCTATACACACCTTTCTGCAAGGTGTCCTCAGAGTACAGCCTCCATTCATTCCACCTACAGCGCCATGGGACTTGAATCTGGTTTTAGATTTCTTACAGTCTTCATATTTTGAACACTTACAGCAAGTGGATAAAAAGTTTCTCACTTGGAAAACAATTTTTCTTCTAGCCTTAGCTTCGGCAAGGCGTGTTTCAGATTTGGGTGCCTTGTCATGCAAGCCACCGTATTTGGTGTTTCATGATGACAGAGCGGAACTTCGGACGAATCACGCTTTCTTTCCAAAGGTAGTGTCATCTTTTCACATCAATCAACCAATAGTAGTTCCTGTGTTGACAGCACATTCTGGAACTCTGGATGTGGTACACGCTTTACGCGTTTATGTATCCCGAACGTCTACAGTTCGTAAGACTGATACGTTGTTTGTTCTCTATGATGCTGCCAAGATGGGTTGGCCAGCGTCTAAGCAGACCTTATCCAGATGGATAAAACTGACCATACGTCAGGCTTACCTTCATGCTAGGTTACAGCCGCCTACATTAGTAACAGCTCATTCCACACTTTCTTTGGGAACTTCATGGGCAGCTGGTCGTGGAGCTTCTACGACGCAGCTACATGGTCTTCAGTGCACACGTTTGTGCGCTTTTACAAGTTTGATACGTTTGCGGCATCAGCATCTAGCTTTGGCCGCCTAGTGTTACAGGTGCCAAACGGCTCTCCCGCCCACGGGGGAAGCTTTGGTACGTCCCAAGAGTACTCCAGTGATCCCTAGTGGATGAAAAAGAAAATAGGATTTTGGTACTTACCAGGTAAATCCTTTTCTTTGAATCCATAGGGGGCACTGGACGCCCACCCAGAGCAGTTTTACCTGGTTTGTGGTAAGTTCAGGGGATCTTATGGTAACACACTCTCACCGACTGGTTCAAATTATCAAGTGCTGGTTATGGTGTCAACTGTTTAGTTGTCAGTAACGTTATGTGTCAACTTCGTTGTTGTCCGTTATGTTATATGTAATACTCCATTGTCAACCTCTCTATAGCTCCTGTTCGGCTCAGTAAAAAACACTGAGGTACTCTGGGATATGGAGGGGTGGAGTGTTCTAAATTTAAATATTCAGTGCCCTGTTTCCTACGGAAGCCGTCCATATCCCAAGAGTACTCCAGTGCCCCCTATGGATTCAAAGAAAAGGATTTACCTGGTAAGTACCAAAATCCTATTTTTAACAACCAGCACCGGGCTCTGCGCCTGGTCCTGGTGCATTAAATATGGGGGACAAAAAGAGTAGGGGTCCCCCGTATTTTTTGTACCAGCACCGGGCTCCACTAGCTGGACAGATAATGCCACAGCCGGGCGACACTTTTATACCGCTCCCTGCGGCCGTGGCATTAAATACCCAACTAGTCACCCCTGGAGGAGGAGCCTCGGGCTTCACCCCTGGCCCCCCCCCCCCCAGCCACCCAAGGGCCAGGGGTGAAGCCCGAGGCTGTCCCCCCCCATCCAAGGGCTGCAGATGGGGGGCTGATAGCCATGTGTAAAAATGAAAGAATATTGTTTTTTGCAGAACTACAAGTCCCAGCAAGCCTCCCCCGCAAGCTGGTACTTGGAGAACCACAAGTACCAGCATGCAGGGGAAAAACGGGCCCGCTGGTACCTGTAGATCTACTGCAAAAAACAAAAACATAAAAATAGGACACGCACACCGTGAAAATACAACTTTATTTCACACATGCCGACACATACATACTTACCTATGTTGACACGCCGACTGCCATGTCTCCAATGTCGACGAATCCGGGGTACCTGGAAAAAACAACGCATACCCGATCCACACGAACTGAAAGGGGTCCCATGTTTACACATGGGACCCTTTTCCCCGAATGCTGAGACCCCCTGTGACTCCTGTCACAGAGGGTCCCTTCAGGCAATCAGGGAGCGCCACGTCCTGGCACTCTCCTGATTCCCTATGCGCTTCTGAGCTGGCAGACAGCGCATCGCACAGCACCTCCATTAGTTTCAATGGTGGGAACTTTGCGGTCACCGCTGACCGCAAAGTTCCCACCATTGAAGATAATGGAGGGGGCTGTGCGATGCGCTGTCTGACAGCTCAGACGCGCATACAGCCAATCAGGAGAGTGCCACGACGTGGCGCTCCCTGATTGGCTGAAGGGACCTTCTGTGACAGGAGTCACAGGGGGTCTCAGCATTCGGGGAAAGGGGTCCCATGTGTAAACATGGGACCCCTTTCAGTCCGTGTGGATCGGGTATGCGTTTTTTTGTTTTGCCAAGTACGCGGATTACAAATATCACAGGACACTGGATTTAGGTGAGTATAAGTTTATTTTCAGGTACCCCGGATTCGTCGACATTGGAGACGTGGCAGTCGGCGTGTCAACATAGGTATGTATGTGTCGGCATGTGTGAAATAAAGTTGTATTTTCACGGTGTGCGTGTCCTGTTTTTATTTGGGTATTTTTTTTGCAGTAGAACTACAGGTACCAGCGGGCCCGTTTCCCCCACGCATGCTGGTACTTGTGGTTCTCCAAGTACTAGCTTGCGGGGAGGCTTGCTGGGACTTGTAGTTCTTCTGCAAAAAACAATATTCTTTCATTTTTACACATGGCTATCAGCCCCCCATCCGCAGCCCTTGGATGGGGGGGGACAGCCTCGGGCTTCACCCCTGGCCCTTGGGTGCCTGGGGGGGGGACCCCTTGATTGAAGGGGTCCCCACTCCTCCAGGGTACCCCGGCCAGGGGTGACTAGTTGGGTATTTAATGCCACGGCCGAAGGGAGCGGTATAAAAGTGTCCCCCGGCTGTGGCATTATCTGTCCAGCTAGTGGAGCCCGGTGCTGGTACAAAAAATACGGGGGACCCCCTACTCTTTTTGTCCCCCGTATTTTATGCACCAGGACCAGGCGCAGAGCCCGGTGCTGGTTCCCCTGTCATTTTCCCCCCCCCGTATTTTTGCAACCAGGACCGGCTCAAAGAGCCCGAGGCTGGTTATGCTTGGGAGGGGGGACCCCACGCAATTTTTTTTCGGGTTTTTTACCGTTTTTTGTACCATCTGAAAAGTCGATTCAAAATCCGTCAATTGGCCCGTTTTTCGACAGCGGGACTGTCGAATCCGTTTTTTATTGAATATGTCGAATTCCGGCACCCGCCGACCGGAATTCGAAGGTCGAATTGTGTCGAATTTAAAAACCGGCGAAAAATTGCCGCAATTCGCCCGGAATTGCATATACCCCTATGCTTTAAACTTCACTGGAGCAAGGACTGATGTTAGTGATTAAATATTCTCTGTAAAGTGTAATATATGTGTGAGCTATATGAATAACTAAATAACATAAGTGGAAAAGGTTTGTTTTCTCCTATGTATTTTGGTTCCTTACTTACCTTAATTTCTTATTCTGTGTTTTGTTCTATTAAACCAGACTGCAAAGCATGTTACCACAAGCAGTGTTTTAAGACCAGTGATTGTCCAAAATGTGCAAGGATCAAGGCGCGGGAAGCAGTAAAGTGGGATTCTCCGATTACATCAAGCTGTGAAATGGACTTGAACTCCTCAACTTGAGTGCCATATAGTGTGTTTCAAATTAATTGTATTTTTATTTTGTATATGTGTGTTTTAAATGTACAAAGTACTGTATCTAAGAAAAATATTGTAAACTTTAATTGGCAAAACATGTTTTCATGTTGAATGTATAATTTAAGAGAAGCGTTTTATCTTATGTTATAAAGTTAGTTTCATTTTATTATTATGATTTTTTTTTTATTTTTTATTCCCCGCATTCTAATTCTACAATGTGCCTTAATTCTAATGCTGGCCACACACAAGACGACTCACAAACTATGCAATGTTGTTATAAATTTCCCTTGAACTCCCCCCCCCCCCAACAGCTCCCCGGCATCACAGGACAAACTATATTGTGCAAAAAGTGTTCATTTTTGACAAACAACCTATCAGCCACAGCTGATCTGTCGCTAACGAGATTCACGGATTTTCCCTGCAGTAGGGATGATCTGAAGATACAACCTGTGGGACCGTGCTTGGGATCATTGGGGCAGATGTATTAAGCCTGGAGAAGGGATAAAGAAGTGATAAGTGCAAGATGATAACGCACCAGCCAGTCAGCTCCTGTCATTTATCAAATCCGTAATGATTGGCTGGTGCATTATCACCTTGCACTTATCACTGCATTATCACTTTTCCACGTTAATACATCTGCCCCATTATCGTTTGTGGAAATTGTGCAATTTTTAACGATTTATCGTTCCTATGCGGCCAAATCGCGCAGGAAATCATCTTGTGTGTGACCAGCTGAAGTGTTGTCACCTGGCAGAGAGCAGGGTCTCCCTTCCAGGGCTAGATGGGCTTCATGCTTACAGTGAGACTAGAACTATAGTGATCAGTGCCTTGTGTGAACAGAGGTGCTCGCAATACAACGCTGCACTGCAAGGGAAGTCCTGTCGCCTAACACTCAACACCTTCCTATGGAGTCTATTTTAACTTTTGTAAATGCTATCACTGACGGCTCCTAGAGAATTGGGGGGGGTTTTCTTCTGCCAATAGTAGAGTGTTGTGCAGTGGACTGATTTATAATATTGGATTGCCAAAGTAATAAGGAAAAAAGGTAACGATGAGTTAGACTTTTTGTTTTTTAATCTGGTTTTATTGTGGCAGGTATACTGGAATGTTCATCCCGTTTTAGATGTTTACACAAACTGACTCAGGATCTATTGAACAAAGTCAAAGTTTTATGAAAATATTATTAGTGTTCCTGCTTCTCATCATTAAAAGAAAAAAAAATCTTTCCTTTTGCTGTTGTTATGAGATTATTTTATGTGTAACATCATGGTCTAGAAATAGAATTAATCACGCATCCTAAATTCAGGAGATGTAATGCAGCCTGACATCACCATTAAGTGGAAGTGATAATTGCATGCTTGCTGGATCCATATAATGAGACGTGGGTGGTGGCGCACAGGTGCTTACAGCCTCATTTCTGCTACTCATGTCTGAATACAGCATGCAGCGATCCTGTCAGTACTGCCAGTTTCAGCACGGATAGTGCACACTCTATAAATGATGCCTGCTGGCAAATGGAAAATGTGAACACATTTAATATGTGGGTGCAGAAAATACATGCCTTGGAAGTTTTAGCCTGAACGCTACTGAAAACCCTTCTTATAGCACATGCTTATTTGTACTTCTGTGGATTAACTCATAGTGGTATATTTACAAGCAGTTCTAGTCACCAGATTTAAAAGGGTAATAGTGAATGCAAAACACTCCTGGTTTTGCATGTAATATTATTGCCTTTTTAAAACCTGCAACCAGAACTACCCGATAAGAAGCCGCTTTGTAAAGCCGCAGCCAAAGCTGGCCATACACCTTTTAAGATTATCTGTCCGTTAGCTTTAAGAAGTTTATCTGGCCGTTTTCTGGCATTTGGGAACAAATAGTTGATTTTCATTTTCTCCTATACATTACCAGATTTTTGTACCAGCTAGCCAACTAGTTGGATGGTAGGACAGCATTGGCATATCTGTAACGGGTCTCCCACAGGGCACACCCTGCTCTCCTAGTTATACTTACCTCTCTGGTGTCCCGCATTGGCAGAACAGCAAAATCACTGGGAAAATGTCATAGCAACCATTTTCCTGGTGTTTTGCACATCGCACTAAAAGTCTACAGGAATGTGGCACGGCGCCATGTTCCCAGATATCTGCTCATGCACCGTAGACCCTGGCACAGAGGCATCACACGGGTCTGCTACTCTTTGTATACCATCACTGTTGGACAGATAATGTTGGCCATATACATAAAGATTAAGTAAAAATACACCCTAGTCTAATTTTACCTTAAAGGTGTGCTAGATATCAACCACTTGAAGATCCACATCTGGTGATTAGTGAATTATACAGGAACATCACAGCATGTCCATTTTTATATACTACTAATATACAAAAAAAATGACCATTGCCAATCAGAATTAAAATAACAATTTTTGAAACGTAGTCAATTAACATATTATGATGGGATAGTATTACTATAACATGGATTGAAAAGGTGAACTAAAGACAATCACAATTCAGACCTATAAACTTCTCAAATACATTTGAATAGTGTAAAACACCATACCCAGAACACATCCATTTAAACATTGGAGGAGCAAATATTAATACATTGCCCTTAAATATAACCAAGCTTCTTATACCCCTTTCACATCGCAAAAATAACCCGGTATCGACCTGGCATATTGCCGGATCGGCACAGGTCAGTGTGCGATGTGAAAGGGCCCCATGAGAATTCCCGGGTCGCCTGACCCGGTAATTCAACCCGGGTAATTAGAAGGATTATTCCCAGGTTGAATACCGGGTCAGTGACAGCTTAAACGCATTCCCAGGTCGATGCGACGCAGGACCCGTTTATTACCCAGCGAGAGGCGGCACGGAGATGAGCTAATCTCCCAAAGCCGCCCCTGCGGCCGGCTCCGCCCCCCGCCGCTATGGCAACATGCCAGGTCGGAATGTCTGCGCAGAGGCTCCAAAGCCGGATCCCACCCGGGAAGGACCCGTTCCCAATTCCCGGATGGTATCCGGCATTGGAGATCTGAAAAGGGGTACTAGGAATCCTCTGCAGTAAAGGAGTTGGACACTGACAACAATTGCATAAGACAAAAATCATGATCTAATTATGAAAACCCTTCGCAGAATATGAACTAAAATGATAATATAGTGAGAAAAAGGAGAGTTATGGTAGACTTACCATTATTAACTCTTTCTGCGAGGTACATTGGGTTCCACAGGGAAACATCAGGGTATAGAGTGGATCTTGATCCAGAGACACCAACACGCTAAAGCTTTAGTCTGTCCCAGGATGCATTGGGGCCTCCTCTATAACCCCGCCTCCAGGCACTGTGAGCTTAGTTTCGTTTACCAGTCACATAGAACCAATTTCTCACGACAGGAGTAGGGACCAGCGGCTAATGCCATACAAACCCATAGAAGTTAGGTGCGTCAGGGTGGGCGCCCTGTGGAACCCAATGTACCTAGCAGAAAGAAAGTTAACAATGGTAAGTCTACCATAAATCTCCTTTTCTGCAGCAGGTTACATTGGTTTCCACAGGGAAACATCAGGGATGTCCTAAAGCAGTTCCTCAAGGGAGGAGACGCGCCTTAGTGGGTATGAGAACCCGGCGTCCAAAGGAAGCATCCTGGGAGGTGAAGTATCAAAGGCATAGAATCTAATAAACGTATTCACAGAGGACCACGTAGCCGCCTTGCACAAAAAGGGAGTCTGACCTCCTGATAGAGGCAGTCCTCGTCTCCACATATATACGGAGAGCCCGTATCAATTCCAAAGACCGTGCTTTGGAGGAGAAATCAGAAGAGATAAAAGCCGTAACCACAATCTCTTGGTTAAGGTGAAAAGATAACACCACAATAGGCAAATAACCAGGGTGAGATCTAAGAACTGCCCGGTCACGGTGAAATATCAGAAAGGGTGGATGACCGGACAAAGCGCCTAGGTCCGACACCCTCCTACCAGAGGCAATAGCCAGTAGGAACAGGACCTTGACTGTGAGCCATTTAAACTGAAATCTAAATTGCAGTGTAAAAGTAAAGCAGCCAGTATTCACTCTGCACAGAAACAAAATAACCCACCCAGATCTAACTCTCTCTGCAAATGTTATAATCTGCCCACCTGCAGTGCACATGGTTTTGTCCAACTGCTAACAAATTTTCTGCTACGATCAGGTCTGATGTAGAAGTAGAAGAGGACACTCTGTCGATAGAACCTGCAGGTCTGAGAACCAGTTCCGTCTGGCCCACGCTGGAGCGACTAGAAGTAGAAATCCTCCTCCTTGTTAGAAATTCCGCAGGACTTTGAGCAGGAGTGACACTGGAGGGAACACGTAGGGCAGCCGAAAGTTCCATGGAATTGCCAGTGCTACGCTGCTTGAGGATCCCTGGTCCTTGATCCGAAGACCGGAACCTTGTGATTGTGTCGAGACGACATCAGGTCTACGTCTGATTGGCCCCAGTTGTCCACTAGGGGTTGAAAGACTTTGCTGCAGACACCACTCTCCGGTGTGCACGTCCTAGCGACTGAGTAAGTCCGCTTCCCAGTTTAGGACGCCTGGAATGAACACTGCCAATATTGCTGGCAGATGGCGCTCTGCCCAACAAAGGATTTTTGACACTGTTAAGTGACCTGCTGCTGCAGACACCAACTGAAACTGAGCTCACAGTGCCTGGAGGCGGGGTTATAGAGGCCCCAATGCATCCTGAAACAGCCTAAAGATTTAGCCTGTTGGTGCCTCTGGATCAAGATCCACTCCACCCTGATGTTTCCCTGTGGAAACCAATGTAACCTGCTGCAGAAATAGTGTGTATCAAAACTAAACTGTGAATAAAACAAAATTAATTTATGATGTGCACATCTAATATTGCTGGGAATACAGCATGGAATACAGTGTTGTAGTTCTACTTGCCATACTTGAAAGGTTCCCAATAATACATTTTGTGAGAAAGTATAGAATATACTGTAAAGTGTTCAAAGGAAAAAAACAAAAACTTTTTGTTAACCTTTGAGGGGACCAGAGTGCTTTGATTATCCAATAGGTCAGTCTTGCCAAAAGGTCTCGATAATGTTACCATATTTCCTATAGTTTATTCTGATTATCTCATCCTCCTTTTGAGCAGACATATGTCACAGAATGTCGCAGAAAATCGGTAACTTATAGACAAAACAAAAATTGGTTATGTGGTAGGAATGTTAATATTGGGACCTTTCACCAGCAGAAAATTTGCCCCAATTACCATTTCAGTAAAAAAAAAATGCATCGTGTGTAGCTATCTTAAACCGTTTGCTCATTCATCTGATAGAGGTGGATCCAGAAGTACAAACCCTGAAGGAACGGTTTGATAGGCAGGAATTGGAACCATGGGAATGCAGTGTTTCTCTAACGTCCTAAGTGGATGCTGGGAACTCCGTAAGGACCATGGGGAATAGCGGCTCCGCAGGAGACTGGACACAACTAAAGAAAGCTTTAGGACTACCTGGTGTGCACTGGCTTTTCCCTCTATGACCCTCCTCCAGACCTCAGTTAGAATTTTGTGCCCGGCCGAGCTGGATGCACACTAGGGGCTCTCCTGAGCTCTTAGAAAGAAAGTAATATTTAGGTTTTTTATTTTCAGTGAGATCTGCTGGCAACAGACTCACTGCTACGAGGGACCAAGGGGAGAGAAGCGAACCTACCTGCTTGCAGCTAGCTTGGGCTTCTAGGCTACCTGGACACCATTAGCTCCAGAGGGATCGAACACAGGCCCAGCCTCGGTCGTCCGGTCCCGGAGCCGCGCCGCCGTCCCCCTAGCAGAGCCAGAAGCAAGAAGACGTTCCTGGAAATCGGCGGCAGAAGAATTCGGTCTTCATTAAGGTAGCGCACAGCACTGCAGCTGTGCGCCATTGCTCCCAGGCACACCACATACTCCGGTCACTGATGGGTGCAGGGCGCTGGGGGGGGGCGCCCTGGGCTGCAATATAAGTACCTTACTTGGCAAATTAACACATAATATAGCCTTTAAGACTATATATGTGTAAAATCCCCTGCCATAACTGTATAAAAAAAGCGGGAGAAGCCCGCCGGAAAAGGGGCGGGGCTATCTCCCTCAGCACACTGGCGCCATTTTCCCTCACAGCTCCGCTGGAAGGATCGCTCCCCAGGCTCTCCCCTGCAGTTCCAGACTACATAGGGTAAAAAAGAGAGGGGGGGCACTAAATTTAGGCGCAATCTGTGATTTATAAGCAGCTATAAGGGGTAAAATCACTGTGTAGTGTGTATCCCTGTTTTATATAGCGCTCTGGTGTGTGCTGGCATACTCTCTCTCTGTCTCCCCAAAGGGCTTTGTGGGGTCCTGTCCTCAGTCAGAGCATTCCCTGTGTGTGTGTGCGGTGTGTCGGTACGGCTGTGTCGACATGTTTGATGAGGCTTATGTGGAGGCGGAGCAGGTGCCGATAAATGTGATGTCACCCCCTGCGGGGTCGACACCTGAGTGGATGGATATGTGGAAGGAATTACACGACAGTGTCAACTCCTTACATAAAAGGTTTGACGACATATCAGATGTGGGACAGCCGGCTTCTCAGCCCGTGCCTGCCCAGACGTCTCAAAAGCCATCAGGGGCTCTAAAACGCCCGCTACCTCAGATGGCAGACACCGATGTCGACACATACTGACTCCAGTGTCGACGATGATGAGACTAGTGTACATTCCAATAGAGCCACATGTTACATGATTACGGCAATGAAAAATGTGTTGCACATTTCTGATATTACCCCAGGTACCACAAAAAAGGGTATTATGTTTGGGGAGAAAAAACTACCAGTGGTTTTTCCCCCTTCTGATGAATTAAATGAAGTGTGTGAAGAAGCGTGGGCTTCCCCCGATAAGAAACTAGTAATTTCTAAAAAGTTACTAATGGCGTACCCTTTCCCGCCAGAGGATAGGTCACGTTGGGAGACATCCCCTAGGGTAGATAAAGCGCTCACACGCCTATCAAAGAAGGTGGCACTACCGTCTCCGGACACGGCCGCCCTAAAGGAGCCTGCTAATAGGAAGCAGGAGGCTATCCTGAAGTCTGTTTATACTAGAGATGAGCGGGTTCGGTTCCTCGGAATCCGAACCCGCCCGAACTTCATTTTTTTTTACACGGGGCCGAGCGACTCGGATCTTCCCGCCTTGCTCGGTTAACCCGAGCGCGCCCGAACGTCATCATCCCGCTGTCGGATTCTCGCGAGGCTCGGATTCTATCGCGAGACTCGGATTCTATATAAGGAGCCGCGCGTCGCCGCCATTTTCACACGTGCATTGAGATTCATAGGGAGAGGACGTGGCTGGCGTCCTCTCCGTTTATAGAGAAGAGAGTGAGACTAGAGTAGAGAGAGACACAGTAGTAATTTTGGGGAGCATTAGGAGGAGTACTACTACTTGCTGAAGTGATAGATAGTGTGACTGTATAATGTATATCTGACTTGTGGGGGAGACACTGACAGTGGGGAGCAGTTAGAGTCTGAGAGCAGGACTCAGGAGTACATATAACGTACAGTGCACACTTTTGCTGCCAGAGTGCCACACTGCCATTGTGACCACACTGACCACCAGTATAATATATATTGTGATTGTCTGCTTAGGAGTACTACTTGCAAGTTGCTGATAGTGTGACCAGTGACCTGACCACCAGTTTAATAATCACCACCAGTTTAATATATATAATATATATATATAATTGTATATAATATATATATAATATTGTATACCACCTACCCGTTTTTTTTTTCTTTCTTCTTCTTTATACATACTACTATAGTAGCTTACTGTAGCAGTCTGCGGTGCTGCTGAGCTGACAGTGTCCAGCAGGTCCGTCATCAGTCATTACATAATAAATATATCTACCTGTCCGGCTGCAGTACTAGTGTGATATTATATATATATATATTGATTTCATCTCATTATCATCCAGTCTATATTAGCAGCAGACACAGTACGGTAGTCCACGGCTGTAGCTACCTCTGTGTCGGCAGTCGCTCGTCCATCCATAAGTATACTAGTATCCATCCATCTCCATTGTTTACCTGAGGTGCCTTTTAGTTGTGCCTATTAAAATATGGAGAACAAAAATGTTGAGGTTCCAAAACTAGGGAAAGATCAAGATCCACTTCCACCTCGTGCTGAAGCTGCTGCCACTAGTCATGGCCGAGACGATGAAATGCCAGCAACGTCGTCTGCCAAGGCCGATGCCCAATGTCATAGTACAGAGCATGTAAAATCCAAAACACCAAATATCAGTAAAAAAAGGACTCCAAAATCTAAAATAAAATTGTCGGAGGAGAAGCGTAAACTTGCCAATATGCCATTTACCACACGGAGTGGCAAGGAACGGCTGAGGCCCTGGCCTATGTTCATGGCTAGTGGTTCAGCTTCACATGAGGATGGAAGCACTCAGCCTCTCGCTAGAAAAATGAAAAGACTCAAGCTGGCAAAAGCACCGCAAAGAACTGTGCGTTCTTCGAAATCCCAAATCCACAAGGAGAGTCCAATTGTGTCGGTTGCGATGCCTGACCTTCCCAACACTGGACGTGAAGAGCATGCGCCTTCCACCATTTGCACGCCCCGTGCAAGTGCTGGAAGGAGCACCCGCAGTCCAGTTCCTGATAGTCAGATTGAAGATGTCAGTGTTGAAGTACACCAGGATGAGGAGGATATGGGTGTTGCTGGCGCTGGGGAGGAAATTGACAAGGAGGATTCTGATGGTGAGGTGGTTTGTTTAAGTCAGGCACCCGGGGAGACACCTGTTGTCCGTGGGAGTTATATGGCCGTTGACATGCCTGGTGAAAATTCCAAAAAAATCAGCTCTTCGGTGTGGAAGTATTTCAACAGAAATACGGACAACATTTGTCAAGCCGTGTGTTGCCTTTGTCAAGCTGTAATAAGTAGGGGTAAGGACGTTAACCACCTCGGAACATCCTCCCTTATACGTCACCTGCAGCGCATTCATAATAAGTCAGTGACAAGTTCAAAAACTTTGGGCGACAGCGGAAGCAGTCCACTGACCAGTAAATCCCTTCCTCTTGTAACCAAGCTCACGCAAACCACCCCACCAACTCCCTCAGTGTCAATTTCCTCCTTCCCCAGGAATGCCAATAGTCCTGCAGGCCATGTCACTGGCAATTCTGACGATTCCTCTTCTGCCTGGGATTCCTCCGATGCATCCTTGCGTGTAACGCCTACTGCTGCTGGCGCTGCTGTTGTTGCTGCTGGGAGTCGATGGTCATCCCAGAGGGGAAATCGTAAGACCACTTTTACTACTTCCACCAAGCAATTGACTGTCCAACAGTCCTTTGCGAGGAAGATGAAATATCTCAGCAGTCATCCTGCTGCAAAGCGGATAACTGAGGCCTTGGCATCCTGGGTGGTGAGAAACGTGGTTCCGGTATCCATCATTACTGCAGAGCCAACTAGAGACTTGTTGGAGGTACTGTGTCCCCGGTACCAAATACCATCTAGGTTCCATTTCTCTAGGCAGGCGATACCGAAAATGTACACAGACCTCAGAAAAAGAGTCACCAGTGTCCTAAAAAATGCAGCTGTACCCAATGTCCACTTAACCACGGACATGTGGACAAGTGGAGCAGGGCAGGGTCAGGACTATATGACTGTGACAGCCCACTGGGTAGATGTATGGACTCCCGCCGCAAGAACAGCAGCGGCGGCACCAGTAGCAGCATCTCGCAAACGCCAACTCTTTCCTAGGCAGGCTACGCTTTGTATCACCTGTTTCCAGAATACGCACACAGCTGAAAACCTCTTACGGCAACTGAGGAAGATCATCGCGGAATGGCTTACCCCAATTGGACTCTCCTGTGGATTTGTGGCATCGGACAACGCCAGCAATATTGTGTGTGCATTAAATCTGGGCAAATTCCAGCACGTCCCATGTTTTGCACATACCTTGAATTTGGTGGTGCAGAATTTTTAAAAAAACGACAGGGGCGTGCAAGAGATGCTGTCGGTGGCCAGAAGAATTGCGGGACACTTTCGGCGTACAGGCACCACGTACAGAAGACTGGAGCAACACCAAAAACGCCTGAACCTGCCCTGCCATCATCTGAAGCAAGAAGTGGTAACGAGGTGGAATTCAACCCTATATATGCTTCAGAGGTTGGAGGAGCAGCAAAAGGCCATTCAAGCCTATACAATTCAGCACGATATAGGAGGTGGAATGCACCTGTCTCAAGCGCAGTGGAGAATGATTTCAACGTTGTGCAAGGTTCTGCTGCCCTTTGAACTTGCCACACGTGAAGTCAGTTCAGACACTGCCAGCCTGAGTCAGGTCATTCCCCTCATCAGGCTTTTGCAGAAGAAGCTGGAGACATTGAAGGAGGAGCTAACACGGAGCGATTCCGCTAGGCATGTGGGACTTGTGGATGGAGCCCTTAATTCGCTTAACAAGGATTCACGGGTGGTCAATCTGTTGAAATCAGAGCACTACATTTTGGCCACCGTGCTCGATCCTAGATTTAAAACCTACCTTGGATCTCTCTTTCCGGCAGACACAAGTCTGCTGGGGTTCAAAGACCTGCTGGTGAGAAAATTGTCAAGTCAAGCGGAACGCGACCTGTCAACATCTCCTCCTTCACATTCTCCCGCAACTGGGGGTGCGAGGAAAAGGCTCAGAATTCCGAGCCCACCCGCTGGCGGTGATGCAGGGCAGTCTGGAGCGACTGCTGATGCTGACATCTGGTCCGGACTGAAGGACCTGTCAACGATTACGGACATGTCGTCTACTGTCACTGCATATGATTCTCTCCCCATTGAAAGAATGGTGGAGGATTATTTGAGTGACCGCATCCAAGTAGGCACGTCACACAGTCCGTACTTATACTGGCAGGAAAAAGAGGCAATTTGGAGGCCCTTGCACAAACTGGCTTTATTCTACCTAAGTTGCCCTCCCACAAGTGTGTACTCCGAAAGAGTGTTTAGTGCCGCCGCTCACCTTGTCAGCAATCGGCGTACGAGGTTACTTCCAGAAAATGTGGAGAAGATGATGTTCATTAAAATGAATTATAATCAATTCCTCCGTGGAGACATTGACCAGCAGCAATTGCCTCCACAAAGTACACAGGGAGCTGAGATGGTGGATTCCAGTGGGGACGAATTGATAATCTGTGAGGAGGGGGATGTACACGGTGATATATCGGAGGATGATGATGAGGTGGACATCTTGCCTCTGTAGAGCCAGTTTGTGCAAGGAGAGATTAATTGCTTCTTTTTTGGTGGGGGTCCAAACCAACCCGTCATTTCAGTCACAGTCGTGTGGCAGACCCTGTCACTGAAATGATGGGTTGGTTAAAGTGTGCATGTCCTGTTTATACAACATAAGGGTGGGTGGGAGGGCCCAAGGACAATTCCATCTTGCACCTCTTTTTTCTTTAATTTTTCTTTGCGTCATGTGCTGTTTGGGGAGTGTTTTTTGGAAGGGCCATCCTGCGTGACACTGCAGTGCCACTCCTAGATGGGCCAGGTGTTTGTGTCGGCCACTAGGGTCGCTTATCTTACTCACACAGCTACCTCATTGCGCCTCTTTTTTTCTTTGCGTCATGTGCTGTTTGGGGAGTGTTTTTTGGAAGGGCCATCCTGCGTGACACTGCAGTGCCACTCCTAGATGGGCCCGGTGTTTGTGTCGGCCACTAGGGTCGCTTATCTTACTCACACAGCTACCTCATTGCGCCTCTTTTTTTCTTTGCGTCATGTGCTGTTTGGGGAGTGTTTTTTGGAAGGGCCATCCTGCGTGACACTGCAGTGCCACTCCTAGATGGGCCAGGTGTTTGTGTCGGCCACTAGGGTCGCTTATCTTACTCACACAGCTACCTCATTGCGCCTCTTTTTTTCTTTGCGTCATGTGCTGTTTGGGGAGTGTTTTTTGGAAGGGCCATCCTGCGTGACACTGCAGTGACACTCCTAGATGGGCCCGGTGTTTGTGTCGGCCACTAGGGTCGCTTATCTTACTCACACAGCTACCTCATTGCGCCTCTTTTTTTCTTTGCGTCATGTGCTGTTTGGGGAGTGTTTTTTGGAAGGGCCATCCTGCGTGACACTGCAGTGACACTCCTAGATGGGCCCGGTGTTTGTGTCGGCCACTAGGGTCGCTTATCTTACTCACACAGCTACCTCATTGCGCCTCTTTTTTTCTTTGCGTCATGTGCTGTTTGGGGAGTGTTTTTTGGAAGGGCCATCCTGCGTGACACTGCAGTGCCACTCCTAGATGGGCCAGGTGTTTGTGTCGGCCACTAGGGTCGCTTATCTTACTCACACAGCTACCTCATTGCGCCTCTTTTTTTCTTTGCGTCATGTGCTGTTTGGGGAGTGTTTTTTGGAAGGGCCATCCTGCGTGACACTGCAGTGCCACTCCTAGATGGGCCCGGTGTTTGTGTCGGCCACTAGGGTCGCTTATCTTACTCACACAGCTACCTCGTTGCGCCTCTTTTTTTCTTTGCGTCATGTGCTGTTTGGGGAGTGTTTTTTGGAAGGGCCATCCTGCGTGACACTGCAGTGCCACTCCTAGATGGGCCCGGTGTTTGTGTCGACCACTAGGGTCGCTTAGCTTAGTCATCCAGCGACCTCGGTGCAAATTTTAGGACTAAAAATAATATTGTGAGGTGTGAGGTATTCAGAATAGACTGAAAATTAGTGGAAATTATGGTTTTTGAGGTTAATAATACTTTGGGATCAAAATGACCCCCAAATTCTATGATTTAAGCTGTTTTTTAGGGTTTTTGAAAAAAACACCCGAATCCAAAACACACCCGAATCCGACAAAAAAAATTCGGTGAGGTTTTGCCAAAACGCGGTCGAACCCAAAACACAGCCGCGGAACCGAACCCAAAACCAAAACACAAAACCCGAAAAATTTCAAGTGCACATCTCTAGTTTATACACACTCAGGTATTATACTGAGACCAGCTATTGCTTCAGCATGGATGTGCAGTGCTGCAGCTGCGTGGTCAGATTCCCTGTCAGAAAATATTGATACCTTAGACAGGGACACTATATTGCTAACCATAGAGCATATTAAAGACGCAGTCTTATACATGAGAGATGCACAGAGGGATATTTGCCGGCTGGCATCTAAAATAAGTGCAATGTCCATTTCTGCCAGGAGGGGTTTATGGACTCGGCAGTGGACAGGGGATGCAGATTCTAAAAGGCACATGGAAGTTTTGCCTTACAAGGGTGAGGAGTTGTTTGGGGATGGTCTTTTGTACCTAGTTTCCACAGCGACAGCTGGGAAGTCAGCATTTTTACCCCATGTTCCCTCACAGCCAAAGAAAGCACCGTATTATCAGGTACAGTCCTTTCGGCCCCAAAAAGGCAAGCGGGTTAAAGGCGCGTCCTTTCTGCCCAGAGGCAGAGGTAAAGGAAAAAAGCTGCAGCATACAGCCAGTTCCCAGGAACAAAAGCCCTCCCCCGCTTCCTCTAAGTCCACCGCATGACGCTGGCGCTCCACAGGCGGAGCCAGGTATGGTGGGGGCCCGTCTCAAGAACTTCAGCGACCAGTGGGCTCGCTCACGGGTGGATCCCTGGATTCTACAAGTAGTATCTCAGGGGTACAAGCTGGAATTCGAGACGTCTCCCCCTCGCCGTTTCCTCAAATCTGCCTTGCCAACAGCTCCCCCGGACAGGGAGGCAGTGCTGGAGGCAATTCACAAGCTGTATTCGCAGCAGGTGATAGTCAAGGTACCCCTCCTTCAACATGGAAGGGGTTACTATTCCACAATGTTTGTGGTACCGAAACCGGACGGTTCGGTGAGACCCATTTTAAATTTGAAATCCTTGAACACCTATATAAAAAGGTTCAAGTTCAAGATGGAATCGCTCAGGGCGGTTATTTCAAGCCTGGAGGAAGGGGATTACATGGTATCACTGGACATCAAGGATGCTTACCTACATGTCCCCATTTACCTTCCTCATCAGGAGTACCTCAGATTTGTGGTACAGGACTGTCATTACCAATTCCAGACGTTGCCGTTTGGTCTGTCCACGGCACCGAGGGTATTTACAAAGGTAATGGCCGAAATGATGATACTCCATCGAAAAAAGGGAGTTTTAATTATCCCATATTTGGACGATCTCCTTATAAAGGCGAGGTCCAGGGAGCAGTTATTGGTCGGGGTAGCACTATCTCGGGAGGTGCTACAACAGCACGGTTGGATTCTGAATATTCCAAAGTCACAGCTGGTTTCTACGACACGTCTACTGTTTCTGGGGATGGTTCTGGACACAGACCAGAAAAGGGTGTTTCTCCCGGAGGAGAAAGCCAAGGAGTTGTCGTCTCTAGTCAGAGATCTCCTGAAACCAAAACAGGTCTCGGTGCATCGCTGCACGCGAGTCCTGGGAAAAATGGTAGCTTCCTACGAAGCAATTCCATTCGGCAGGTTCCATGCAAGAATCTTTCAGTGGGATCTGTTGGACAAGTGGTCCGGATCCCATCTTCAGATGCATCGGCTGATAACCCTGTCTCCAAGGACCAGGGTGTCTCTGCTGTGGTGGCTGCAGAGTGCTCATCTTCTAGAGGGCCGCAGATTCGGCATACAGGACTGGGTCCTGGTGACCACGGATGCCAGCCTTCGAGGCTGGGGGGCAGTCACACAGGGAAGAAACTTCCAAGGGCTATGGTCAAGCCAGGAGATTTCCCTACACATAAATATTCTGGAACTAAGGGCCATCTACAATGCCCTAAGCCTAGCAAGACCTCTGCTTCAAGGTCAGCCGGTGCTGATCCAGTCAGACAACATCACGGCGGTCGCCCATGTAAACCGACAGGGCGGCACGAGAAGCAGGACGGCGATGGCAGAAGCCACAAGGATTCTCCGATGGGCGGAAAATAACGTGTTAGCACTGTAAGCAGTGTTCATTCCGGGAGTAGACAACTGGGAAGCAGACTTTCTCAGCAGGCACGACCCCACCCGGGAGAGTGGGGACTTCATCCAGAAGTCTTTCAGCTGATTGTAAATCGCTGGGAACGGCCACAGGTGGACATGATGGCATCCCGCCTCAACAAAAAGCTAGAAAGATATTGCGCCAGGTCGAGAGACCCTCAGGCAATAGCTGTGGACGCTCTTGTGACACCGTGGGTGTACCAGTCGGTTTATGTGTTCCCTCCTCTTCCTCTCATACCCAAGGTACTGAGGATAATAAGACGAAGAGGAGTAAGAACTATACTCCTTGTTCCGGATTGGCCAAGAAGAGCTTTGTACCCAGAACTTCAAGAGGTGATCTCAGAGAACCCATGGCCTCTGCCGCTCAGACAGGACCTGCTGCAGCAGGGGCCCTGTCTGTTCCTAGACTTACCGCGGCTGCGTTTGACGGCATGGCGGTTGAACGCCGGATCCTGAAGGAAAAGGGCATTCCGGAGGAAGTCATCCCTATGCTGATTAAAGCTAGGAAAAAGTGACCGCAAACCATTATCACCGCATATGGCGAAAATATGTTGCGTGGTGTGAGGCCAGGAAGGCCCCAACGGAGGAATTTCAGCTGGGCCGTTTTCTGCACTTCCTACAGTCAGGGGTGACTATGGGCCTAAAATTGGGTTCCATTAAGGTCCAGATTTCGGCTCTATCGATTTTCTTCCAGAAAGGACTGGCTTCACTACCTGAAGTTCAGACATTTGTTAAGGGAGGGCTGCATATTCAGCCCCCTTTTGTGCCCCCAGTGGCACCTTGGGATCTCAACGTGGTGTTGAATTTCCTAAAGTCACATTGGTTTGAACCACTTAAAACCGTGGATTTAAAATATCTCACGTGGAAAGTGGTCATGCTGTTGGCCTTGGCTTCGGCCAGGCGTGTGTCAGAATTGGTGGCTTTATCATGTAAAAGCCCTTATCTGATTTTCCATATGGATAGGGCGGAATTGAGGACTCGTTCCCAATTTCACCCAAAGGTGGTTTCAGCTTTTCATTTGAACCAGCCTATTGTGGTGCCTGCGGCTACTCGTGACTTGGAGGATTCCAAGTTGCTGGACGTAGTCCGGGCCCTGAAAATCTATGTTTCCAGGACAGCTGGAGTCAGAAAGACTGACTCGCTATTTATCCTGCATGCACCCAACAAGTTGGGTGCGCCTGCTTCAAAGCAGACTATTGCTCGCTGGATCTGTAGCACGATTCAACTTGCACATTCTGCGGCTGGACTGCCGCATCCTAAATCTATAAAAGCCCATTCCACGAGGAAGGTGGGCTCTTCTTGGGCGGCTGCCCGAATGGTCTCGGCTTTACAACTTTGCCGAGCAGCTACTTGGTCGGGGTCAAACACATTTGCTAAATTCTACAAGTTTGATACCCTGGCTGAGGAGGACCTAGAGTTCGCTCATTCGGTGCTGCAGAGTCATCCGCACTCTCCCGCCTGTTTGGGAGCTTTGGTATAATCCCCATTGTCCTTACGGAGTTCCCAGCATCCACTTAGGACGTTAGAGAAAATAAGATTTTACTCACCGGTAAATCTATTTCTCGTAGTCCGTAGTGGATGCTGGGCGCCCATCCCAAGTGCGGATTGTCTGCAATACTTGTATATAGTTATTGGTTAACTAAAGAGTTATTGTTGAGCCATCTGTTGAGAGGCTCAGTTATATTTCATACTGTTAACTGGGTATAGTATCACGAGTTATACGGTGTGATTGGTGTGGCTGGTATGAGTCTTACCCGGGATTCCAAATCCTTTCCTTATTGTGTCAGCTCTTCCGGGCACAGTATCCTAACTGAGGTCTGGAGGAGGGTCATAGAGGGAGGAGCCAGTGCACACCAGGTAGTCCTAAAGCTTTCTTTAGTTGTGCCCAGTCTCCTGCGGAGCCGCTATTCCCCATGGTCCTTACGGAGTTCCCAGCATCCACTACGGACTACGAGAAATAGATTTACCGGTGAGTAAAATCTTATTTTCTATCAAAAACAAGTGGTCAACCGTGAACACAGGCGTGCGCAGAGACTGACTGGCGGGTGCCGCTCCGGACTTCCCCCCCTCCACGGCATTATAGTGTTCTCTCACCTCCCCTGTCCTGGATATAGACTGCTCACCTGGGCCGCCCAGGTGAGCAGTTTATATCCAGGACAGGGGAGGTGAGAGAACACTATAATGCCGTGGAGGGGGGGGAAGTCCGGAGCGGCACCCGCCAGTCAGTCTCTGCGCACGCCTGTGACCGTGAAATGAGGACAGGATGAGTTAGCAGACAGTAGTGGGCTTTGGATTTTGCAGCAAAGGAAATATCACCCATCATAGGGGGTAATTCTGAGTTGATCGCAGCAGGATTTTTGTTAGCAGTTGGGCAAAACCATGGGAGTCATTCCGAGTTGTTCGCTCTGTAAATTTTTTCGCATCGCAGCGATTTTCCGCTTAGTGCGCATGCGCAATGTCCGCAGTGCGACTGCGCCAAGTAAATTTGCTATGCAGTTAGGTTTTTTACTCACGGTTTTTTCTTCGTTCTGGTGATCGTAATGTGATTGACAGGAAGTGGGTGTTTCTGGGCGGAAACTGGCCGTTTTATGGGTGTGTGCGAAAAAACGCTACCGTTTCTGGGAAAAACGCGGGAGTGGCTGGAGAAACGGAGGAGTGTCTGGGCGAACGCTGGGTGTGTTTATGACGTCAAACCAGGAACGACAAGCACTGAACTGATCGCAGATGCCGAGTAAGTCTCGAGCTACTCAGAAACTGCACAGAGATGTCTTTTCGCTATATTGCGAATCTTTCGTTCGCAATTTTAAGAAGCTAAGATTCACTCCCAGTAGGCGGCGGCTTAGCGTGTGTAAAGCTGCTAAAAGCAGCTTGCGAGCGAACAACTCTGAATGAGGGCCCATGTGCACTGCAGGGGAGGCAGATATAACGTGCAGAGAGAGTTAGATTTGGGTGGGTTATTTTGTTTCTGTGCAGGGTAAATACTGGCTGCTTTAGTTTTACACTGCAATTTAGATTGCAGATTGAACACACCACACCCAAATCTAACTCTCTCTGCACATGTTATATCTGCCCCCCCCTGCAGTGCACATGGTTTTGCACAACTTCTAACAAAAATCCTGCTGCGATCAACTCAGAATTACCCCCATAGTGCAGTCTCTGGAGTGTTGGTAATAAAAGACTAGCTGAAGAAGGTCTAAACTTGTGTGTGGCAATGTAGGCAAGCCACGCTAAAAGATTGGAGGGGAATAATAGGTGAGAGATGGAACAGAAATTGTCAAAATTTTGGTCCGAATATTTTTGTATGATGGAATAGTCCTAATTAGACAAGACTTGAATAAATGATGAAAATAAATTAGTGGACAGTAAAAAAAATTAGGTGTTATTGCTGGCATAAGCCCAGTAGACATAATTTGTACGCCCAAGCCTATCCCCTCACAAGTCATAGATTTGGAGAAGAGGGTAGAGACTTGTTAGATAAAATGAAAATAGAGAAAGAAAGAAAAACAAGTATATTAATATATATATATAAATATATATATATATATATATATATATATATATTGTTTTAGTCTTTTAAGGTAGGCAGCAATGCTCTAGGAATGCTAAACCTGTGACAGGGCATGCTGGGGTGTGTAGTTCCACAACAGCTAGAGTGCTGCATGTTAAACACCCCTGCTCTAGGCATTGATGGTTGTCAGAGAGGTTGGTGGGAGGGTTGAGGAGGTTTAAATGGTATCCGGACTCCAGGTCGACACTAGAAAGGTCGACACACCTTAGGTCGACATGGGCAAAAAGGTCGACATGGAAAAAAGTTGACATGAGTTTTTAACTTTTTTCATTTTTTTAACTTTTTCATACTTTACGATCCACGTGGACTACGATTGGGAACGCTAACCTGCCCGAAGTACAGCGAGCCATGCGAGGGGACGCGGTGCACTAATTGGGGTTCCCGGTCACTCTACGAAGAAAACGACACCAAAACCCCCCCATAAAAAACTCCTGTCGACCTTTTTCCATGTCGACCTAAGGTGTGTTGACCAATTGGTGTCGACCTAAGGTGTGTCGACCTTTTTGGTGTCGATCTGGAGTTCCAGACTCGGTTTAAATATGTTAAAAAGGTGTTTGTGGTTTGTAGTGTGAGTGGAGATGAGATTGGAAGGGTTAGTTTAGCAATGTCCGTAGCATCTCTGTGTGAGTGGTGCAGTAAGTTCACTGTCTATGAGGAAGTCATTAGAAGTACACTAGTCATTCTGAAAGGTGCACTATCCTGATTTTGGCACTCCAGGTTGGCATAGCAGAGGTTACCAACCATGGTCCTCAAGGCACACGAACAGTCCAGGTTTTAGGGATAGCCATACTTGAGCACAGGTGACGTAATCAGTACCTCATTTATTTAATTTAACAATCAGTGCTGAAGCCTGGATATCACTAAAACCTGGACTGATAGGGGTGTATCCTATTAGCTGAGGTTAAAATAAAAAAGGGGTTTGTTTGTCATTTCTTTTTATTATGGTCGTTATCGGACTATCCAATTAGTCTTTTTCTTTTTTCTATAATAATTTTTATTAAAGGTTTTATTCCATTAAACGTGGAAGGGGGAGAAGGATACAGAAAAAAAGGAGAACACAGGGAAGGGTAAACCAAGTCCAAGTACCAAACAAACAAAAACAAAACACAGTCTTAAACATGAATAGAAAACATACAAATATAATATGATGCAATCACGATAGGAGCATATCTGGAGGGCAGGATAGAACCCCAAACATACGTCACAATACATAGAATCAAACACATTCCCCCAATTATAAAATTAATTTGAATCAAAATAACAGCTTGGCCCCGTCAATTGAAGTCGAATACTCAATTGACTCATACTCATGTGATTGTTACATTTAGAAATCTCATGGGATGAAAGAAAAATTGACTCCCACTGCTTCTGTGAGAGGGGGCATGCTAACTCTACCTCCCATTTAAGTTGAATGCTAGATTTTTCCCCCCCAGTCAACCTCCCGTGCACTAGAGTACCAAAACTTAATTGAGCCCTTGCAATTACCTAAAGCTAATTTCACCAATATATTGGGAGAAGGCAAGAGTATTGGACCTGAAGATCGGAGGAAGCAGGACATACAATGTACAATACGATTATATGAAAACAATTCTCCAGTGGGGAGATGATATTGCCGCTGTAAGACACCAAACGGAGTAATCGCTGTACCGTCTATTAACACTGAGATGGTATCAATACCACAAGAAATCCATTTAGTAAGAGTTAGGTCAGGAATTAATCTGGAGAGAGCAATTAAGGAAGGCTTTCGGGAAGGGAGAGAAACAGACTTAGAGGAAACCACTAGGGAGTCCCACGCGATGAGGGAGTCAGCAATAGCACGTGAGGTGATGCGTGAGGAGGGTCTCTGTTGGGTCGGAACCACAGTAGGTCAAGTAAGGGAATGTGGGTGTACAGATGTCTCTCCAAATCTACCCACTGTTTCCTGCCCGAAGGTAGAGACCAATCCCTTAATTGGGCCACAATACAAGCATATTGATATTTTCTTAAATCAGGCATGTTCAGCCCTCCAAACTTCCTCGGTCTAGTTAAGCATCTATATGCAATTCGGATTTTTTTCTTCCAGACCTAATTCAAAATTAATGAGTGAATTCGACTTATAATTTTCAGGGGAACAATATAGGGCATTGCTCGGAAGAGATACATTAAACGTGGCAAGATCGACATTTTAAAAGCAGCGATTCTGCCCAACCAAGATATCTACAAACTGAACCAAAATTTACATAAAGAGTCTATCTGGGCTATCATCGGAGTGTAATTAATTTCCGTAACCATAGATAGGGAATTAGGGATATTAATACCAAGATAGACAAGAAAGTCCTTCTTCCAGTTATATTTAAATCGGAGTTGAAGAGCGGAAAGCTTCTCGGAATCTAAATTAAATGGCAAATCCTCAGTTTTGGATGTGTTCAGTTTGTAGAATGACACTGCACTGAAGCGACCTATAGTCTCATGGAGGACCGGTAGGACAGTTACAGGTTTCGTTACGAATAGGAGGACATCAGCAGCAAATAGACTGATCTTATGGAGAGTTAGTCCCAGGCTTATACCATGGAAAGCGGAGGCTTGGCGAATCGCCAGTGCAAGGGGTTCTATTGCTAAAATTTACATAACAAATGGCACTCCTGTCTGGTCCCGTTAGAAATATTAAAGGGCGAGGAAGTAAAACGGTTACTGAACACAACAGCTGTAGGGGAGCTATATAGCGCTGAAATAGAGGACAGGATGGGGCCCCGTAAGCCAAATTTGGATAGAGTACCGTAGAGAAAGCCCAAATGCAGTCTATCAAATACTTTCTCAGTGTCTTGGGAAAGGAAGATTGCCTCTTCCCCCCTATGAGAGATATATTTGGCAAGGTCAAAGACTCTCCTCATATTGTCTGATGCCTGACGTCCTCCCACAAAACCTACCTGGTCCGGATGCATTAAACTAGGGATAAGGGGAGATAGTCTATTTGCAATAAGTTTGAAAAAAAAATTTAGATCCGTGTTGAGCAGAGCGATCGGTCTGTAATTCTGACAGAGAGATGGATCTTTTCCAGGTTTAGGGATTGTAATAATACGAACTTGTAGCAGTTCCTCCGGGAGAGAACCGTACTCAGTAGCATGGTTCTATAAAGTAGAGAGCGACGGAATGAGATCCGAGGAGTATTGTTTGTAGAAGGAGCTAGTAAATCCGTCCGGACCAGGGGCCTTCGCTAATGGCAGGGATTTAATGACTAATGCTATTTCCTCCGAAGACCAGGGCACACAAAGGGAGTCCACCTCACTTAAGGACAACCGGGGAAAGTGCAAGTCATCTAGAAAGGATGATATCAGGGCGGGGGTAGGTTGAGTACTCTTGGAATCTAAGGCTAAATTATACAGGTTGGTGTAAAATTTAGCAAAGGCATTCGCTATATCTGACGGATTAATCAACTTTCGCCCATCTGGAGTTTGAATACATTTGATCCTGTTTCTAGTTTGACATACCCGTAATTTGTGAGCCAAGAATTTACCGGATTTATTACCTAAGGAATAGTATTTCTGTTGAAGTTTAGCATAGGCACGTTTCGAACGGCATGAGGGTTGGGATCTATTGAGAGATTCAGGCTGAAGAAGTTGTGTTTCCAAAGCTTCTTGTTGAGACAAGTATTGTCTCTTCAACCTAGCCCCCGCTTGGATAATGACACCCTGCAGAAACGCCTTTAATGCGCACCAATGCACAGGAATAGACATATCCAAAGGGGAGTTAGTTGCTAAGTACATAGACAGGGCATCCGCGATAGAAGAAGATGCCTCCGGGGACTTCAAGATATACTTCGGTAATCTCCAGGGCCTAGGAACGAACTGAGAGAAAGTGTTTTTCCATGACCATGTCACCGCCGCATGGTCCGACCAAGTAACCAGGGAGATGGTCGACCTAGCCGAATGTTGTAAGGACCACTTATCTACAACAATCAAATCAATGCGGGAGTATGAGTTGTGAACATGGGAGAAAAAGGTGTAGTCTCTAACTGTAGGGGATTGTACGCGCCAAGCATCATATAGATTAAACTCCACTAGTAAATGGCCTAGCCTAGATTCAGGGGGAGACCCTCGTAGAGGGCCATGGGGGGGGGGAGAGGATTTATCTAACTTTTCATCGGGTACCAGGTTGAAATCACCCATAACAACTAGTCTACCCTCTTGGACCTTATGGACGGTGGTAAACAACTTACGTAAAAAAGGGATTTGATTAGTATTTGGGACATACAGGGAGACGAGTGTAACTTCAACACCTTCCAGCTTCCCCACTAGAATCAAGTACTTTCCCTCCCTAGCTGAAATTTGAGAGTAGAGATCAAAATGGACAGTGTTGTGAAATAAAATAGCTACCCCGTTTTTCTTAAAGGAGCCATTTGCGAAATAACCTATCTGGAAGAGAAGACTATGGAGAGCAGGAGGGGCAGAGGTCTGGAAATGCGTTTCCTGGAGGCTAACAACTCTAGCCTTCTACTTATGGAAGGTGTCTAAGGCTTGGCGTCTCTTACAAGGGAATTTAAGCCATGTACATTCAAGGAATAAAACTTAACCATTAGGAAGGATAAAGAGAACAAGTTCAATATTGGCACAGTCAGAAATGGAATTGGAGTTTGCAGGGGGGGATGAGAATAGAGGGGGAAGGGGAGAGGAAAGATTAGGAGCAGGAGAGATGAAATCAGAGAAGAGAAAAACAGTAAAGCCCTGAATTCAGGGCCACAATGTTTGACACAGAAAAAACATGGTGGCAAAGCAAAAACCATTGGGGGAGTGGGCTCTAAACCACAGTTTCATGGAAAAATAGAACTATAAAATGCAACAAACACAGCACATTAGCCAGCTCGGTCAACTGAGGCATGATCTAGTGGGTAATATGTCATACAATATAATAGTTGTAAAAGTCACGAATCAACCCATATAGAAGTATTAACCAACAGGAAAATGTATCTATGAAAACAGCCTCGGGATTAGTATCCAAAATTATACAAACAACTATGGGAACTGAAAAAGCCACTGGGAACTCAAAACACAGAAATGCGAAATTCGAGCATAAACAGTGGAACTACTATCCATTTAACAGAAGGTCTCTATAGAGATCATGTGGACCACTGAATGTACTCAGATCAACAATCAAAAGAAAACAAACTACATACTGATGTTAGGTTTCAGGTGTCCAACACTGGGGTTGGTGAAAGAGCTTTAGAGTGCGAGACACGAATGTCCCAGTCAGCTCGCAACTTTATTGTGGCTTCAAATGTGGAGATTATATAGGACAAAGAGTCATATCTGACGATCAACTTGACCGGGAATCCCCATCTATATTGGATGTTGTTATCCCTGAGAGCGGTCGTAATTGGGCGGAATGTCCGTCTCTTGTCCAGAGTAAATTGAGACAGATCAGGGTATATTTGCAAGCCTCCCATAGTGTCAGAGTCCTCTGCTTGCCTAGCGGCCCTGAGGATATCTTCCATAATATGAAAAAAGTGGACCCTCAGCAAAGTGTCCCTCAGGAAACTAGACGTAAATCCACCACGTGGTTTGGGTAGGCGGTGGACACGATCAATAAGCAAATCTTGCTGTGACGCTGATGGGAGAAGCTTCTGGAACAATTTGGTAACATAGTCTCTCAGTTCTGCCGGAGCTACCGAGTCAGGTACACCCCTAATCTTGAGATTGTTTCTCCTCGATCTGTACTCCAAGTCGGCCATCTTTTCACATAGCGAGGACACATCGTTTTGTAACTCAGAATGCGAGGTGAGGAGATCACTAGCTCCTGCATTTTATCCTCAAGATGTTCAGTGCGGCCTGCAATGCTCACTAGGTCAGTTCTGAGTGTTTGAATTGAGGAATCTACACCAGACAAGATAACCGAGCGAAAAGCAGAGAACATTTTGAGCATCGTTTGGGTGGTAAGGGGAGCCTGGAGGTCAAAATCTAAACCCAGATCCCCCGATGCCTGGAAAGCAGGAAACTTGGACACGTGTGAAGGTGTCAAGGAATCCGTTGAGGTCATAGTAGATGATTTTTGACATGAGGCAGGGGTTTTAGGAAATTGTATAGGCGCAGGCCGCCTGGGGGTTCTACCCCCTCTTCTTGTCGGCATGTTGAGAGACTATGTCAGCGCAGTACAGAAAGGGAGTTCGCAGATGAAGGCCAGAAGGCGTTGTACTCTGGTTAGTAAGCTGTGGTTACGACCCATGAGGTACTAAAGCCCCATTTCCGAGCATGAGACCCATGGAGAAAGGATCATTAGTAATAGTAAAAGGCAGCCATTGGGTATGGAGGCTTTTTCACAGGGCATTCAGCCATAGAACCTTGTCCTGCACAGAGAGTGTCACAAAAACAGATGTAAGCAGGTAAGTAGCTGGAAGAGATTAAAAAAAAAACTGAAGAAGTTGTGCCCAATCTCTGGTGCTCCCGGTATGATGTGGGAGGTCCGCAGGTGTTAAGGCTGGGGATCAGGACAACAAGCAAGGACCGGGATAGACCCACAAATAGCAGAGCGTCTGGCTTATCAGAGAGGTGCTGTTGCAGCTTACAGCCCCCAGGTCCCATGTGTTTGCCTTCCTAGAGTCAGCAGAGCAGTCAGGAGCCTGTAGAAGGCAGGCAAAGGCAGGCCAGAGATGGGGCCCCCCAGCTGTGTAACAATAATACCCGCACTGTGGTGCATCAAACCAAATAGGGAACAGGCCCCACTATCCTACCTCCGCTCCTATGGGCATTTGGACGGCATCTCCAGCAACTCATGGATGGTAGCGGGCGAGACGACTGGGGGTCAGAGGGCAGCTGGTCCTGAGGAGGCGGCAGGCAGCAGGATTGACGGAGGCCCGTTAGTAGGAGAGAGCCGGGAGTCCAAGATGGCGGGCGGCAGCTCCCGTCATTCACTGTGCGGGTGGACAGCGGTGCCCTCGGGCGGCTCCGTGCAGCACAGCAGGCGGGCTCTGGGTGGAGAGCGAGCAGCGGTAGAGGGCAGATCCAGGCGTCCTGCGACCAGTTAGGGACACCAACGACTGGGCCGAGGTTCCGGGATGGGTTGCCAAATCAAGGACCCGGCGTGAAAGGGAGGGGAAGGCCGCAACCTGCAGAGAGACAGGAGGTCTCTCCCGGCTCTGCAACCTCAATCCCCGGCAGGATAACAGGTAAGGCAAGGGAAAGGGGACTAGATGGGGTGAGATTGGCAGCAGTATGGGAGGTGTTAACGTACTAAATAGCTGAAATCAGATGGAGCTCCAGGTTTGCAGAGCATGTCCTGTTGGCTGCCAAGCCACTCCCCCAATTAGTCTTTTTCCATGTGAAAGATTACCTGTTTTCACACAAAAACGCACAGGATCCACAAAAAGTCGCGAACATGTGTTTTTGCATTAAAAAAAAATGCATTTTTATTGAGGATTTGGCTTTGCCTGCCTGAGGCAGGAAAAACAATAGGGGTAATTCTGAGTTGATCGCAGCAGGATCTTTGTTAGCAGTTGGGCAAAACCATGTGCACTGCAGTGTGTGTGGGGGGGGGGGGGGGCAGATATAACATTTGCAGAGAAAGTTAGATTTGGGTGAGTTAAATTGTTTCTGTGCAGGGTAAATACTGGCTGCTTTATTTTTACACTGCAATTTAGATTGCAGATTGAACACACCACACCCAAATCTGTCTCTGCACATGGTCTATCTGCCTCCCCTGCAGTGCACATGGTTTTGCCCAACTGCTAACAAAGGCCCTCATTCCGAGTTGTTCGCTCGCAAGCTGCTTTTAGCAGCTTTGCACACGCTAAGCCGCCGCCTACTGGGAGTGAATCTTAGCTTATCAAAATTGCGAACGAAAGATTAGCAAAATAGCGAATAGACACTTCTTAGCAGTTTCTGAGTAGCTCCACACTTACTCGGAATCTGCGATCAGTTCAGTGCTTGTCGTTCCTGGTTTGACGTCACAAACACACCCAGCGTTCGCCCAGACACTCCTCCGTTTCTCCAGCCACTCCCGCGGTTTTCCCAGAAACGGTAGCGTTTTTTCGCACACACCCATAAAACGGCCTGTTTTCGCCCAGAAACACCCACTTCCTGTCAATCACATTACGATCACCAGAACGAAGAAAAAACCTCGTAATGCCGTGAGTAAAATACCTAACTGCATAGCAAATTTACTTGGCGCAGTCGCACTGCGGGCATTGCGCATGCGCATTAGCGACTAATCGCTCCATTGCGAGAAAAAAATACAGAGCAAACAACTCGGAATGACCCCCAAAGTTCCTGCTGTGATCAACTCAGAATTACCCCCAATATCCTCAGAAAGTGGCAGCATCTGGTCTAATAGTATTTCCCAAGGGGGAAAATTAGCCTTGGCAAATTTAATTGGATACCACCTATTTAGTGTGTATTGAGGACCGTGATTTTTAGACACTGGTCTAGCTAGATTTAGAACAAATTGCTCCTTGCAACATAGGGGGTAAATTTACGCACAGTAAGCGATCAGGTTTGAACTGCGCATGCATATGCACAGCAATGCGCAGGCGCGACGGACCGCAGCAATGGGGATCGCTGTTCAGCGGCGAGATTGTGTGAAAATTACAAATGCACCAGCGATCGCAAGGTGATTGACGGGAAGAGGCCTGACCATTTCCAGGGAGTGTCCAGAAAAACACAGACGGGACCCGGCGTTTTGAAGGAGGGTTTCTGACGTCAGTTCCGGCCCCAATCATTGCAGCTGCTGAGTAAATCCTGGGCTTATGTTTGTGCAGCTCTGCCAATGAATGCGATCGCACAACTGTAAAAAGGTAACACCCACCCGCTGTAGGCGGAGACTAAAGGATCGCAGGGATGCAAACAACGCACCCTAACGTTCAGCTCTGAATTAGGCCCAAAGTACAAACTTAAGAGTTTTCTCCTCAGAAGATGAATTAGATAAGACTACTTTACTAACAATGACAGGAAGAATAGTATATTCCAGATTTTAAGGCTTTTTTTCTAAATGTGTATTTCTGTTGAAGACGGTAACTGGAAACTTCACAGAAATATTAGATTTGAAGAAACCAAATGGAAATACAAGTCAAAAAGAAAATGAGTGGAATTCATCAAACTAGGATGTTGGATTCGTTCAGCAGACTTAGGGGGACATTTACTAAGCAGTGATAAAAGTGGAGAAGTAAGGCACTGGAGAAGTTACCCATGACAACCAATCAGCACTGACATAACATTTATAATTAGCATAATATCAAAGTACACAGAGCAGCTGATTGGTGGCCAGGGGCAACCTCTACACTGGCTCACTTCTCCACTTTTATCACTGCTTAGTAAATGTCCCCCTTAGCCTGAAGGCGATTCACCTCCTGTTACATGGACAACCATCCTCTACTGACTTCCATGAAGATCTTCTTTCATAAAGTATTGAGATTATAGGCTATAAAACAGTTTGGTTTTTAGACATCAAATAGAGCTAAATATTTCTCTCCTGGTCCATGCTATTTCTTACTGCTCATTCTGACGGGTGTAGTACGGTATGCCGGTGGTCGGGCTCCCGGCGACCAGCATACCGGCGCCGGGAGCCCGACCGCCGGCTTACCAACAGTGTGGCGAGCGCAAATGAGCCCATTGCGGGCTCGCTGCGCTCGCCACGCTGCGGGCACGGTGGCGCTATTTTATTCTCCCTCCAGGGGGATCGTGGACCCCCACGAGGGAGAATAAGTGTCTGTATGCCGGCTGTCGGGATCCCAACAGCTGGCATACCGAAGACCACCCCATTCTGACACTATTGTGACAATAGGCCAGATTCAGAGATGTATGCAGACATGATGGTTTGGGATCTGCGCATGTGCAGCTCTCTGTCTGTGACAGTGGTTCTAGTGCACTCTAAGGGTAGGGCCACACATAGCGGCCAAGCGGGTCCCGTTCAGCGGAAGGAGACTGCACATGGGTGCCTACCCATATGCGGCAGTCCCGCCGCCGCCGCCATATCCGGCCGGAAGGCAGGGCGACGGGATTTCAATGTACGTGTTCACACAGTGCGTCTGTGCCGCGCTGTGTGCTATTGAAATCCCGTGTGTCACTGGCCGGATCCTGTCCTGCGGCATCCCGCAGAACAGGATCTGTATGCACACCAAACCCTCCCTCCCGGCCAAGCGGGACCCTATGTGTGGCCCTAGCCTTAATTTCCATTTTAAATCAGTTGCTGCTATCTAATGCCTCCACTAACTCGTGCTCACAATATAATATGAGTAAGGAGTGCTGGTAAATACACTGATTTCAGGGATTAGTGGCCTTTGACAACTTTGTATACAGAGCTCCGGGCCCACATGTGTTCAACCAAATAGTAGTCTACAATAGTGCTTTACCGAGCCAGGAATTCCTCCACTAATGTTCCTCTGTCATTTAAACCTGTGGGCAATTACTGATAAACTTTCATGCCAGAACTTTAGGGCTCTATTCAGGGTGATTTTATTCAATGTTAAAAATGCGGAAAAAGGTGTGTTCAGCGTAACTCCGATATTTAACAAATGGTTAATGGAGAAGATCACGCAATTATTTTCTCTGTTCATACCCATCTTACTGAATATCGCACAATAGTGATCTATTGACCTCTATTGTGTTTTAACGTTTCATGTTATTCAGCAAGCATCAAAACGTTAAACTTCCTGGTAAAATGTTACTTTATATAACTCCATTTCAGAATGTTATTATATAAAGACAATCCATACATCTGACAACAAATTCAGGGACAAATGGAGATTTTCCCATCAGTTCTTGCAGGATCTTGAAACGAGCTGCAATTATGTGGCCGACTCCAGCCTCCCAAAAGCTTCTAAATTGATTAAAATGTATATATGGGCTTTATATTAGTCTATATACATTTTTATGTATGTGGTTTATATATAAATTTTATATATAAACCCTATAAATGTATAAAGAATAATATAAAGCCTATACAGAGGTAGAGCTACCATTGCTGCCCAGACCAGCAATGAGTTATCCCCTGGCCCCACCGCAGGCCATTTTGAGCAATGTCAGATGAATGACCCAGTACGAGAGCAGGGTGGGTCCCACTGCCTGAGGGACCTGCCCCTTACCTTAAGTCGGCAGGGCTGACCTTGTGTGTGTCGGGCTGATAGAAGAGTCCTGCCACCTATGTTCAGGGACTGCGCGTGCACAGGACCCGTTCTGCGCATGTGCAGCGCGGGTCCTACAGTCGCGGTGCAGATATTGACCACAGGCAGAGGCGTTTGTGGAAAATGAGGGGGGAGGGAGTGCAACCTCCATTTTCTGGGAGTCTAGATGCCAAGGACTGCATTCCTTGGCCCTGCAAGCTGCACTGCGATGGCAAGGCTGAGTAAGCTGCAGCTTACTCAGTCTGCCTTCACAGATAAACAGTTCATCTGATATGTGATTGCATCGCAAATGCAGGGAGGAGGTGGTATGTACCTCCTCCTGCATTTGCATTGCTAAGGACTGTAAATGCAGCAGATTTGCATTTGCAATCCTTAATGGATCAGGCCCCCAGACCCTTATTCATCATGGATCACATTTGTATAGCTGCTAGCAGACAGCATTGCAATATCTAGCCATACTAATGCAGGTGCAGTAGGAAGGGAAACTGCACAGGAGATCGTACAAGTGGTCCATGCTGAATGAGGGTATCAGATCCACACACACAGCAAGCTTGGTAGAGGAAGCTGCAACCACTGGGCATGTGCAGCAGCTCTGCTTTGTCCCTTAAACTGTATGATGTGGTGGCAGCTCTAGTAATCGTATTATGTACCATTGCTATTATGGGCAGTTTTCCAATGTATGCCTTGGATCCTTGTATGGTTTATCTCCCACAGTATAACTGTCGTAGTGCGCCGAACATGGCTGCCTCACCTGGTATTCTAGGACCCTACTCCTAACATTAGGTCACTGCGATCACCCCATTTTGTGTAATCACTTCTCGATGAGACCTATTCCACCCAAGTACTCACCTGGTACCTTTTTTTGGGTGGAATATATAACTCTTGGAAGTTATTATCCAAAATTAGAGATGTGCAGGTTCGGATTTACCCGGATCTCAAAATAGCATCTTATTGGATCTCGGATGTCACGTGTGTTGGATAGCCAGATAAATCTTAACTTGTGTTCATTTTGACATTAAGAACAGAGTAAATCCGTACCCACACATCTCTACCCAAAATGTCTGCACCAACTCTGCATTACGCTTACTGTGCACCCTAGGTTTTCTTCACTACCTCTGTATTACTGTAATCTTTTGTATTAGGGGGGGTCAGTCTGACCCGTTCGCACGCAGCGGTTTGTTGCTGGGGTGCAAACGGGTCTGGAATGCGCATGAGCGGTCGCTGCACTGTGCGCGAGTGTCGTTGTCCGACGACGGGGGTCGCCGGGTTACATCGTGTCCTACGAAGAAAGCAGTCGCAGAGCTGACCGCAAGAAGATTGACAGAAAGAAGGCGTTCCTGGGCTTCACCAGACCGTTGGGAGCTGTTTTCGAAGAGTGGTGAGGAAAACGCAGGTGTGTCCAGGAGAATGGAGGGCGGATGTCTGACGTCAAAGCCGGCCCCAGCATCGCTGAGATCGTCGCACAGGGTAAGTATGTCCAGGGCTAGTCTTGTTTTGCTTTAAAGTTTTTTAGCTTAGCAGGGCTGCACAAGCGATCGCAGCCCTGCTAAGCTAAAATACATTCCCTCATAGGCGTGTACTAGTTGATCGCAGCAGCAAAAAGTTGCTGGCTGCGATCAACTCGGAATGACCACCTAGGTACTTTGTTTTGATGCCTGTAAAGCACCTTGAGTCCTGTTGGAGAAAGAGGACTATATAAAAAAAATGTTGTTATTATTATTAATGTATATCTATCCTAAGCCTCAGCATGCAGAACTTTAGTGGACCTATGTTTCAAACTCAAGTACAGGTAAAGGGCTTTTCACATTTTCTTTAATATGTTGCATGTTGCACTCATATGATTACATTCTTTCCAGTCAAAGTGATTCTAAGACTGGTGCAGGACTTTCTTTCTAAAGTGGTCACTTCTTTTTATATTCAGAGATTATTGTACCTGCATCTCATAAAAGTAATCAGGGAAAGATCATGCTTCACAAGCTACAGCCTATTCGACAAAGGAGAGTGTGCACTCCTTGGGCAGCTTTTAAAAAGGGTTTTCCCTGGAATATCTGCATAACAGCTAATTAGGCTTCTAATAAAAAGATATTCTAAAATGGTTGGACAGATTTGTTGGTACCCTTAGAAAAGATAATAAATAACTGTATTGTAGTGATATTTCAAACTAATTGATTTTTTTTAATTACCATCACACATCTTCTAATCAGTCATTCAGCCTATTTAAATGGAGAAAATTAGTCACTCTGCTGTTTGGTATCCTTGTGTGCACCACACACAACATGGACCAGAGAAAGGCAAAGGAAACAATTGTCTGAGGAGATCAGAAAGAAAATTATAGACAAGCATGTTAAAAATAACGGATTTAAGACAATCTCCAAACATGTTCCTGTGACACAGTTGCAAATATTATCAAGAAGCTTAACGTTCATGGGACTGTAGTCAAACTCCCTGGACGCTGCCACAAGAGGAAAATAGACCCCAGCTGAAACAGAAGGATAGTGAAAATGGTAGAAAAAATAGGATTTTAATTACCTACCGGTAAATCCTTTTCTCGTAGCCCGTAGAGGAAGCTGGGGGTCCACATTAGTACCATGGGGTATAGATGGGTCCCTTGGGAGCCATGGGCACTTTAAGAGTTTAATAGTGTGGGCTGGCTCCTCCCTCTATGCCCCTCCTACCAGACTCAGTCTAGAAACTGTGCCCGAGGAGACAGACATACTTCGAGAGAAGGAAATACACAGATAGTTGTGAGATTCACACCAGCTCACACATAACAACAGAAATCCAAGCTAACCAGCTTGAAACAAATCAGCAACGGCTGAACAACAGTACTTAACCAAGTAACAATGCAGTACTTAACCAAGTAACAACGCAGTACTTAATTAAGTAGCAAATGCAGGAAAACGAAGCGCTGGGCGGGCACCCAGCATCCTCTACGGACTAAGAGAAAAGGATTTACCGGTAGGTAATTCAAATCATATTTTCTCTTACGTCCTATAGGATGCTGGGGTCCACATTAGTACCATGGGGATGTTCCAAAGCTCCCAGTATGGGAGGGAGAGCGCGGAGGCTCCTGGAGAACCGATTGACCAAACTGAAGGTCTTCAGAGGCCAAAGTATCGAACTTGTAGAACTTAGCAAACGTGTTCTATCCTGACCAAGAAGCAGCTCGGCAAAGTTGTAAAGCCGAGACACCCCTGGCAGCCGCCCAGGAAGAACCCACTTTATGAGTAGAGTGGGCCTTAATGGATTTTGGACACGGCAAGCCTGCCGTAGAATAAGCATGCTGGATAGTACACCTGATCCAGCGAGAAATCGTCTGCTTAGAAGCAGGCCACCCAACCGTGTTAGGATCATAAAGGACAAACAGAGCGTCTGACTTTCTGTGACGAGTTCTCTTCACATAAATCTTCAAAGCCCTTACAACATCCAAGGATTTTGAAGTAATTGAGGAGTCAGTAGCCACTAGCATCACAATAGGTTGGTTGATATGAAAAGCCACACAACCTTTGGAAGAAATTGCTGATGCGTCCTGAACTCAGCTTTATCTTCATGGAAAATCAAGTAGGGGCTCTTGCAAGACAATGCCCCCAATTCCGACACATGTCTAGCAGATGCTAAAGCCAATAGTGTGAATGCCTTCCAAGTAAGGAACTTGACATCAACCTCCTGTAAAGGTTTGAATCGAACCAATCCGACTGCAGGAACTGCAGCACCACATTAAGATCCGAAGGTGCCGTAGGAGGCACAAAGGCAGGCTGGATGTGCAGAACCCCTTTCAAGAAAGTCTGCACCTCAGGGAGGGCAGCCAATTGTTTCTGGAAGAAAATGGACAAGGCTGAAATCTGGACTTTTATTGAGCCCAACCTAAGGCCCACATCCACACCTGCTTGCAGAAAGAGGAAAAACTGCCCTAGTTGAAACTCCACCGTAGGAAACTTCTTGGATTCACACCAAGACACGTACTTTTTCCAAATTTGATGGTAATGTTTAGACGTTACTCCTTTCCTAGCCTGTATCGGGGTAGGAATAACCTTGTTCGGAATGCCCTTCCGAGCTAAGATCTGGCTTTCAACCTTCATGCCGTCAAACGTAGCCATGGTAAGTCTTGATAAGTGAGCGGCCCCTGTTGCAGAAGGTCTTCTTGAAGAGGAAGAGGCCTCGGATCTTCCAACAGTAACTCCAGAAGATCCGCGTACCAAGCCCGTCTTTGCCAGTCCAGAGCAATGAGAATCGCCTGAACTCTTGTTCTTTTTATTAGTTTGAGAATCCTTGGGATGAGTGGAAGTGGAGGGAACACCTACACTGACTTGAACACCCACGGAGTTACCAGGGCATCCACCGCCACTGCCTGTGGATCCCTCAATCTAGAACAGAACTTCCGAAGATTCTTGTTGAGGCGTGAGGCCATCATGTCTATTTGAGGTACGCCCCAAAGACTTATCACCTCTGCGAACACCTCTGGGTGGAGGCCCCACTCTCCCGGATGGAGATCGTATCTGCTGAGGAAGTCGGCTTCCCAGTTGTCCACTCCCGGAATGAAGATTGCTGACAGCGCCACTGCGTGCTTTTCCGCGAGGATGAATCATGTTACCTCTGACATTGCAGCTCTGCTCTTCATTCCACCCTGTCGGTTTATGTAGGCCACTGTTGTTACATTGTCCGACTGAACCCGAATGGCCTGATCTTTCAGAAGATGTGCCGCTTGTAGAAGACTGTTGTACACGGCCCTTAGTTCCAGAATGTTTATCGGAAGGATGGATTCCAGACTTGACCACCTTCCTTAAAAGATTTCCCCTTGGGTGACTGCTCCCCGACCTCTGAGACTTGCATCCGTGGTTAGGAGGATCCAGTTCTGAATCCTGAACCTGCGGCCCACTAGTAGGTGAGAAGTTTACAGCCACCAGAGGAGCGATATTCTGGCTTTCGGTGACAGACATATCCTCCGGTGCATGTGAAGATGAGATCCCGACCATTTGTCCAGGAGATCCAGTTGGAAAGACCGTGCATGAAATCTTCCGTACTGTAGAGCCTCGTAGGAGGCAATCATCTTTCCCAGAAGGCGAATGCACTGATGAACCGATACCTGGGCTGGCTTCAGGACATCCCGGACCATTGCTTGTATCACCAACGCTTTCTCCTCCAGCAGAAACACCATCTGTACTTCCGTGTCGAGGATCATCACCAGGAAGGACAGTCTCCTTGTAGGCTCCAAATGCTACTTTGGAAGATTCGGGATCAACCCGTGATCCTGGAGTAGTTGAGTTGAGAGAGCAATGCTCTGTAACAGTTTCTCCCTGGAAAACGCTTTTTAACACCAGATCGTATATATAAGGAATTATGTTCACCCCCTGCTTGCGGAGGAGTAGCATGATCTCCGCCATGACCTTGGTGAACATCCTTGGTGCCGTGGAGAGGCCAAACAGCAGTGCCTGGAACTGATAGTGACATTTCAGCAGCGCAAATCTGAGATAAGCCTGGTGAGGCAGCCAGATCAGAATGTGAAGGTACGCATCGTTGATATCCAGGGATACTAGAAATTCCCCCTCCTCCAGACCTGAGAACACCGCTCTCAGAGACTCCATCTTGAATTTGAATTTCCTCAAATAAGAGTTCAATGACTTTAGAGTCAATATTGGCCTGACCGAACCGTCCGGTTTCGGTACCACAAACAGGTTTGAGTAATAACCTTTGTTTGTTAAGTGAGGTGGAACTGGAACAATAACATTTGACCTTAGCAATTTTTGAATGGCTTCCTGTAGGATAGCACTTTCTGTCAGCAAAGCTGGTAAGCCTAATTTGAAGAATCTGTGAGGTGGGAGTTCTTGAAACTCCAGTCTGTACCACTGGGTAACAATATCTGGTACCCAGAGGTCTAGGCCTGATGACGCCCAGACATGACTGAAATTTCTTAATCTTGCTCCCACCTGCCCGATCTCCAGGCTGGGAGGTCCACCGTCATGCCGAGGATTTTGAGGAAGCAGAACCGGGTTTCTGTTACTGTGAACCTGCTGGTGCAGGTTTTCTGGATTTCCCCCGACCTCCTCTAAAGAAAGTGGAAGGGGGTTTGGACTTCTTAGCTTTCACAGTCCGAAAGGACTGCATGTTAGAAGTAGGATAAGATTTCCTAGCAGGTGGTGTAGCTGAGGGAAGGAATGTTGACTTACCCGCAGTTGCCTTGGAGATCCACGCATCTAACGCTTCACCAAACAGAGCCTGACCTGTGAAGGGTAGGTTCTCCACACTCTTCGTGGATTCCGCATCCGCAGACCATTGGCGCAGCCAGAGGTCCCTGCGTGCCGAGACAGCCATGGAAGAAGCCCTCGCATTGAGGTGGCCAAGGTCCTTCATGGCCTCCACCATGAAACTTGCAGAGTCCTGTATGTGATGTAAGAACAAGTCAATGTCCCCTCTATCCATAGAATCTAATTCCTCTAGTAATGTCCAAATAAACAAAAAGGAGAGGTATAACTTGCGCCTATGGAGCTGCTTGGTACTAAAACTCTGGGAAACACCACATCCAGTTATATATTTACAATTACAAATTGAGAATAGTCCTCAAGCGCTACCAACAAACAAACAACCACATTAAAGAAATTGTATATATATATATATGTGTGAATCTTTTTCAGTCCTCAGGATATTAGGTATAGTCCGCCTTGCGGTTCGCACCTCTGGACTGACCTCCTCACAGTGGGGGATGTTCCTTAAAAGGTTTCTTTCTCCACACTTCTTAACACATCAAGCTTCCTGGGTCTCACCCCTTTTTTTCATAAAGAGACGCTCACCTTATGTATACGCCCTATGTGCCTTGAAAGGTTTCTTTTATTTCACTTCCTTTTTCACACCACCCTCCTTATATATATCACATCAGAGGCTGCTCCTGTCCCATATATAATATGCTCACCTTCAGGCAAAGCCCTATGTGCCTTGAACGGTTTATTTTCCTCCGTCTGTCCTCTGTGGTTTTCTTTCCACACCTCAAAGAACCCGTATGCAGTATATCCAATTGGTAAAAGAAGTTCAGAGTCCAGAGTTGCATAAAAATTATTCGAAAAATTTATTTTTAACAAAACATTCCATAAAACATTAAAAAGTTTCCCCAAAAATTAGTGGCCACAGGGTAATCCCACAGTATGCCTCTCGGAACCCGTCAGGGAGTAATATCTTACCCTGAAAAAAGCGAATTTTGTGGATTCCTCCTGAGAGGTAAAAAACCTCATATATAAGAAAAAAGTGGGAAACCTTACCACTTGGGGTTAAAAAGATTGTGCCAACGCGTTTCGGATAACAAATCCTTCCTCAGGGCATAATGTGGGACCAACCTAGTGGGCATTTTATACCCTACTGCAGTCTCCCCTGATTCCCTCAACCAATCAGGAATCCTTACTCCCAAATCTTCATAAAAAACATTTAAACTCTCTGGATTTCAACTTTGGACTTTTCCTTACATTAATACATCATTTGTAATGAATCAAATAATTATAAAACCATATATTTCATATGTTATATACTTCTTAAACATTAATTGGTGAAGTGTAATACAAGGTATGGAGTACCGGATCCGTTAGTTAGCATACTGTATGTCCCTTTTATTAAAATCGGATCAATTCCAAGTCCATTTATCCATATTTCATACGTTGCTCCGTTTGTATTGTGATTGCTGGTTTCCGGTTGTTGCATCACTTCCTGCTCATGTGTCCGTCTTACATTATGGACCCCTTGTCCTTTCACAAGGTTCCCGTCCGTTAGGAGGTGTATTTTCCCCGCTGCTTGCGGCCGTGACGTACTTCCGGTCTTTGACACGCAAACAGGAAGTTTGCTTAAAACGCAACCACATCTCACCAGTGTTATTGTGCCGGAGCCACCATACGGGAGCATATAAATAGACAAAAAGCAATTTGTTAGAAAGTTATACATAACCCTCATATTTTCTCCTATATAGCACTCCAATAAGACTTAAATATAACGATTTCATATAAAACTCATACATACTTCCATTCCGATATACTGACTACTGATACATTTTCATTCCTCCATAAATTTTCTTTTTTTTGTTTTTTTGTATTAATTTTTTCATCATCAAAGAAACCATTTGACCTCAAAGTCTATATTCAACCCCTTTGGGGTCAGAGTACCCAATTCATAAATGGCTCTCATCTCTGTCCTCGCTAGATGTGCCTCCCCATTTTTTATTCTCCAACTTGGTGCAGCTATCTTAATACCACAGAATCCAATTAGATGACTGAGGTTACACATATGAGTTTTGCCAAAATGGGATGAAACACTATGGGATTCAAGACCTTTTTTAATATTACGGACATGTTCCGCCATTCTCACTTTAAGCATCCGTGTCGTCCGCCCCACATATTGTAGTCCACAGGAACATTCCAATAGGTATATACAGTTCTTACTATTGCAGGTAATAAAGTCTTTAATGTAATAGACTTTATTAGTTTGTGTGGATCTATATTGTGTTATTTTACTTTCTTTGTTTTTGCACGCCTTACACATAATACATAGGCCACACCTAAAGAAGCCCTTAGATATGTTTCTAGTAGGCATCCTAGGGGCCGTTACTACACTTCTAACTACATTTTCTTTTAAATTCTTGGCCCTCCTGTAAATAAACTTCGGGGTCTTGGTTATATATTCTTTCAACGCAGGGTCTCTATTAAGGATAGACCAGTGTCTTCTTATGATGCCTTCAACTTGCTTATGTTGGCTGTTGTATGCTGTAATAAACGGTACTTCCCCATGTAATCTATTTACCTTTTCTGATTTTTTACTTAACATCTCATCATGGTTATAAGTCCCTGTGGTTTCCATGGCTAACTGGACCATTCCCTGGTCATACCCCTTAGCTTTGAATTGCTCTTGTAGGGTCTGTGCCTGTTCCCAGTATACTTCAATATCAGTGCAATTCCTTCGAATTCTTTGGAATTGACTTGCTGGAATACTCCGCAACCAGTTCTTATGATGGTTACTGGAATGATCAATAAATGAGTTGCAGTCTGTAAGTTTTGTATAATTGCTAGTTTTAATTTTATTCTCTTCTATATAGATACGTAGGTCAAGGAAATTGACCTCTACCTCACTAATATTAAAAGTTAGGTGTATATTATTATCAGTTATTTAGATGTGCGCAAAACTCATCCAACGAGGGACGATCCCCACTCCATACAAAAAGTACATCGTCAATGTAACGATTCCATGACACCAGACTGGCGCCAAGGTCATGGCCACTCCACACCTGTTGGTCTTCCCAGTGGGCCATGAATAAGTTTGCATAGCTTGGCGCCAGCCTGGTGCCCATTGCGGTACCCATAAGTTGTAAATAGAAAGAGCCGTTGAACCAAAAGAAGTTATTGTGTAAAATTAAAGATGTTCCTTCCAGTACAAAATTAATTCTTTCAAGTGAAAAACCTTCCTTTTCCATAGAGTATTTCAGGGCCTTTAAACCTATCTGGTGATCAATCACCGTATAAAGGGACGTCACATCAGCGGTCACCAACCAATACCCTGGATTCCAATTTACCGACTTTAATTTGTTAATGGTAGCAATGGTATCCTTTAAATAGGAACGGGTGGTCTTGACCATAGGTTGTAGTATATGGTCTATAAAGCAAGATAGATTAGACAAACACGAATTGGTCCCTGCTACGATGGGACGCCCAGGTGGTGTTTCACTATTTTTGTGTATCTTGGGCAAAATATAGAACACAGGTAGAGATGGATTTTCAATAATCATATACCTGTATTCCTCTTCTGTAATTGTGCCCATCCCTAAATAAAGTCCCAAGAAAACCTCTAATTTTTTGTCTATACCATCACTGGGATTTCCCCTAAGTTTTTGATAGGTGGTATTATCTGCTAATTGCCTCATAATCTCCTTGTTGTAGTCATCTAGACCCATAATGATAATGCTACCCCCCTTGTCGGCAGGTTTTATTACCACTTCCTTATTATTTCTCAAGGAGGTAATAGCCTTTCTTTCCTCCTTTGTGAGGTTGGTTTTTCTGCTGGGTTTGAATGTGATACTCTCTAGATCGGCTTTTACTGCCTTTTCAAAGGATTCTATGAAGCTTCCCTTTTTATGCTTGGGGTAAAATTTGGATCTTTTTTTAAATTTAGATCCTATATTGATATTCTCTTCAATGTCACCCTCCGGTATTTCACTGAAGAATCTTTTTAAGGTCAGTCGTCTAACTAACTTTTCCACATCAATAAGAACTTCAAACTTATCACATCTGTTTGTAGGAGCGAATTTAAGTCCTTTTTCAAGGATGGATTTCTCATAGGTTGTGAGTGTATACCCACTCAAATTATAAATCTTGGTTACTCCAGACTTGTTTTTCTGTGGGTCTTCCTGAATTTTTCAATATCAGTAATGGGGTTTCTTTCTACATTTTCTTTATTTGATTTGCTTTTATCTCTTCTTCTTTTGTTCAGGGACCTGTTTTTACCCCCTCTTTTCCCTCGTTTATTATGTATTATCTTCTTCTTGGGGGTATATATGTTCCCCTCTCTAAAAAAGACAAATTGGTGGGATTTTGTGGCCTACGGGGTTCATCATGATATCTATCATTTTCTCTCCATCTTTGGTCCTTATAGGATGTCCCTGATACATCCTCCCTTTCCTCACGTGGGTTCCTTCCCCATTCTGCTAGCTTTTTTTGTTTATCTTCATCATGAACATCTCTTCTTTCCTGATCTCCCCTATTTCTTCTGAGTATATTTGCCTCTCTTCTAGGGGTTATATCCCTTTGTCTATCCTTATATGTATATCTTTGCTTAGTTATATTGGAGTTTTGTATTTCTCTTATCCTATTTGATTCCAAGGGGGTTTCTCTACTCCTAATAAATCTCCTATTATTTCTCCTAGGTGACCTTTTTGGTAGAGCCAGGGACATCCTATAAGGACCAAAGATGGAGAGAAAATGATAGATATCATGAAGAACCCCGTAGGCCACAAAATCCCACCAATTTGTCTTTTTTAGAGAGGGGAACATATATACCCCCAAGAAGAAGATAATACATAATAAACGAGGGAAAAGAGGGGGTAAAAACAGGTCCCTGAACAAAAGAAGAAGAGATAAAAGCAAATCAAATAAAGAAAATGTAGAAAGAAACCCCATTACTGATATTGAAAAATTCAGGAAGACCCACAGAAAAACAAGTCTGGAGTAACCAAGATTTATAATTTGAGTGGGTATACACTCACAACCTATGAGAAATCCATCCTTGAAAAAGGACTTAAATTCGCTCCTACAAACAGATGTGATAAGTTTGAAGTTCTTATTGATGTGGAAAAGTTAGTTAGACGACTGACCTTAAAAAGATTCTTCAGTGAAATACCGGAGGGTGACATTGAAGAGAATATCAATATAGGATCTAAATTTAAAAAAAGATCCAAATTTTACCCCAAGCATAAAAAGGGAAGCTTCATAGAATCCTTTGAAAAGGCAGTAAAAGCCGATCTAGAGAGTATCACATTCAAACCCAGCAGAAAAACCAACCTCACAAAGGAGGAAAGAAAGGCTATTACCTCCTTGAGAAATAATAAGGAAGTGGTAATAAAACCTGCCGACAAGGGGGGTAGCATTATCATTATGGGTCTAGATGACTACAACAAGGAGATTATGAGGCAATTAGCAGATAATACCACCTATCAAAAACTTAGGGGAAATCCCAGTGATGGTATAGACAAAAAATTAGAGGTTTTCTTGGGACTTTATTTAGGGATGGGCACAATTACAGAAGAGGAATACAGGTATATGATTATTGAAAATCCATCTCTACCTGTGTTCTATATTTTGCCCAAGATACACAAAAATAGTGAAACACCACCTGGGCGTCCCATCGTAGCAGGGACCAATTCGTGTTTGTCTAATCTATCTTGCTTTATAGACCATATACTACAACCTATGGTCAAGACCACCCGTTCCTATTTAAAGGATACCATTGCTACCATTAACAAATTAAAGTCGGTAAATTGGAATCCAGGGTATTGGTTGGTGACCGCTGATGTGACGTCCCTTTATACGGTGATTGATCACCAGATAGGTTTAAAGGCCCTGAAATACTCTATGGAAAAGGAAGGTTTTTCACTTGAAAGAATTAATTTTGTACTGGAAGGAACATCTTTAATTTTACACAATAACTTCTTTTGGTTCAACGGCTCTTTCTATTTACAACTTATGGGTACCGCAATGGGCACCAGGCTGGCGCCAAGCTATGCAAACTTATTCATGGCCCACTGGGAAGACCAACAGGTGTGGAGTGGCCATGACCTTGGCGCCAGTCTGGTGTCATGGAATCGTTACATTGACGATGTACTTTTTGTATGGAGTGGGGATCGTCCCTCGTTGGATGAGTTTTGCGCACATCTAAATAACAATGATAATAATATACACCTAACTTTTAATATTAGTGAGGTAGAGGTCAATTTCCTTGACCTACGTATCTATATAGAAGAGAATAAAATTAAAACTAGCAATTATACAAAACTTACAGACTGCAACTCATTTATTGATCATTCCAGTAACCATCATAAGAACTGGTTGCGGAGTATTCCAGCAAGTCAATTCCAAAGAATTCGAAGGAATTGCACTGATATTGAAGTATACTGGGAACAGGCACAGACCCTACAAGAGCAATTCAAAGCTAAGGGGTATGACCAGGGAATGGTCCAGTTAGCCATGGAAACCACAGGGACTTATAACCATGATGAGATGTTAAGTAAAAAATCAGAAAAGGTAAATAGATTACATGGGGAAGTACCGTTTATTACAGCATACAACAGCCAACATAAGCAAGTTGAAGGCATCATAAGAAGACACTGGTCTATCCTTAATAGAGACCCTGCGTTGAAAGAATATATAACCAAGACCCCGAAGTTTATTTACAGGAGGGCCAAGAATTTAAAAGAAAATGTAGTTAGAAGTGTAGTAACGGCCCCTAGGATGCCTACTAGAAACATATCTAAGGGCTTCTTTAGGTGTGGCCTATGTATTATGTGTAAGGCGTGCAAAAACAAAGAAAGTAAAATAACACAATATAGATCCACACAAACTAATAAAGTCTATTACATTAAAGACTTTATTACCTGCAATAGTAAGAACTGTATATACCTATTGGAATGTTCCTGTGGACTACAATATGTGGGGCGGACGACACGGATGCTTAAAGTGAGAATGGCGGAACATGTCCGTAATATTAAAAAAGGTCTTGAATCCCATAGTGTTTCATCCCATTTTGGCAAAACTCATATGTGTAACCTCAGTCATCTAATTGGATTCTGTGGTATTAAGATAGCTGCACCAAGTTGGAGAATAAAAAATGGGGAGGCACATCTAGCGAGGACAGAGATGAGAGCCATTTATGAATTGGGTACTCTGACCCCAAAGGGGTTGAATATAGACTTTGAGGTCAAATGGTTTCTTTGATGATGAAAAAATTAATACAAAAAAACAAAAAAAAGAAAATCTATGGAGGAATGAAAATGTATCAGTAGTCAGTATATCGGAATGGAAGTATGTATGAGTTTTATATGAAATCGTTATATTTAAGTCTTATTGGAGTGCTATATAGGAGAAAATATGAGGGTTATGTATAACTTTCTAACAAATTGCTTTTTGTCTATTTATATGCTCCCGTATGGTGGCTCCGGCACAATAACACTGGTGAGATGTGGTTGCGTTTTAAGCAAACTTCCTGTTTGCGTGTCAAAGACCGGAAGTACGTCACGGCCGCAAGCAGCGGGGAAAATACACCTCCTAACGGACGGGAACCTTGTGAAAGGACAAGGGGTCCATAATGTAAGACGGACACATGAGCAGGAAGTGATGCAACAACCGGAAACCAGCAATCACAATACAAACGGAGCAACGTATGAAATATGGATAAATGGACTTGGAATTGATCCGATTTTAATAAAAGGGACATATGTTAACTAACGGATCCGGTACTCCATACCTTGTATTACACTTCACCAATTAATGTTTAAGAAGTATATAACATATGAAATATATGGTTTTATAATTATTTGATTCATTGCAAATGATGTATTAATGTAAGGAAAAGTCCAAAGTTGAAATCCAGAGAGTTTAAATGTTTTTTATGAAGATTTGGGAGTAAGGATTCCTGATTGGTTGAGGGAATCAGGGGAGACTGCAGTAGGGTATAAAATGCCCACTAGGTTGGTCCCACATTATGCCCTGAGGAAGGATTTGTTATCCGAAACGCGTTGGCACAATCTTTTTAACCCCAAGTGGTAAGGTTTCCCACTTTTTTCTTATATATGAGGTTTTTTACCTCTCAGGAGGAATCCACAAAATTCGTTTTTTTCAGGGTAAGATATTACTCCCTGACGGGTTCCGAGAGGCATACTGTGGGATTACCCTGTGGCCACTAATTTTTGGGGAAACTTTTTAATGTTTTATGGAATGTTTTGTTAAAAATAAATTTTTCGAATAATTTTTATGCAACTCTGGACTCTGAACTTCTTTTACCAATTGGATATACTGCATACGGGTTCTTTGAGGTGTGGAAAGAAAACCACAGAGGACAGACGGAGGAAAATAAACCGTTCAAGGCACATAGGGCTTTGCCTGAAGGTGAGCATATTATATATGGGACAGGAGCAGCCTCTGATGTGATATATATAAGGAGGGTGGTGTGAAAAAGGAAGTGAAATAAAAGAAACCTTTCAAGGCACATAGGGCGTATACATAAGGTGAGCGTCTCTTTATGAAAAAAAGGGGTGAGACCCAGGAAGCTTGATGTGTTAAGAAGTGTGGAGAAAGAAACCTTTTAAGGAACATCCCCCACTGTGAGGAGGTCAGTCCAGAGGTGCGAACCGCAAGGCGGACTATACCTCTAGTAATGTGCCTGACCACTTTACTATGGCTTTAGAAATCCACGCACAAGCAATAGTAGGCCTTAAAGCTACGCCAGTAGCTGTGTATAAAGATTTGAGTGTAGTCGCAATCTTACGGTCAGCCGGCTCTTTTAAAGCGGTGGACCCTGGGACAGGTAAAACCACTTTTTTAGATAACCTAGACACATAAGCATCTACTACAGGCGGGATTTCCCACTTTTTCCTGTCCTCCTCAGGGAAAGGAAAAGCAATGATAAGCCTTTTTGGAATCTGGAATTTTTTCTCCGGGTTTTCCCAGGATTTTTCAAACAATGCGTTTAATTCCTTAGACGCAGGGAATGTAATAGAGGATTTCTTAGTATCAGTAAAGTAAGTCTCCTCTGTAGGCTCAGGTACCGTATCAGTAATGTGTAAAACGTCCCTAATAGCCTCAATCATAAGTTGCACCACTTTAGCAAGGGATGCATCTCCCCCCTGCATATCCCCATCACCGTCCCCTGTATCAGAGTCGGTATCCGTGTCAACTTGCATTATTTGGGCAAGAGCACGCTTCTTAGGGTAATTAATTGGGGTCTGTGAAGAGGTAGTGGGAGCTGAATACGACAAAACCTCAACAGACTTTTTCAAAACCTGTGTTTCAGTCTCATTTTGAGCTATCCGAGAGGAAATCTGGGATATCATTCCCTTAATAGAATCCACCCATGGGGGATTGGATTCAGAAGGCTGAGATAGTATATTACAGTCCTGAGTACAAGGAATAGACTCTTCTGGAGAAGATACACACTCTGCAGCCAGTGGCGTAAGTTCATCTTTGTCGCCCGGAGGCAAATTAGAGTTTGGTGCCCCTGCCCCTCAAAAAAAAATAGGAAAATTCTATATATTTTGGGGCTAGGGCAAAGGTGACAGGACCAGGAGGGACAGTGCAAGGACAAAACAGGGGGGACAGGAGACATGGGTGTCAGGGACAGGACAGAGGTGGCAGACCCAATACAGAGATGACAGGGACCGTACAGTGGGGAAGAACAAAAATGGCAGGGCCAAGATAGAGAACCAAGATAGAGGAGATAGGGACAAGAGAGAGGTGATAGGACCAGGACAAAGGTGAAAGGGACAGGACGGGTTACATGGGCAGAACCAAGACAGAGGTATCAGGGCAGAACTGAAGGGATAGGAGAGAGGGTTAACAGGGCCAGGACAGGGGTGGCAGGAACTGGACAGAGGAGACAGGGACAGAATGTAAGGGTCAGCAGAGAGAGATGACAGAACCAGCAGCACAGAGGAGACAGGGGCAGGACAGGACAGGGGTGACGGGCCAGCAGAGAGGTGACAGGGACAGGAGAGAGGGTGAACAGGGCTAGCACAGAGGTGACAGGGATGTGATAGGACAGGGGTGACGGGCCTGCACAGAGGTGACAGGGACACGAGAGAGGGGAGACAGCGCTAGCACAGAGGTGACAGGAATGGGACAGGACAGGGGTGAAAGTAACAGGGGAGAGGTGACAAGGATGGGACAGGACAGGGGTGACGGGTCAGCACAGAGGGGACAGGAGAGAGGGGAGAATGCGCTAGCACAGAGGTGACAGGAATGGGACAGGACAGGGGTGAAAGAAACAGGGGAGAGGTGACAGGGACAGGACAGGGGTGACGGGCCTGCACAGAGGTGACAGGGACAGGAGAGAGAGTGCTAGAACAGAGGTGACAGGAATGGGACATGACAGGGGTGACAGTAACAGGGGAGAGGTGACAGGGATGGGACAGGACAGGGGTGACAGGGACAGGAGAGATAGGGCCAGCACAGAGGTTGCAGTGAAGGGACAGGACATGGTGACAGAGACAAGAGGAAGGGGAGACAGGGCCAGGCTTAGCAAATAGACCCTGTGATCTCTCAGCGGGTGTTCTGGGCAGTTACCTGACAGTACCAGTACTTTACAGTAACAAGACACTCTGCCACTTCCCAACCCCGTGCCGTCCCCCATCCCATACCTATGCCTCTCTGCTCCCCGTGCTAATCTCTTGTTTCCGGGATCACTTGGCTCCATGATCACTTGGTCACAGCAGTCGTAGAGGCCGGGAGGGAGCAGAGCATGCAGGCGTGCAGTAACAGCGCTGGCCGGCTCGCTGTGTGTGGCGGTGAGAGGAGCCAGTGTACCCCTCCGCTGGCAGTGCTGTGGTAGTGGCGGCAGGAAAGCCGGGCAGGGTCATGAAAATAGTGCCGTGCAGCCCATAACGGGTCTCTGGGATGTACACACTGCCTCTGCCTCTCCACTTGGCGGGGTCCCTTGTCTATTATTGTAGAAAGGGTACTGAACGGCCGTGGAGCAATGGACGAAGTGCCCCTTCCGCGCTGGAGCCCGGCGGCAACGGACTCCATTGTCTCCGCCAGTTCCGCCCCTGTCTGCAGCACAGGATACAGAGTTCTTAGACATGTTTATGTGAGCTATATACACACACACACACAAAAATGTCAGACACAGTTTCCCCCAGAGTACCTTCAGAGAGGCACAGAGTATAAGAAGCCAGCCACATAGCGCCCCAGTAGGCAGTGTATACAGTAAACAGCCGGCACTTCCTGAAAAACCTTAATAAATTGAACAGTTAATATCTCACTCCCCCCCCCCCCCCCCCCTTCCTCTGTCTATAACACCCTGGTACCATAGAGGTATGCTGGAGTTATGTGGAGGGCAGCGCTCCCTGTCAGCGTCTCTTCAGTGTGATCATCAGGGAGAAAATGGCGCTGGTGAGTGCTGGATCCGCTCTGAGGAAGAAGCTCCGCCCCCTGTAATGGCGCGTCTTCCTGCAGTTAGAGATTATACTGGCCTGAGGTAAATCTGCAGCAAACAGTGGGTTAGAACTTGTAAGCTATACTTGACCAGTGTAGGGTATTGCGCTGGCCCATGGCGCCCCACACAGCGCCGCACTACAGTACCGCTGAGCCCTCCGGAGCGCAGCCTGTCAGAGCTGCGCTCTTACCCTTGTGCCGCCATTTCCCGCCGGTGACCCACTTACCGGGGCACCGGCGTCATACTCACCACTCCATCTTATGGCTGTTAGGGGGTGGCGGCCGTGCTGCTGGAGTGAGGGGTCGCCTCGTGGGCTAGCGATCAGCACCCTCGGGAGCTCAGTGTCCTGTCAGCGGAGATAGAGAACCATTAACCTCTAGGGTTGGTTCCTACTCCCCCCCTAAGTCCCACGAAGCAGGGAGGTTGTTGCCAGCAACCTCCCTGCACCTAACTCTTTTCAAAAATAATAAAACTAGAAAAACTCCTAGGAGATTCCCTAGCTGTGACCGGCTCCCCCGGGCACATTTTCTAAACTGAGTCTGGTAGGAGGGGCATAGAGGGAGGAGCCAGCCCACACTATTAAACTCTTAAAGTGCCCATGGATCCCAAGGGACCCGTCTATACCACATGGTACTAATGTGGACCCCAGCATCCTCTAGGACATAAGAGAAAGAGACAATAAAAACCTCCAAGGGAAACAAGTTGAACTCCAAAGTCAAGGTACGTCAGTGTCTGATTTCACTTTATTTAAATTTAGAGCACGTTTGTTCTAAAATATTGCAATAATTTGTCAAGCTGCCCAACTCTGCCAAAGTCTTCACCTCCAGACCAGTCCCTACGATGACTCCCAAAGACATGAGAATTGCTCTGAATCCTTTGCCACCAGGTCTCACACAGATTTATACACAAACAATGCTTTTATCATGGCTGGAAGTTTGCAGACTCAAAGCCTAAAGACATAGCCTTCAATCATATCAATTAATAAGCACCAGGGAAATTAGCTGACAAGAATTGGCTTACATATGACAAAATGGGATGCAAGAGAAATTGTGACCAAAAAATATTATAAACAAGAGCAATCACTGCAATGCTCTCTGTATGTTTTGGTGGTCACTGTGATGCTCTCTGCATTATATGGAAGTCAATGTGATGTTCTCTGTATTATACAGCAGTCATTGTGATGCTCTCTCCAATATATGGCAGTCACTGAGATGCTCCCTGCATTGTGGTGGTCACTGTAATGTTCTATGCATTATATGACGATCACTGATGCTTTCTTCATTATATGACAGTCATTGTGATACTCTCTGTATTATATGCTGGTCACTGCAATGCTCTTTGCATTATATGGCAGTCACTGCGATGTACACTGCATTATGTATCGGTCACTGTATTATTGTCTGCATTATATTGTCACTGATGCATTCTGCAGTATATGACAGTCACTGCAATGCTTTATCATGGGAGTACAGGTGGCAATATGCAGGGGCGGACTGGGATGGAAAACCAGCCTGGGAAAATTATTGAAACAGCCCTAATGGGGATGTGGTCTAAAGAGGGCCTGATTGTATGCAAATACTGCCTTCTTTGCATCTTTTGCTGCAGACCAGGGGTGGATTGGAAACTAAATGTGACACTGTACAATTTTGTAGAAGTGGTCCGACATGGGCAGCACAAGAGGTATAACATTCCATGCCGACATGGCAGCATCACTGGATGATAGAGTTGCTGTACTGCAGAGATGGAATAACAGAATGATCGGGTACAATGAAGTACTGAGTGCGGTGGGCTGCCTATCATGTTATGGGTAGGGCCCCATGACAACACACAAAACAGGCCCCAGAGACACGTCGGACTACCTGGAATTTTTCTGGTGAGCCCTATGGCCCATACGCCCCTGGCAATATGTAGCCGTTGAGTCTTTGGATAGCTGAGCCTGCATGCTCCATTGAAAAGTGTAGATACCGTGTTGGAACTTCAATGTAACAGGACTTTACAATGTTGACAGTATTTGCCCTAGGTGACAAAAAGCCTACCTTCAGCCTTGCTTATGATACAGCTTCACACAATAAGTCTGAAATCATAGAAAAGTGTAATACTGCACGTCTACCACCAGAGGGTACCAACAAACAGCCTATTTTATATTTGCTTATTTTATTTTGTGTGCAACAAAACTGTGATTTCCAACCTTGGTGATGTGGCATGCCACCAACATAATATTTTTTTTTCTTTAATAAATGTTAATCAATGTTCAGTTATTGGTTACATAATATAAACATTTTAAAAATATAAATAAGGCAAGCCAACCATCTGCTGAATCTACAGGAGTAGGAAAGTGAGGAATATGTATAAAAAGAATATATAGACAGATAGATATTATCATGGTCTTCTGCAGGGCTGATATATTTTGTTGCATTTTTGTCTTTGAAAATGACAAATTTGTAAGCTGTCTATAATACACTATTTAGAATATTTTGCTACTTACATTAATTATTTTGTTATTTAAACCTCTACGTTTTCATTATGGAGTAAATATACCTATATACCGATCTGCCATAACAATAAAACCACCTGCCTAATATTGTGTATGTTCCCCTCGTACCGCCAAAACAGCTGTGCCTGACCCTTGGAGGCAAGGACTCCGCAAGACCTCTGAAGGTGTCCTGTGGTATCTGGCACCAAGATGTTAACAGCAGATCCTGTAAGTCCTGTAAGTTGCGAGGTGGAGCCTCCATGGCTTCGAGTCATTTTTCCAGCACATCGCACAGATGCTCGAACAGATTGAAATCTGGGACATCTTTCATGTACCTCAATCCATTTCTGTCCAATTACTGCACTGCAGCAGGGCACATTATCCTGCCGAAATAGGTCACTGCCATCAAATAAATACTGTTGTTATGAAGGGTTGTACTTGGTCTGCAACAATGCATACCTCCCAACTGTCCCGATTTTCGCGGGACAGTCCCGTTTTTTGGGGACTGTTCCGCTGTCCCACCCATGGGTCGCAGTGTCCCGCGGTGGGGGGGGGGGGGGGGCAGTCAGGAGGCTCGCTGTGCGCATGCGTCTATTCACGGGAGACAGAAGGTCTGGGGGCATGCCAGCAGCTCACAGAGCGATGGGCATGCCCACTCACTGATGAAAAAATAAGAATTTACTTACCGATAATTCTATTTCTCGTAGTCCGTAGTGGATGCTGGGAACTCCGTAAGGACCATGGGGAATAGCGGCTCCGCAGGAGACTGGGCACAAAAGTAAAGCTTTAGGACTACCTGGTGTGCACTGGCTCCTCCCCCCATGACCCGCCTCCAAGCCTCAGTTAGGATACTGTGCCCGGCCGAGCGTACACAATAAGGAAGGATTTTTGAATCCCGGGTAAGACTCATACCAGCCACACCAATCACACCGTACAACTTGTGATCTGAACCCAGTTAACAGCATGATAACAGAGGAGCCTCTGGAAAGATGGCTCACAACAACAATAACCCGATTTAGTTAACAATAACTATGTACAAGTATTGCAGACAATCCGCACTTGGGATGGGCGCCCAGCATCCACTACGGACTACGAGAAATAGAATTATCGGTAAGTAAATTCTTATTTTCTCTGACGTCCTAGTGGATGCTGGGAACTCCGTAAGGACCATGGGGATTATACCAAAGCTCCCAAACGGGCGGGAGAGTGCGGATGACTCTGCAGCACCGAATGAGAGAACTCCAGGTCCTCCTCAGCCAGGGTATCAAATTTGTAGAATTTAGCAAACGTGTTTGCCCCTGACCAAGTAGCTGCTCGGCAAAGTTGTAAAGCCGAGACCCCTCGGGCAGCCGCCCAAGATGAGCCCACCTTCCTTGTAGAATGGGCATTTACAGATTTTGGCTGTGGCAGGCCTGCCACAGAATGTGCAAGCTGAATTGTACTACAAATCCAACGAGCAATAGTCTGCTTCGAAGCAGGAGCACCCAGCTTGTTGGGTGCATACAAGATAAACAGCGAGTCAGATTTTCTGACTCCAGCCATCCTGGAAACATATATTTTCAGGGCCCTGACAACGTCTAGCAACTTGGAGTCCTCCAAGTCCCTAGTAGCCGCAGGCACCACAATAGGTTGGTTCAGGTGAAACGCTGACACCACCTTAGGGAGAAACTGAGGACGAGTCCTCAATTCCGCCCTGTCCGAATGGAAAATCAGATAGGGGCTTTTGCAGGATAAAGCCGCCAATTCTGACACTCGCCTGGCCGAAGCCAGGGCCAACAGCATGGCCACTTTCCATGTGAGATATTTTAAATCCACAGATTTAAGTGGTTCAAACCAATGTGATTTGAGGAACCCCAAAACTACATTGAGATCCCAAGGTGCCACTGGAGGCACAAAAGGAGGCTGTATATGCAGCACCCCCTTGACAAACGTCTGAACTTCAGGAACTGAAGCCAGTTCTTTCTGGAAGAAAATCGACAGGGCCGAAATCTGAACCTTAATGGATCCCAATTTGAGGCCCATAGACACTCCTGTTTGCAGGAAATGCAGGAATCGACCCAGTTGAAATTCCTCCGTTGGGGCCTTCCTGGCCTCGCACCACGCAACATATTTTCGCCAAATGCGGTGATAATGCTTTGCGGTTACATCCTTCCTGGCTTTGATCAGGGTAGGGATGACTTCCTCCGGAATGCCTTTTTCCTTCAGGATCCGGCGTTCAACCGCCATGCCGTCAAACGCAGCCGCGGTAAGTCTTGGAACAGACAGGGTCCTTGCTGGAGCAGGTCCCTTCTTAGAGGCAGAGGCCACGGGTCCTCTGTGAGTATCTCTTGAAGTTCCGGGTACCAAGTCCTTCTTGGCCAATCCGGAGCCACGAGTATAGTTCTTACTCCTCTCCGTCTTATAATTCTCAGAACCTTGGGTATGAGAGGCAGAGGAGGGAACACATACACTGACTAGTACACCCACGGTGTTACCAGAGCGTCCACAGCTATTGCCTGAGGGTCCCTTGACCTGGCGCAATACCTGTCCAGTTTTTTGTTGAGGCGGGACGCCATCATGTCCACCTTTGGTTTTTCCCAACGGTTTACAATCATGTGGAAGACTTCTGGATGAAGTCCCCACTCTCCCGGGTGGAGGTCGTGCCTGCTGAGGAAGTCTGCTTCCCAGTTGTCCACTCCCGGAATGAACACTGCTGACAGTGCTATCACATGATTTTCCGCCCAGCGAAGAATCCTTGCAGCTTCTGCCATTGCCCTCCTGCTTCTTGTGCCGCCCTGCCTGTTTACGTGGGCGACTGCCGTGATGTTGTCCGACTGGATCAACACCGGTGTTATGATTCCAGCACTTCTGGCCAGAGGAGATCTTATGACAATGACCGGAGCACTGGAATGGAATGCTGGTAACGGGAGCAGGAAAGAATAATAGCCCCTGGCGTCCTAACTCTGTTGTCTCACCCGTGCTATCGGAAATCCCTTGCGAGACTATGGTTTCTTGAGCCCTTGGCAGCCACGTTTGAAGGGCGGATTATGTCTGCCCAACTCCGGTGCCCCCCGGTCTTAATGAGAGACAAAGGGAAATCCAAGGCAGGATGATAACAAGAGGACCTCTAACTAACAAACAGGCCAGGGGCTACGAGCTAACTAACAAAACCTAAAGTATGTGCGGAAAAACCGCCAGGGAAAAAGACAACCAAAATCCACTTGTCCAATACTCCTACCCGGCACCGCCGGATACCAGAGTGGACCTGTGGAAGCGGAACCTTCCGCAAAATGCTCCAAACACAAATAATAAAGGGTAAAGCGGCCAAGCCGCTACACACGGCAAAGCCGCAACTCACGAACACCACTGGATGTTAAACGGTGATCAGTCAGGACTCCAGGGACGAGATGACAACTCCCGAGTACAGGACTTCAGAAGACTGGAACGACCGGATACAGCAGGACTGGAAACAGACTCTCAGCAACAAAGACAGCATGCAGGAAGCTATTACCGGCGTCTGTGAGAAGACCTGAGAGTGTATTAAAACAGGAGTCCTCCAATCAGCTGCTGACAGAGCTGATTAGCATAAATGCCGTGCAGCTGCCTTGCTGCACGGCCAGAGAACAGGTGCACTATAATTTCAAATGGACCCAGCAACGGGGAACGCGGTCCGCCAGTGGCGTCCCCGTTGCTAGGGTCCGTGCGGCTCAGCGCGCCCGGCGTCTAGCGTTGCCAGGGAGCCGGCGGCTGTACGCGCACGGCGTCCCTGGTTGCTAGGCGCCGGGCCGCGCAGACGAGCGGACCCCGGCGCCTAACAGTACCCCCCCCCTTGAGGAGGGGTCAAGGAACCCCTAAAGCCAGGTTTCCGAGGAAATTCCCGAAAAAAATGCCCTCTTGAGCCTCGGGGCATGAAGATCCTTATCCAGGACCCAAGACCTTTCCTCCGGACCATAGCCTCTCCAGTGAACCAGAAAATAAAGTCGGCCCCGGGACAATTTGGAATCGAGAACCTTCTCCACCAAGAACTCCTGTTGTCCCTGTACATCCACCGGAGATCTACCCTGAGAGATCCTCCGAGGAAATCTACTGGAAGAAACGTATGGTTTCAACAGGGAGCAATGAAACGTATTTCCAATCCTGAGAGATCTTGGTAAACGTAACCGGAAAGCAACTGGGTTGACTTTTTTAATAATAAGAAATGGTCCAATAAATTTGGGTCCCAATCTAGCCGAGGATTGTCGAAGCCTGATGTTACGAGTCGACAACCATACTCTATCTCCCACCTTAAAAGTGCAAGGACGTCGGAGCCTGTCAGAAATTTTTTTCTCTCGAAAGGCCGCTTTTCTGAGAGCAAGGTGCACTTTTTTCCAAATGGCTCTGAGATGGGAGGTTAAGGTTAGCGAGGAAACTGAGGAATGATGAAAAAAAGAATTAGCTCTGGGGTGAAAACCAAAAACTGAAAAGAATGGAGACACATTAGTGGAGGAATGACAAGAATTATTGTAAGCAAACTCCGCCAACGGAAGAAACTCGGACCAATCATTCTGGAGTTTGGCTGAATACAAACGCAAATACTGTTTCAATGATTGGTTAACTCGCTCGGTTTGCCCGTTGGATTGTGGGTGGTAACCGAATGTTAACGACAATTTCATCTTAAATGAAGCACAAAAACACTTCCAGAATTGTGCGATGAATTGTGGACCCCGATCAGAAACAATATCAGTGGGCAACCCATGAAGTCTGAAAACATGGCGGAGAAACAAAACTGCCAATCCTTGGGCAGATGGCAGTCGGGGAAGAGCAATGAAATGAGCCATCTTGCTAAAACGGTCCACTACCACCCATATGACTCGGAATCCGGCTGAAAGGGGAAGGTCTACCACAAAATCCATGGAAATATGAGACCATGGCCTGAGAGGGACATTTAAGGGCATAAGTTGCCCGATAGGCAAGGAACGGGGAACCTTATGCTGTGCACAAACCTGACATGAAAAAACAAACTCCTTAACGTCTTTAGAAAGACCAGGCCACCACACCGAGCGGGAGACTAACTCCAAAGTCTTAGAGATCCCCGGATGCCCGGAAACTTTGTTATCATGGAATTCAGTCAAAACAGTAGCTCTCAAAAACTCAGGGACGTAAAGACGACCAGCAGGAGTATTACCAGGAGCTTGGTGTTGAAGCTGTTTTAACTGGGTAAATAAATCTTGTGTGAGGCCTGCCCAAATGACTGAAGATGGAAGTATGGGAGTAACAGGACTGTTATTGTGAACCGGAAGAAAGCTGCGTGACAGGGCATCAGCCTTGGTATTCTTGGAACCAGGCCTGAAAGTGATTATAAATTTGAAACGAGTAAAAAATAAAGCCCAACGAGCCTGCCGGGCATTCAGCCGTTTAGCTGATTCGATGTATTGCAGGTTTTTATGGTCAGTCAATACTGAAATAGTATGTTTTGCTCCCTCCAGCCAATGCCTCCACTCCTCGAAAGCCCACTTTATTGCCAGTAACTCCCGATTACCAACGTCATAGTTGGATTCAGCGGAGGAGAATTTCCTGGACATAAAGGCACAAGGATGTAGTTCCAGAGACTCCGGATCCTTTTGAGATAGGATAGCCCCCACTCCAACCTCCGAGGCATCAACCTCCACAACAAAGGGCAATTCCGGATTGGGATGTCTGAGGACTGGAGCCGAGACAAAGGCTTGTTTCAAGGCCCGAAAGGACAACTCAGCTTCATGCGACCAGTTGGTAGGGTCTGCTCCTTTCTTTGTCAGAGCTACAATGGGAGCAACCAGGTCAGAAAAAGAATGAATGAACCTCCTATAATAATTCGCAAACCCTAAAAAGCGCTGAATTGCTTTTAAATTGGTGGGTTGCGCCCAACTAAGGATGGCCTGGAGCTTCTTAGGTTCCATGAAAAATCCCCGAGGGGAAATAATGTACCCTAAAAAAGATACCTCCGTGACATGAAACTCACATTTCTCCAGCTTGGCATATAAATGATTCTCACGTAACTTTTGAAGAACCTGACGCACCTGGGTAACATGTTGTTCCATTGACTCAGAATAAATCAGGATGTCGTCTAAGTAAACGACCACGAATTTCCCTAGGAAATCACGGAGCACATCGTTAATGAGGTCCTGAAAAACTGCTGGAGCGTTAGACAAGCCGAACGGCATCACCAGGTACTCGTAGTGACCCGACTGAGTACTGAAGACCGTCTTCCACTCATCTCCAGATTTGATTCGGATGAGGTTGTATGCTCCTCTTAGGTCAATTTTAGAAAAAATCACAGCCGAACGTAACTGATCAAAGAGGACAGAAATCAGCGGCAAAGGATAAGTATTTTTAACTGAGATCTTATTCAGGGCTCTAAAGTCAATGCAAGGTCTAAGCGAGCCATCCTTTTTCTCCACAAAGAAGAAGCCTGCACTTAAAGGAGATTTTGATGGTCTAATAAATCCTTTCCCTAGGCTCTCCTTAACATAATCATTCATGGCCGCAGTTTCTGGCCCGGATAAAGCATATAACCTTCCCTTTGGCAATGCGGCACCAGGAATTAGCTCAATAGCACAATCATAAGGCCGATGGGGAGGCAGAATGTCCGCATTGCCCTTGGAGAACACATCAGCAAACTCCTGGTATTCCACAGGAATGAGTTCAGGAATGGCAGCTGCTATTCTGACTGGAAACGTAATACATTCCTTATCACAAAAGGTACCCCATTGTGAAATCTCCCCCGACCGCCAATCAATGGTGGGATTATGAAAGGCCAGCCAAGGGTGACCCAGAACTACTGGAACTGCTGGGCAATGAGTAAGGAAGAACTCGATTTTTTCAGAATGTAGAGCTCCTACTGTAAGTAATACAGGGGGTGTACAGAGGGAAATAACCCCATTGGACAGTGGACTCCCATCTAAGCCATGCATGGTGACACACCTACCCAAAGGTAACTGAGAAATGCCTAAGGCCTTAGCCCAAGTTAAATCCATAAAATTTCCTGCAGCTCCACTGTCAACAAAAGCCGACACCGAAGAACTGAGGCTGCCAAAGGAAACCTTAGCTGGGACTAAAAGGGAGTTATTCGAGGAGATAAGCTGCAGACCTAGGTGAACCCCCTCACAATTCACCTGGTCAAGGCGTTTCCCGACTTGTTCGGACAATTACGAGCAAAATGTCCCTTACCCCCACAGTACAGACAAAGACCAGAATTTTGCCTTCTGGTTCTTTTTTCAGGAGACAGCCGGGAGAGACCCATCTGCATGGGCTCCTCTACGTCCTCAGGAATGGAATATACACATGGACTTGACCTTACAGGTGCTCCTTTTTCAGCCCTCCGCTCTCTGAGACGACGATCAATCTTAATAGAAAGCTCCATGAGTTTATCGAGAGTCTCAGGAACGGGGTACTGAAGGAGACTGTCTTTTATAGACTCCGATAAGCCGAGGCGAAACTGACTGCGCAGGGCTGGGTCATTTCAGCCACAGTCGTTCGACCAACGGCAAAACTCCGTACAATAAACCTCTGCAGGATTTCTACCCTGTCTGAGAGCGCGCAACTGACTTTCAGCGGATGCCTCTCTATCAGGGTCATCATACAAGAGCCCTAAAGACCCCCAAAAAGCGTCCACTGACAACAATGCCGGATCCTCTGCCTTCAAACCAAATGCCCAGGTCTGAGGATCCCCCTGGAGCAAAGAAACAACAAACCCGACCCGCTGAGATTCAGTACCCGAGGAAATTGGTCTTAAACGAAAATAAAGTTTACAGGATTCTTTAAAATTAAAAAACTCTTTCCTATCACCAGAAAAACGGTCAGGCAAATGCATCTTTGGTTCAGGGACTACCCTCGGGGAAGCTCGCAAAAGATCTTCCTGCGACTTCACCCGAAGAGAAAGATCCTGAACCATCTGAGTAAGTTCTTGAATCTGACTGACTAAGAGCTGACCAGGATTTGGCCCTAAACCTGTTGGATTCATGAGGCTGATAAACTCTCACAAAACTGAATGAGAAAAAAATTAACCCCGTTTAATTTTAAGTTTTGGTATTGGCCGGTAATAATGTTATGATTCCAGCACTCCTGGCCAGAGGAGATCTTATGACAATGACCGGAGCACTGGAATGGAATGCTGGTAACGGGAGCAGGAAAGAATAATAGCCCCTGGCGTCCTAACTCTGTTGTCTCACCCGTGCTATCGGAAATCCCTTGCGAGACTATGGTTTCTTGAGCCCTTGGCAGCCACGTTTGAAGGGCGGATTATGTCTGCCCAACTCCGGTGCCCCCCGGTCTTAATGAGAGACAAAGGGAAATCCGAGGCAGGATGATAACAAGAGGACCTCTAACTAACAAACAGGCCAGGGGCTACGAGCTAACTAACAAAACCTAAAGTATGTGCGGAAAAACCACCAGGGAAAAAGACAACCAAAATCCACTTGTCCAATACTCCTACCCGGCACCGCCGGATACCAGAGTGGACCTGTGGAAGCGGAACCCTCCGCAAAATGCTCCAAACACAAATAATAAAGGGTAAAGCGGTCAAGCCGCTACACACGGCAAAGCCGCGACTCACGAACACCACTGGATGTTAAACGGTGATCAGTCAGGACTCCAGGGACGAGATGACAACTCCCGAGTACAGGACTTCAGAAGACTGGAACGACCGGATACAGCAGGACTGGAAACAGACTCTCAGCAACAAAGACAGCATGCAGGAAGCTATTACCGGCGTCTGTGAGAAGCCCTGAGAGTGTATTAAAACAGGAGTCCTCCAATCAGCTGCTGACAGAGCTGATTAGCATAAATGCCGTGCAGCTGCCTTGCTGCACGGCCAGAGAACAGGTGCACTATAATTTCAAATGGACCCAGCAACGGGGAACGCGGTCCGCCAGTGGCGTCCCCGTTGCTAGGGTCCATGCGGCTCAGCGCGCCCGGCGTCTAGCGTTGCCAGGGAGCCGGCGGCTGTACGCGCACGGCGTCCCTGGTTGCTAGGCGCCGGGCCGCGCAGACGAGCGGACCCCGGCGCCTAACAACCGGCTGACCTTGAAGCAGAGGTCTTGCTAGGCTTAGAGCATTGTAAATGGCCCTTAGCTCCAGGATATTTATGTGAAGTGATGTCTCCAGGCTTGACCACAAGCCCTGGAAATTCCTTCCCTGTGTGACTGCTCCCCAGCCTCGCAGGCTGGCATCCGTGGTCACCAGGACCCAGTCCTGAATGCCGAATCTGCGGCCCTCTAGAAGATGAGCACTCTGCAACCACCACAGGAGAGACACCCTTGTCTTTGGTGACAAGGTTATCCGCTGATGCATCTGAAGATGCGACCCGGACCATTTGTCTAGCAGATCCCACTGGAAAGTTCTTGCGTGGAATCTGCCAAATGGGATTGCTTCGTAGGAAGCCACCATTTTTCCCAGGACCTTTGTGCATTGATGCACTGACACTTGGCCTGGTTTTAGGAGGTTTCTGACTAGTTCGGATAACTCCCTGGCTTTCTCCTCCGGGAGAAACACCTTTTTCTGGACTGTGTCCAGGATCATCCCTAGGAATAGAAGACGTGTCGTCGGGATCAGCTGCGATTTTGGAATACTGAGAATCCAACCGTGCTGCCGCAACACTACCTATCTCAGTGCTACCCCGACTTCCAACTGTTCCCTGGATCTTGCCCTTATCAGGAGATCGTCCAAGTAAGGGATAACTAAAACTCCCTTCCTTCGAAGGGGTATCATCATTTCGGCCATTACCTTGGTAAAGACCCGGGGTGCCGTGGACAATCCAAACGGCAGCGTCTGAAACTGATAGTGACAGTTCTGTACCACAAACCTGAGGTACCCTTGGTGAGAAGGGTAAATTGGGACATGGAGGTAAGCATCCTTGATGTCCAGAGACACCATATAATCCCCTTCTTCCAGGTTCGCAATCACTGCTCTGAGTGACTCCATCTTGAATTTGAACCTCTGTATGTAAGTGTTCAAGGATTTTAGATTTAAAATCGGTCTCACCGAGCCGTCCGGCTTCGGTACCACAAACAGCGTGGAATAATACCCCTTTCCCTGTTGCAGGAGGGGTACCTTGATTATCACCTGCTGGGAATACAGCTTGTGAATGGCTTCCAATACCGCCTCCCTGTCGGAGGGAGACGTCGGTAAAGCAGACTTTAGGAAACGGCGAGGGGGAGACGTCTCGAATTCCAATTTGTACCCCTGAGATACCACCTGAAGGATCCAGAGGTCCACTTGCGAGTGAGCCCACTGCGCGCTGAAATTCTTGAGACGGGCCCCGACCGTGCCTGAGTCCGCTTGTAAAGCCCCAGCGTCATGCTGAGGACTTGGCAGAGGCGGGAGAGGGCTTCTGTTCCTGGGAACTGGCTGTTTGCTGCAGCCTTTTCCCTCTCCCTCTGCCACGGGGCAGAAAAGAGGAACCTTTTGCCCGCTTGCCCTTATGGGGCCGAAAGGACTGCGCCTGATAATACGGCGTCTTCTTATGTTGAGAGGCTACCTGGGGTAAAAATGTGGATTTCCCAGCAGTTGCCGTGGCTACCAGGTCTGATAGACCTACCCCAAATAACTCCTCCCCTTTATAAGGCAATACTTCCATATGCCTTTTGGAATCCGCATCCCCTGACCACTGTCGTGTCCATAACCCTCTTCTGGCAGAAATGGACAGCGCACTTACTCTTGATGCCAGTCGGCAGATATCCCTCTGTGCATCACGCATATATAGAAATGCATCTTTTAAATGCTCTATAGTCAGTAATATACTGTCCCTGTCTAGGGTATCAATATTGTCCGTCAGGGAATCCGACCAAGCCACCCCAGCACTGCACATCCAGGCTGAGGCGATTGCTGGTCGCAGTATGACTCCCGTGTGAGTGTATATACATTTTAGGATATTTTCCTGCTTTCTGTCAGCAGGTTCCTTAAGGGCGGCCGTCTCAGGAGAGGGTAGTGCCATCTGTTTAGACAAGCGTGTGAGCGCTTTATCCACCCTAGGGGGTGTTTCCCAACGTGCCCTATCCTCTGGCGGGAAAGGGTATGATGCCAATAACCTTTTAGGAATTATCAGTTTTTTATCGGGGGAAACCCACGCTTCATCACACACTTCATTTAATTCCTCCGATGCAGGAAAAACTACAGGCAGTTTTTTCTCACCAAACATAATACCCTTTTTAGTGGTACTTGTATTATCAGAAATATGTAAAACATTTTTCATTGCCTCAATCATGTAACGTGTGGCCCTACTGGAAGTCACATTCGTCTCTTCATCGTCGACACTGGAGTCAGTATCCGTGTCGGCGTCTGTGTCTGCCATCTGAGGTAACGGGCGTTTTAGAGCCCCTGATGGCCTTTGAGACGCCTGGACAGGCACAAGCTGAGTAGCCGGCTGTCTCATGTCGTCAACTGTCTTTTGTAAAGAGCTGACACTGTCACGTAATTCCTTCCATAAGCCCATCCACTCAGGTGTCAACTCCCTAGGGGGTGGCATCTCTATTACAGGCAATTGCTCCGCCTCCACATCATTTTCCTCCTCAAACATGTCGACACAATCGTACCGACACACCGCACACACACAGGGAATGCTCTGATAGAGGACAGGACCCCACTAGCCCTTTGGGGAGACAGAGGGAGAGTATGCCAGCACACACCAGAGCGCTATATATACACAGGGATACCACTATATAATGTGTTTTTCCCTTTATAGCTGCTGATATTATCAAACTGCGCCAAATTAGTGCCCCCCCTCTCTTTTTTACCCTTTTCTGTAGTGCAGGACTGCAGGGGAGAGTCAGGGAGACGTCCTTCCAGCGGAGCTGTGATGGAAAATGGCGCCAGTGTGATGAGGAGATAGGCTCCGCCCCCTTCTCTGCGGACTTTTCTCCCGCTTTTTGCTGAATTCTGGCAGGGGTTAAAATACATCCATATAGCCCTGGGGGTTATATGTGGTGTATTTTCGCCAGCCAAGGTGTTTATATTGCTGCTCAGGGCGCCCCCCCCTAGCGCCCTGCACCCTCAGTGACCGGAGTGTGAAGTGTGCCTGAGGAGCAATGGCGCACAGCTGCAGTGCTGTGCGCTACCTTGTTGAAGACGGATATCTTCTGCCGCCGATTTTCCGGACCTGTTCTTGCTTCTGGCTCTGTAAGGGGGCCGGCGGCGCGGCTCTGGGACCGGACTCCGAGGCTGGGCCTGTGTTCGGTCCCTCTGGAGCTAATGGTGTCCAGTAGCCAAGAAGCCCAAGCTGGCTGCAAGCAGGCAGGTTCGCATCTTCTCCCCTTAGTCCCTCGATGCAGTGAGCCTGTTGCCAGCAGGTCTCACTGAAAATAAGAAACCTAAAACTAACTTTTTCTAAGAAGCTCAGGAGAGCCCCCTAGATTGCACCCTGCTCGGTCGGGCACAAAAATCTAACTGAGGCTTGGAGGAGGGTCATAGGGGGAGGAGCCAGTGCACACCAGGTAGTCCTAAAGCTTTACTTTTGTGCCCAGTCTCCTGCGGAGCCGCTATTCCCCATGGTCCTTACGGAGTTCCCAGCATCCACTAGGACGTCAGAGAAACGGGGCGTGGCTCACGATCGCGGCACTTCCACAAAGCCACAACCACTTTTGTACAGACCATGCCCCCTTTCAGGTGCAGCATTGCCGCGCCAAGAAGTCCCGCCTGCTCCACTCCAAATGTTGGGAGATATGACAATGTTTAGTGGTACATGTCATAGTAACATCTACATGAATGCTAGCACCCCAGCAGAACATTGCCTCGAGTATCACACTGCCTCCGCCAGCTTGCCATCTTCTCATAGTGCATCCTGGTGCCATCTCTTCCGCAGGTAATTGGCGCACACTCACCCAGCCGTCCACATGATGTAAAAGAAAACACTTGCACTTACTGCTTCTAATACATCAAGAATGTATTGTCTAACTAACATACACCACCACTTGTCAGATGCCATTTCAAAGAGATAATCAATGTTATTCACTTCACTTGTCAGTAGTTTTAATATATGGCTGATAGGTGTATAGCTCAAGTGAATAGAGTCCGTATGTGTTCTGTGATTGGTGATGGCACCTCGTGTATATCTGGTGCCATCAATGCACTAGCAGAGGATTTATTACAAGATGTCAGCTATTTGCCCAACTGGAAGCCCAGATTGGTTTGGGAGAGTTAGCTACTGGAGGCACTGACTGGGGTGGAGGAGATATTGGAGAGCAGGATCACAAGATCAGTGGCTAGGTCCCAGTTAAGCTGGTCATACACCATTATCTGTCCAACCACACAACTAGTTTACTGGTTGGAATGAAAATCTGGTAATGTATGGGAGCTAATGGCAATCGACCATTTGCTACAAAACCACTGGCAAACGGACAAAACCTGTTATTCAGACAAACTGGTTAATCCTTTTGATTGCATTGCAATGCATTTACTATCATTTTATCTTTAATGCTGGTAGAAGCATGTAAGCAGGTATGGAAATCGTTTTCACTGCCTGATATTCCATTTTCCTTCTGGACAACATTAAACAAAAGTAGGGCTCGATTTAGGGCACAACAGTGCCTAGGCACAACCCCTAGGCACAACAGTATTAGCTACCCCTGCCATCCAATTTTATTATTTTCATTGCTTGATTATAAGCACACATGTTGGCAGTTTAGTATAATGTAACCTAGTAATAAAACAAGCCATGAGCTATTACATTTCATTCATTTTTTAATTATGTATACATATTTACTACATAGGATAGCTTACAGGGCAGTCTGCCCATGTCCTGCCCATTTAAATTAAACTGGTCTGCAGTACATTAGAGAGGAAATATTGAGTAGTTACTGGTAATTCTGGATTGACAGTAATGAAACATGCACCCAAGTGCCAACCCCTAAGAAGTGCTACCCTAGGCATGTGCCTCACTGTCTAATGAGAAACTTGCCACTGCAAGAGAATAATGATTAAAAAAGCAAAAAATAGATGAATATTTGGACCGCTCGTAGTCCCCACACATTGGATGAAATGGAGTAAGAAGGATGAAAACTTCATTTTTCTGCTCTCATCTGCTCCTACACACATCTGGTACACAACTGAGAAAGACAGCGTTGTGGACATAGCTTTAGGCTATCTGCTTCCATATTGACAAATAGTGATAGATTGAGTTGCAAACCACACAAATGTATGCAGTAGTTTTGAAGTGCATCACTACTTCTTCTGAAACTCTATCACTTGTGTCAGTGGAGGAGCGATCATTAAACATGTCTAAAACTAGCCTTTTGCTGTAGGTTGGTTTGGCGTTACATGCTGATATCTCCTTTTTTAAATTCCTGCTTGTCAAACATCAGCAATCTGCTGTTACTGAGAAACAGAATTCCCAATGAGCTGTCTGACTTTCTCACCATTATTGTCAATCAGTGTTCTTGGGTTCTGTATTTATTTTAGTAACAATAAACAACTAAAACTGTTTATTCAAACCCTATCAATTCTCCGACAGTTGAATAGCGCCGGGAATTAGCTCCCGTCGCTATTCAATTCAGCTCATGTTAAGTCGGCGAATGCCCGTTCTCCCATACTTAACAGGTTGATTTGACGGGAGAACGGGCATTCTCCGACTTAACTCCCCGCTGCGATGCTGATTCCCGACAGAATCAGCCTTGCGCCGGCTGCGCGGTAGCACTTTTGGCGGACTTCCTCTTGCATCCCGCGGGAGTGAGAGAAGAATTCCTGACAATTGAGTATCACTTGGCGCTGTATTGAATAGCACGGGAGCTAATTCCCGGCGCTATTAAACTGTCGGAGAATTGAATCGACCCCTATGTAATGAGAATTTATTCAGACATCAGTTTTAGATTTCCTTTCCTGCCATAATGATTTCTCTTAAATCATGGCTACCATTTTGCATGCATTAAGCATTGCTTTTCAAGGACTACTAACAGTGTCCTTGCTCCCAGGAATCCTTCATTCAATCGATGTGTTCCTGTGATGAGCTCTATGACAAATATACATTTCTGGTGTACCATGTAAACAAGTCAGAGCAGCAGTTCCCAAACTCAGTGGCAGATGTACTAAGCCTGGAGAAGTGATAAAGGGGAAGGTGATAACGCACCAGACAGTCAGCTCCCAACTTCCATGTTACAGGCTGGGTTTGAAAAATGAAAGTTAGGAGCTGACTGGCTGGAGCAGTATCACCTTGCACTTTGTCACTTCACCAGGCTTACTAAATCTGCCCCTCAGTCCTCAAGGACCCTCAACAGTTCATGTTTTCCAGGTCACCTAGGAATCCACAGGTGGAGCCAATTATTTCACTTGTGATTCTGTGAGGAGAATTGGGGGTCTATTCATGAAGCAATGAAAAGTGTGGAGAAGTGAGCCAGTGGAGAAGTTGACCATGGCAAACAATCAGCATTGAAGTAACATTTGCAATTTGCATACTATACAATTGTATGGAGCAGCTGATTGGTTGCCATGGGCAACTTCTCCACAGGCTCACTTCTCCACTCTTATCACTGCTTCATGAATAGACCCCTTGGACTGAACTATTGGGGGTCCTAGTGGACCGAGTCTGGGAAACACTGGGTTAGAATAAAGGTTCTGAAGTTTAGTCCTGGGAGCCACATACAGGTCAGGTGTTCAGGAGGATCCTATTGTGGGTAATGTAAGACAACTGTATTTCTACTTGTTAGCAGGTTCCCATTTAGTACAGTGCATCATTATTAGCCAATAGAATGCTGCATTTTCCTAAAACAGTAATGTGATATCACCCATGAGCATAAGTGTGTTGATCGTAAGTGAATGATAATCCTCCCAATGCAGAGCAAGTTCTGATGTTTTCCATACTCTCCTTGTTACTGATGAGTGTGTCTTTTCTCCAGACAGGGAGTTTGCTGCCACCCGCAACATGTTATCAGTGGGGGGAAGCATGTCAAGATCCCAGCAGTCAGAATCCAACAGATCACAAAATTAAGTACAGAGGTTAGGCACTTTAGGGAGTATTAGGATTAGGCTGCGGGGAAGCGGTGGGATTAGGATTTGGCTGCGGGAGGTGACGGTTAGGGATAGGCTGCGGTGGTGGGGGAGGAGTTAGGGTTTGGCTGTGGGAGTAAATAGTTAGGGTTATGGTTAAAAGATTTACCGAGATCTGTCGAAATTTTGACCGTCAAGATGCAGCTGTCGGCATCCTGACCATCGGGATAGTGAGCACCGGGATTTCGTACACAACCCCCAGTGGTAGGGTGCAAAAGCAGATTGTGTTTATAATCAGAAAAAAAGATCAAGGGAACACCCCAATAACCTGAACACGCAAGATATTTAACGTTTTGATGACCATGATGTAGTTAGGATATAAGTTTGTGAGGAACTCTAAATAGAGTGACTGTGAGTCAGGGGTAGGTTTCCAAAATCTTCTATAAAGGAAAAGTGGAGGTGTTGCCTAGAGCTACTGATCAGAGTCCAGCTATTATTTCTAGACTTTACTAACTATATGGAGGCTGATACTGAGTCACGGGCAAAAGGGAACACAGCAGCGTGCACTTGCAGTGGGTTGGGGTTGTGAGACCGGCGGTGGGAATCCCAGAGGTTAGCATACTGACCTCGGGATCCCTACTGCAGAATGCTGGCAAGGCGGGGAAGGGGAGGGGGTGAGCGCAATAGAGTCCCTTGCGGTCTCGCTGCGCTTGTCAGGTTCTATTCCCACTCTATGGGAATAGTCCTGTGGGAATAGTTCCAGTTAGTCGGCATGCCGACTGTCGGGCGTTTGATCGCTGGTGACCGCATCCCTTTGCAGAGACTGCTGACTGTAACAGATCACGCCTATTATATGCCCATGAAACTATGGCAGATTGTTGTAAACACAGACTGATCCTGACAGTAGATACTAACCATATTATAACCTTCACTATTACAGCAGTTAAATAATGCTGCAGACTCTCTTCCAATAATATGCCTAAAATATTTTATCTACTGACATTTTAAATAATTTAGCATGGTCGGCAATCTATAAATGGACAATACACTATTGGTATACAGGTGGTAAAACGTAAGGTTACCAAGCTGCTCATCTATAGCAATAGCATCTAGAGTCAGCTTCCATAGAGGTGCTGGGTTAGAGAGTCCGTCTGAGACATGAAACTTCTGTAACAGGATGGAGAGCAGGCGTGAAATACAAATGGTAGCTTCCGGATCCCGAAGATTTTGTTACAAGGGCGGATAAAGCGAAGGCCATCCCCTGATAGGACTCCTTTGCAGCAATCACAGATCTTCAGGCTGGATGGAAAAAATAAAGACATTTACACTCTTTATGCACTAAGGGGGCAATTCAGACCTGATCGTAGCAGCAAATTTGTTAGCCGTTGGGCAAAACCATGTGCACTGCAGGGGGGGCAGATATAATATGTGCAGAGAGAGTTAGATTTGGGTGGGGCCAGCGGTGTTTCTAGAGAGGGGAGGGGTCCCTTGTGCAGACTCCGTGTGTGGGCCCCCTCTTTTCCTGTAGCCGTCACTGCCGCTGTTAGCGCTCTCAGCGCTGAAACTCTGGCCCAGTGCCAGAGTCTACAGCGCATGCGCAGGACTCCGAAAAATGCCCGCCGTGACATTTTTCCAGAGTCCTGCGCATGCGCTGTAGACTCTGGCACTGTGCCAGAGTCTATAGCGCTCAGTGCGCTAGCAGCGGCGGTGACGGCTATGGGAGAGGAAGGGGACCACACACAGTCACCGATGAACTCCGGAAAGGTAAGTATAGAAGAAATGGGTGCAGTGTGTGCGGGGTGGGCCCCCTCTGGACCCAGAGGCCCATTTGCACCGTACACGCTGCACCCATTATAGATACGCCACTGGGTGGGTTGTGTTCAAACTGAAATCTAAATTGCAGTGTCAAAATAAAGCAGCCAGTATTTACCCTGCACAGAAACAATATAACCCACCCAAATCTAACTCTCTCTGCACATGTTATATCTGCCACACCTGCAGTGCACACGGTTTTGCCCAACTGCTAACACATTTGCTGCCACGATCAGGTCTGCATTACCCCCTAAATTGGACTTTTTGCTGCTACACATCAAAAATGCCACAAATGTCATTTTAATGAAGTCGGTAACTCAGAAGATGAAAGCAAATCATTGGCAATTACCCTCTGGTGACTTACCTGCGTAGAATGTGTTTGACTTCTCTGGGAACTGTGAAATAGCGAAACATATTGTTTTTGGCAAATGACATGGCTGATAAATCAATTAGGCGTTGTGGTCCAATTTGGGTGTTTTCTGCCCACAACAAGGGGTGCATCTGATTATTCCCCACGCGCAGGTGTTTCAGCCTTAGTTTCAGTGCCCCACAAGGTAAGGCAGGCAGGCTGTTTCCTTCCACGTTCAGAAACTCTAGTGCCCTAGAAAAATACATATTATACAATTCACAACCTGGGGAAATAACTTTCAGATACTGCATGTATTTTTATTTAAATAAAATCCCCCACAAACTCTGTTTTAGTCTCTTTAAGTGATATATTGGAATACAATATAGATCTGCTGCATAAAATAATCCCCAAAATCAGGATATAAGTAGGACTGCAAGTGTTTCATTCAGTGTTAAATAAACATGGGGCTGGAAAACATATTGGTTTTCATTACTTGAAGTCTCTTGTATTCATGTAACTGGATGCTGCTTTATTTCTGAGATCAAGTGTTCACCAGAATAATTTACAGACATTAGCAATCAATAGTGTATGAATAAATAATTGTGTTAGACTAGACTGTTAAGGAACATGCAATGTTTTCAAAATAATTAATATTTCAGCAGGAGTAAATTGAGCCAGAAAGAAAGTTTAAAGGCATATGAACATTAACACTGCCTCAATCTCTATTTATGCTGCAATGCGGAGGCATTTCATACAGAGCACCACGGCCCACTAGGAATTTAGGGTGTAATTCATGTTTGTACATAATGGTCGATATTTACACAGCGGAGCAATTATTGGCAGACTGCACATGTGCTGCCATCGCAATGCGAATGCGCCAAGGTGCCGCTACGATTCCACACGCAATGAGGATTTCATGGAGAAGTGATTGACAGGAGGTGATCTCTTGGAGGGGTTAACGGGAAGTTACAGGGAGTGGTTGGAAGAACGCAGGTGTCATGGCTGTTTTGGGGGCGTGAATGTATTCTCAGCTGCAAGCTTGTATGTGCAAAACATAGCACCTGCACAGCTACTACTGTGTCCAGGCTGCAAGGGTGTGGATCAGTGGGTCGACACCTAAAATAGGTTGACATGGAAAAAGGTCGACATGAGTTTTTTTATGTTTTTTTGGTGTTGTTTTCTTCAGAAAGTGACCGGGAACCCCAATTAGTGCACCGTGTCCCCTCGCATGGCTCGCTTCGCTCGCTATGCTTCGGGCAGGGTGCCTCTCTGCGCTCAGCACAGGTTATCGTTCCCAATCGTAGTCCACGTGTATCGCAAAGTATGAAAGTTCAAAAAATGAAAAAATAAAAAATAAATGTGAAAAATTCATGTCGACCTTTTCATGTGTTGACATTTGCCATGTCGACCTAGTGACCATGTTAACCTAGTGACCATGTCAACCTAATGCATGTTGACCAATAGTGGTCAACCTAATGAGTGTCGACCGTTTTCACACAGCGGCCGATCGGTATGAACTGCGCATGCCAGAGATGCAATCGGCATCTCTGCCCAGCGATCTCCTCTGCCTAATTGACAGGCAGAGGCATTCGCTGGGCGGGAGGGGGCGGTCCGGCGGCATTGGGGCGCCGTTTTGGGGGCGCGGTCCGGGCAATGCAGGTGTGTCCGGACAGTGTGGGGGGTGGGCCACGGCGGCTGCATAACATCACACGCAGCCGCTGCGACCCGGAGAGTGATGGGTAGCTCCCTGGCAGCAGGAGCTGTGCTGGTAGGGAGCTCTCTTCAGGTACAAAGCATCGCCGCCGTGCGATGAATTTGTACCTGTGTGGGGAGGGGCAGAGCCAGACATGCGGGGTGGACTAGCCCTGTGCTGGGTGTCCCCCCGCATGTCTGTAAAAGTGATCGTAGATATGCTAAATTGTACGAATTACCCCCAATGTGTATGTACTATGGGGGTAATTCAGACCTGATAGTAGCAGCAAAGTTGTTAGCTGCAAAACCACTGCAGGCAGAGGCGGACCGGCTATATGGCTGCCAGGGAAGTTTCCCGGTAGGCCGCGCACCCGTGGGGCCTGTTTTGTTTGAGGACATGTGGTCCTATTTATAGACATAATGAATAAGCTGCAAAATAATTTGCATATATGAAAATTACTTTGCCACTTAGCCTGCTTGGCTGACATATAGGATTGAGTGAATAGTGACTGGCATATGGTTGAGTAATAAGTAAAAAAACATATCTTTTTCTAAAGAATTATATAGTTTCCTAAATTCTAAAGGTGTATCATATAATGCGCTCATAATGTTTACTTTTATTTCCTTTTAACTTCCCCCTTGATGTTGGACATGCCCACTCTCTGGAAAGTCTTGGGGGGAGGGTGCTGCTGTCATGGCCCATGGTTAGACCGTACACCTGCCCATGTCGGGCCACTAGAACAAATTTTCCCAAGGCCGCTTTTTGTTTCCAATCCGCCCCTGACTGCAGGTGGGGCAGATATAAGATGAGAGAGTTAGATTTGGGTGGGTTAAATTGTTGCTGTGCAGAGTAAATACTGCCTGCTTTATTTTTACACTGCAATTTAGATTTCACTTTGAACACACCCCACCCAAATCTAACTCTCTGCACGTTATATCTGCCCCACCTGCAGTGCACATGGTTTTGCCCAACTGCTAACAAATTTGCTGCTACAATCAGGTCTGAATTACCCTCTATATAATTTGTCCGGGAGTTCAAGGGAAATCAATGACAACACTGCACCGTTTGCAAGTCATCTAGTGTGTACCCAGCATTAAAGATGGCCAGAATGAAATGTTACAGATCATCTTTAGACACGACATACAGTAATGTCTACCATGTATCCAGCATTACATCACACACAGCCGATCAGTTCGAAAAAATATAGGCGGCTACCATAGTTTCTGCGTCCACGCTCTAATTGCGTTGCGATCACAATTAGAGCGTGATCGCAGTGGGTAGCATGCTGGGCTAGAAAGCAGAATCTGCAATCCTTACTGAATAAGGTCCTTAGTTTTATTCTATTACTGTTGTTTACAAGGGTTGGATATATGTGACCGGCGGTCAGGAGACCGCCGGTCACAATACAGGCGGCGGGATCCCGGCTGCGAGATGCCCGACGGGAGCAAGCGCAACAAAGACCCTTGAAGGCTCTCTGCACTCGCCATGCATGCTGTGTTGTGGACACCCACGAGTGGGAATAGTCCCTGTTGGTCAACATGCCGACTGGCAGGATTTTGAGCGGGCTGGATGTAGTGGTCGGTATTGTGACCGGCATAACTACATCCCATTTGCAATTGTAAAGTGCAACCGAATGTGCTGCGCTATATAAGAAACGTATTATTAATAATAATAGAATATCAGTAAATCTGGGCTACAAAAATGTAAAGGGTCCTTGACCAATACACTTTTTCTTTGTGATTAAATATGTCAATATAAAAGGTGATGTACTGTATTGCCTCTAATAAACCGTCTGCTATCATTTGTGATGTGTACTCACACATACAGTAGTCACAACCTGGTTTCCCAAATCTGCATCTCAGCAACTGCTGTGGTATTCTGGCTGGCAAGGCCTGCTGGTATATGTAGTTCCACAACTGCTAGGAAGCCACAGGTAGCCCAAGCCTGGTCTACACTGTGGCACAGAAACACGTTTACGACAACTTCAGGAGAAGTAAGGCTGGGAAATAACTATTTACTGATCTGAGGTAACTCACATATTATTACACAGGCGACTGTAACAGGCCGATGTGACGAGGGCTTATTCCCTGCTTCGCTGTCACCTCTTTGTTAGTCTGTGCAGCAAGGCACACTCTGTTCCTTTTCCAGCAGATGACACAATTATTTGCTGTGGCACATTTTGCAACACAGCAAATTATATGCAGGGCTCAGCAAACAGTATGAACTCATCCCCATTCAGAGGAGATTTTAGATATGGGAATGGCAGATAACAGGGACATGTGCAGAGGCTAGAACTGTAGAGTTCCTCATAATGCAATTGCTGGATGAACAGCATCAATTACCACATCTCAAAATATACAAGATGCACATAGGGACCGATTCTGCAAGTAACGATGCACCTGGTACACACCATGTGTCACTGCAAGGGGTGCAAATATGTTTGTTTAATACAGTACAAATACTGGCTGCTTTTGCATGTAGCCCACAAATGCTGGACTGCATTCATTTTACACTGCAATGTAGATTTCAGCTAGGACACGGCCCTCCCACATCTATAGCTCTCTGCACATTTTCAGTCTGCTCCACCTGCAGTGCGACATGACTTGCCCAGGTACAAAGTTACTCGCTTTTATTTTTTTTGCTTTGCTCCCAACTCAGAATCATCCCCATAATGCATAGCTGTTCCATGGGACACGTCATTAATACAGTATATGACAGAAAAATGGATGGAGGCCAGAGTCTACTTACAGTGAATGAATAAGTCTACTTACAGTGAATGGTCTAGTTTAGCCTTGACAGTTTTATGTAATGTGCTCATGTACAGGTTTTTTTCCATGTATAGTATTCAACTTACAGTAACTTTGTTTTGTATAATGAATACAGGGAGATCATATATTTAATTACATATCACCATGGTCCAACAGTAGCATAAAATGAATGGTCATTGCTGGGTCACTGGGCTTCAGACTGGGATGGCTGCATCTGATTTGAGGGTGCAATGGCCGGTATCCGTATGATAGATCTACACTGTCAATAGGTCGACAGGTTCAAAAGGTCAACACACAAATAATGGTCGACACATGTTTTTTGTGGTTTTCATACGTTTTTCCAACATTTGCTTGATGGACTACACATGGACTACTACTGGGAATAGTCACTGGCGTTTCTATAATGGGTGCAGTGTGTGCAGTGCACACGGGTCCCTGAGTCCAGAGGCGGCCCCCACCGCACACTCTGCACCCATTTTTAAAATACTCACCCCTCCGAAGTCCAGCGCCGGCATCCGCAGCGCTATTAGAACACCGTGAAAATGGCTCAGCGGCCATTTTCACGGAGTTCTGCGCATGCGCAGTAGAGAAATCTCAGGGAAAATGGCCGCCGCGCCATTTTCCCGGAGATCTGCGGATGCGCAGTAGAGTCTGAGCCCTCTAGTGCTCAGACTCTACAGAGCTCCGGACAGAGAGGAGGGGGCTCGAATGGAGGAGGCTGAACACAGGCCTCCTCCTCTCTTAAAACGCCCCTGGGAATAGTAACTTGTGGCCAGCGAAGCATCTACTGATGATGGTGACAGAACATGTACTATACAAGATTTTGCCCAAAAAACTTTGTGTTGACCACAGTCATGTTAAGCCAGCATAGGGCAAGGCCGCCCAGCATGTGTGAGGCCGCCTCCCGATGCATCTGCAATCTAATAGCGGACGCATCGGGACTAAGGTTGACCCCTGCTTGCTCTGTCAGGAGGTCGGCAGCCATTTTTTTGTTCGGAGTGGCTGCATGTGATATCACACAGCCACCCCGAAAACAGGCCCTGCCCGTCCCCGTACGCCCTGCCCCCCCCCCCCTCCCCACCCACAACACTGCGTCGCCACCCTGCAAACGCCAGCCGCTGTCAATGACATTGTGATCGCATCCATCGGGGACTTGGGATGGTTTTTTTGTTGCAAAGGAATTAGCATAAAATCCCACATAAAACGTAACGATGCATAGTGCAGAGCACTTGTAATTATTTTAATATAGGTTACTGAAATCTGATCTCAGTGCATCAAAATAACAAAAACTCACTTTACTCTATGTAGTTTATATGGTCAAAGAATTTGTGCGAGCCCCACACACAAATGATGAAAAAGGAATTTATTGTTACCTGAGATTGGATATATCATTAGAAATAGATGTAATGTTATTATAGGACACATCCAGCACCTGCAGATATGGTAGTTGAAACAACCTACAAAACAACAAAAAACAAAAAAGGACTATATATAAATTATCATTTTCAAAATGAATTAATTTATGAATAAACCAATTTGTGGCTCTCAATGTTTGACAGGATATACTCCAACACGGTGGTTCCCAAACGTTTTGAATCACAGTTTCCTAGAGTATCACTGTTCACAATAGGAAAAGGTCCTTATTAAGAAATTTAGAAAAAAAAAAGATGAAATTCAGAAAACTGTGTATATTTGTCATCCTTACGCTCAGTTATGTGGTGAGAGCACTGACGTATCTATAATGGGTGCAATGTGGCACGGGCCCCAGAGTCCAGGAGGGGCCACACACCACACACCCTGTGCCCATTTAATTATACTTACTGCTCTGTTGGCTTGGCGCTGTTTGCCGAGCTGCACAAACCTCTTGGCAAATGGCCGCCATTGCCATTTTCCTGTCATTCGCGAATGTGCAATACAGATGTCCCTGGGAATGCAGCGCAGGTGCCATGTTCCCAGAGACAAGCGCATGCGCAGTAGACTCTGGCGTAATCCCAGAGGCTACTGCAACGCCGGAGAGGAGGAGGCTCAATCGGAGACTGCACACGGGCCCCCTCCTCTCTTAAAGTGTCTTTGGGTGAGGGACAGGAGTCACTTCTGTTTGTCCACATTATGATTGGAAGCCACAAGCACTGGTTTTGCTTATTTGGTCCATGACCACCAACCTAGGGCACACTTACAAGTTCCCCAAGGCACCCCGGGGTTCCATGGCACCCAGTTTGGGAACCACTGCTCCATCGGAATGATGGAATAAGTTTTAGACAAAATTATTTTGTAATATAATTTTTTTTTTTATCTTATTTTAACTAAACTCTTATTTCATGTATGCTGGCATACATCACAGTAAGACAAATACCAACAAAAATACATATATTTTATATACAAGTTATAATAAAAGTAATACAATACATGAAAGATATTTCTGTTACAGATCAAATATTTTAGAATAAAAATGGAAACAATGAATATACCTGAGAGCCACCCTACAGTGAAACTTTTAAGTGCTTTTGCTTTACATATCCAAAAGGTCTCTCTCTCTCTCTCTATACATATATATACACGTCAAATCACATGAACGTAGCACTGTGGGGCTAAGCTAATGCATTAGCAGCTGAAGCGGTTGTCGCAGCCACTGCTGATAACTTATTCAAAAGAAGCAGGAGGCATCTTGTGTAAATAGACGACTCTCGCAGGCTTCTGTGACAAGCTGTTGCATCTAAGGAGTCAGCATTGGATAACATGCGTGAACATCAGCTATCTGAGTAACCTGAAGGGGGTTTACGCTGCCGGGACCAGGAAAGTGTGAGTTGGATGCTGTCAGAACTATTCAGACCCCAGAAAGCTTAGAGGAATCAGTATGATGTTCAAGGAAGTAACTGGGTTTGGATCAAAGGGAGAGAGGGCGCAAGTACTATGTGCAACATATCTAATTGGGAATGGAGTATCTTTGTGCTAGCAGAGGAGTTTCTTTATACCACACAAACCATATTGAACCCATCAAATGTACACAATGGTGGTCATTCCGCGTTGATCGCTCGCTAGTAGTTTTTAGCAGCCGTGCAAACGCTATGCCGCCGCCCACTGGGAGTGTATTTTAGCTTAGCAGAAGTACTAACGACAGGATTGCAGAGCGGCTACAAAGTTTTTTTGTGCAGTTTTAGAGTAGCTCAAAACCTACTCAGCGCTTGCGATCGCTTCAGGACTATTCAGTTCCTGTTTTGACGTCACAAACACGCCCTACGTTCGCCCAGCCACGCCTGCATTTTTCCTGGCACGCCTGCGTTTTTCCGAACACTCCCTGAAAACAGTCAGTTGTCACCCAGAAACGCCCACTTCGTGTCAATCACTCTGCGGTCAGCAGTGCGACTGAAAAGCTTCGCTAGACCCTGTGTGAACCTACATCGTTCGTTGTAATAGTACGTCGCGCGTGCATATTGTTCCGCATACGCATGTGCAGAAGTGCCGTTTTTTTTGCCTCATCGCTGCACAGCGAACGAATGCAGCTAGCGATCAACTCGGAATGACCCCCAATGCTTCAAGCTATCAGATCCTTTTGTAAGTCTAGTAATGATGTGGCCGCCATACCCAGCAGGAAGGGAGGACAAAGAACAAAACGACATGATGAAAGTTCTGATCTTCTTCAGTTTGTGGACACCATATGGGATCTCCTTGATTGGGTTGTTTCTCAGTTTAAGTGACTCCAAATGTTCAAGCTTGTATACCTGAAACATGAGCCAATATTCATTTCTAACAGGAAGGTTGAAAGATTTGGCATGAGCGACTGAACAATTGGCCTGGAGTGAAAAGAACATACTGTACAGCCCATCTAGCGCCGTCTCATCCTAAATTGGCCCACACAAACCCTAAGTCAGATGGTAACAAAATAGCCTTACCTGTCAAAAAGGGTACTAATATAAACTATAATATTTTGTTTTAAACTGTTAGTAATAATGAGATATCATTCTAAATTATACATGATTTAATGCTAATAATTGTTTGATTACTATATAAGTTATCTCTTGTCACAGATGTATAGGGCCATAATGTATAATTATAATGTATAGGGCCATAATGTATAATTATAATGTATAGGGCAGTGGTTGCCAAACTTTTTTAAATCACGGAGTATCAGAATTTTTTTCACGGCACCCCAGGCCAAAAGTTTTTTATTGAGAGATTTAGAATAAATATTAAATGAAGTAAATTGTGTTTATATGTCATCCTTAGGTTCAATTGTGTGGTTTGGGACAGGAATTGCTTCTGTTTGTCCACATAGTATATGACTGGCAGCCACCAGCACTGGTTTTGCCTATTACATTGACCATAAATAATTTTAATTGGTCCTGGATCACCAATCCAAGGCACCCCTGCAAGTGTCCTGAGGCACCCCAGGGAGACACGGCACACAGTTTGGTAACCACTGGTATAGGGCCATAAAAAGTAAAGAACTTTTATATCACATATACTAGTTATATCTACTGAACTGCATATGCCCTAACGCAACATTTTTTAAGGGCATTATTGCTTCCTTCTGTAGTTTTCACTAAATCCTTTATATAATCCAGGTACAGTTATTTATTCTGGTGCCCTTGAATATGACACAAATCACACTGTGTATTCATTTGAGTTAATGCACTAAGCAGAAGGGGAAATACTGGCTGCCTGATATAAAGGGATTTATGGAAAACACAAAAGGAACCCAGACATATAATGCAATGTATTTAGCTAATTGTTCATCACTACCTCCATCCAGCAGTACTACAGAAAGGCCACATTTTATACCAATAGTTACGTCTGCACCTTACCTCTGTGGGAAATTGCCAGAATTCATTAAAAGACAAGTTCAGGTAAAATAAAGTGTTACGTAGCGGGGTCAGGTCTGGAAGTTTGGATATAAAATAGGCCTAAAAAAAGAATAATGTGTTATAGTAGTTTATAATGAGTGGACATGTAACTAATTAGTATAGACGGCAACAAATAATATTTACAAAGTTGTCAAAGTGCTAAGGTATAATTTACAGCATAATATCTTTAGAGAAGTTCATATATTTAAGATACTTTTACCCTAGGGGGTCAGTTGCTAAATAAATACCTTATTATTTGGTTTGAAAGATGATTTCTCCAATAAATTGTATCATATTGAAGGCTGATTTTCAATACAAAAGTTTACTCCAGTTCAAAGGTCTCATGCATAAACATGTGCAATAGATATATACATGCGTATTAGAGCCCCAGAGCCAGATTACAGTATGGCTAGAGCTGAGTAAATGGCTAATAGGGAGTGTTGGATGCTGGTAAGGGAAGGAGTGGGAGTGGGGTAGTGAAGGATTAGTAAAGATGTGTAGTAGGTATAGGGGCTAGGGGGCTATGGTGGGCAACCTCATTCTACATATTAAAGAAAGAATAAATATTTGGGAATTATAATCAGAGATCTGGAAGTCCTTGTATCATGGAACTCAAAGCTGTAATGCCGGAATGGTCTCAGAAGTGAGAGGAGGCATGAGGCAGTGGGGGTAATTCAGAGTTGATCGCAGCAGCAAATTTCTTAGCAGTTGGGCAAAACCATGTGCACTGCAGGGGGGGCAGATATAACATGTGAAGAGAGATTTAGATTTGGGTGGGGTGTGTTCCAACTGAAATCTAAATTGCAGTGTAAAAATAAAGCAGCCAGTATTTACCCTGCACAGAAACAAAATAACCCACCCAAATCTAACTCTCTCTGCACATGTTATATCTGCCTCCACTGCAGTGCACATGGTTTTGCCCAACTGCTAACAAAGTTCCTGCTGCGATCAACTCAGAATTACCCCCAGTGTGTAGAAGTTGAGGGAGATGCATATATGTCTTCCTCATAAACTGGCTAAGAGTTAGCAGAACTGATAACATGAGGGGTAATTCTGAGTTGATCGCAGCAGCAAGTTTGTTAGCAATTGGGCAAAACCATGGCCCTCATTCCGAGTTGTTCGCTCGGTATTTTTCATCGCATCGCAGTGAAAATCCGCTTAGTACGCATGCGCAATGTTCGCACTGCGACTGCGCCAAGTAACTTTACTATGAAGATAGTATTTTTACTCACGGCTTTTTCTTCGCTCCGGCGATCGTAATGTGATTGACAGGAAATGGGTGTTACTGGGCGGATACACGGCGTTTCAGGGGCGTGTGGCTGAAAACGCTACCGTTTCCGGAAAAAACGCAGGAGTGGCCGGGGAAACGGTGGGAGTGCCTGGGCGAACGCTGGGTGTGTTTGTGACGTCAACCAGGAACGACAAGCACTGAAATGATCGCACAGGCAGAGTAAGTCTGGAGCTACTCTGAAACTGCTAACTCGTTTGTAATCGCAATATTGCGCGTACGTCGGTCGCAATTTTAAGAAGCTAAGATTCACTCCCAGTAGGCGGCGGCTTAGCGTGTGTAACTCTGCTACATTCGCCTTGCGAGCGAACAACTCGGAATGAGGGCCCATGTGCACTGCAGGGGTGGGCAGATATAACATTTGCAGAGAGAGTTAGATTTGGGTGGGTTATTATTTTGTTTCTGTGCAGGGTAAATACTGGCTGCTTTATTTTTACACTGCAATTTAGATTTCAGTTGGAACACACCCCACCCAAATCTAACCCTCTCTGCACATGTTACATCTGCTCCACCTGCAGTGCACATGGGGGGTCATTCCGAGTTGTTCGCTCGCAAGCTGCTTTTAGCAGCTTTGCACACGCTAAGCCGCCGCCTACTGGGAGTGAATCTTAGCTTATCAAAATTGCTAACGAAAGATTAGCAGAATTGCGAATAGACACTTCTTAGCAGTTTCTGAGTAGCTCCACACTTACTCGGCATCTGCGATCAGTTCAGTCAGTGTCGTTCCTGGTTTGACGTCACAAACACTCCCAGCGTTCGCCCAGACACTCCTCCGTTTCTCCAGCCACTCCCGCGTTTTTCCCAGAAACGGTAGCGTTTTTTCACACACACCCATAAAACGGCCAGTTTCCGCCCAGAAACACCCACTTCCTGTCAATCACATTACGATCACCAGAACGAATAAAAAACCTTGTAATGCCGTGAGTAAAATTCCTAACTGCATAGCAAATTTACTTGGCGCAGTCGCACTGCGGACATTGCGCATGCGCATTAGCGACTAATCACTCCGTTGCGAGAAAAAAATAACGAGCGAACAACTCGGAATGATCCCCATGGTTTTGCCCAACTGCTAACAAATTTGCTGCTGCGATCAACTCAGAATTAGGCCCATGGTGCTGGACTGGTAGAGTAAAGATGACCACTGGCAGGCAGAGGAATGGAGACAATTAGTCAAAATTAAGCTTGGGATAAATGGACCGGATAGGTCCTAGAGGCAATGGTCTACTGGGCTTGGCAATAACTGATTCAGCCAGGCTTGGTCGTAATAAATCCGTCTGGAAACAAGGACACTGGTGATAAGAGAAATGGCTGGTATCAGAGATATTAGACAAGCAAGACTGGACAACAGTGGAACTGTCTGGAAACAGACAATAGCTAAGCTAGACTTGGCAATAGCAGAACTGACTGGTACCGAGGATACTAGGCAGAAGGCACTCTGTAGACTAACAGCAGACAGCGATGCAGGAGCCTAATAACGTGGCTGGAAGCAGTGGCAGCATGTAGATCGTGTGTCCCTGACACCCGCACAGACCCACAGCCTCAACGAACAGCGGAGAGGTAAGACTGCGGCCCCCTGACCACTGGTACACGATTCCTTGGGAGGAGCTGTCTAGAAAAGTATTTTTTTTATAAACAGGAACCAGAGTTCCCACGTCTGGTTACATTTATAGGTTTCGTTATTTAGGTAAGTGGTAATTTTCCATGGCCACTGTATGCTATTATTTACAGTGCAGTAGGGGTAAGTATTTACATTTCTTAGTGTTCTCGATGGCTTCAAAATAAGCACTTAGCTGCATTTAGGATTAGGACAGCCATTTTTGTTATTTGTGATTCCCTTTATTGGTAGCTCCAAGAGGATAGGGCATTTTATACCACAAAGCTGACATAGTGGGACAGGCCAACAAAAAGTGGAGGAAGGAGGTAAAGTGTATGCAATAGGAGAGGCCGAGCCATAGATTTTTATTAGTCTGGTGGGCACCATGCACCATCTGTAGAAGATAATTTACTAAAGTCAAGATAGACGCTTTAGCTGCTATTCTCTGCTTATATTCAATTATTTATGCAAACTCTAAGCTTCTGGATACAGGCCGCCTCCTGACACATCATTCTCTGTACATCGCAGTGTTTCCAGTAAAGAGCCCCATACACTAGAGCTATTATGCCCGATTTCAGCCCGATATATTGGGTGAAACCGGGCATTTTTTAGGTGTCTCTGGTCCGATCCGATGCGCGTTCCCGTGAGCATCGGATCTGATCCTCCAGATTGAATGTGCTGCACATTCAATCAGGTCCGACCCCGGGGGCATGGCTGGGATCGCCCAGGATACATCGGATGCAAAAGGGCAGCATACAATGTATCTTGGCCAATCCTGAACCCCCCCCCCCGGGAGGCTGCTGGGGTGATCACCTGCTATCGCCTCCGACATGCGGTCGGATAAGTGTATGGGGCCCTTTAGGCATCAGCAGCAGCACAAATGACTGAATACACATAAAAGCCAGGACTTCTTACCTTTAGACTGAGACTATTTCCTCCATGTACAAGGCACTCCAACACTGCAAGATCACAGTGTGTTGCTATCATTTTGCTCTGATCCCGATACAATGTTCCAGAGTCTTGCAAACTTTGTGAATTAAAGAACTGATGTATGGAACCATCTCCTTCAAAACGGTAAACAAGAATGTTATACAGTGATGAATATGGTATTTACATGTATTATATAACAGAATAAAATAGCTTGCTACTTTTACTTCTATATAACATTTACATTAAATTACAACCTTATATTGTCTGTTTACAATATGTTATCGTTCATTAAAATTAAGCTAGTTCTGCACTATGAAGACCAACATTTTGCTAACTGAATAAAAATAAGATTTTAAAAATTGTTTCAAAGAACATCTGAGAAAGTTCAAATAAATAATAGAAATTCAGAAACTACATTTTGTAATTACATTGTGATGCAAAAATACATATAGTTACACCGAGGCTGCCCTCAAGGGTTAGAGGGGATGTGGGCTAGCTAGTTGGAACTCTGCATATAGTATGTTCTAGCCAAAAAGCTTGCTGATTTATTTTTAGATTACTGAAAAAGGCGAGAAAGTTAGTACTGCATTAACACCTTAGTACATGCTTGGCGAGATGATGCAGTTGATTTTCCGGTTTATAAAACATAATCCAATTACTCACTTTTAATGAAGAAACAAATTTTATCTGTTTCAGCTTTTCTGCTCTGCAAGTCATTAACCTGTTCCTGGGTATGTTTGATGCTCACAGCACCCCACGGTCTTCCATTGTAGATAGTTCTGAAAATAAGAATTTACTTACCGATAATTCTATTTCTCGTAGTCCGTAGTGGATGCTGGGGACTCCGTCAGGACCATGGGGATTAGCGGCTCCGCAGGAGACAGGGCACAAAAGTAAAAGCTTTAGGATCAGGTGGTGTGCACTGGCTCCTCCCCCCATGACCCTCCTCCAAGCCTCAGTTAGGATACTGTGCCCGGACGAGCGTACACAATAAGGAAGGATTTTGAATCCCGGGTAAGACTCATACCAGCCACACCAATCACACTGTACAACCTGTGATCTGAACCCAGTTAACAGCATGATAACAGCGGAGCCTCTGAAAAGATGGCTCACAACAATAATAACCCGATTTTTGTAACAATAACTATGTACAAGTATTGCAGACAATCCGCACTTGGGATGGGTGCCCAGCATCCACTACGGACTACGAGAAATAGAATTATCGGTAAGTAAATTCTTATTTTCTCTGACGTCCTAAGTGGATGCTGGGGACTCCGTCAGGACCATGGGGATTATACCAAAGCTCCCAAACGGGCGGGAGAGTGCGGATGACTCTGCAGCACCGAATGAGAGAACTCCAGGTCCTCCTCAGCCAGGGTGTGCCCCTGACCAAGTAGCAGCTCGGCAAAGTTGTAAAGCCGAGACCCCTCGGGCAGCCGCCCAAGATGAGCCCACCTTCCTTGTGGAATGGGCATTTACATATTTTGGCTGTGGCAGGCCTGCCACAGAATGTGCAAGCTGAATTGTACTACACATCCAACTAGCAATCGTCTGCTTAGAAGCAAGAGCACCCAGTTTGTTGGGTGCATACAGGATAACAGCAAGTCAGTTTTCCTGACTCCAGCCGTCCTGGAAACCTATATTTTCAGGGCCCTGACAACATCTAGCAACTTGGAGTCCTCCAAGTCCCTAGTAGCCGCAGGTACCACAATAAGCTGGTTCAGGTGAAACGCTGACACCACCTTATGGAGAAACTGGGGACGAGTCCGCAGCTCTGCCCTGTCCGAATGGACAATCAGATATGGGCTTTTGTGAGACAAAGCCGCCAATTCTGACACTCGCCTGGCCGAGGCCAGGGCCAACATCATGGTCACTTTCCATGTGAAATATTTCAAATCCACAGATTTGAGCGGTTTAAACCAATGTGTTTTGAGGAATCCCAGAACTACGTTGAGATCCCACAGTGCCACTGGAGGCACAAAAGGGGGTTGTATATGCAGTACTCCCTTGACAAACTTCTGGACTTCAGGAACTGAAGCCAATTCTTTCTGGAAGAAAATCGACAGGGCCGAAATTTGAACCTTAATGGACCCCAATTTGAGGCCCATAGACACTCCTGTTTGCAGGAAATGCAGGAATCGACCGAGTTGAAATTTCTTCGTGGGGCCTTCCTGGCCTCACACCACGCAACATATTTTTGCCACATGTGGTGATAATGTTGTGCGGTCACCTCCTTCCTGGCTTTGACCAGGGTAGGAATGACCTCTTCCGGAATGCCTTTTTCCCTTAGGATCCGGCGTTCAACCGCCATGCCGTCAAACGCAGCCGCGGTAAGTCTTGGAACAGACATGGTACTTGCTGAAGCAAGTCCCTTCTTAGCGGCAGAGGCCATGAGTCCTCTGTGAGCATCTCTTGAAGTTCCGGGTACCAAGTCCTTCTTGGCCAATCCGGAGCCACGAGTATAGTTCTTACTCCTCTACGTCTTATAATTCTCAGTACCTTAGGTATGAGAAGCAGAGGAGGGAACACATACACCGACTGGTACACCCACGGTGTTACCAGAACGTCCACAGCTATTGCCTGAGGGTCTCTTGACCTGGCGCAATACCTGTCCAGTTTTTTGTTCAGGCGGGACGCCATCATGTCCACCTTTGGTCTTTCCCAACGGTTCACAATCATGTGGAAGACTTCCCGATGAAGTCCCCACTCTCCCGGGTGGAGGTCGTGCTGAGGAAGTCTGCTTCCCAGTTGTCCACTCCCGGAATGAACACTGCTGACAGTGCTAACACATGATTTTCCGCCCAGCGAAGAATCCTTGCAGTTTCTGCCATTGCCCTCCTGCTTCTTGTGCCGCCCAGTCTGTTTACGTGGGCGACTGCCGTGATATTGTCCCACTGGATCAATACCGGCTGACCTTGAAGCAGAGGTCTTGCTAAGCTTAGAGCATTGTAAATTGCTCTTAGCTCCAGTATATTTATGTGGAGAGAAGTCTCCAGACTTGATCACACTCCCTGGAAATTTTTTCCTTGTGTGACTGCTCCCCAGCCGTTCAGGCTGGCATCCGTGGTCACCAGGACCCAGTCCTGAATGCCGAATCTGTGGCCCTTTAGTAGATGAGCACTCTGCAGCCACCACAGAAGAGACACCCTTGTCCTTGGAGACAGGGTTATCCGCTGATGCATCTGAAGATGCGATCCGGACCATTTTTCCAGCAGATCCCACTGAAAAGTTCTTGCGTGAAATCTGCCGAATGGAATCGCTTCGTAAGAAGCCACCATTTTTCCCAGGACCCTTGTGCAATGATGCACTGACACTTTTCCTGGTTTTAGGAGGTTCCTGACTAGCTCGGATAACTCCCTGGCTTTCTCCTCCGGGAGAAACACCTTTTTCTGAACTGTGTCCAGAATCATCCCTAGGAACAGCAGACGTGTCGTCGGAGACAGCTGCGATTTTGGAATATTTAGAATCCACCCGTGCTGTCGTAGAACTACTTGAGATAGTGCTACTCCGACCTCCAACTGTTCTCTGGACCTTGCCCTTATCAGGAGATCGTCCAAGTAAGGGATAATTAAGACGCCTTTTCTTTGAAGAAGAATCATCATTTCGGCCATTACCTTGGTAAAGACCCGGGGTGCCGTGGACAATCCAAACGGCAGCGTCTGAAACTGATAGTGACAGTTTTGTACCACGAACCTGAGGTACCCTTGGTGAGAAGGGCAAATTGGGACATGGAGGTAAGCATCCTTGATGTCCAGGGACACCATATAGTCCCCTTCTTCCTGGTTCGCTATCACTGCTCTGAGTGACTCCATCTTGATTTGAACCTTTGTATGTAAGCGTTCAAATATTTCAGATTTAGAATAGGTCTCACCGAGCCGTCTGGCTTCAGTACCACAATATAGTGTGGAATAATACCCCTTTCCTTGTTGTAGGAGGGGTACTTTGATTATCACCTGCTGGGAATACAGCTTGTGAATTGTTTCCAATACTGCCTCCCTGTCGGAGGGAGACGTTGGTAAAGCAGACTTCAGGAACCTGCGAGGGGGAGACGTCTCGAACTTCCAATCTGTACCCCTGGGATACTACTTGTAGGATCCAGGGGTCCACTTGCGAGTGAGCCCACTGCGCGCTGAAACTCTTGAGACGACCCCCCACCGCAGCTGAGTCCGCTTGTACGGCCCCAGCGTCATGCTGAGGACTTGGCAAAAGCGGTGGAGGGCTTCTGTTCCTGGGAATGGGCTGCCTGCTGCAGTCTTCTTCCCTTTCCTCTATCCCTGGGCAGATATGACTGGCCTTTTGCCTGCTTGCCCTTATGGGGACGAAAGGACTGAGGCTGAAAAGACGGTGTCTTTTTCTGCTGAGATGTGACTTGGGGTAAAAAAGGTGGATTTTCCAGCTGTTGCTGTGGCCACCAGGTCCGATGGACCGACCCCAAATAACTCCTCCCCTTTATACGGCAATACTTCCATGTGCCGTTTGGAATCTGCATCACCTGACCACTGTCGTGTCCATAAACATCTTCTGGCAGATATGGACATCGCACTTTCTCTTGATGCCAGAGTGCAAATATCCCTCTGTGCATCTCGCATATATAGAAATGCATCCTTTAAATGCTCTATAGTCAATAAAATACTGTCCCTGTCAAGGGTATCAATATTTTCAGTCAGGGAATCCGACCAAGCCACCCCAGCGCTGCACATCCAGGCTGAGGCGATCGCTGGTCGCAGTATAACACCAGTATGTGTGTATATACTTTTTAGGATATTTTCCAGCCTCCTATCAGCTGGCTCCTTGAGGGCGGCCGTATCTGGAGACGGTAACGCCACTTGTTTTGATAAGCGTGTGAGCGCCTTATCCACCCTAAGGGGTGTTTCCCAACGCGCCCTAACTTCTGGCGGGAAAGGGTATAACGCCAATAATTTTCTATCGGGGAAAACCCACGCATCATCACACACTTCATTTAATTTATCTGATTCAGGAAAAACTACAGGTAGTTTTTTCACACCCCACATAATAACCTCTTTTGTGGTACTTGTAGTATCAGAAATATGTAACACCTCCTTCATTGCCCTTAACATGTAACGTGTGGCCCAAATGGAAAATACGTTTGTTTCTTCACCGTCGACACTGGAGTCTGTGTCTGTGTCGACCGACTGAGGTAAATGGGCGTTTTAAAGCCCCTGACGGTGTTTGAGACGCCTGGACAGGTACTAATTGGTTTGCCGGCCGTCTCATGTCATCAACCGACCTTGCAGCGTGTTGACATTATCACGTAATTCCCTAAATAAGCCATCCATTCCGGTGTCGACTCCCTAGAGAGTGACATCACCATTACAGGCAATTGCTCCGCCTCCTCACCAACATCGTCCTCATACATGTCGACACACACGTACCGACACACAGCACACACACAGGGAATGCTCTGATAGAGGACAGGACCCTTTGGGGAGACAGAGGGAGAGTTTGCCAGCACACACCAAAACGCTATAATTATACAGGGACAACCTTTATATAAGTGTTTTTCCCTTATAGCATCTTAATATATATAATCATATCGCCAAATAAGTGCCCCCCCTCTCTGTTTTAACCCTGTTTCTGTAGTGCAGTGCAGGGGAGAGCCTGGGAGCCTTCCCACCAGCATTTCTGTGAGGGAAAATGGCGCTGTGTGCTGAGGAGAATAGGCTCCGCCCCCTTTTCGGCGGGCTTCTTCTCCCGTTTTTCTGAGACCTGGCAGGGGTTAAATACATCCATATAGCCCCAGGGGCTATATGTGATGTATCTTTTAGCCAGTATAGGTATTTCATTGCTGCCCAGGGCGCCCCCCCCAGCGCCCTGCACCCTCAGTGACCGCTGGTGTGAAGTGTGCTGACAACAATGGCGCACAGCTGCAGTGCTGTGCGCTACCTCATGAAGACTGAAAAGTCTTCTGCCGCCGGTTTCTGGACCTCTTCACTCTTCGGCATCTGCAAGGGGGTCGGCGGCGCGGCTCTGGGACCGGACTCCATGGCTGGGCCTGTGTTCGATCCCTCTGGAGCTAATGGTGTCCAGTAGCCTAAGAAGCCAATCCATCCTGCACGCAGGTGAGTTCACTTCTCTCCCCTAAGTCCCTCGTAGCAGTGAGCCTGTTGCCAGCAGGACTCACTGAAAATAAAAAACCTAACAAAACTTTTACTCTAAGCAGCTCTTTAGGAGAGCCACCTAGATTGCACCCTTCTCGGCCGGGCACAAAAATCTAACTGAGGCTTGGAGGAGGGTCATGGGGGGAGGAGCCAGTGCACACCACCTGATCCTAAAGCTTTTACTTTTGTGCCCTGTCTCCTGCGGAGCCGCTAATCCCCATGGTCCTGACGGAGTCCCCAGCATCCACTTAGGACGTCAGAGAAATGCGGTTGTTTCTGCCAATCTTTCAATTAGAGGTTAGAATATATGCCATTATACCCAAGCCATTCTACTGCTTTCTCTGCAAAATGAAATTAGGAGCAGGGTGCTGTGATCACCGCAGGTACAAAGTTACATTATCCTTTTTTGTTAATGCAATTTTCTGATTATTATCATAGGGCCTAATTCAGTATGAATCGTTATTCTGAGAATTTGCAGTTGTCTGTGAGTAGAAAGGCGCCGCTCTGACAGGAAGAAAAAATGCCCCGTGCAAGTTTGCAAATGAATCGCAGATCACTATCCATTCGCAGATGCATATGCAATTTCCGGAACATCGAAGATTGTTAGCCGTCTGAGCAAATGTAAGTAGGTCTGAGGCTGCAACTAATCTGTGACTGAGACGGCCTGGAATTGGTCTGCGCTGGCGTCAGAGACCATCCCCAAAAACACCTGGGCACGCCTGCGTTCTGACACACCCAGAAAACGGCAGGTTTCCGCTCAGAAACGCCGGCTTCCTGTCAGTCACACAGCGGCTACATTGCGATTACAAACTGTACGCATTTTTTTTTTGCTATTACACCAAGCGCGTGCGCAATGCGTATGCTACACATGTGCAGTCATTCAATTTGCCAATTCTCTGAATAGCAATCCATGCTGACTTAGGCTCATAGGGGGGTCATTCCGAGTTGATCACTACATAGCAACTTTTTGCAACGCTGCTATCAGATAGTCGCCACCTATGGGGGAATGTATTTACGCTTTGCAAGTGTGCAAACACCTTTGCAGCCAAGCGGTACAGTTTGTGCAGTTTCTGAGTAGCTCTGGACTTACTGAGCCGCTGCGATCACTTCAGTCTTTTTAGTCCCAGGATTGACGTCAGACACCAGCCCTGCAAACGCTTGAACACGCCTACGTTTTCCTAACACTCCCAGAAAACGGTCAGTTGACACCCATAAACGCCCTCTTCCTGTCAATCACCTTGCGACCGACTATGCGAATGGATTCTTTGTTAAATCCATCGCCCAGCACCGATCCTCTTTGTACCCGTACGACGTGCCTGCGCATTGCGGTCCATACGCATGCGCAGTTTTGCCTAGTTTTAACCTAATCGCAGTGCTGCAAAAAGTTGCTAGCAAGCGATCACTTCGGAATGACCCCCATAGTTCGGTGTAATGTGTTGATATTTTTGCTTTACAGCTCCCTTTACAGTAAAATGTCAATCGACAAGAAGAGGGAAAGCTAGTGATTGAGTAATTGGTCAATTTCCAAAATGTTGTAATTTCTTTTTAAATAGGAATAAAATTAATGTCACAAAATTAATTATTCTAACATTTGTTTTCTTGTTGGTAAAGGTCTAGAGAATCTTTAGATGATGTACAGTTGATCTATTTGTAGACGTATCACGTGCAACTATTTTTTTTATGATGAGTTGTGAGCACCCCACGTACGTACTTACGTGATTTTTACCCACCTACCTATTAAAGGGTTAATGTACAGACAAACACCACATAGTATAATAACAAAAAGAAAGAGTCACTAACCTATATTTGGTATACATTCCACCCCTCCCTCTTTTATACGTGCTAGCTGTTGTTCTGTTAAGGAAAAAAAATAATAATAATTAATAGCACATTTTACAGAGTAAACATTATCATTCTACAGTGGTAACATTTACATATTCTGTTCATTAGCACAGTCATGTCTGTATTGGAAAAGTTGTTTAAGGATATTTCCACACACTTTGCTTTATAAACTCTTGGGATCTCTGCCTATCCCCGGTGTAAATGTTTCAGGTACCAACCTGTACTGGGGTCCTCTCATGGAAACAATGCTGGAGAGCCAATGTAAAGGATAGGTCAGATGTACTGATAAACATGACACCCTTCAGTCATCCAATCAGAAGCTGTCATTTATATTGGTAGCCTGATCCCTCCTCACATTTGGCTCTCTAGTAAAGTGCCTCAATAAAGATTAGTAATAGGGCCAACTACAATGGTAAACTAACATGTGCAGCTAGGGGTACTTACAGTACATCTGCAAAATGGCAGCAGAGGGAGCTCATCAATGATATGGTGTGACGTAAACAATGGTTGTGAAAAAAATCCCAAAACATGGAAAATACATTGACACTACCCAGACACACCCTTTATGTGACAAGTAAGATATATTTCTAAAACCATAAGAATCTAAACATTTCACAAACATTTAATTTTTAATGGTTTTACACATACAACAGCATTTGAAATAATTTTAGGTGAGAAATGTATTTTATCCTGCCATGAATATTTATTCAGGCGTTCCCTTATACACAGCAGGTATCTTCTGTCCCTACAGCTGTAATGCAAAGAAACAGACTGGTAATTATAGCTCCTACTCTTCCTCCATCTCTGTGTTTCTCTCTGTGCTGGCTGACCGGTATACATACTAGAGATGAGCGCCTGAAATTTTTCGGGTTTTGTGTTTTGGTTTTGGGTTCGGTTCCGCGGCCGTGTTTTGGGTTCGAACGCGTTTTGGCAAAACCTCACCGAATTTTTTTTGTCGGATTCGGGTGTGTTTTGGATTCGGGTGTTTTTTTCAAAAAACACTAAAAAACAGCTTAAATCATAGAATTTGGGGGTCATTTTGATCCCAAAGTATTATTAACCTCAAAAACCATAATTTACACTCATTTTCAGTCTATTCTGAATACCTCACACCTCACAATATTATTTTTAGTCCTAAAATTTGCACCGAGGTCGCTGTGTGAGTAAGATAAGCGACCCTAGTGGCCGACACAAACACCGGGCCCATCTAGGAGTGGCACTGCAGTGTCACGCAGGATGTCCCTTCCAAAAAACCCTCCCCAAACAGCACATGACGCAAAGAAAAAAAGAGGCGCAATGAGGTAGCTGTGTGAGTAAGATTAGCGACCCTAGTGGCCGACACAAACACCGGGCCCATCTAGGAGTGGCACTGCAGTGTCACGCAGGATGGCCCTTCCAAAAAACCCTCCCCAAACAGCACATGACGCAAAGAAAAAAAGAGGCGCAATGAGGTAGCTGTGTGAGTAAGATTAGCGACCCTAGTGGCCGACACAAACACCGGGCCCATCTAGGAGTGGCACTGCAGTGTCACGCAGGATGGCCCTTCCAAAAAACCCTCCCCAAACAGCACATGACGCAAAGAAAAAAAGAGGCGCAATGAGGTAGCTGTGTGAGTAAGATTAGCGACCCTAGTGGCCGACACAAACACCGGGCCCATCTAGGAGTGGCACTGCAGTGTCACGCAGGATGTCCCTTCCAAAAAACCCTCCCCAATCAGCACATGATGCAAAGAAAAAGAAAAGAAAAAAGAGGTGCAAGATGGAATTGTCCTTGGGCCCTCCCACCCACCCTTATGTTGTATAAACAAAACAGGACATGCACACTTTAACCAACCCATCATTTCAGTGACAGGGTCTGCCACACGACTGTGACTGATATGACGGGTTGGTTTGGACCCCCCCCAAAAAAGAAGCAATTAATCTCTCCTTGCACAAACTGGCTCTACAGAGGCAAGATGTCCACCTCATCTTCACCCTCCGATATATCACCGTGTACATCCCCCTCCTCACAGATTATCAATTCGTCCCCACTGGAATCCACCATCTCAGCTCCCTGTGTACTTTGTGGAGGCAATTGCTGCTGGTCAATGTCTCCGCGGAGGAATTGATTATAATTCATTTTAATGAACATCATCTTCTCCACATTTTCTGGATGTAACCTCGTACGCCGATTGCTGACAAGGTGAGCGGCGGCACTAAACACTCTTTCGGAGTACACACTTGTGGGAGGGCAACTTAGGTAGAATAAAGCCAGTTTGTGCAAGGGCCTCCAAATTGCCTCTTTTTCCTGCCAGTATAAGTACGGACTGTGTGACGTGCCTACTTGGATGCGGTCACTCATATAATCCTCCACCATTCTATCAATGTTGAGAGAATCATATGCAGTGACAGTAGACGACATGTCCGTAATCGTTGTCAGGTCCTTCAGTCCGGACCAGATGTCAGCATCAGCAGTCGCTCCAGACTGCCCTGCATCACCGCCAGCGGGTGGGCTCGGAATTCTGAGCCTTTTCCTCGCACCCCCAGTTGCGGGAGAATGTGAAGGAGGAGATGTTGACAGGTCGCGTTCCGCTTGACTTGACAATTTTGTCACCAGCAGGTCTTTCAACCCCAGCAGACCTGTGTCTGCCGGAAAGAGAGATCCAAGGTAGGCTTTAAATCTAGGATCGAGCACGGTGGCCAAAATGTAGTGCTCTGATTTCAACAGATTGACCACCCGTGAATCCTTGTTAAGCGAATTAAGGGCTGCATCCACAAGTCCCACATGCCTAGCGGAATCGCTCCCTTTTAGCTCCTTCTTCAATGCCTCCAGCTTCTTCTGCAAAAGCCTGATGAGGGGAATGACCTGACTCAGGCTGGCAGTGTCTGAACTGACTTCACGTGTGGCAAGTTCAAAGGGCATCAGAACCTTGCACAACGTTGAAATCATTCTCCACTGCACTTGAGACAGGTGCATTCCACCTACTATATCGTGCTCAATTGTATAGGCTTGAATGGCCTTTTGCTGCTCCTCCAACCTCTGAAGCATATAGAGGGTTGAATTCCACCTCGTTACCACTTCTTGCTTCAGATGATGGCAGGGCAGGTTCAGTAGTTTTTGGTGGTGCTCCAGTCTTCTGTACGTGGTGCCTGTACGCCGAAAGTGTCCTGCAATTTTTCTGGCCACCGACAGCATCTCTTGCACGCCCCTGTCGTTTTTTAAAAAATTCTGCACCACCAAATTCAAGGTATGTGCAAAACATGGGACGTGCTGGAATTTGCCCATATTTAATGCACACACAATATTGCTGGCGTTGTCCGATGCCACAAATCCACAGGAGAGTCCAATTGGGGTAAGCCATTCCGCGATGATCTTCCTCAGTTGCCGTAAGAGGTTTTCAGCTGTGTGCGTATTCTGGAAAGCGGTGATACAAAGCGTAGCCTGCCTAGGAAAGAGTTGGCGTTTGCGAGATGCTGCTACTGGTGCCGCCGCTGCTGTTCTTGCGGCGGGAGTCCATACATCTACCCAGTGGGCACAGTCATATAGTCCTGACCCTGCCCTGCTCCACTTGTCCACATGTCCGTGGTTAAGTGGACATTGGGTACAACTGCATTTTTTAGGACACTGGTGAGTCTTTTTCTGACGTCCGTGTACATTCTCGGTATCGCCTGCCTAGAGAAGTGGAACCTAGATGGTATTTGGTAACGGGGGCACACTGCCTCAATAAATTGTCTAGTTCCCTGTGAACTAACGGCGGATACCGGACGCACGTCTAACACCAACATAGTTGTCAAGGACTCAGTTATCCGCTTTGCAGTAGGATGACTGCTGTGATATTTCATCTTCCTCGCAAAGGACTGTTGAACAGTCAATTGCTTACTGGAAGTAGTACAAGTGGGCTTACGACTTCCCCTCTGGGATGACCATCGACTCCCAGCGGCAACAACAGCAGCGCCAGCAGCAGTAGGCGTTACACGCAAGGATGCATCGGAGGAATCCCAGGCAGGAGAGGACTCGTCAGAATTGCCAGTGACATGGCCTGCAGGACTATTGGCATTCCTGGGGAAGGAGGAAATTGACACTGAGGGAGTTGGTGGGGTGGTTTGCGTGAGCTTGGTTACAAGAGGAAGGGATTTACTGGTCAGTGGACTGCTTCCGCTGTCACCCAAAGTTTTTGAACTTGTCACTGACTTATTATGAATGCGCTGCAGGTGACGTATAAGGGAGGATGTTCCGAGGTGGTTAACGTCCTTACCCCTACTTATTACAGCTTGACAAAGGGAACACACGGCTTGACACCTGTTGTCCGCATTTCTGGTGAAATACCTCCACACCGAAGAGCTGATTTTTTTGGTATTTTCACCTGGCATGTCAACGGCCATATTCCTCCCACGGACAACAGGTGTCTCCCCGGGTGCCTGACTTAAACAAACCACCTCACCATCAGAATCCTCCTGGTCAATTTCCTCCCCAGCGCCAGCAACACCCATATCCTCCTCATCCTGGTGTACTTCAACACTGACATCTTCAATCTGACTATCAGGAACTGGACTGCGGGTGCTCCTTCCAGCACTTGCAGGGGGCGTGCAAATGGTGGAAGGCGCATGCTCTTCACGTCCAGTGTTGGGAAGGTCAGGCATCGCAACCGACACAATTGGACTCTCCTTGTGGATTTGGGATTTCGAAGAATGCACAGTTCTTTGCTGTGCTGCTTTTGCCAGCTTGAGTCTTTTCATTTTTCTAGCGAGAGGCTGAGTGCTTCCATCCTCATGTGAAGCTGAACCACTAGCCATGAACATAGGCCAGGGCCTCAGCCGTTCCTTGCCACTCCGTGTGGTAAATGGCATATTGGCAAGTTTACGCTTCTCCTCCGACAATTTTATTTTAGGTTTTGGAGTCCTTTTTTTACTGATATTTGGTGTTTTGGATTTGACATGCTCTGTACTATGACATTGGGCATCGGCCTTGGCAGACGACGTTGCTGGCATTTCATCGTCTCGGCCATGACTAGTGGCAGCAGCTTCAGCACGAGGTGGAAGTGGATCTTGATCTTTCCCTAATTTTGGAACCTCAACATTTTTGTTCTCCATATTTTAATAGGCACAACTAAAAGGCACCTCAGGTAAACAATGGAGATGGATGGATTGGATACTAGTATACAATTATGGACGGGCTGCCGAGTGCCGACACAGAGGTAGCCACAGCCGTGAACTACCGCACTGTACTGTGTCTGCTGCTAATATATAGACTGGTTGATAAAGAGATAGTATACTCGTAACTAGTATGTATGTATAAAGAAAGAAAAAAAAACCACGGTTAGGTGGTATATACAATTATGGACGGGCTGCCGAGTGCCGACACAGAGGTAGCCACAGCCGTGAACTACCGCACTGTACTGTGTCTGCTGCTAATATATAGACTGGTTGATAAAGAGATAGTATACTCGTAACTAGTATGTATGTATAAAGAAAGAAAAAAAAACCACGGTTAGGTGGTATATACAATTATGGACGGGCTGCCGAGTGCCGACACAGAGGTAGCCACAGCCGTGAACTGCCGCACTGTACTGTGTCTGCTGCTAATATATAGACTGGTTGATAAAGAGATAGTATACTCGTAACTAGTATGTATGTATAAAGAAAGAAAAAAAAACCACGGTTAGGTGGTATATACAATTATGGACGGGCTGCCGAGTGCCGACACAGAGGTAGCCACAGCCGTGAACTACCGCACTGTACTGTGTCTGCTGCTAATATAGACTGGTTGATAAAGAGATAGTATACTCGTAACTAGTATGTATGTATAAAGAAAGAAAAAAAAACCACGGTTAGGTGGTATATACAATTATGGACGGGCTGCCGAGTGCCGACACAGAGGTAGCCACAGCCGCGAACTACCGCACTGTACTGTGTCTGCTGCTAATATAGACTGGTTGATAAAGAGATAGTATACTACTAATATTATATATACTGGTGGTCAGGTCACTGGTCACTAGTCACACTGGCAGTGGCACTCCTGCAGCAAAAGTGTGCACTGTTTAATTTTAATATAATATTATGTACTCCTGGCTCCTGCTATAACCTATAACTGGCACTGCAGTAGTGCTCCCCAGTCTCCCCCACAATTATAAGCTGTGTGAGCTGAGCAGTCAGACAGATATATAATATATATAGATGATGCAGCACACTGGCCTGAACCTGAGCAGTGCACACAGATATGGTATGTGACTGACTGAGTCACTGTGTGTATCGCTTTTTTCAGGCAGAGAACGGATATATTAAATAAACTGCACTGTGTGTCTGGTGGTCACTCACTATATAATATATTATGTACTCCTGGCTCCTGCTATAACCTATAACTGGCACTGCAGTAGTGCTCCCCAGTCTCCCCCACAATTATAAGCTGTGTGAGCTGAGCAGTCAGACAGATATATATAATATTATATATAGATAATAGATGATGCAGCACACTGGCCTGAGCCTGAGCAGTGCACACAGATATGGTATGTGACTGAGTCACTGTGTGCTGTGTATCGCTTTTTTCAGGCAGAGAACGGATTATAAATAAAACTGGTGGTCACTATCAGCAAAACTCTGCACTGTACTGAGTACTCCTAATGCTCCCCAAAATTAGTAAATCAAGTGTCTCTCTAATCTATTCTAAACGGAGAGGACGCCAGCCACGTCCTCTCCCTATCAATCTCAATGCACGTGTGAAAATGGCGGCGACGCGCGGCTCCTTATATAGAATCCGAGTCTCGCGATAGAATCCGAGCCTCGCGAGAATCCGACAGCGTCATGATGACGTTCGGGCGCGCTCGGGTTAACCGAGCAAGGCGGGAAGATCCGAGTCGCTCGGACCCGTGAAAAAAAACATGAAGTTCTGGCGGGTTCGGATTCAGAGAAACCGAACCCGCTCATCTCTAATACATACTTGCCCTGCTATCACCACACATAAGAAAACAGAAGGAACGAATGGGAGCAGAAATTGTAGAGTATAACCAGAAACAAAGTATTGATGGCAGAAAACACATTGGTGGAATTCAAATGTTTGAAAAGTCAGTTGTGTCTGTTTTTTCCTATCTAATAGACAGGAAAAAACAGACACCCAATCGACTTTTCAAACATTTGAATTCCCCCAATTAGTCAGGTTTACTAATACTTTCATAGATAAACATGCTCAATTAAGTAGCCAATAGTAGTACTTTAATGCTGCTGTTCTTCTAAGCCACAGATGTAATATTTGTGGTTTCTCACAAATACAACTTAAGGAAATTGTCTCACTTATGTATGGTGCGGATGGTGTCAACATTCACCGTAGATCTGTATGGCTAAGGAAGTAAAGCAGTCACAGCTGTTGCAGTATCTCTGGCGACGGGTGCAGCATTTTTTAAGATTATTATAGATGTGAGTGATGTTGAGATTTATCCAACAAGTAAAGTATTTATATCTGTAAAATGTATTTGAGTAAATGCTCTTTTTAATTATTTTAATCTACAAAACAAACATGGGAAGCTAAATATGTCAAAGCTACCACTAGGAAGCTCCCCTTTACTAGTCCATATTTCACAAATACAGCGTTCCCTCCTTCTTTATGACACCCCCATTATAACATCATCCTTACTTACAGGTATATTCACTGTACAATCACAACGGTACATTTGGTTTTCTAATAGTGGCATAAAGTTGCAGCACAATGTTTAAATACATTCCTATAGTTTCCAAACTTGGTCCTCAAGGTACCCTAACAGTCCAGGTTTTAAGGACTGAGCTTACCTGTGCCCAAGCATGGTTATCCTTAATACCTGGACTGCTAGGGTACCTTGAGGACCAAGTTTGGAAACCTCTGCCCTATTCACAAAATGCAGAGGTGTGCAAGTTATTAGACTCAATAGCAGTTTTTTACATGTTCAAAGTACTCATAACTCGCTGGCCACAAATTATGCTGACAATACATCAAGTAGATATCGTGTACGAATACACGATATTGATGCGTCGATTGACGCATTTGGGGGAGTTCAAATGTTTGAAAAGTCGATTCGGTGTCTGTTTTTTCCTGTCTTTTAGAGACACCCAACTGACTTTTCGCACAGCAGCTGATCAGGTCTGAACTGCGCATGCGTCGGCGCCGCAGTGCGTCGGCGCCGCAGTGCGTCGCCACATGCCAGACAGCCAACGGCCATCTCAGCCCTGCGATCGCCTGTGCCTGATTGACAGGCAGAGGCGTTCGCTGGGCGGGAGGGGGCGGCCCTGCAGCATTTGCCCGCCATTTTGGGGCGTGGTCCGGGCAACAAAGGCGTGCCCAGACCACGCAGGAGCTGCGCTGGTAGGGAGCTACTCTTCAGGTACAAAAGCTGCGGGGGTGGTTAGAGCTCGACATGCGAGGCGGACTAGCCCTGTGCTGGGCGTTCCCCCGCATGTCAGAGTAAATGATCGTAGCCGTGCAAAATTTTGCACGGCTACGATCAACTCTGAATTAGGCCCCAAGTGCACTGAAGGGGAGGCAGATATAACATTTGCAGAGAGTTAAGATTTGGGTGGGTTATTTTGTTTCTGTGCAGGATAAATACTGGATGCTTTATTTTTACACTGCAATTTAGATTTCAGTTTGAACACACCTCATCCAAATCTAACTCTTTCTGCACATGTTATATCTGCCCCACCTGCAGTGAACATGGGTTTGCCCATTAGCTACCAAATTTGCTGCAGCGATCAGATCTGAATTAGGCCCAGTGTTCTGATTTGTGCAAAGTGAGGTTATGGGAAAGCAAGCAGGTCAATCACCAAGGAAAGTGGCCTTGGTGGAGTGCCCGTTGAAAGAAAGGAAGTATTCTCAATGTAATATTGCAATTTTTTTTTAACATTTCTTGTTTGAGTCTAATAATTTGCACACCTCTCTATGGGGTAAATTTACTAAGATGGGAGTTCTATTTAAGATGGGATGTTGCCTATAGCAACCAATCAAATTCTACTTCTCATTTATCTAGCACCTTTTAGAAGATAATACCTAGGGTGGTCATTCCGAGCTGTTCGCTCGGTAATTTTCTTCGCATCGCAGCGATTTTCCGCTAATTGCGCATGCGCAATGTTCGCACTGCGACTGCGCCAAGTAAATTTGCTATGAAGATTGGTATTTTACTCACGGCATTACAAGTTTTTTTCTTCGTTCTGGAGATCGGAGTGTGATTGACAAGAAGTGGGTGTTTCTGGGCGGAAACTGGCCGTTTTATGGGAGTGTGTGAAAAAAGGCTACCGTTTCTGGGAAAAACGCGGGAGTGGCTGGAGAAACGGAGGAGTGTCTGGGCGAACGCTGGGTGTGTTTGTGACGTCAAACCAGGAACGACAAGCACTGAACTGATCGCACTGGAAGAGTAAGTCTCGAGCTACTCAGAAACTGCACAGAGAAGTCTTTTCGCAATATTGCAAATCTTTCGTTCGCAATTTTGATAAGCTAAGATTCACTCCCAGTAGGCGGCGGCTTAGCGTGTGCAAAGCTGCTAAAAGCAGCTTGCGAGCGAACAACTCGGAATGACCACCTAGAATCTGATTGGTTGCTATAGGCAACATCCCATCTTAAATAGAACTCCCATCTTAGTAAATTTACCCCTATATCTGAATAAACTACATAATAGGCACTGTTAATTAAGCCATAAATCCAGCTATAACAGATTATGAAAACTTTTATTTAAACTACGAATTATCAATACTCTAACATCAAAGTGCATCTTTCCAACAAAACAATAAAACAGCTAAGAATCTGAATTAACAGTTTAGTTTATGGGTAACACAGAGGAGTAAATTTATCAACCTGCGATTTTGATTTTTGTCTTTTTATTGTGCCAGGTTTATTAAAGTAACTGCTGGAAGAACTAGCTCTCAATTTCTTGTATGTAAATTACACAAACTGCAAGAAATGCCATCAGGATAACAGCCAGAAAGCTATTTTGCCTGTTATCATGTAATAGCGCCAAAACCCTTCCTAACGACTAATGGGATGTGTTATTCATACTTATCGGTCCTGGACTTCTGGGTGTGCTCAGACTAACGTTCAGTCCCACACACTTAGGGATGTCTGATACAATGTCAAGTAAGTAACCTGGAACAGTATTTCAGTATCATTGTGTAGAGCCATTTACCACACATTCCTGGGCTAATTTGCATATCCACAATCTTTTTTAATCAATGCTATGCCTTTATACAGCCAGAGTGCACCACATACTTCTTTCCCATGTTTTTTCCATCATATTGAGGTTTCAGACAATTCCACATTAATTAAAATCAAATAGAACTATTTCTGATGGTTCTATTGAAAATGGTCATTTTTGGTAAATTTTTGGTTTTATTGAGGTTCTATTTTCAAATCGACTGTTAGTAAATGAGCTTTTCCTATTGATGTCTATGGGGCAGTACCGATGGGTTACATACGTAATCCCAGCGGGCGGGATGCTGGCTGTCAATATCCTAACAGCGGTATCCCGCCCACCAGAATGCCGGTAGCGGGGCAAGCGCTTAGAGTCACCTTGCGGGCGGTGTCGTGTACACCCACGAGTGGGAATAGACCTGATGCGCCGAGATTCCAGCTACCGGCATTGTCATACCGGCATTGTCGGCTGTTGGAATTTTGCCGTCGGTATCCCGACAGCCGGCACTGTAACTGCATCCCATACCGATGATCTATTTGAAGTTCTGTTTGTGTGTGAAGTCAAATTTCTGGTTATTTTGAGGGGATTTTGAGTCGGTTTTGACTTCAATAAATAGCTGATTGTGATATGCCCCACCAAATTACCTCAAAATTGACTGCAACTGAAAATCGACCTTTAGTAAATATACCCCTTTGATTTACTGGATTAGGTTTAGAGTGTAAAATCACTGGCAATGTAAAGTTATATGGAAACCCACAAAAAATACACTGCTTATTATTATTATTATTATCCTTTATTTATATGGCGCCACAAGGGTTCCGCAGCGCCCAATTACAGAGTACAAATGCACATAAAAAATAGGAAAACAGTGACTTACAGTTGAATACAATATAGGACAAGTACAGGGCAACTAAGCATAACTACACCAGTAAACATAGAGATAAGTTCCAGGTGGTCAAAAAACTGTGGGATCTGGGCAGTTGAGGATTATTAAAGTAAGAAAAGTATAAGCACATGAGGGAAGAGGGCCCTACTCGTGAGAGCTTACATTTCCCCAAAGGACGGTTATCCAGGTGGCTAATTTTCTAGCTGCAACGTGTCATTATTATCATTAGGACATCTCAGAATGTGGTTTTATGGAGAAGATGCATTTGTTTTGGGAAACAGCAAGTTTACAATTAGAAACATCACAGTGTTGTGTTGTAATTAGTGTCAACAGGAAAATCTTTTGCAACCAGGAGTTGCAACAAAAGTCACTTGTGTGCAAACGTATTCTTGCAGACTTGTTAAGGGGGGTACACACGGAGACACTCGTGCTTAAATTCTAAGCAATCTGATCTCTTTGTGTGTATGCCCATATCGATAGCGATGCACAGTCCTGCGCGTCGCTATCGCTGACTCTAGATTTGGCATGCATGTTAATCTAGTACATCGCTCACTTCACTGCTGTGTGAAGTGAGCGGCCTCCCGTCCGTGTATCCACTGGCGTGCGCAGCACATTTTATTAGGGGGTGCACCGTCGGAGGGGTGTGTCTAGCACCGCCTTTTGGGCGTGTTTAGTACCATCTATTGATGGTCAACACATATAAAATATCCATCTTTGTACCAATCCTAATAAAGCAGATACATTGTCAGATGTTGTGGTGTGCACCAAACAAACACCCCTGATGGCACTCACTGCAATTACACTGCTCCTCCTCAGCCTGGTCTGGCTCCCCCTCTCTTTGCCCTGCAAGCTCCTAAGAGGAACGCTGGCTGCATGCTGCTCCTCATCAGTGGCTGGCGTTGGCATAGCATAGAAGGAGAGAGGTGTGTATGTGGCGGGTGTGACGGGTGGGCATGCGAGCAGCATGACGTAATCACATCACATCACACTGTTTTTGTACATGGAGGTGGAGCTGGGAATTTGAAAGCCGGTGTCAGTGGCACCCTTGATTAACCCAGGCGTCCAGTCAGTAATGCATTCCTGACAGGGTGCAGCGCAGAGGGGACAGTAATCAGCCTGCTCGGCGATCGCTGCATCAGGCATGTGAGATCGGGGTGCCATACATTAAGGGGTGCCTGTGCGCACCAGGCACCCCCCCTGCGCACACCTATGCATACATCCCCTCACTCAGCACACATTGCGCTGTGCTGAGTGGGGGGGGGGGGGGGAGATGTGTGCTGCACAGTCTGTGCTAGATCGCTCAGCACACATCTCCCCGTATGTATGGGGCTTTAGGCTATTTATCAATATTGTCTGATCAGAAAGGGTTTCTACTGCTGCTTATCACAGAGACAGCTCCTGATAATGTTTCAGCCATCTCTCCCTGTGAGATTAGTTTGTTTGAGTGTCCACACCAGGCATTCCCAACCACGGTCCTCACGGCACACTCAGAGCCATCTTAACAGTAGCGTAGGCCCCTGGGCACAGCAATGCACTGGGGCCCCTACCCACCCATCAGCGGTAGGGGTGGGGGGTGCTATCAGTGGCAGCTTTGATGTTCCGCAGGGGGGAAGGGGGGTTCGATCTTTTGCTCAGCATGTAGGACCTGGAGAAATTATTTCTGCTAATTACTCCTGTACTGCACAAATGGGGCGGGAAGGAGAACACTAAACTGTAGAAGGGGACATTGTGCTGAATGAAGGGGCCCTGGTACATAACTTCCAGGGTGGTAGGGGGTGTTTAATACACAGGGGAGGGGTGAATAGTGGAGTGGTTCTAAATATTCATAATTTTCCTGTGGGAGGGCAGCTTGCTTTACTGCAGATATCTCCAGTTCCTGGAAATAGATTTCTTAGCTTTAATGGGATAAACAAAACTAGAGAGTCCCACCTTTCAGGAGGTTCTGGGGACTTGGGGATCAGACTTCAGAAACCAGAGCAATCCACCAACAAAAATATAAAACTGCATACCAGACGTGTGGAGCTGGAGCACGGACCAGCTGCTTGAAGGCTGATATCTCTGGTTCTTGGCATAGTAGAGATCAGCTGCCAATGGCAACTGAAAAGGGAGAGTCCCAGCTTTTAGGGTATACCCTAAGAAATACTCTAAGTCAGACAGAACCCGAGATATCTGGCTGGGAAAAACAATTAACAGGCTTGGATGGGGACCACTGCTTTGAAGTCGGATATCTCCGGTTCCCCAGGGCCGATTTTCAAAAATCTGGTACCCCTGGAAAGAGGGGACCCTCAGATATCAACTTAGGACCCTTTTACTCCTGGGGCCCTTGGGCAAGAGCCCATTGAGCCCATACGAAAAGACGGCCCTGGGCACACTAACAGTGCAGGTTTTAGTGATATCCAGGCTGCAGCACAGGTGACTTAATTAGTAGCTCAGTTATTTTGATCTAACCATCTGTGCTGCAGCCTGGATATCACTGAAACCTGCACTGTTGGTGTGCCTTGAGGACCGTGGTTGGGAATGCCTGGTCTACACTCTCATGCTATCTCACTATCCAATCCTTTCCTGATCTGGTTAGAGACTGATATACAGGGATTCCAATTCCATATATTATGACTAAAATGTGTTATTTATTTTTGGGGATATCAATTCAGCAGTATATTTGGTTCTTGTACAGTATAGCACAAATATTCATATTTTATGTATGAAACAGTGAAGTGCTCTTTTATATATAATATTAATTTGAAATTTATTTTAATAAATACAAATATTATATAAATTAAAATTGTATTCATTTTTTAATGAACAGACACTGTAGTATCATTGTTACTGTTTTGTTTTAAATAAATTCTCCCATCAGGGTTGTTATTTTCAGGTCTGCCAGAAGTTCATATGGGGGCATGGCCTTACAACATTGGGAACACTGTGGCCCCATATACCTGCTGTATTTACCTGTAGAAGGTGTGGTCATGGCAACCAGCCCTCTCTCTGTGCCCCTAGTTTATTTAATTGTCCATCTTATCAGCAGGTGACAGAGCACCTGGTACTACTTTTTAGAAAAAAAATTATATGCAAAAACAAATGTTATTTTTTGGTATAGAAATCCAAGGCATAAACTGAGCAATTTTTTACATGAAAGGTCAGCAGAGTATGCACAACAAGGCAGAAGAGATTACCTAGAGCAAGTTGATACTTTGGGATTCGTTTTGATATCTCAGGGATGCTGCAAGATGACAATACCACACTATGAACCTTGTTTTGTATTTTCTGCTGTAACCTGGCAATGCTGTCTTCCAAGCTGCTATAGTTCAGTCTAGAGACCATGTGCTTATTTGTCACATCGGCCACATTTCCTGCGTGATGCGCACTGATATCCTTGAAGGTAAATTCTGGAGCGGAATGCTGGTAGTAGACACTATCGCTAACACTCGGCAGAACATTTACTACTCGTTGTCTGTGGCGCCTCTTTGATGGGAAGTCTGCGGGCCCTCTGTGCATTAACTCTCCATCTTGTGTTTGCTCAGAGACAGCATACTTGTGCTGTCCCTGGATACGGCTGTTCCAGTTTACAGGGTAATCATCACTGTTTAATCTACTAGCAGCAGGCGTAGGGGCTCGCTGATCAAGTGTCCAATCTGTCAAGCAAAAAGCAAGTCATTGTTTATATATTGCATACATTTAAAAAGGACTTATCATATGTGCCTAGGGGGTTATTTAGGTCTGTTAGCAAGCCAAGAAAGAACACTAATGGACAAAACCATGGGGGTCATTCCGAGTTGTTCGCTCATTATTTTTTTGTCGCAACGGAGCGAACAGTCACTAATGCGCATGCGCAATGTCCGCAGTGCGACTGCGCCAAGTAAATTTGCTATGCAGTTAGGAATTTTACTCACGGCATTACGAGGTTTTTTCTTCGTTCTGGTGATCGTAATGTGATTGACAGGAAGTGGGTGTTTCTGGGCGGAAACTGGCCGTTTTATGGGAGTGTGTTAAAAATAAGAATTTACTTACCGATAATTCTATTTCTCATAGTCCGTAGTGGATGCTGGGGACTCCGTCAGGACCATGGGGAATAGCGGCTCCGCAGGAGACAGGGCACAAAAAGTAAGCTTTTAGGATCACATGGTGTGTACTGGCTCCTCCCCCTATGACCCTCCTCCAAGCCTCAGTTAGGTACTGTGCCCGGACGAGCGTACACAATAAGGAAGGATCTTGAATCCCGGGTAAGACTCATACCAGCCACACCAATCACACCGTACAACTTGTGATTTGAACCCAGTTAACAGTATGATAACAACGAAGAAGCCTCTGAAAAGATGGCTCACAACAATAATAACCCGATTTTTGTAACAATAACTATGTACAAGTATTGCAGACAATCCGCACTTGGGATGGGCGCCCAGCATCCACTACGGACTACGAGAAATAGAATTATCGGTAAGTAAATTCTTATTTTCTCTAACGTCCTAGTGGATGCTGGGGACTCCGTCAGGACCATGGGGATTATACCAAAGCTCCCAAACGGGCGGGAGAGTGCGGATGACTCTGCAGCACCGAATGAGAGAACTCCAGGTCCTCCTTAGCCAGAGTATCAAATTTGTAAAATTTTACAAACGTGTTCTCCCCTGACCACGTAGCTGCTCGGCAAAGTTGTAATGCCGAGACCCCTCGGGCAGCCGCCCAAGATGAGCCCACCTTCCTTGTGGAGTGGGCATTTACAGATTTAGGCTGTGGCAGGCCTGCCACAGAATGTGCAAGTTGGATTGTGCTACAGATCCAACGAGCAATCGTCTGCTTAGACGCAGGAGCACCCATCTTGTTGGGTGCATACAGGATAAACAGCGAGTCAGATTTTCTGACTCCAGCCGTCCTTGAAATATATATTTTCAATGCTCTGACAACGTCCAGCAACTTGGAGTCCTCCAAGTCGCTAGTAGCCGCAGGCACCACAATAGGCTGGTTCAAGTGAAAAGCCGAAACCACCTTAGGCAGAAACTGAGGACGCGTCCGCAGTTCTGCCCTGTCCGAATGGAAAATCAGATATGGGCTTTTGTACGATAAAGCCGCCAACTCTGATACTCTCCTGGCTGAAGCCAGGGCCAGTAGCATGGTTACTTTCCATGTAAGATACTTCAAATCTACCGATTTGAGCGGCTCAAACCAATGGGATTTGAGAAAATCCAAAACTACGTTGAGATCCCACGGTGCCACTGGAGGCACAATCGGGGGCTGTATATGTAGTACACCTTTGACAAAGGTTTGTACTTCAGGCACTGAAGCCAATTCTTTCTGGAAGAAAATCGATAAGGCCGAAATTTGAACCTTAATAGACCCCAATTTGAGGCCCATAGACAATCCTGCCTGCAGGAAATGTAGGAATCGACCCAATTGAAATTCCTCCGTTGGGGCCTTCTTGGCCTCACACCACGCAACATATTTTCTCCAAATGCGGTGATAATGTTGTGCGGTCACTTCCTTCCTGGCTTTAATCAAGGTAGGAATAACTTCCTCTGGAATGCCCTTTTCTTTTAGAATCCGGCGTTCAACCGCCATGCCGTCAAACGCAGTCGCGGTAAGTCTTGGAACATACAAGGTCCCTGCTGAAGCAGATCCCTTCTTAACGGTAGAGGCCACGGCTCTTCCGTGAGCATCTCTTGAAGTTCCGGGTACCAAGTCCTTCTCGGCCAATCCGGAGCCACGAGTATTGTTCTTACTCCCCGTAGCCGTATAATTCTCAGTACCTTTGGTATGAGAGGCAGAGGAGGAAACACATACACGGACTGGTACACCCACGGTGTTACCAGAGCGTCCACAGCTATTGCCTGAGGGTCTCTTGACCTGGCGCAATATCTGTCCAGTTTCTTGTTGAGGCGGGACGCCATCATGTCCACCTTTGGTTTTTCCCAACGGTTCACAATCATGTGGAAGACTTCTGGATGAAGTCCCCACTCTCCCGGGTGGAGGTCGTGTCTGCTGAGGAAGTCTGCTTCCCAGTTGTCCACTCCCGGAATGAACACTGCTGACAGTGCTATGACATGATTTTCCGCCCAGCGAAGAATCCTTGCAGCTTCTGTCATTGCTCTTCTGCTTCTCGTGCCGCCCTGTCTGTTTACGTGGGCGACTGCCGTGATGTTGTCCGACTGGATCAACACCGGCTGACCCTGAAGCAGCGGTTTTGCCAGGCTTAGAGCATTGTAAATCGCTCTTAGCTCCAGTATATTTATGTGAAGAGACGTCTCCAGGTTCGACCACACGCCCTGGAAGTTTCTTCCCTGTGTGACTGCTCCCCAGCCTCGTAGGCTGGCATCCGTAGTCACCAGGACCCAGTCCTGTATGCCGAATCTGCGGCCCTCTAACAGATGGGCACTCTGCAACCACCACAGAAGAGACACCCTTGTTCTTGGTGACAGTGTTATCCGCTGATGCATGTGCAGATGCGATCCGGACCATTTGTCCAGCAGATCCCACTGAAATATTCGTGCGTGGAATCTGCCGAATGGAATTGCTTCGTAAGAAGCCACCATCTTTCCCAGGACTCTTGTGCATTGATGTACTGACACATTTCCTGGTTTTAGGAGGTTCCTGACAAGTTCGGATAACTCCCTTGCTTTCTCCTCCGGGAGAAACACCTTTTTCTGAACAGTGTCCAGAATCATTCCCAGGAACAGCAGACGTGTCGTCGGGGTCAATTGAGATTTTGGAAGATTCAGAATCCACCCGTGTTGTTGAAGCACTACTTGGGTTAGTGCTACTCCGACTTCCAGCTGTTCTCTGGACCTTGCCCTTATCAGGAGATCGTCCAAGTAAGGGATAATTAATACGCCTTTTCTTCGTAGAAGAACCATCATTTCGGCCATTACCTTGGTAAAGACCCGAGGTGCCGTGGACAAACCAAACGGCAGCGTTTGAAACTGATAATGACAGTTTTGTATCACGAACCTGAGATACCCTTGGTGTGAAGGGTAAATTGGGACATGCAGATAAGCATCTTTTATGTCCAGGGACACCATGAAGTCCCCTTCTTCCAGATTCGCTATCACTGCTCTGAGTGACTCCAGCTTGAACTTGAATTTCTGTATGTACAGGTTCAAGGTTTTCAGATTTAGAATAGGTCTTACCGAACCGTCCGGCTTCGGTACCACAAATAGTGTGGAATAATACCCCTTTCCCTGTTGTAGGAGGGGTACCTTGACTATCACCTGCTGAGAATACAGCTTGTGAATGGCTTCCAATACCGTCGCCCTTTCTGAGGGAGACGTTGGTAAAGCAGACTTTAGGAACCGGCGAGGGGGAGACTTTTCGAATTCCAACTTGTAACCCTGAGATACTACCTGCAGGATCCAAGGGTCCACCTGTGAGCGCGCCCACTGTGTGCTGAAAATCTTTAGTCGACCCCCCACCGCCCCTGAGTCCGCTTGCACAGCCCCAGCGTCATGCTGAGGGCTTTGTAGAAGCCGGGGAGGGCTTCTGTTCGTGGGAAGTAGTTGCTTGCTGCACCCTCTTACCCCTTCCTTTGCCTCTGGGCAAATATGACTGTCCTTTTGCCCGCTTGTTCTTATAGGAACGAAAGGACTGCGGCTGAAAAGACGGTGTCTTTTTCTGTTGGGAGGTGACCTGAGGTAAAAAAGTGGATTTTCCGGCTGTTGCCGTGGCCACCAGATCCGATAGACCGACCCCAAATAATTCCTCTCCTTTATACGGCAATACTTCCATATGCCGTTTGGAATCCGCATCACCTGACCACTGTCGCGTCCATAAACTTCTTCTGGCAGATATGGACATCGCACTTACTCTCGATGCCAGAGTGCAAATATCCCTCTGAGCATCTCGCATATAAAGAAAAGCATCCTTTAATTGCTCTATAGTCAATAAAATACTGTCCCTATCCAGGGTATCAATATTTTCAGTCAGGGAATCCGACCACACCACCCCAGCACTGCACATCCAGGCTGAGGCTATTGCTGGTCGCAGTATAACACCAGTATGTGTGTATATACTCTTCAGGGTAGTTTCCAGCCTCCTATCAGCTGGATCCTTGAGGGCGGCCGTATCAGGAGACGGTAACGCCACTTGTTTTGATAAGCGTGTGAGCGCCTTATCCACCCTAGGGGGTGTTTCCCAGCGCGCCCTAACCTCTGGTGGGAAAGGGTATAATGCCAATAACTTCTTTGAAATTAGCAGTTTTCTATCGGGGTTAACCCACGCTTCATCACACACGTCATTCAATTCCTCTGATTCTGGAAAAGCTACAGGTAGTTTTTTCACACCCCACATAATACCCCCCTTTGAGGTACCTGCAGTATCAGAGATATGCAAAGCCTCCTTCATTGCCGTGATCATATAACGTGTGGCCCTATTGGAAAATACGTTTCTTTCTTCACCGTCGACACTAGATTCATCTGTGTCGGTACCTGTGTCGACTGACTGAGGTAAGGGACGTTTTACAGCCCCTGACGGTGCCTGAGACGCCTGGACAGGTACTAACTGGTTTTCCGGCCGTCTCATGTCGTCAACTGACTTTTGCAGCGTGCTAACATTATCACGTAATTCCATAATTAAAGCCATCCATTCCGATGTCGACTCCCTAGGGGGTGACATCACCATTACCGGCAATTGCTCCGCCTCCACACCAACATCGTCCTCATACATGTCGACACACACGTACCGACACACAGCAGACACACAGGGAATGCTCTTATCGAAGACAGGACCCCACTAGCCCTTTGGGGAGACAGAGGGAGAGTTTGCCAGCACACACCAAAGCGCTATAAAAATGTATATAAACAACCCTAAAAGGTGTTGTTTCTGTTATATGCGCTTAATATATATAAAAATATCGCCAAAATATGCCCCCCTTCTCTGTTTTACCCTGTTTCTGTAGTGCAGTGCAGGGGAGAGTCCTGGGAGCCTTCCTCACAGCGGAGCTGAGCAGGAAAATGGCGCTGTGTGCTGAGGAGAATAGGCCCCGCCCCCTAAAACGGCGGGCTCTTCTCCCGGAGTTTGCGATATATGGCAGGGGTTAAATACATCCATATAGCCTCAAGGGCTATATGTGATGTATTTTAGCCATAGAAAAAGGTATTATACATTGCTGCCCAGGGCGCCCCCCCCAGCGCCCTGCACCCTCAGTGACCGCTGGTGTGAAGTGTGCCGACAACAATGGCGCACAGCTGCAGTGCTGTGCGCTACCTTATGAAGACTGAAAGTCTTCTGCCGCCTGTTTCCGGACCTCTGGACCTCTTCAACTTCGGCATCTGCAAGGGGGGTCGGCGGCACGGCTCCGGGACCGGACTCCATGGCTGGGCCTGTGTTCGATCCCTCTGGAGCTAATGGTGTCCAGTAGCCTAAGAAGCAAATCCATCCTGCACGCAGGTGAGTTCACTTCTCTCCCCTAAGTCCCTCGTAGCAGTGAGCCTGTTGCCAGCAGGACTCACTGAAAATAAGAAACCTAAAAAACTTTTTCTAAGCAGCTCTTTATGAGAGCCACCTAGATTGCACCCTGCTCGGACGGGCACAAAAACCTAACTGAGGCTTGGAGGAGGGTCATAGGGGGAGGAGCCAGTACACACCATGTGATCCTAAAAGCTTACTTTTTGTGCCCTGTCTCCTGCGGAGCCGCTATTCCCCATGGTCCTGACGGAGTCCCCAGCATCCACTAGGACGTTAGAGAAAACGCTACCGTTTCTGGGAAAAACGCGGGAGTGGCTGGAGATACGGAGGAGTGTCTGGGCGAACGCTGGGTGTGTTTGTGACGTCAAACCAGGAACGACACTGACTGAACTGATCGCAGATGCCGAGTAAGTCTGGAGCTACTCAGAAACTGCTAAGAAGTGTCTATTCGCAATTCTGCTAATCTTTCGTTCGCAATTTTAATATGCTAAGATTCACTCCCAGTAGGCGGCGGCTTAGCGTGTGCAAAGCTGCTAAAAGCAGCTTGCGAGCGAACAACTCGGAATGACCCCCCATGTGCACTGCAGGTGGGGCAGATGTAACATGCGAAGGGAGAGTTAGATTTGGGTGGGTTATTTTGTTTCTGTGCAGGGTAAATACTGGCTGCTTTATTTTTACACTGCAATTTAGATTTCAGTTTGAACATACCACACCCAAATCTAAATCTCTCTGCACATGTTACATCTGCCCCCCCTGCAGTGCAGCATGGTTTTGCCCATTGGTGTGCTTTTTGGGTTTGCTAACAACTCTGAATGAGACCCTTAGTCACATGACCAACCACATCACAGATAATATAGCATAACATTAATATATTTATAAAATCAACAACATTGCAAAAATCACAGTACAATATTTGTCACATTAGGACATAAACTCCAATAATTAGAAATATTAATAATTCTAATTCTGGATTGAACTGTGCAAATAAAAGTTTATAGAATAAATATAAATAATAGTTTGAATTGTGACAAAATACAATCAAGACATCCTATGAAGCCGACTAAGGGGGTCATTCCGAGTTGTTCGCTCGCAAGCTGCGTTTAGCAGCTTTGCACACGCTAAGCCGCCGCCTACTGGGAGTGAATCTTAGCTTCTTAAAATTGCGAACGAAAGATTCGCAATATTGCGATAAGACATCTCTGTGCAGTTTCTGAGTAACTCGAGACTTACTCGGCATCTGCGATCAGTTCAGTGCTTGTCGTTCCTGGTTTGACGTCACAAACACACCCAGCGTTCGCCCAGACACTCCTCCGTTTCTCCAGCCACTCCCGCGTTTTTCCCAGAAACGGTAGCGTTTTTCACACACACCCATAAAACGGCCAGTTTCCGCCCAGAAACACCCACTTCTTGTCAATCACATTACGATCACCAGAACGAGGAAAAAACCGTGAGTAAAATTCCTAACTGCATAGCAAATTTACTTGGCGCAGTCGCAGTGCGGACATTGCGCATGCGCACTAAGTGGAAAATCGCTGCGATGCGAAGAAATTTACCGAGCGAACAACTCGGAATGACCCCCTAAGTGAAATAATAAGCAATATAGGATATTCTTGGTACTTTGGCTATTGTAAGGGGTGTAGTATGAGTGGCCGGCGGGCGGGATCCCGGGGGCCAGCATATCGGCACCGGGATCCTGACCACCGGCATACCGACAGCTGGGCGAGCGCTAATGAGCCCCTTGCGGGCTCGCTGCACTTGCCACGCTGCGGACATGGTGGCGCGCTAAGCACGCCACGCTATTTATTCTCCCTCCAGGGGGGTCGTGGACCCCCAAGAGGGAGAATACGTGTCAGCATGCCGACGGTCGGGATCACGGCGCCGGTATGTTGGTCGCCGGGATCCCGGCTGGTGGCATACTGAAGACCACCATTGTAAGTTTCCCATACAAGGTTCATAAATGTATTTAAAAAAAAAATCTTAGTTCTGTATCCTGGCATAGTCTACGCTACCATATAATCAACTTTACCACACAGTCTGCTCTACCACACAGCCTGCTCTACCACGGAGCCTCTTCTACCACACAGCCTGCTCTACCATACAGTCTGCGCTATCACACAGCCTGCTCTACCACACAGCTTCCACTACCACGCAGCCTCCTCTACCAGACAGCCTCCTCTACCAGACAAGGCAGGATGTACTAATAGTTTTCGCAGGTCACTGGCTCCTCCTCCTCCTTGCAGCCAGAAGGACATCTGGCTATGTTGCTGGGGGAGGAGGAGGCTGGGATCTGGGACTGTGACGGGAGGCTGCCTGCACACAAGATTGGGGGGTGTCGGCGTGAGCGGCGCTGGGCGACTGGATGCAGCAAGAAGCCCATAGGCTTCTATAGGGTATAGCCATAAAAAGATCCATCGACACGCAGGGCGGACGGGGGTTAGTACATTTGAAGATAATTCACCGCATTTTTCTTTTAGTACATCCCGCCCCCAGTCTCCTCTACTATATAATCTACTTTACCATACAGTCTGCTATACCACGCAGCCTCCTCTACCAATACAGCCTCCTCTACCAAACAATCTCCTCTACCATACAGTCTCCTCTACCATACAGCCTGCTCTACAATACAGCCTGCTCTACCAAACAAACAGTCTCCTCTACCATATAATCTACTTTACCATACAGTCTGCTATACCATGCAGCCCCCTCTACCATACAGATTGCTCTACCATACAGTTTACCATATAATTCACTTTACCATATAGTCTGCTATACCATGCAGCCTCCTCTACCATACACTCTCCTCTACCATACAGACTCCTCTACCATATAATCTACCTTACAGTCTGCTATATCATGGAGCCTCCTCTACTACGCAGCCTCCTCTACCATACACTCTACCATACAGCCTGCTCTACCATACAGCCTTCTCTACCATATAGCCTGCTCTACCATGCAGTTTCCTCTACCACACAGCCTCTCCACCATGCAGTCTCCTCTAGCATACAGACTCATTTACCACACAGTCCCCACTACCATACAGTTTCCTCTACCAAACACCTACTTTTGCTGAACAGATTTCCCTGTTCCACAGAAAAAGTGGTTGGAGATTCATTGCTGTCATAATCTGATCTTTGTACTGAAGAGTGATCTTGAAGTTGCTGTTGTATATATAAAGGGGTGACTCCTGGATAAAATAAACAGGTATAACATAAGTAGATTTCTTATTGCTGTATTTTTCATAGCTTGTTGCACTCCTACCAAGGTTTTCCTCTTTTGTAAGGACAGTAAATAAACTGAATCAAGAGAATCCATAGGGGGGAATTCAACTACCTGCAGTAAATTACAGAGGGTGAAAATAATAAGAATTTACTCACCGGTAATTCTATTTCTCGTAGTCCGTAGTGGATGCTGGGTACTCCGTAAGGACCATGGGGAATAGACGGGCTCCGCAGGAGACTGGGCACTCTTAAAAGAAAGATTAGGTACTACATCTGGTGTGCACTGGCTCCTCCCTCTATGCCCCTCCTCCAGACCTCAGTTAGGGAAACTGTGCCCGGAAGAGCTGACATTACTGGGAAAGGATTTGAAATCCAGGGTAAGACTCATACCAGCCACACCAATCACACCGTACAACTTGTGATAACTATACCCAGTTAACAGTATGAACAACAACTGAGCCTCATTCAACAGATGGCTCAGAACAATAACCCTATAGTTAAGCAATAACTATATACAAGTATTGCAGAAAGTCCGCACTTGGGACGGGCTCCCAGCATCCACTACGGACTACGAGAAATAGAATTACCGGTGAGTAAATTCTTATTTTCTCTGACGTCCTAGTGGATGCTGGGTACTCCGTAAAGACCATGGGGATTATACCAAAGCTCCCAAACGGGCGGGAGAGTGCGGATGACTCTGCAGCACCGAATGAGCAAACTCAAGGTCCTCCTCAGCCAGGGTATCAAACTTGTAGAATTTTGCAAAAGTGTTTGATCCCGACCAAGTAGCAGCTCGGCAAAGTTGTAAAGCCGAGACCCCTCGGGCAGCCGCCCAAGAAGAGCCCACCTTCCTCGTGGAATGGGCTTTTACTGATTTAGGATGCGGCAGTCCAGCTGCAGAATGTGCAAGTTGAATCGTGCTACAGATCCAGCGAGCAATAGTCTGCTTAGAAGCAGGAGCACCCAGCTTGTTGGGTGCATGCAGGATAAACAGCGAGTCAGTTTTTCTGACTCTAGCCGTCCTGGAAACATAGATTTTCACGGCCCGGACTACGTCCAGCAACTTGGAATCCTCCAAGTCCCGAGTAGCCGCAGGCACCACAATAGGTTGGTTCAAATGAAACGCTGATACCACCTTTGGGAGAAATTGGGGACGAGTCCTCAATTCTGCCCTGTCCATATGGAAAATCAGATATGGGCTTTTACAGGACAAAGCCGCCAATTCTGACACACGCCTAGCTGAGGCCAAGGCCAACAGCATGACTACCTTCCACGTGAGATACTTCAACTCCACGGTCTGAAGTGGCTCAAACCAATGTGATTTTAGGAAATCCAACACTACGTTGAGATCCCAAGGTGCCACTGGAGGCACAAAAGGGGGCTGAATATGCAGCACTCCCTTAACAAACGTCTGAACTTCAGGCAGTGAAGCCAGTTCTTTTTGAAAGAAAATAGACAGGGCCGAAATCTGGACTTTAATGGATCCCAATTTTAGGCCCATAGTCACTCCTGACTGTAGGAAGTGCAGAAATCGACCGAGCTGATATTCCTCTGTTGGGGCCTTCATGGCCTCACACCAAGCAACATATTTTCGCCATATGCGGTGATAATGTTTTGCTGTCACATCCTTCCTAGCTTTTATCAGCGTAGGAATGACTTCAACCGGAATGCCCTTTTCCATTAGGATCCGGCGTTCAACCGCCATGCCGTCAAATGCAGCCGCGGTAAGTCTTGGAACAGACAGGGCCCCTGCTGTAGCAGGTCCTGACGGAGCGGCAGAGGCCAAGGGTCCTCTGAGATCATTTCTTGTAGCTCCGGGTACCAAGTTCTTCTTGGCCAATCCGGAACGATGAGTATAGTTCTTACTCCTCTCTTTCTTATTATCCTCAGTACCTTTGGTATGAGAGGAAGAGGAGGGAACACATAAAACGACTGGTACACCCACGGTGTCACTAGAGCGTCCATAGCTATCGCCTGAGGGTCCCTTGACCTGGCGCAATATCTTTTTAGCTTTTTGTTGAGGCGGGACGCCATCATGTCCACCTGTGGCCTTTCCCAACGATTTACAATCAGCTGGAAGACTTCTGGATGAAGTCCCCACTCTCCCGGGTGGAGGTCGTGCCTGCTGAGGAAGTCTGCTTCCCAGTTGTCCACTCCCGGAATGAACACTGCTGACAGTGCTAGCACGTGATTCTCCGCCCATTGGAGAATCCTTGTGGCTTCTGCCATCGCCATCCTGCTTCTTGTGCCGCCCTGTCGGTTTACATGGGCGACAGCCGTGATGTTGTCTGACTGAATCAGCACCGGCTGGTTTTGAAGCAGGGGTTCTGCTTGACTTAGGGCATTGTAAATGGCCCTTAGTTCCAGAATATTTATGTGTAGGGAAGTCTCTTGACTCGACCATTGTCCTTGGAAGTTTCTTCCCTGAGTGACTGCCCCCCAACCTCGGAGTCTTGCATCCGTGGTCACCAGGACCCAGTCCTGAATGCCGAATCTGCGGCCCTCGAGAAGATGAGCACTCTGCAGCCACCACAGCAGAGACACCCTGGCCCTCGGGGACAGGGTGATCAGCCGATGCATCTGAAGATGCAATCCGGACCACTTGTCTAACAGATCCCACTGAAAGATCCTTGCATGGAACCTGCCGAAGGGAATTGCTTCGTAAGAAGTTACCATCTTTCCCAGGACTCGCGTGCAGTGATGCACCGACACCTGTTTTGGTTTCAGGAGGTCTCTGACCAGAGATGACAACTCCTTGGCCTTCTCCTCCGGGAGAAACACCTTCTTCTGTTCTGTGTCCAGAATCATGCCCAAGAACAGCAGACGCGTCGTAGGAACCAGCTGCGACTTTGGGATATTCAGAATCCAGCCGTGCTGTTGTAGCACTTCCTGAGATAGTGCTACTCCGACCAACAACTGCTCCTTGGACCTTGCCTTTATAAGGAGATCGTCCACGTACGGGATAATTATAACTCCCTTCTTTCGAAGGAGTATCATCATTTCGGCCATTACCTTGGTAAATACCCTCGGGGCCGTGGACAGACCAAACGGCAACGTCTGGAATTGGTAATAGCAGTCCTGTACCACAAACCTGAGGTACTCCTGGTGAGGTGGGTAAATGGGGACATGTAGGTAAGCATCCTTGATGTCCAGTGACACCATAAAATCCCCCTCTTCCAGGCTTGCAATAACCGCCCTGAGCGATTCCATTTTGAACTTGAACTTCCTTATATAAGTGTTCAAGGATTTCAAATTTAGAATGGGTCTCACCGAACCGTCTGGTTTCGGTACCACAAACATTGTGGAATAGTAACCCCGTCGCTGTTGAAGGAGGGGAACTTTGATTATCACCTGCTGGAGGTACAGCTTGTGAATTGCCGCCAGTTCTACCTCCCTTTCCTTGGGAGTAGCTGGCAAGGCTGATTTGAGGTAACGGCAAGGGGGAGACGTCTCGAACTCCAGCTTGTATCCCTGAGATACCACTTGTAGAACCCAGAGATCCACCTGTGAGCGAACCCACTGGTCGATGAAGTTCCGGAGACGGCCCCCACCGCACCTGGCTCCACCTGTGGAGCCCCAGCGTCATGCGGTGGACTTAGTGGAAGCAGGGGAGGATTTTTGTTCCTGGGAACTGGCTGTCTGGTGCAGCTTTTTCCCTCTACCCCTGCCTCTGGGCAGAAAGGACGCGCCTCTGACCTGCTTGCCTTTCTGAGGCCGAAAGGACTGTACTTGATAATACGGTGCTTTCTTAGGCTGTGAGGGAACCTGAGGTTAAAAAGTCGACTTCCCAGCTGTTGCTGTGGATACGAGGTCCGAGAGACCGTCCCCAAACAATTCCTCACCCTTATAAGGCAAAACTTCCACGTGCCTTTTAGAATCAGCATCACCTGTCCACTGCCGAGTCCATAATACTCTCCTGGCAGAAATGGACATTGCATTAATTCTAGATGCCAGCCGGCAAATGTCCCTCTGTGCATCCCTCATATATAAGACTACGTCTTTAATATGCTCTATGGTTAGCAAAATAGTATCCCTGTCAAGGGAATCAATGTTATCTGACAGGGAATCAGACCATGCTGCTGTAGCACTACACATCCATGCTGAAGCAATAGCAGGTCTCAGTATAGTACCTGAGTGTGTATACACAGACTTCAGGCTAGCCTCCTGCTTTCTATCTGCAGGCTCCTTTAAGGCGGCCGTATCCTGAGACGGCAGTGCCACCTTTTTTGATAAGCGTGTGAGCGCCTTGTCCACCCTAGGGGATGTTTCCCAACGCAACCTGTCCGTCGGCGGGAAAGGGTACGCCATTAGTAACCGCTTAGAAATCACTAATTTCTTATCTGGGGAACACCACGCTTCTTCACACAATTCATTTAACTCATCAGATGGGGGAAAAGTCACTGGCTGCTTTTTCTCCCCAAACATAATACCCTTTTTTGTGGTAACCGGGTTAATGTCAGAAATGTGCAACACATTTTTCATTGCCGTAATCATGCATCGGATGGCCCTTGTGGATTGTACATTTGTCTCATCCTCGTCGACACTGGAGTCAGACTCCGTGTCGACATCTGTGTCTGCCATCTGAGGTAGCGGGCGTTTTTGAGCCCCTGATGGCCTCTGAGACGCTTGGGCAGGCGCGGGCTGAGATGCCGGCTGTCCCAAAGCTGTTACGTCATCGAACCTTTTATGCAAGGAGTTGACACTGTCGGTTAATACCTTCCACATATCCATCCACTCTGGTGTCGGCCCCGCAGGGGGCGACATCACACTTATCGGCTCCTGCTCCGCCTCCACGTAAGCGTCCTCATCAAACATGTCGACACAGCCGTACCGACACACCGCACACACACACACAGGGAATGCTCTGACTGAGGACAGGACCCCACAAAGTCCTTTGGGGAGACAGAGAGAGAGTATGCCAGCACACACCAGAGCGCTATATAACAGAGGGATTTACACTAATACAAAGTGAATTTTCCCCCAATAGCTGCTTATATCACCTTTTGCGCCTAAATTTATGTGCCCCCCCTCTCTTTTTTACCCTTTCCGTAGTGTATACTGCGGGGGAGAGCCTGGGGAGCGTCCTTCCAGCGGAGCTGTGAAGAGAAAATGGCGCTGGCTGTGCTGAGGAAGATAGCCCCGCCCCTTCAGCGGCGGGCTTCTCCCGCTTTTTTAATAATATTTATGGCGGGGGATTAGGCACATATACAGTTTAGAACTGTATTATGTGCATTTTACCAACTAAGGTATACATATTGCAGCCCAGGGCGCCCCCCCCCCCCCAGCGCCCTGCACCCACCAGTGACCGAAGCGTGTGGTGTGCTGTGGGAGCAATGGCGCACAGCTGCAGTGCTGTGCGCTACCTTATTGAAGACCGGAGTCTTCAGCCGCCGATTTTCTCCTGGAATCTTCCGTCTTCTGGCTCTGCAAGGGGGACGGCGGCGCGGCTCCGGGAACGGACGATCGAGGTCGGGCCCTGTGTTCGATCCCTCTGGAGCTAATGGTGTCCAGTAGCCTTAGAAGCACAAGCTAGCTGCAAGCAGGTAGGTTTGCTTCTCTCCCCTAAGTCCCTCGTAGCAGTGAGTCTGTTGCCAGCAGATCTCACTGAAAATAAAAAACCTAACAAATACTTTCTTTTCTAGTAAGCTCAGGAGAGCCCACTAGGTGCATCCAGCTCTGGCCGGGCACAGATTCTAACTGAGGTCTGGAGGAGGGGCATAGAGGGAGGAGCCAGTGCACACCAGATGTAGTACCTAATCTTTCTTTTAAGAGTGCCCAGTCTCCTGCGGAGCCCGTCTATTCCCCATGGTCCTTACGGAGTACCCAGCATCCACTAGGACGTCAGAGAAAGGATTTTAATTTCCTACTGGTAAATTCTTTTCTCGTAGTGGATACTGGGAATCCATTTAGTACCATGGGGTATAGATGGGTCCACTTGGAGCCATGGGCACTATAGAAGTTTGAAAACTTGTGCTGGCTCCTCCCTCTATGCCCCTCCTACCAAACTCAGTCTAGGAAACTGTGCCCAAGGAGATGGACATACTTTGAGAGAAGGATATAGATAAGGAAGTGGTGAGATTACGAACCAGCACACACAGAACAAGTGGAAAGCCATGCTAACCAAACTTGCAAACAGGGACAGCAACAGCTGAACCAAACAACATTACTTAACCAAGTAACAGAGCAGGAAGAACGAAACACCGTGCGGGCGCCCAGTATCCCCTACGGACTACAAGAAAAGGATTTACTGGTAGGTATTTAAAATCCTATTTTCTCTTACGTCCTAGGGGATACTGGGAATCCAGTTAGTACCAAGGGGCAGTACCGGGTGGCAGAGTGCTGAGGTTCCTGCAGAACTGACTGACCAAACTGAAGGTCATCAGAGGCCAAGGTATCGAACTTGTAAAACTTGGCAAATGTGTTCAAACCTGACCAAGTAGCTGTTCGGCAGAGCTGTAATGCTGAGACACCCCGGGCAGCCGGCCAACAGGAACCCACCAATCTAGCAGAGTGGGCCTGTAAAGATTTAGGAATCGGCAAGCCTGCCGTGGAATAAGCATGCTGGATAGTAAGTCTGATCCAGCGAGCAATCGACTGCTTTGAAGCAGGACACCCAATCTTGTTGGCATCATATAAAACGAACAGCGAGTCCGATTTCCTGTGACGAGCAGTGTTCGCTTTACATAAACCTTCAAAGTCCTTACAACGTCCAAGGACTTTGAAGTAGCAGAGGTGTCAGTAACAACCGGAACCACAACTGGTTGGTTGATGTTAAACGCAGACACCACATTAGGAAGGAATTGCTGACGAGTCATGACTTCAGCTCTGTCCTCGTGGAAAATCAAGTAGGGTCTCTTGTGAGACAATGCCCCCAGCTCCAACACGCGCCTTGCCGAAGCCAAGGACAACAGCGTGACGGTCTTCCACGTAAGATACCTTACGTCTACCTCCTGTAACGGTTCAAACCAGACCGATTGGAGGAATTGCAGAACCAAATTGAGATCCCAAGGTGCCGTGGGAGGCACAGAGGAAGGTTGGATGTGAAGAACACCTTTCAAGAACGTCTGGACCTAAGGGAGAGAAGCCAATTGTTTCTGAAAGAAAATGGACAAGGTCGAAATCTGAACTTTTATGGAGCCTAGGTGTAGGCCCACATCAACTCCCGACTGCAGAAAAAGCAGGAAACATCCCAGATGAAATTCCACCATAGAATATTGTCTGCTCTCACACCAAGAGACATATTTCTTCCAGATACGATGGTAATGTTTTGACGTAACGCCTTTCCTGGCTTGGATCATAGTCGGGATGACCTTGTTAGGAATCCCTCTCCTGGCTAGAATCAGCAATTCAACTTCCATGCCGTCAAACATAGCCGTAGTAAGTCTTGATAGACGAATGGGCCCTGTTGCAGAAGATCCTCTCGAAGAGGCAGAGGCCACGGATCTTCAACTAGCACCTCGAGAAGATCCGCATACCAGGCCCTTGTGCGGCCAGCCAGGAGCAATGAGAATTGCTGGAACTCTTTCCCTTTTTATTCTTTTGAGAACTCTTGGGATCATAGGAATGGGAGGAAACACGTACACCAGCTGGTAGACCCACGGAGTTGTCAGGGCGTCGACCGCTACAGTTTGTGGGTCCCTCGACCTGGAACAATACCGCCTGAGCTTCTTGTTGAGTTGAAAGGTCATCATGTAGATTTGTGGATAACCCCACCGACGTGACAGCCACTGGAACACCTCCGGGTGGAGGCCCCATTCCCCCGGGTGCAGGTCGTCTCTGCTGAGGAAGTCTGCTTCCCAGTTGTCTACTCCCGGAATGAAGATCGCCGACAATGCCACTTCGTGCTCTTCCGCCCAGAGGAGAATTCTTGAAACCTCTGACATTGCGGCCCTGCTTTTCGTTCCGCCCTGTCGGTTGATGTAAGACAATGCTTTCACATTGTCCAACTGAACTTGAATGGCCTGATTCTGAAAAAGAGATGAGGCCTGCAGAAAGGCGTTGTGAATAGCCCTGAGTTCCAGAATGTTTATTGGAAGAACGATTTCCTGACTTGACCATCTTCCTTGAAACTGCACCCCCTGGGTGATTGCACCCCAACCTCTGAGGCTTGCATCTGTGGCTAGCAGAATCCATTTCTGAAACCTGAACCTTCGATCCCTCAGCAGGTGAGAAGTTTGTAGCCACCACAGGAGGGAGATCCTGGCTTGTAGAAACAGACGAATCCGCTGATGCATGTGAAGATGCAATCCAGACCATTTGTCCAACAGATACAGCTGGAAGGCCCTTGCATGAAACTTTCCGTACTGAAATGCTTCGTAAGAAGCCACCATTTCTCCGGCAAGGTCCACAGGTTATCCACAGGATAACATTGGGATATGATGAAGCGACAGGGGATTTGCACCAATCGGTCAAAGCTTTTCGGCCTCCCAGCATGCAACTGGCCCGTCAATATATCCCCGCCTCCTGGCTAAGGCACATCAGTTTTTTGTTTGGTGCGGCAGGAGCTGGACAATGGTCAGAGGGCTGCTGGTTTTTAGCAGCCCTAAGCTTTCTTATTTTATTTTTATAGTCTTACTATTTTTTCTTGAGTGATCTTTCTAAAAAGTGTCTTATACGTACCTTAGAAAGAGTTGCTCCGACAACGCTTACCCACGAGTACAGCGCTGTTTTGGCGGGCGTCTGTGTCGGATATACTAGCAGGTCCAGCAGACGTTACCAGGCTGTGACCGGATTACGGGAAGAAGGTAACGCATCGGTTCCGCTTAGAAAGGGAATACGGACACAGCCGCACTGTTTTGGGAGGAGACTACCAAACAGTCGCTGACACGGCTGCCACTTCAGGTGCACATCGCTAGGCCTTAGGGATCAGGCCGCGATCCCTAGGGTTGATGTCAGCAGTGGGGAGTCAGACGCTCTCCTGGTCGCCCCTCCCCCCCCGGTTCATGACAAGTTTCTTCAGAGTCTCCCACCATTAACTATTTTCCCGCTTCCATCTGAGAAGCTGTATACGAAGGGGACCCAGTCGCAGCATAGGCGGCTGTGTGACTGGTGCATCTGTGTCACTCACTAAGCGTCTGTGTTCACTATAGGTTCATGGAGCGGCAGTGTACACTAGTAGCGTCTGGATCCACTCAGCGCTCACAAACGTATTGATAGGTCCTGGAAGCGGGGTGAGTCTCTCTGTATCCCTTACTCTACTGAGTATGGGTAATACAGCACAAAGTCTCTATCTACCTTTTCAGTACGAATAGTTAGATAAGTGCCTATTGCATATGAGTCTGTATACTATTAAAGTTGTTTCTTTCGCTATGCGTCTGAATACGGTAGATCTGTTTAAACATGATTCAGTAATATGTTCTCCTACAACACTTGAAATGTATTTGTAGTTGATGATGTGCTCATATTGCTTTTTATACTAATGCATAACATGTGACTGACTGCTAGTGTGATTGCCGACCTTACTATATATTCTGTCAGTATTTTTCTATTCCGATCCTCAATGCTGGTGCATAGCAGGTTTGTATGTCACTTTAAAAAGCTTAAAGTGATTACAGTCACAAATTATTTAGTACACTGTGGAAGTGTTGATTATTTATCATGTCTAAGAGTGGCAAAGGTGAGGAAGATACAATCACATCAACACCAACACTCACGTTTGTCTTGCAAAGCTGGGTTAACCTCTCAGGATCTGGTTCAGGATGGTTTGTGTGCAAATTGTTTTAGCTTTCACCAGGGTCTCTTAAAAAATACAAGGCAGATTCAGGTGCAGGTTGATCCGCCTTGGGCTATGTTTGCACAGACATTATTCAGTATAGCTGAGTGGATAATTCCAACTCCTGTACCAGGGATAAGTTACACGATTAACCCTTACATGCAGCTTCCCACCTGTGGTTTATCACTTCCAGCAGCAGCCTCTCAAAAGAAACAGGCTGATAAGCCAGTGGTGAGTAAATCTTCATCCTCACAGGTTACACATGTTTCAGATGAGGATTCATTGGAGGATGAAGGCTCAATAAACTCTGGTTCAGCATATGAAGAGGAGATGGAAGGTCTCAGCTCAGTGGATATAGCTGAGTTAATTAAAGCAATAAAAGCCATTCTATTCTTAGAGGATTCAGCAGAGTCTGTGTTAAAAACCAAGGCACCTGTGCTTAAAAGTCCCAAAACAGTTAAGACTGAGTTTCCTGGGTCAGATCAGCTGACGGAAATCATGGAAGAGGCTTGGGCTATGCCCAATAAGAAGTTTAGAATTCCTAGGAAATGGAATTCCAATTATCCTTTTCCAGCTGGGGATTGTTTAAAAAGGGAGGTCGCTCCCAAGGTAGATATGCATGTGATTCGAGTAGTGCGAAAATCTACATTACCTCTGACTTCAACATCATTAAATTATGTCATGGATAGGAGAGTGGATGGGTTTTTAAAAATAAGATTTTACTCACCGGTAAATCTATTTCTCGTAGTCCGTAGTGGATGCTGGGGACTCCGTAAGGACCATGGGGAATAGCTGGGCTCCGCAGGAGACTGGGCACTCTAAGAAAGAATTAGGACTACTGGTGTGCACTGGCTCCTCCCTCTATGCCCCTCCTCCAGACCTCAGTTAAGGAAACTGTGCCCGGAAGAGCTGACATTACAAGGAAAGGATTTTGGAATCCAGGGTAAGACTCATACCAGCCACCCCAATCACACCGTATAACTTGTGATAACCTATCCAGTTAACAGTATGAACAACAACAGAGCATCAAACAAACGGATGCCAACAAAACATAACCCTTAATTAAGCAATAACTATATACAAGTATTGCAGAAGAAGTCCGCACTTGGGACGGGCGCCCAGCATCCACTACGGACTACGAGAAATAGATTTACCGGTGAGTAAAATCTTATTTTCTCTAACGTCCTAGTAAATGCTGGGGACTCCGTAAGGACCATGGGGATTACACCAAAGCTCCCAAACGGGCGGGAGAGTGCGGATGACTCTGCAGCACCGAATGGGCAAACACAAGGTCCTCCTCAGCCAGGGTATCAAACTTGTAGAATTTTGCAAAAGTGTTTGAACCCGACCAAGTAGCTGCTCGGCAAAGCTGTAATGCCGAGACCCCTCGGGCAGCCGCCCAAGAAGATCCCACCTTCCTTGTGGAGTGGGCTTTTACTGATTTAGGATGCGGCAATCCAGCCGCAGAATGAGCCTGCTGAATCGTGTTACAGATCCAGCGAGCAATAGTTTGCTTTGAAGCAGGAGGACCCAGCTTGTTGGATGCATACAGGATAAACAGCGAGTCAGTTTTCCTGACTCCAGCCGTTCTGGCTACATAAATCTTCAAAGCCCTGACTACATCTAGTAACTTGGAATCCTCCAAATCACGAGTAGCCGCAGGCACCACAATAGGTTGGTTCAAATGAAAGGATGACACCACCTTCGGCAGAAACTGTGGACGAGTCCGTAATTCTGCCCTGTCCATATGGAAAACCAGATAGGGGCTTTTACATGACAAAGCCGCCAATTCTGACACACGCCTAGCCGAAGCTAAGGCCAATAGCATGACCACTTTCCACGTGAGATATTTTAACTCCACGGTCTTAAGCGGCTCAAACCAGTGAGATTTCAGGAAACTCAACACCACGTTAAGATCCCAAGGTGCCACTGGTGGCACAAAAGGGGGCTGAATATGCAGCACTCCCTTTATAAACGTCTGAACTTCAGGAAGAGAAGCCAGTTCCATTTGAAAGAAAATGGATAGGGCCGAAATCTGGACCTTAATGGACCCTAATTTTAAGCCCATAGTCACTCCCGCCTGTAGGAAGTGAAGGAAACGGCCCAGCTGGAATTCCTCTGTAGGGGCCTTCCTGGCCTCACACCAAGCAACATATTTTCGCCATATACGGTGATAATGTTTTGCTGTCACGTCCTTCCTAGCCTTTATCAGCGTAGGAATAACCTCATCCGGAATGCCTTTCTCCGCTAGGATCCGGCGTTCAACCGCCATGCCGTCAAACGCAGCCGCGGTAAGTCTTGGAACAGACAGGGCCCCTGTTGCAACAGATCCTGTCTGAGAGGCAGAGGCCATGGGTCCTCTGTGATCATTTCTAGCAGTTCCAGATACCAAGCCCTTCTTGGCCAATCCGGAACAATGAGTATGGGCCCTCATTCCGAGTTGTTCGCTCGGTATTTTTCATCGCATCGCAGTGAAAATCCGCTTAGTACGCATGCGCAATGTTCGCACTGCGACTGCGCCAAGTAACTTTACTATGATGAAAGTATTTTTACTCACGGCTTTTTCTTCGCTCCGGCGATCGTAATGTGATTGACAGGAAATGGGTGTTACTGGGCGGAAACACGGCGTTTCAGGGGCGTGTGGCTGAAAACGCTACCGTTTCCGGAAAAAACGCAGGAGTGGCCGGAGAAACGGTGGGAGTGCCTGGGCGAACGCTGGGTGTGTTTGTGACGTCAACCAGGAACGACAAGCACTGAACTGATCGCACAGGCAGAGTAAGTCTGGAGCTACTCTGAAACTGCTAACTCGTTTGTAATCGCAATATTGCGCGTACGTCGGTCGCAATTTTAAGAAGCTAAGATTCACTCCCAGTAGGCGGCGGCTTAGCGTGTGTAACTCTGCTACATTCGCCTTGCGAGCGAACAACTCGGAATGAGGGCCATTGTTCTCACTCCTTTTTTCTTACGATTCTCAGTACCTTGTGTATGAGAGGAAGAGGAGGAAACACATAAACCGACTGGAACACCCACGGTGTCACTAGTGCGTCCACAGCTATCGCCTGAGGGTCTCTTGACCTGGCGCAATACCTTTGTAGCTTTTTGTTGAGGCGGGACGCCATCATGTCCACCTGTGGCAGTTCCCATCGATTTGTAATCTGTGTGAAGACTTCTTGATGAAGTCCCCACTCTCCCGGGTGGAGGTCGTGCCTGCTGAGGAAGTCTGCTTCCCAATTGTCCACTCCCGGAATGAACACTGCTGACAGTGCTTGCACGTAATTCTCCGCCCAGCGAAGAATTCTGGTGGCTTCTGCCATCGCCACCCTGCTTCTTGTGCCGCCCTGGCGGTTTACATGAGCCACTGCGGTGATGTTGTCTGACTGAATCAGCACCGGTTAGTGGCGAAGCAGATGCTCCGCTTGACTCAGGGCGTTGTATATGGCCCTTAGTTCCAGGATATTGATGTGCAGACAAGTTTCCTGACTTGACCACAGCCCTTGGAAGTTTCTTCCCTGAGTGACTGCCCCCCATCCTCGGAGGCTTGCATCCGTGGTCACCAGGACCCAGTCCTGTATGCCGAACCTGCGGCCCTCGAGAAGGTGAGCACTCTGCAGCCACCACAGAAGAGACACCCTGGCCCTGGGGGATAGGGTGATCAGCCGATGCATCTGAAGATGCGATCCGGACCACTTGTCCAACAGGTCCCACTGAAAGTTCCTTGCATGGAACCTTCCGAAGGGAATGGCTTCGTATGACGCCACCATCTTTCCCAGGACTCGCGTGCATTGATGCACCAATACCTGTTTTGGTTTTAAGAGGTCTCTGACCAGAGTCACGAGCTCCTGAGCCTTCTCAGCCGGGAGAAACACCTTCTTCTGGTCCGTGTCCAGAATCATGCCCAGGAAGGGCAGACGTGTCGTAGGAATCAGCTGCGACTTTGGAATATTCAGAATCCAGCCGTGCTGTTGCAACACTTCCTGAGAGTGTGCTACGCTGATCAGCAACTGCTCTCTGGACCTCGCCTTTATGAGGAGATCGTCCAAGTATGGGATAATTGTGACTCCTTGCTTTCGTAGGAGCACCATCATTTCCGCCATTACCTTGGTAAATATTCTCGGTGCCGTGGAGAGACCAAACGGCAACGTCTGGAAATGGTAATGACAATCCTGTACCACAAATCTGAGGTACTCCTGATGAGGTGGATAAATGGGAACATGCAGGTAAGCATCCTTTATGCCCAGAGACACCATAAAATCCCCCTCTTCCAGGTTTGCAATGACCGCTCTGAGCGATTCCATCTTGAACTTGAACCTTTTCAGGTAAATGTTCAGGGACTTTAAATTCAATATGGGTCTGACCGAACCGTCCGGTTTTGGTACCACAAACATTGTGGAATAGTAACCCCTTCCCTGTTGAAGGAGGGGAACCTTTACCACCACCTGCTGGAGATATAATTTGTGAATCGCCGCTAACACTACCTCCCTTTCTATGGGGGAAGCTGGCAGGGCCGATTTGAGGTAACGGTGAGGGGGCATCACTTCGAATTCCAGCTTGTATCCCTGAGACACAATCTGTATAGCCCAGGGATCCACCTGTGAGCGAACCCACTGGGGGCTGAAATTTCGGAGACATGCCCCCACCGCTCCCGGCTCCACCTGTGGAGCCCCAGCGTCATGCGGTGGATTTAGTGGAAGCCGGGGAGGACTTCTGTTCCTGGGAACTAACTGCATTGTGCAGCTTCTTTCCTCTACCCCTGCCTCCGGTAAGAAAGGACGCACCTCTGACTTTCTTGCCTTTTTGTGATCGAAAGGACTGCATTTGGTAATACGGTGCTTTCTTAGGTTGTGAGGGAATATATGGCAAAAAATTTGACTTCCCAGCCGTAGCTGTGGAAACTAGGTCCGAGAGACCGTCCCCAAACAATTCCTCACCCTTATAAGGTAAAACCTCCATGTGCTTTTTAGAGTCGGCATCACCTGTCCATTGCCGAGTCCACAGGACCCTTCTGGCAGAAATCGACATTGCATTTATTCTAGAGCCCAGTAGGCAAATGTCCCTCTGGGCATCCCTCATATATAGGACAGCGTTTTTTATATGCCCCAGGGTCAGTAAAATAGTATCCTTGTCCAAGGTATCAAGCTCCTCAGACAGAGTATCTGTCCATGCTGCTACAGCACTACACATCCAGGCCGACGCAATTGCCGGCCTCAGCATGGTACCTGAATGTGTATAAACAGACTTCAGGATACCTTCCTGCTTCCTATCCGCAGGGGATCCTTTAGGGAGGCCGTATCCTGTGACGGCAGGGCCACCTTCTTAGATAAGCGTGTCAAAGCTTTGTCTACCCTAGGGGATGACTCCCAGCGTAACCTGTCCGTTGGTGGGAAAGGATACGCCATAAGTAACCGTTTGGGAATCTGCACTTTCCTATCAGGAGAATCCCAAGCTTTTTCACATAACTCATTTAATTCATGTGAAGGGGGAAAAGTCACTTCTTGCCTTTTTTCCCCAAACATATAAACCCTCTTGTCAGGGACAGGGTTTACTTCTGAAATGTGCAATACATCCTTCATTGCTATAATCATGTAGCGGATGGCTTTAGCCATTTTAGGCTGCAACTTTGCATCATCGCCATCGACACTGGAGTCAGAATCCGTGTCGATATCTGTGTCAACAATTTGGGATAGTGGGCGCTTCTGAGACCCTGACGGCCTCTGCACTGTAGGATCAGGCATGGGTTGAGACCCTGACTGTCCCAAGGCTTCAGCTTTATCCAACCTTTTATGCAAGGAGTTTACATTATCATTTAACACCTTCCACATATCCATCCAATCAGGTGTCGGCTCCGTCGGCGGAGACACCACATTCAACTGCACCTGCTCTGCTTCCACATAGCCTTCCTCATCAAACATGTCGACACAATCGTACCGACACACCACACACACAGGGGATGCTCTATTTGAGGACAGAACCCCCACAAGGCCTTTTGGAGAGACAGAGAGAAAGTATGCCAGCACACACCTCAGCGCTATATGACCCAGGAATCACACAGTAACTTAGTGTTTACCCAGTAGCTGCTGTATTAGTGAATTTGCGCTAAATTTATGTGCCACCCCTCTCTTTTCACCCTCTTTCTACCGTGATTCTGCAGGGGAGAGCCTGGGGAGCTTCCTCTCAGCGGAGCTGTGGAGAGAAAATGGCGCTAGTGAGTGCTGAGGAAGAAGCCCCGCCCCCTCAGCGACGGGCTTCTGTCCCGCGATTTTGTGAAAAATAATGGCGGGGGCTCATGCCCAGCTGTATATATGCTCTATTTTTGCCAAGAGGTACTCAATTGCTGCCCAGGGCGCCCCCCCCTCTGCGCCCTGCACCCTACAGTGACCGGAGTGTGTGGGTTAGTGTGGGAGCAATGGCGCACAGCTGCAGTGCTGTGCGCTACCTCATATGAAGACAGGAGTCTTCTGCCGCCGATTTTGATGTCTTCTTGCTTCACTCGCCGGCTTCTGTCTTCTGGCTCTGCGAGGGGGACGGCGGCGCGGCTCCAGGAACGGACGACCAAGGTTAAGTTCCTGTGTTCGATCCCTCTGGAGCTAATGGTGTCCAGTAGCCTAAGAAGCGCAACCTATCCGCAGTTAGTAGGTTTGCTTCTCTCCCCTCAGTCCCACGTAGCAGAGAGTCTGTTGCCAGCAGATCTCTCTGAAAATAAAAAACCTAACAAAATACTTTCTTATTAGCAAGCTCAGGAGAGCTCACTAAAATGCACCCAGCTCCTTCCGGGCACAGATTCTAACTGAGGTCTGGAGGAGGGGCATAGAGGGAGGAGCCAGTGCACACCAGTAGTCCTAATTCTTTCTTAGAGTGCCCAGTCTCCTGCGGAGCCCGTCTATTCCCCATGGTCCTTACGGAGTCCCAAGCATCCACTAGGACGTTAGAGAAAATAATTTTTTCCCTGTTTAGGGCAGTCATAAGACTAGCCATGGCTTCAGCATGGATGGCAAAGGCAGTGGCTGCCTGGGCTGATGCATTTGAGGGGGATTTTTCAATGGAATCTAGAGAGCATAAAATAAGATTTTACTCACCAGTAAATCTATTTCTCGTAGTCCGTAGTGGATGCTGGGGACTCCGTAAGGACCATGGGGAATAGCGGCTCCGCAGGAGACTGGGCACAGCTAAGAGAGATTTAGGACTACCTGGTGTGCAGTGGCTCCTCCCACTATGACCCTCCTCCAGACTTCAGTAAGGATACTGTGCCCGGAAGAGCTGACACAATAAGGAAGGATTTTGAATCCCGGGTAAGACTCATACCAGCCACACCAATCACACCGTATAACTCGTGATAATATACCCAGTTAACAGTATGAACACAACAGAGCCTCTCAAAAGATGGCTCAACAATAACCCTTGTAGTTAACAATAACTATATATAAGTATTGCAGACAGTCCGCACTTGGGACGGGCGCCCAGCATCCACTACGGACTACGAGAAATAGATTTACCGGTGAGTAAAATCTTATTTTCTCTGACGTCCTAGTGGATGCTGGGGACTCCGTAAGGACCATGGGGATTATACCAAAGCTCCCAAACGGGCGGGAGAGTGCGGATGACTCTGCAGCACCGAATGAGAGAACTCAAGGTCCTCCTCAGCCAGGGTATCAAATTTGTAGAATTTTGCAAACGTGTTTGCCCCTGACCAAGTAGCAGCTCGGCAAAGTTGTAAAGCCGAGACCCCTCGGGCAGCCGCCCAAGAAGAGCCCACTTTCCTCGTGGAATGGGCTTTTAAAGATTTAGGCTGCGGCAGGCCAGCCACAGAATGCGCAAGCTGAATTGTGCTACAAATCCAGCGAGCAATAGTCTGCTTTGAAGCAGGAGCACCCATCTTGTTTGGTGCATACAGGATAAATAGCGAGTCAGTCTTCCTGACTCCAGCCGTCCTGGAAACATAAATTTTCAAGGCCCTGACTACGTCCAGTAACTTGGAGTCCTCCAAGTCCCTAGTAGCCGCAGGCACCACGATAGGTTGGTTCAAGTGAAAAGCTGATACCACCTTAGGAAGAAACTGGGGACGAGTCCTCAATTCTGCCCTATCCATATGGAAAATCAAATAGGGGCTTTTGCATGACAAAGCCGCCAATTCTGACACCCGCCTTGCCGAAGCCAAGGCCAAAAGCATGACCACTTTCCACGTGAGATATTTTAAATCCACAGATTTGAGTGGCTCAAACCAATGTGACTTTAGGAAACCCAACACCATGTTAAGGTCCCACGGTGCCACTGGAGGCACAAAAGGAGGCTGAATATGCAGCACTCCCTTGACAAATGTCTGAACTTCAGGCAGTGAAGCCAGTTCCATTTTGGAAGAAAATCAATAGAGACGAAATCTGGATCTTAATGGAACCCAATTGTAGGCCCATAGTCACCTCTGACTGTGGGAAGTGCAGAAATTGACCTAGCTGAAATTTCTCCTTTGGGGCCTTCCTGGCCTCACAGTAACATAGAAACATAGAATTTGTCGGCAGATAAGAACCACTTGGCCCATCTAGTCTGCCCCCTTTTTTTTTTTTTAATCTTTTTTTTTTATCACTAACCTTATTTGATCCTTATTTCTTGGTAAGGATATCCTTATGTCTATCCCATGCATGTTTAAATTGCTCTACTGTCTTAGCCTCTACCACCTCTGATGGGAGGCTATTCCACTTGTCCACTACCCTTTCTGTGAAATAATTTTTCCGCAAATTTCCCCTGAACCTCCATCCCTCCAGTCTCAGTGCATGTCCTCGTGTCCTATTGCTTCTCTTCATTTGGAGAATGTTTCCCTCCTGGACTTTGTTAAAACCCTTCATATATTTGAAAGTTTCTATCATGTCCCCCCTTTCCCTTCTCTGCTCCAAACTATACATATTGAGATTTCTTAGTCTTTCTGGGTATGTTTTGTGATGTAGGCCATGCACCATTTTAGTTGCCCTCCTTTGTACAGTTTCTAATGTATTAATATCCTTTTGAAGATATGGCCTCCAGAACTGAATACAGTATTCTAGATGAGGCCGTACCAATGACCTATACAGTGGCATTATTAATTCTTTCTTTCTGCTGCTGATTCCTCTCCCAATGCAGCCAAGCATCTGACTAGCCTTCCTCATTGCCTTGTTACATTGCTTACCTGCTTTTAAGTCATCTGAAATAGTGACTCCTAGATCCCTTTCCTCCTCAGTAGTTTCCAGTATAGTGCCATTAAAACTGTATTTAGCTTTAGGATTTTTGAGACCCAAGTGCATGATTTTGCATTTTTTGGCATTAAACTGTAATTGCCAGACTCTTGACCATTCCTCTAGTCTACCTAGATCCTCAATCATTTGTTTTACCCCACCTGGTGTGTCTACCCTGTTGCATACCTTTGTGTCATCTGCAAAAAGGCATACTTTCCCTTTAATGCCATTTGCAATGTCACCAATAAAGATATTAAAAAGCACTGGTCCAAGTACAGATCCCTGGGGTACTCCACTGGTAACATTTCCCTCCTGTGAATGCACTCCATTTACCACAACTCTGTTTTCTATCCTTCAACCAAGATCTTATCCATTCAATAATCCTAATATCCAATCCCAAACTTTCAAGTTTATTTAGCAGTCTGCGATGTGGAACTGTGTCAAAAGCCTTACTAAAGTCTAGATAAGCTATATCCATGGCTCCACCTTTATCCATCACTTTAGTCACACAATCAAAAAAGTCAATAAGATTTGTTTGACGTGCAACATATTTCCGCCATATGCGGTGATAATGGTTAGCGTTCACTTCTTTCCTAGCTTTAAATAGCGTAGGGATAACTTCCTCCGGAATTCCCTTTTCCTTCAGGATCCGGCGTTCAACCGCCATGCCGTCAACGCAGCCGCGGTACGTCTTGAAACAGACAGGCCCCCTGCTGCAGCAGGTTCTGTCTGAGCGGCAGAGGCCATAGGTCCTCTGAGATCATTTCTTGGAGTTCTGGTTACCAAGCTCTTCTTGGCTAACCCGGAACAATGAGTATAGTTCTTACTCCTCTCCTTCTTATTATTCTCATTACCCTGGGTAAGAGAGGCAGAGAAGGGAACACATACACCGACTGGTACACCCACGGTGGTTACCAGAGCGTCCACAGCTATCGCCTGAGGGTCGTTGACCTGGCGCAATATCTTTGTAACTTTTAGTTGAGGCGGGACGCCATCATGTCCACCTGTGGCCTTTCCCAACGGTGTACAATCATTTGGAAGACTTCTGGATGAAGTCCCCACTCTCCCGGGTGGAGGTCGTGTCTTCTGAGAAAGTCTGCTTCTCAGTTGTCCACTCCGGGAATGAACACTGCTGACAGTGCTAACACATGATTTTTCGCCCATCGGAGAATCCTTGTGGCTTCTGCCATCGCCATCCTGCTTCTTGTGCCGCCCTGTCGTGTACATGAGCGACCGCCGTGATGTTGTCTGACTGGATCAGCACCGGCCGGTGTTGAAGCAGGGGTCTAGCCTGACTTAGGGCATTGTAAATGGCCCTTAGTTCCAGAATATTTATGTGTAGGGAAGTCTCCTGACTTTTCCATAGCCTTGGAAGTTTCTTCCCTGTGTGACTGCCCCCCAGCCTCGAAGGCTGGCATCTGTGGTCACCAGGACCCAGTCCTGTATGCCGAATCTGCGGCCCCCTAGAATATGAGCACTCTGCAGCCACCACAACAACGACACCCTGGCCCTTGGAGACAGGGTTATCCGCCGATGCATCTGAAGATGCGACCCGGACCACATGTCCAACAGATCCCACTGGAAAATCCTTGAATGGGACCTGGCGAATGGAATTTCTTCGTAAGAAGCTACCATCCTTCCCAGGGCTCGCGTGCATTGATGCACCGACACCTGTATACGTATTAGGAGGTCTCTGTCTAGAGACGACAACTCCTTGGACTTCTCCTCCGGGAGAAACCCTTTTTATCCTGTTCTGTGTCCAGAACCATACTCAGGAACAGTAGACGCGTCGTAGGAACCAGCTGCGACTTTGGAATATTCAGAATTCAGCCGTGCTGTTGTAGCACTTCCCGAGATAGTGCTACTCCGCCGAACAACTGCTCCCTGGACCTCGCCTTTATAAGGAGATCGTCCAAGTACGGGATAATTATTTCGGCCATTACCTTGGTAAATACCTCGGTGCCGGGGACAGACCAACGGCAACGTCTGGAATTGGTAATGACAATCCTGTACCACAATTTTGAGGTACTCCTGGTGAAGAGGGTAAATAGGGACATGCAGGTAAGCATCCTTGATGTCCAGCGATACCATCCAGGCTTGCAATAATCGCCCTGAGCGATTCCATTTCGAACTTGAACCTTCGTATATAAGTGTTCAAGGTTTTCAATTTTAGAATGGGTCTCACCGAACCGTCTGGTTTCGGTACCACAACATTTTGGAATAGTAACCCCGGCCTTGTTGAAGGAGGGGTACCTAGATTTCACCTGCTGGAAGTGCAGCTTGTGAATTGCCGCCAGTACTACCTTTCTCCGAGGGCAGCAGGCAAGGCTGAGGTGAGGTAACGGCGAGGGGGAGTCGCCTCGAACTCCAGCCTGTATCCCTGTGATACTATTTGCAGAACCTAGGGATCCACCTGTGGGCAAACCCACTGGTCCCTGAAGTTCCCGAGACGCGCCCCTACCGCACCTGTCTCCACCTGTGGAGCCCCAACGTCAAGCGGTGGACTCAGAGGAAGCGGGGGAAGATTTTTGATCCTGGGAACTGGCTGCTGGTGCAGCTTTTTCCTTCTTCCCTTGTCTCTGTGCAGAAAGGAAGCGCCTTTGACCCGCTTGCTTTTCTGAAGCCGAAAGGACTGTACCTGAAAATACGGTGCTTTCTTAGGCTGTGAGGAAACGTGAGGTAAAAAAAAAATTCTTCCCAGCTGTTGCTGTGGATACGAGGTCCCAGAGACCATCCCCAACAATTCCTCACCCTTATAAGGCAGAATCTCCATGTGCCTTTTATAGGCAGCATCACCTGTCCACTGCCGGGTTTCTAATACCCTCCTGGCAGAATGGACATTGCATTAATTTTGGATGCCAGCCGGCAAATATCCCTCTGTGCATCCTTTATATATAAGACGATGTCTTTAATATGCTCTATGTTAGCAAACTATTTTCCCTGTCTTAGAGTATTAATATTATCTGACAGGGTATCAGACCACGCTGCAGCAGCACTATTTATGCTGAGGCGATTGCAGGTCTCAGTATATAACCTGAGTGTGTATATACAGACTTCAGGATAGTCTCCTGCTTTTTATCAGCAGGCTCCTTCAAGGTGGCCGTATCCTAAGACGGCAGTGCCACCTTTTTTGCCAAACGTGTGAGCGCCTTATCCACCCTAAGGGATATCTCCCAACGTGACCTATCCTCTGGTGGGAAAGGGTACGCCATCAGTAACTTTTTAGAAATTACCAGTTTCTTATTGGGGGAACCCACGCTACTTTACACACTTCATTCATTCATCTGATGGGGGAACAAAACACTGGCTGCTTTTTCTCCTCAAAAATAAAACCCCTTTTATGTGGTACTTGGGTTCATGTCAGAAATGCGTAACACATTTTTTATTGCCGAGATCATGTAACGGATGTTCCTAGTGGATTGTGTATATGTCTCAACCTCGTCGACACTGGAGTCAGACTCCGTGTCGACATCTGTGTCTGCCATCTGAGGTAACGGGCGTTTTTTTGAGCCCCTGATGGCCTTTGAGACGCCTGGGCAGGCGCGGGCTGAGAAGCCGACTGTCCCACAGCTGTTTTACGTCATCCAGCCTTCTATGTAAGGAGTTGACATTGTCGTTTAATACCTTCCACCTATCCATCCACTCTGGTGTCGGCCCCACAGGGGACGACATCCCATTTATCTGCCTCTGCTCCACCTCCACGTAACCTTCCTCATCCCACATGTCGACACAGCCATACCGACACACCGCACACACACAGGGAATGCTCTGACTGAGGACAGGACCCCACAAAGTCCTTTGGGGAGACAGAGAGAGAGTATGCCAGCACACACCAGAGCGCTATATAATGCAGGGATTAACACTATAACTGAGTGATTTTTCCCCCAATAGCTGCTTGTATAAACAATATTGCACCTAAATTTAGTGCCCCCCCTCTCTTTTTAACCCTTTGAGCCTGAAAAATACAGGGGAGAGCCTGGGGAGCTGTCTTCCAGCTGCACTGTGAAAAGAAAATGGCGCCAGTGTGCTGAGGGAGATAGCTCCGCCCCTTTTTCGCGGACTTTTCTCCCGCTTTTTTATGGATTCTGGCAGGGGTATTTATCACATATATAGCCTCTGGGGCTATATATTGTGATATATTTGCCAGCCAAGGTGTCTTAAATTGCCCTCAGGGCGCCCCCCCCCCCAGCGCCCTGCACCCTCAGTGACCGGAGTGTGAAGTGTGTATGAGGAGCAATGGCGCACAGCTGCAGTGCTGTGCGCTACCTTGGTGAAGACTGATGTCTTCTGCCGCCGATTTTCCGGATTCTTCTTGCTTCTGGCTCTGTAAGGGGGCCAGCGGCGCGGCTCCGGGACCGAACACCAATGGCCGGTTCCATGCGGTCGATCCCTCTGGAGCTAATGGTGTCCAGTAGCCTAAGAAGCCCAAGCTACCACCAGTTAGGTAGGTTCGTTTCTTCTCCCCTTAGTCCCTCGCTGCAGTGAGTCTGTTGCCAGCAGATCTCACTGTAAAATAAAAAACCTAAAATATACTATCTTTCTAGGTGCTCAGGAGAGCCCCTAGTGTGCATCCAGCTCAGCCGGGCACAGGATTCCAACTAAAGTCTGGAGGAGGGTCATAGTGGGAGGAGCCAGTGCACACCAGGTAGTCCTAAATCTTTCTTAGCTGTGCCCAGTCTCCTGCGGAGCCGCTATTCCCCATGGTCCTTACGGAGTCCCCAGCATCCACTAGGACGTCAGAGAAATAGGATTTTAATTACCTACCTACCTTACGTCCTAGAAGATGCTGGGGTCCACATTAGTACCATGGGGATGTACCAAAGCTCCCAGAACGAGAGGGAGAGCGCGGAGGCTCCTGCAGAACTGATTGACCAAACTTTAGGTCCTCAGAGGCCAAAGTATCGAACTTGTAGAACTTAGCCAACGTGTTCGACCCTGACCAAGTTGCCGCTCGGCAAAGCTGTAAAGACGAGACACCCCAGGCAGCCGGCCAGGAAGAACACACCTTACAAGTAGAGTGGGCCTTAACAGTCCTGACGTAGAATACGCATGCTGGATAGTGAACCTGATCCAGCGAGAGATCGTCTGCTTAGAAGCAGGACACCCAAGTTTCTTGGGATCATACAGGACAGAGAGTCCGATTTTCTGTGATGAGCAGTCCTCTTCACATAGATTTTCAGAGCCCTTACAACATCCAAAGACTTTGATGAAATTGAGGAGTCAGTAGCAACTGGCACCACAACAGGTTGGTTGATATAAAATGCCGACACAACCTTCGGAAGGAACTGCTGATGTGTCCGTAGCTCAGCCCTGTCTTCATGGAAGATCAAGTAGGGGCTCTTACAAGGCAAAGCCCCAAACTCCGACACCCGTCTAGCAGAAGCTAAGGCCAACAAAGCGACAGCCTTCCACGTGAGAAACTTAACCTCAACCTCCGGTAGAGGTTCGAACCAATCCGATTGGAGGAACTGTAACACCACATTAAGATCCCAGGGCGCCGTAGGCAGCACAAAGGGAGTCTGGATGTGCAGAACACTTTCAGGTAAGTCTGAACCTCAGGAAGGGAAGCCAAATGTTTCTGGAAGAAAATGGATAGGGCTGAAATCTGGACCTTTACGGATCCCAATCTCAGGCCCATATCCACATCTGCTTGCAGAAAGAGAAACCATCCCAGTTGAAACTCCATCGTAGGAAACTTATTGGACTCACACCAAGATACATATTTTTTCCAAATACGATGGTAATGTTTAGACGTTACTCCTTTCCTAGCCTGTATCAGGGTAGGAGTAACCTTGGTCGGAATGCCCTTCCGAGCTATTATCTGGCGTTCAACCTCCATGCCGTCAAACGTAGCCACGGTAAGTCTTGATAAGCGAATGGCCCCTGCTGCAGCAGGTCCTCCCTAAGAGGAAGAGGTCTCGGCTCTTCCAGCAGTAGATCCAGAAGATCCGTGTACCAAGCCCTTCTTGGCCAGTCAGGAGCAATGAGGATTGCTTAAACTCTTGTTCTCCTTATGAGCTTTAGAACCCTTGGAATTAGTGGAAGTGGAGGAAACACGTACACCGACTGGAACACCCACGGAGTCACTAGGGCGTCCACCGCCATGGCTTGCGGGTCTCTTGACCTTGAGCAATACCTCCGAAGTTTTTTGTTGAGGCGGGAGGCCATCATGTCTATTTGAGGAACCCCCCAAAGATTTGTCACCTCCTTGAACACCTCCGGATGGAGGCCCCACTCTCGCGGATGGAGGTTGTGTCTGCTGAGGATGTCCGCTTCCCAGTTGTCCACATCTGGAATGAAAACTTGCGACAGTGCCAACGCATGCTTTTCCGCCCAGAGGATGATTCTTGTTGCCTCTGACATTGCAGCTCTGCTCTTTGTTCCGCCTTGTCGGTTTATGTAGGCCACCGTCATTACATTGTCCGACTGCACTTGAATGGGTCGATCTCGCAGAAGATGAGCCGCATGGAGAAGACCATTGTACACGGCTCTTAGTTCCACAATGTTTATTGGAAGACTGGATTCCAGGCTTGACCACCTTTCTTGGAAGGTTTCCCCTAGAGTGACTGCGCCCCAGCCCCGGAGACTTGCAACTGTGGTTAGAAGGATCCAGTCCTGAATCCCAAACCTGAGGCTCTCCAGAAGGTGAGGAATTTGTAGCCACCAGAGGAGTGAAATCCTTGCTTTCGGCGACAGACGTATACTCAGTTGCACATGTAGATGAGAACCCGACCACTTGTCTGGGAAATCCAATTGGAAGGATCGAGCATAAAACCTTCCGAACTGCAGAGCCTCGTAAGAAGCAACCATCTTCCCCAGAAGACGAATGCACTGATGAATCGATACCCGGGCTGGCTTCAGGACATACCGCACCATTGATTGTATCACCAACGCCTTCTCCACCGGTAGAAACACCCTCTGCTCTTCCGTGTCGAAGCTCATCCCCAGGAAAGACAATCTCCTTGTCAGCTCCAAATGTGACTTTGGAAGGTTTAAGATCCAAGCATGTACCCTGAGCAAATGAGTCGTGAGAGCAATGGACTGCAACAACGTCTCCCTGGACGATGCCTTTATCAGCAGATCGTCCAGATATGGGATTATATTCACCCCCTGTCTGCGGAGGTGAACCATCATCTCTGCCATCACCTTGGTGAACACTCTCGGTGCTGTGGATAGGCCGAATGGCAGTGCCTGCAATTGATAGTGACTGTCTAACAGTGCAAATCTGAGATAAGCCTGGTGCGGCAGCCAAATCGGAATGTGGAGGTACGCATCCTTGATATCCAGGGATACCAGAAACTCTCCCTCCTCCAGACTGGAAATCACTGCTCTGAGAGACTCCATTTTGAATTTGAACACCTTCAGGTATGAGTTCAACGATTTCAAGTTCAAAATTGGTCTGACCGAACCATCCGGTTTCGGTACCACGAAAAAGGTTTGAATAATAACCCTTGTTTTGCAGGTGGAACTGGGACAATGACCTGTGACTTTTCCAATTTTAGGATGGCTTCCTGTAGGATAGCCCTGTCTGTCAGCAAAGCAGGCAAGCCTGATTTGAAGAAGCGGTGAGGCGGGAGTTCTTGGAACTCCAGTCTGTACCCCTGGGACACAATATCCTGTACCCAGGGTTCCAAGCCAGAAGACACCCAGACGTGGCTGAAATGTCTGAGTCTCGCACCCACCAGCCCGTCCTCCAGGCTTTGCAGTCCACCGTCATGCTGAGGATTTTGAGGAACCAGAAGCGGGTCTCTGGTCCTGGGAGCCTGCGGGTGCAGGCTTTTTGGATTTTGCACGACCACCTCTAAAGAAAGTGGTAGGAGGCTTGGACTTTTTGCCTTAGCGGTCCGAAAGGACTGCGGCACAGCTGAAGAATATGGTTTCTTCGTAGAAGGTGTAGCAGAGGGGAGGAAAGGTGACTTACCCGTGGTTGCCGTGGAAAACCACGCATCCAACATTTCCCCAAATAGAGCCTGACTTGTGTAGGGTAGGTTCTCCACACTTCTCCTGGATTCCGCGTCTGCAGACCATTGGCGTAGCCAGAGTCCCCTGCGGGCTGAGACCGATATGGAAGATATCCGCGCAGTCAGCGTACCCAGGTGCTTCATGGATTCCACCATGAACCCCGCAGAATCCTGTATGTTACGTAAAAAAAAAAATTCAATATCACTTCTATCCATTGTATCCAAATCCTCTAGTAATGTGCCTGACCACTTTACTATGGCTTTAGAAATCCATGCCCAGGCAATAGTGGGCCTTAACGCCACTCCTGAAGCAGTGTAAATTAATTTGAGTGTAGTGTCAATTTTACGATCAGCTGATTCTTTTAACGCGGTAGATCCAGGGATAGGTAAAACCACCTTTTTACACAGTCTGGAGACAGATGCGTCAACAATGGGTGGGTTTTTCCATTTTTTTCCTATCCTCCTCAGGGAAGGAAAAAGCAACCAGAACCCTTTTTGGGATCTGGAATTTTTTCTCCGGGTTTTCCCAGGATTTTTCAAGTATAGCGTTTAATTCTTTAGATGCAAGGAAGGATAGCAAGGCTTTCTTATTATCTGTGAAGTAAGCCTCCTCAACCTGCTCAGGTGTTGTGTCAGTAATATTTAACACATCTCTAATGGCCTCAATCATGAGCTGCACCCCCTTAGCAAGGGACGCCTCCCCCCTCAGCACATCCCCATCACCGTCTGCCATGTCAGAGTCGGTATCCGTGTCATCTTGCATAATTTGGGCAAGTGCACGTTTCTGTGGGAACATGCTAGGGGATATTGCAGGAATAGGAACAGAGCCTGACCAAACTGCCATAGATTTCTTCAACACCTGAGTTTCAGGGTCTCAGTATTAGCTATATATGCACAAGGAGAGAAAGTATGACTCTTGTTTGGACGCACTCTTATCTCAAAATCAAATGTTAGTTGTTGGGTAATGTGCCCAACCTAGGTGAGGTAGTCTTTTATTCTTGCTCTCTAGGATACATAGAAATTCATCCAGACATGTACACCATAGAAAATCTTATCTCCCCTTTTTTCTTCCAGTCATTTCCATTTCCAACAGGGTCTACACCTCATCGTCACACTTGTCCTGTATACTTTTTACTTTTTAGGGTTTTTCCCATCACAACACCGCTTCACGTTACCTCTCCAATTAGTGCATTTTTATCTTATTTTATTCCCAAGTCATCATGGTATTTGTATTTTCTTAACTTTACATTTTCCTATTCCCGATTCAGCCTGCATTAATGTTCACCAGATTTTGAAGACGTGGGTTTCCTAGTAACCCACCAACTCCTATTTTTCGAGGGATCTAACGCTGCATACGTGGGTATCCTAGCAACCCACCAACACAAAGTCTCTGACGGGCTGAAGCTCAGAATTCAGCCTCCGCCCACACAAACATACCAGCGTCATGCCGTATGATGACGCGGGTATCCTGGCAACCAGGGTAAACAAGGTGGGGCGGAAGCTCAGACTGTAGCTTCCGCCAGCACAGCGCGACCAAACTATGTCGCCCAGTGTAGTTATCCGCACTCAGCCTCCACATCAGTAACTCCCGCCGACTCCAACTAGCTCTACTCCGCTACGAGGGATATGATTATCATACCATTTCCCTTATTATTTTTACAACACATCAGGGCGGAAATAGCATGTAAAACTTCCGCCCTTCCCTATCTGTCTCTCAAGTCCGCCCCAGTGATGCGTCCCTTGCTGGCTCCCGATTGGACTAGAGTGTTAATACAACCCTGCCCCCATGATTAGCCATAGGCGGACAGCAATTTGCAGGGGCATTTAAATACTCTGACAGAATACCTGGATGAGCGGCTCAGAAAGGAAGTGAACAAGCCCATGACTGGGTGAAACGCGTTTTCCTCCTGGGCACATGCCTGTTTGATGTTGGATTGGGTGACATTTGATCCATCATTTTTTCAACTTTCATGCTTTAGCAGTATATTTATGTACTTTTGAAAGCATTTATTTAAATAACTTTTGCTGGTATCTCCAGCTATGCCGATCACAAATATGTCCCTTGTGGATATTCCTTCTGGGCACATGCCTGTCTGATAATGGATTGGGTGATATTTGATCCTTTATTGATTTCAGATTTCATGCTTCAGCAGTTTCTCTAGGGCATATGCCTGTTTGATGTTGGATTGGGTGACATTTGATCCCCCATTTTTTAAATTTTCATGCTTTAGCAGTATATTTATGTATTTTTGAAAGCATTTATTTAAATAACTTTTGCTGGTATCTCCAGCTATGCCGATCACAAATATGTCCCTTGTGGATACGTGCCTGCTTTCTCTTGGGCATATGCCTGTATGACAAATTGATTCGATAATATTTTGATCCCTATTGATTCAGGTCTGACACTTTAGCACTATATCTGGATAACCCTTTAATAATTTAGTAACAAATTTTGCTGTTTTTTCCAACTGATTTTTGATACTTTATTGATTAAGAATTCATGCTTTAGCAATATTCATGCAACCAATTTTGCTGATATTTTCAGCGAGGTTGACCACCTATATATCCCTTATGGGCACTCACCTGTTTGACGTTCGAATAGTGGATATGTAATGCCTTATTATACTAGATATCTTCTTACTCTGCGCCCTCTCGCTTTCCTAACTTGGCTTCCTTCTGTGAACTCTCATCCACGATTCTGGGGAGCGTGCCCCCCCAGGGGACACGTCTCTTCAGTCTAACGTGGACAGCAGATTCACACCTATTAAAACAGCTGCTATCCCCCCTCCTCACCCAGTCCCACTCACTTCTTCAGAGGACTCCATCCCTCCATTTCGGTGCACTCTCATTGGTGCTTTAGGGTCCAACCTTCCTACGACCATACCCCTGCGCTCACGCCCAATCTAGTCCGATCTTGGAAGCTAAACGGAGGTGGGCTGGGTCAGTACCTAGATGGGCGACTTCTAGGGAATACCCAGTGAAGTAGGAGGACTATCTTCCCTATAGACTCAACACCAACAGCAGTATCACCACTTACACTCATTCCTACTATTTCTTGAACCTCTATTCGTCACGACCTCTCTATGATATTGGCCGACAAATACAGCTGTTTATTCATATGTGGGTTTTCCCACTAATATATCTAACCCAACCAGGGCTCATTAATACAAACACAGTTTTGTACTGATCTTTGGCAGACGGAAGTAGCATTATATGTGGCTATCTTCCTATATGCGGTTATCCAGGCATAATCAAGATCTGAACATTCCATAAATTTGAAGTAGTCACCTTCCATTGGATTTATTCATTATTTTCTATGGTGTACATGTCTGGATGAATTTCTATGTATCCTAGAGAGCAAGAATAAAAGACTACCTCACCTAGGTTGGGCACATTACCCAACAACTAACATTTGATTTTGAGATAAGAGTGCGCCCAAACAAGAGTCATACTTTCTCTCCTTGTGCATATACAACTGTTTTCTTTGACTCTGGGCGCACCGCCATACGGACTAATAGGAATTTCCACACAATATTGTCCACTTCTGGCTAATTTTGGATTGATCACGTAGTTAGAATCTAGGTCGGTGCAGGATCAAAAACCCTTCTTTCTCAGTATTAGCTACCCTAGTAGAGATCTGAGAGATCATTCCTTTGATAGAAGTTAACCACTCAGGCTCAACAATAGGGAACTGAGATAAAGCATTACAATCCTGTTAACATGGAATGGATCCCTCCTGAGAGGAAACATCGGCCCTCATTCCGAGTTGTGTGCTCGCTAGCTACTTTTAGCAGAAATGCAAACACAAAGCCGCCGCCCTCTGGGAGTGTATCTTAGCACAGCAGAATTGCTAACGAAAGATTAGCAATTCTGCTAATAATAAGATTTTACTTACCGATAAATCTATTTCTCGTAGTCCGTAGTGGATGCTGGGACTCCGTCAGGACCATGGGGATTAGCGGCTCCGCAGGAGACAGGGCACAAAAATAAAAGCTTTAGGACTAGGTGGTGTGCACTGGCTCCTCCCCCTATGACCCTCCTCCAAGCCTCAGTTAGGATACTGTGCCCGGACGAGCGTACACAATAAGGAAGGATTTTGAATCCCGGGTAAGACTCATACCAGCCACACCAATCACACCGTACAACCTGTGATCTGAACCCAGTTAACAGTATGACAAACGTAGGAGCCTCTGAACAGATGGCTCACAACAATAACAACCTGATTTTTTTGTAACAATAACTATGTACAAGTATTGCAGACAATCCGCACTTGGGATGGGCGCCCAGCATCCACTACGGACTACGAGAAATAGATTTATCGGTAAGTAAAATCTTATTTTCTCTGACGTCCTAGTGGATGCTGGGACTCCGTCAGGACCATGGGGATTATACCAAAGCTCCCAAACGGGCGGGAGAGTGCGGATGACTCTGCAGCACCGAATGAGAGAACTCCAGGTCCTCTTTAGCCAGGGTATCAAATTTGTAGAATTTTACAAACGTGTTCTCCCCCGACCACGTAGCTGCTCGGCAGAGTTGTAATGCCGAGACCCCTCGGGCAGCCGCCCAAGATGAGCCCACCTTCCTTGTGGAATGGGCCTTGATAGATTTAGGCTGTGGCAGGCCTGCCACAGAATGTGCAAGTTGAATTGTGCTACAAATCCAACGAGCAATCGTCTGCTTAGAAGCAGGAGCACCCAGCTTGTTGGGTGCATACAGTATAAACAGCGAGTCAGATTTTCTGACTCCAGCCGTCCTTGAAATATATATTTTCAATGCCCTGACAACGTCCAGCAACTTGGAATCCTCCAAATCGCTAGTAGCCGCAGGCACCACAATAGGCTGGTTCAGGTGAAACGCTGAAACCACCTTAGGCAGAAAATGAGGACGCGTCCGCAGTTCTGCCCTGTCCGAATGGAAAATCAGATATGGGCTTTTATACGATAAAGCCGCCAATTCTGACACTCTCCTGGCTGAAGCCAGGGCCAGTAGCATGGTTACTTTCCATGTAAGATATTTCAAATCCACCGATTTGAGTGGCTCAAACCAATGGGATTTGAGAAAATCCAAAACTACATTAAGATCCCATGGAGCCACTGGGGGCACAACCGGGGGCTGTATATGTAGTACTCCTTTTACAAAAGTCTGGACTTCAGGAACTGAAGCCAATTCTTTCTGGAAGAAAATCGACAGGGCCGAAATTTGAACCTTAATGGACCCTAATTTGAGGCCCATAGACAATCCTGTTTGCAGGAAATGTAGGAATCGACGCAGTTGAAATTCCTCCGTCGGGGCCTTCCTGGCCTCACACCACGCAACATATTTTCTCCAAATGCGGTGATAATGTTGTGCAGTCACCTCCTTCCTGGCTTTTACCAGGGTAGGGATAACCTCTTCCGGAATGCCTTTTTCCCTTAGAATTCGGCGTTCAACCGCCATGCCGTCAAACGCAGCCGCGGTAAGTCTTGGAATAGACACGGTCCCTGCTGAAGCAGGTCCCGTCTTAGAGGTAGAGGCCACGGATCTTCCGTGAGCATCTCCTGAAGTTCCGGGTACCAAGTTCTTCTTGGCCAATCCGGAGCCACGAGTATCGTTCTTACTCCCCTTTGCCGTATAATTCTCAGTACTTTTGGTATGAGAGGCAGAGGAGGAAACACATACACTGACTGGAACACCCACGGTGTTACCAGAGCATCCACAGCTATTGCCTGAGGGTCTCTTGACCTGGCGCAATACCTGTCCAGTTTTTTGTTGAGGCGGGACGCCATCATATCCACCTTTGGTTTTTCCCAACGGTTCACAATCATGTGGAAGACTTCTGGATGAAGTCCCCACTCTCCCGGGTGTAGATCGTGTCTGCTGAGGAAGTCCGCTTCCCAGTTGTCCACTCCCGGAATGAACACTGCTGACAGTGCTATCACATGATCTTCCGCCCAGCGAAGAATCCTTGCAGCTTCTGCCATTGCCCTCCTGCAACCACCACAGAAGAGCACTCTGCAACCACCACAGAAGAGACACCCTTGTCCGTGGAGACAAAGTTATCCGCTGATGCATCTGCAGATGCGATCCGGACCATTTGTCCAGCAGATCCCACTGAAAAGTTCGTGCGTGGAATCTGCCGAATGGAATCGCTTCGTAAGAAGCCACCATTTTTCCCAGGACTCTTGTGCATTGATGCACAGACACATTTCCTGGTTTTAGGAGGTTCCTGACAAGTTCGGATAACTCCCTGGCTTTCTCCTCCGGAAGAAACACCTTTTTCTGAACCGTGTCCAGAATCATTCCCAGGAACAGCAGACGTGTCGTCGGGGTCAATTGAGATTTTGGAAAAATAAGATTTTACTTACCGATAAATCTATTTCTCGGAGTCCGTAGTGGATGCTGGGGTTCCTGAAAGGACCATGGGGAATAGCGGCTCCGCAGGAGACAGGGCACAAAAAGTAAAGCTTTTCCGATCAGGTGGTGTGCACTGGCTCCTCCCCCTATGACCCTCCTCCAGACTCCAGTTAGGTACTGTGCCCGGACGAGCGTACACAATAAGGGAGGATTTTGAATCCCGGGTAAGACTCATACCAGCCACACCAATCACACCGTACAACTTGTGATCTAAACCCAGTTAACAGTATGATAACAGCGGAGCCTCTGAAAGATGGCTTCCTTCAACAATAACCCGAATTAGTTAACAATAACTATGTACAACTTATGCAGATAATCCGCACTTGGGATGGGCGCCCAGCATCCACTACGGACTCCGAGAAATAGATTTATCGGTAAGTAAAATCTTATTTTCTCTATCGTCCTAGTGGATGCTGGGGTTCCTGAAAGGACCATGGGGATTATACCAAAGCTCCCAAACGGGCGGGAGAGTGCGGATGACTCTGCAGCACCGAATGAGAGAACTCCAGGTCCTCCTTAGCCAGAGTATCAAATTTGTAAAATTTTACAAACGTGTTCTCCCCTGACCACGTAGCTGCTCGGCAAAGTTGTAATGCCGAGACCCCTCGGGCAGCCGCCCAAGATGAGCCCACCTTCCTTGTGGAGTGGGCCTTTACAGATTTAGGCTGTGGCAAGCCTGCCACAGAATGTGCAAGTTGGATTGTGCTACAGATCCAACGAGCAATCGTCTGCTTAGACGCAGGAGCACCCATCTTGTTGGGTGCATACAATATAAACAACGAGTCAGATTTTCTGACTCCAGCTGTCCTTGCAATATATATTTTTAATGCTCTGACAACGTCCAGTAACTTGGAGTCCTCCAAGTCACTTGTAGCCGCAGGCACTACAATAGGCTGGTTCAGATGAAATGCTGACACCACCTTAGGGAGAAAATGCGGACGAGTCCGCAGTTCTGCCCTGTCCGAATGGAAAATCAGATATGGGCTTTTGTAAGATAAAGCTGCCAATTCTGACACTCTCCTGGCAGAAGCCAGGGCTAGAAGCATGGTCACTTTCCATGTGAGATATTTCAAATCCACCTTTTTTAGTGGTTCAAACCAATGAGATTTTAGGAAGTCCAAAACCACATTTAGATCCCACGGTGCCACTGGAGGCACCACAGGAGGCTGTATATGCAGCACTCCCTTAACAAAGGTCTGGACTTCAGGGACTGAAGCCAATTCTTTTTGAAAGAAAATCGACAGGGCCGAAATTTGAACCTTAATAGATCCCAATTTGAGACCCATTGACAATCCTGATTGCAGGAAATGTAGGAATCGACCCAGTTGAAATTCCTCCGTCGGAGCACTCCGATCTTCGCACCACGCAACATATTTTCGCCAAATTCGGTGATAATGTTGCACGGTTACTTCCTTCCTTGCTTTAATCAAAGTAGGAATGACTTCTTCCGGCATGCCTCTTTCCTTTAGGATCCGGCGTTCAACCGCCATGCCGTCAAACGCAGCCGCGGTAAGTCTTGAAACAGACAGGGACCCTGCTGAAGCAAGTCCCTCCTTAGAGGTAGAGGCCACGGATCTTCCGTGATCATCTCTTGAAGTTCCGGGTACCAAGTCCTCCTTGGCCAATCCGGAACCACTAGTATCGTTCTTACGCCTCTTTGCCGTATAATTCTCAATACTTTTGGTATGAGAGGCAGAGGAGGAAACACATACACCGACTGGTACACCCAAGGCGTTACCAGCGCGTCCACAGTTATTGCCTGCGGATCTCTTGACCTGGCGCAATACCTGTCCAGTTTTTTGTTGAGGCGAGACGCCATCATGTCCACCATTGGTCTTTCCCAACGGGTTACCAGCATGTGGAAGACTTCTGGATGAAGTCCCCACTCTCCCGGGTGAAGATCGTGTCTGCTGAGGAAGTCTGCTTCCCAGTTGTCCACTCCCGGGATGAACACTGCTGACAGTGCTATCACATGATTCTCTGCCCAGCGAAGAATCCTTGCAGCTTCTGCCATTGCCCTCCTGCTTCTTGTGCCGCCCTGTCTGTTCACATGGGCGACTGCCGTGATGTTGTCCGACTGGATCAATACCGGTTTTCCCTGAAGCAGAGGTTCTGCCTGGTTTAGAGCATTGTATATTGCTCTTAGTTCCAGAATGTTTATGTGAAGAGACGTTTCCAGGCTCGTCCATACTCCCTGGAAGTTTCTTCCTTGTGTGACTGCTCCCCAGCCTCTCAGGCTGGCGTCCGTGGTCACCAGGATCCAATCCTGTATGCCGAATCTGCGGCCCTCCAATAGATGAGCACTCTGCAACCACCACAGAAGAGACACCCTTGTCCTTGGAGACAGGGTTATCCGTAGGTGCATCTGAAGATGCGACCCTGACCATTTGTCCAACAGATCCCTTTGGAAAATTCTTGCGTGGAATCTGCCGAATGGAATCGCTTCGTAAGAAGCCACCATTTTTCCCAGGACTCTTGTGCATTGATGTACAGACACCTTTCCTGGTTTTAGGAGGTTCCTGACAAGCTCGGATAACTCCTTGGCTTTTTCCTCCGGGAGAAAAACCTTTTTCTGAACCGTGTCCAGAATCATCCCTAGGAACAGCAGACGAGTTGTCGGCATTAACTGGGATTTTGGAATATTCAGAATCCACCCGTGCTGTTTTAGCACTTCTTGAGACAGTGCTAATCCCATCTCTAGCTGTTCTCTGGACCTCGCCCTTATTAGGAGATCGTCCAAGTATGGGATAATTAATACGCCTTTTCTTCGAAGAAGAATCATCATCTCGGCCATTACCTTTGTAAAGATCCGAGGTGCCGTGGACAATCCGAACGGCAGCGTCTGAAACTGATAGTGACAGTTTTGTACAACGAACCTGAGGTACCCCTGGTGTGAGGGGTAAATTGGAACGTGGAGATACGCATCCTTGATGTCCAAGGATACCATAAAGTCCCCCTCTTCCAGGTTCGCTATCACTGCTCTGAGTGACTCCATTTTGAACTTGAACTTCTTTATGTACAGGTTCAAGGACTTCAGATTTAGAATAGGCCTTACCGAGCCATCCGGCTTCGGTACCACAAAAAGAGTGGAATAATACCCCTTCCCTTGTTGCCGAAGAGGTACCTTGACTATCACCTGCTGAGAGTACAGCTTGTGAATGGCTTCCAACACCGTCTCCCTTTCGGAGGGGGACGTTGGTAAAGCAGACCTCAGGAAACGGCGAGGTGGATCTGTCTCTAATTCCAACCTGTATCCCTGAGATATTATCTGCAGGATCCAGGGATCTACTTGCGAGTGAGCCCACTGCGCGCTGTAATTTTTGAGACGACCGCCCACCGTCCCCGAGTCCGCTTGAGAAGCCCCAGCGTCATGCTGAGGCTTTTGTAGAAGCCGGGGAGGGCTTCTGATCCTGGGAAGGAGCTGCGTGTTGCTGTCTCTTCCCTCGACCTTTGCCTCGTGGCAAATATGAATAGCCCTTTGCTCTCTTATTTTTAAAGGAACGAAAGGGCTGCGGTTGAAAAGTCGGTGCCTTTTTCTGTTGGGGAGTGACTTGAGGTAGAAAAGTGGATTTCCCGGCTGTAGCCGTGGCCACCAAATCTGATAGACCGACTCCAAATAACTCCTCCCCCTTATACGGCAAAACTTCCATATGCCGTTTTGAATCCGCATCGCCTGTCCACTGTCGCGTCCATAAAGCTCTTCTGGCCGAAATGGACATAGCACTTACCCGTGATGCCAGTGTGCATATATCCCTCTGTGCATCACGCATATAAAGAAATGCATCCTTTATTTGTTCTAACGACAGTAAAATATTGTCCCTGTCCAGGGTATCAATATTTTCAATCAGGGATTCTGACCAAACTACCCCCGCACTGCCCATCCAGGCAGTTGCTACAGCTGGTCGTAGTATAACACCTGCATGTGTGTATATACTTTTTTGGATATTTTCCATCCTCCTATCTGATGGATCTTTAAGTGCGGCCGTCTCAGGAGAGGGTAACGCCACTTGTTTAGATAAGCGTGTTAGCGCCTTGTCCACCCTAGGAGGTGTTTCCCAGCGCTCCCTAACCTCTGGCGGGAAAGGGTATAATGCCAATAATTTCTTTGAAATTATCAGCTTTTTATCAGGGGCAACCCACGCTTCATTACACACGTCATTTAGTTCTTCTGATTCAGGAAAAACTATAGGTAGTTTTTTCATACCCCACATAATACCCTGTTTAGTGGTACCTGTAGTATCAGCTAAATGTAACGCCTCCTTCATTGCCAAAATCATATAACGTGTGGCCCTACTGGAAAATACGGTTGATTCGTCACCGTCACCACTGGAGTCATCGCCTGTGTCTGGATCTGTGTCGACCGACTGAGGCAAAGGGCGTTTCACAGCCCCTGACGGTGTTTGAGTCGCCTGGACAGGCACTAATTGATTGTCCGGCCGTCTCATGTCGTCAAACGACTGCTTTAGCGTGTTGACACTATCCCGCAGTTCCATAAATAAAGGCATCCATTCTGGTGTCGACCCCCTAGGAGGTGACATCCCCATATTTGGCAATTGCTCCGCCTCCACACCAATATCGTCCTCATACATGTCGACACACACGTACCGACACACAGCAGACACACAGGGAATGCTCCTAATGAAGACAGGACCCACTAGCCCTTTGGGGAGACAGAGGGAGAGTTTGCCAGCACACACCAAAAGCGCTATATATATATCAGGGATAGCCTTATAATAAGTGCTCCCCTATAGCTGCTTTGTTATATAAAAATATCGCCATAAATTTGCCCCCCCTCTCTGTTTTACCCTGTTTCTGTAGTGCAGTGCAGGGGAGAGACCTGGGAGCCGTCCTGACCAGCGGAGCTGTGAGAGGAAATGGCGCCGTGTGCTGAGGAGATAGGCCCCGCCCCTTTTCCGGCGGGCTCGTCTCCCGCTATTTTGAGAAATCAGGCAGGGGTTAAATATCTCCATATAGCCTCTAGGGCTATATGTGAGGTATTTTTAGCCTTTATAGGTACTCATTTTGCCTCCCAGGGCGCCCCCCTCCCAGCGCCCTGCACCCTCAGTGACTGCCGTGTGAAGTGTGCTGAGAGGAAAATGGCGCACAGCTGCAGTGCTGTGCGCTACCTTTAGAAGACTGCAGGAGTCTTCAGCCGCCGATTCTGGACCTCTTCTGTCTTCAGCATCTGCAAGGGGGCCGGCGGCGCGGCTCCGGTGACCATCCAGGCTGTACCTGTGATCGTCCCTCTGGAGCTTGATGTCCAGTAGCCAAGAAGCCAATCCATCCTGCACGCAGGTGAGTTGACTCCTTCTCCCCTCAGTCCCTCGCTGCAGTGATCCTGTTGCCAGCAGGAATCACTGTAACATAAAAAACCTAGCTAAACTTTCTCTAAGCAGCTCTTTAGGAGAGCCACCTAGATTGCACCCTTCTCGGCCGGGCACAAAAATCTAACTGGAGTCTGGAGGAGGGTCATAGGGGGAGGAGCCAGTGCACACCACCTGATCGGAAAAGCTTTACTTTTTGTGCCCTGTCTCCTGCGGAGCCGCTATTCCCCATGGTCCTTTCAGGAACCCCAGCATCCACTAGGACGATAGAGAAATTCAGAATCCACCCGTGCTGTTGCAGCACTACTTGGGTTAGTGCTACTACGTCCTCCAGCTGTTCTCTGGACCTTGCCCTTATCAGGAGATCGTCCAAGTAAGGGATAATTAATACGCCTTTTCTTCGCAGAAGAAACATCATTTCGGCCATTACCATGGTAAAAACTCGAGGTGCCGTGGACAATCCAAACGGCAGCGTCTGAAACTGATAATGACAATTTTGCACCACGAACCTGAGGTACCCTTGATGTGAAGGGCAAATTGGGACATGCAGGTAAGCATCCTTGATGTCCAGAGACACCATAAAGTCCCCTTCTTCCAGATTCGCTATCACTGCTCTGAGTGACTCCATCTTGAACTTGAATTTTTGTATGTACAGGTTCAAAGATTTCAGATTTAGAATAGGTCTTACCGAGCCGTCCGGCTTCGGTACCACAAATAGTGTGGAATAATACCCCTTTCCCTGTTGTAGGAGGGGTACCTTGACTATCACCTGCTGAGAATACAGCTTGTGAATGGCTTCCAATACCGTCGCCCTGTCTGAGGGAGACGTTGGCAGAGCAGACTTTAGGAACCGGCGAGGGGGAGACTTCTCGAATTCCAACCTGTAACCCTGAGATACTACCTGCAGGATCCAGGGGTCCACCTGTGAGTGAGCCCACTGTGCGCTGAAATTCTTGAGTCGACCCCCCACCGCCCCTGAGTCCGCTTGTAAAGCCCCAACGTCATGCTGAGGGCTTTGCAGAAGCCGGGGAGGGCTTCTGCTCCTGGGAGGGAGCTGCTTGGTGCACTCTCTTACCCTTACCTTTGCCTCGGGGCAGATATGACTGTCCTTTTGCCCGCTTGTTCTTATAGGAACGAAAGGACTGCGGCTGAAAAGACGGTGTCTTTTTCTGTTGGGAGGGGACCTGAGGTAAAAAGGTGGATTTCCCGGCTGTTGCCGTGGCCACCAAATCCGATAGACCGACCCCAAATAATTCCTCCCCTTTATACGGCAATACTTCCATATGCCGTTTGGAATCCGCATCACCTGACCACTGTCGCGTCCATAAACTTCTTCTGGCAGATATGGACATCGCACTTACTCTCGATGCCAGAGTGCAAATATCCCTCTGAGCATCTCGCATATAAAGAAAAGCATCCTTTAATTGCTCTATTGTCAATAAAATACTGTCCCTATCCAGGGTATCAATATTTTCAGTCAGGGAATCCGACCAAACCACCCCAGCACTGCACATCCATGCTGAGGCGATGGCTGGTCGCAGTATAACACCAGTATGAGTGTATATACTTTTCAGGGTAGTTTCCAGCCTCCTATCAGCTGGATCCTTGAGGGCGGCCGTTTCAGGAGACGGTAACGCCACTTGTTTTGGTAAGCGTGTGAGTGCCTTATCCACCCTAGGGGGTGTTTCCCAGCGCGCCCTAACCTCTGGCGGGAAAGGATATAATGCCAATAACTTCTTTGAATTAGCAGTTTTCTATCGGGGTTAACCCACGCTTCATCACACACTTCATTCAATTCCTCTGATTCAGGAAAAACTACAGGTAGTTTTTTCAGACCCCACATAATACCCCTTTTTGTGGTACTTGCAGTATCAGAGATATGCAAAGCCTCCTTCATTGCCGTGATCATATAACGTGTGGCCCTACTGGAAAATACGTTTGTTTCTTCACCGTCGACACTAGATTCGGTGTCCGTGTCTGGGTCTGTGTCGACCGACTGAGGTAAAGGGCGTTTTACAGCCCCTGACGGTGTCTGAGACGCCTGGACAGGTACTAACTGGTTTGCCGGCCGTCTCATGTCGTCAACTGATTTTTGTAACGTGCTGACATTATCACGTAATTCCATAAACAAAGCCATCCATTCCGGTGTCGACTCCCTAGGGGGTGACATCACCATTACCGGCAATTGCTCCGCCTCCACACCAACATCGTCCATATACATGTCGACACACACGTACCGACACACAGCAGACACACAGGGAATGCTCTTATCGAAGACAGGACCCCACTAGCCCTTTGGGGAGACAGAGGGAGAGTTTGCCAGCACACACCCAAGCGCTATAAATATATAGGAACAACCCTACAGAAGTGTTGTTTCCTCTATAGCAGCTTAATATATCAATATCGCCAAAAAAGTGCCCCCCCTCTCTGTTTTTTTACCCTGTTTCTGTAGTGCAGTGCAGGGGAGAGTCCTGGGAGCCTTCCTCGCAGCGGAGCTGTGCAGGAAAATGGCGCTGTGTGCTGAGGAGATAGGCCCCGCCCCCTATTTCGGCGGGCTCTTCTCCCGGTGTTTGTGAGACCTGGCAGGGGTTAAATACATCCATATAGCCCCAGGGGCTATATGTGATGTATTTTTAGCCAGAACAAGGTATTATCATTGCTGCCCAGGGCGCCCCCCCCCAGCGCCCTGCACCCTCAGTGACCGCTGGTGTGAAGTGTGCTGACAACAATGGCGCACAGCTGCAGTGCTGTGCGCTACCTCATGAAGACTGAAAAGTCTTCTGCCGCCGGTTTCTGGACCTCTTCACTTTTCGGCATCTGCAAGGGGGTCGGCGGCGCGGCTCCGGGACCGGACTCCATGGCTGGGCCTGTGTTCGATCCCTCTGGAGCTAATGGTGTCCAGTAGCCTAAGAAGCCAATCCATCCTGCACGCAGGTGAGTTCACTTCTTCTCCCCTAAGTCCCTCGTTGCAGTGAGCCTGTTGCCAGCAGGACTCACTGAAAATAAAAAACCTAATAACTTTTTCTAAGCAGCTCTTTAGGAGAGCCACCTAGATTGCACCCTGCTCGGACGGGCACAAAAACCTAACTGAGGCTTGGAGGAGGGTCATAGGGGGAGGAGCCAGTGCACACCACCTAGTCCTAAAGCTTTTATTTTTGTGCCCTGTCTCCTGCGGAGCCGCTAATCCCCATGGTCCTGACGGAGTCCCAGCATCCACTAGGACGTCAGAGAAAAGTATTTCCTTGCAGTTTCTGAGTAGCTCCAGACCTACTCCTAGATTGCGATCACCTCAGTCCGTGTAGTTCCTGGTTTGACGTCACAAACACGCCCAGCGTCCGGCCAGCCACTCCTGCGTTTTCTGCTGGCACGCCAGCGTTTTTTAGCACACTCCCGGAAAACGCTCAGTTACCACCCAGAAACACCCACTTCCTGTAAATCATTCTCCGATCAACAGAGCGACTGAAAAGCTTAGTTCGCCCGTGAGCAAAATAGCATAGTTTTGTGTAAAATTGCTTAGCGAGTGCGCCCTGCAGTGCATACGCATGTGCAGAACTGCTGGGTTTTAGCCTATTAGCAATTCTGCTAAAAAAATAAGAATTTACTTACCGATAATTCTATTTCTCATAGTCCGTAGTGGATGCTGGGGACTCCGTCAGGACCATGGGGAATAGCGGCTCCGCAGGAGACAGGGCACAAAAAGTAAGCTTTTAGGATCACATGGTGTGTACTGGCTCCTCCCCCTATGACCCTCCTCCAAGCCTCAGTTAGGTACTGTGCCCGGACGAGCGTACACAATAAGGAAGGATCTTGAATCCCGGGTAAGACTCATACCAGCCACACCAATCACACCGTACAACTTGTGATTGAACCCAGTTAACAGTATGATAACAACGAAGAAGCCTCTGAAAAGATGGCTCACAACAATAATAACCCGATTTTTGTAACAATAACTATGTACAAGTATTGCAGACAATCCGCACTTGGGATGGGCGCCCAGCATCCACTACGGACTATGAGAAATAGAATTATCGGTAAGTAAATTCTTATTTTCTCTAACGTCCTAGTGGATGCTGGGGACTCCGTCAGGACCATGGGGATTATACCAAAGCTCCCAAACGGGCGGGAGAGTGCGGATGACTCTGCAGCACCGAATGAGAGAACTCCAGGTCCTCCTTAGCCAGAGTATCAAATTTGTAAAATTTTACAAACGTGTTCTCCCCTGACCACGTAGCTGCTCGGCAAAGTTGTAATGCCGAGACCCCTCGGGCAGCCGCCCAAGATGAGCCCACCTTCCTTGTGGAGTGGGCATTTACAGATTTAGGCTGTGGCAGGCCTGCCACAGAATGTGCAAGTTGGATTGTGCTACAGATCCAACGAGCAATCGTCTGCTTAGACGCAGGAGCACCCATCTTGTTGGGTGCATACAGGATAAATAGCGAGTCAGATTTTCTGACTCCAGCCGTCCTTGAAATATATATTTTCAATGCTCTGACAACGTCCAGCAACTTGGAGTCCTCCAAGTCGCTAGTAGCCGCAGGCACCACAATAGGCTGGTTCAAGTGAAAAGCCGAAACCACCTTAGGCAGAAACTGAGGACGCGTCCGCAGTTCTGCCCTGTCCGAATGGAAAATCAGATATGGGCTTTTGTACGATAAAGCCGCCAACTCTGATACTCTCCTGGCTGAAGCCAGGGCCAGTAGCATGGTTACTTTCCATGTAAGATACTTCAAATCTACCGATTTGAGCGGCTCAAACCAATGGGATTTGAGAAAATCCAAAACTACGTTGAGATCCCACGGTGCCACTGGAGCGACAATCGGGGGCTGTATATGTAGTACACCTTTGACAAAGGTTTGTACTTCAGGCACTGAAGCCAATTCTTTCTGGAAGAAAATCGATAAGGCCGAAATTTGAACCTTAATAGACCCCAATTTGAGGCCCATAGACAATCCTGCCTGCAGGAAATGTAGGAATCGACCCAATTGAAATTCCTCCGTTGGGGCCTTCTTGGCCTCACACCACGCAACATATTTTCTCCAAATGCGGTGATAATGTTGTGCGGTCACTTCCTTCCTGGCTTTAATCAAGGTAGGAATAACTTCCCCTGGAATGCCCTTTTCTTTTAGAATCCGGCGTTCAACCGCCATGCCGTCAAACGCAGTCGCGGTAAGTCTTGGAACATACAAGGTCCCTGCTGAAGCAGATCCCTTCTTAACGGTAGAGGCCACGGCTCTTCCGTGAGCATCTCTTGAAGTTCCGGGTACCAAGTCCTTCTCGGCCAATCCGGAGCCACGAGTATTGTTCTTACTCCCCGTAGCCGTATAATTCTCAGTACCTTTGGTATGAGAGGCAGAGGAGGAAACACATACACGGACTGGTACACCCACGGTGTTACCAGAGCGTCCACAGCTATTGCCTGAGGGTCTCTTGACCTGGCGCAATATCTGTCCAGTTTCTTGTTGAGGCGGGACGCCATCATGTCCACCTTTGGTTTTTCCCAACGGTTCACAATCATGTGGAAGACTTCTGGATGAAGTCCCCACTCTCCCGGGTGGAGGTCGTGTCTGCTGAGGAAGTCTGCTTCCCAGTTGTCCACTCCCGGAATGAACACTGCTGACAGTGCTATGACATGATTTTCCGCCCAGCGAAGAATCCTTGCAGCTTCTGTCATTGCTCTTCTGCTTCTCGTGCCGCCCTGTCTGTTTACGTGGGCGACTGCCGTGATGTTGTCCGACTGGATCAACACCGGCTGACCCTGAAGCAGCGGTTTTGCCAGGCTTAGAGCATTGTAAATCGCTCTTAGCTCCAGTATATTTATGTGAAGAGACGTCTCCAGGTTCGACCACACGCCCTGGAAGTTTCTTCCCTGTGTGACTGCTCCCCAGCCTCGTAGGCTGGCATCCGTAGTCACCAGGACCCAGTCCTGTATGCCGAATCTGCGGCCCTCTAACAGATGGGCACTCTGCAACCACCACAGAAGAGACACCCTTGTTCTTGGTGACAGTGTTATCCGCTGATGCATGTGCAGATGCGATCCGGACCATTTGTCCAGCAGATCCCACTGAAATATTCGTGCGTGGAATCTGCCGAATGGAATTGCTTCGTAAGAAGCCACCATCTTTCCCAGGACTCTTGTGCATTGATGTACTGACACATTTCCTGGTTTTAGGAGGTTCCTGACAAGTTCGGATAACTCCCTTGCTTTCTCCTCCGGGAGAAACACCTTTTTCTGAACAGTGTCCAGAATCATTCCCAGGAACAGCAGACGTGTCGTCGGGGTCAATTGAGATTTTGGAAGATTCAGAATCCACCCGTGTTGTTGAAGCACTACTTGGGTTAGTGCTACTCCGACTTCCAGCTGTTCTCTGGACCTTGCCCTTATCAGGAGATCGTCCAAGTAGGGGATAATTAATACGCCTTTTCTTCGTAGAAGAACCATCATTTCGGCCATTACCTTGGTAAAGACCCGAGGTGCCGTGGACAAACCAAACGGCAGCGTTTGAAACTGATAATGACAGTTTTGTATCACGAACCTGAGATACCCTTGGTGTGAAGGGTAAATTGGGACATGCAGATAAGCATCTTTTATGTCCAGGGACACCATGAAGTCCCCTTCTTCCAGATTCGCTATCACTGCTCTGAGTGACTCCAGCTTGAACTTGAATTTCTGTATGTACAGGTTCAAGGTTTTCAGATTTAGAATAGGTCTTACCGAACCGTCCGGCTTCGGTACCACAAATAGTGTGGAATAATACCCCTTTCCCTGTTGTAGGAGGGGTACCTTGACTATCACCTGCTGAGAATACAGCTTGTGAATGGCTTCCAATACCGTCGCCCTTTCTGAGGGAGACGTTGGTAAAGCAGACTTTAGGAACCGGCGAGGGGGAGACTTTTCGAATTCCAACTTGTAACCCTGAGATACTCTTAGATGTATTTACACCTGGGATGCTGCATGCGACAGGATGTGAACAAGCTTACGAGTGAAACGCGTTATCCAATCCACAGCTGAATTGGAGCTGATGCCGCTGCCAGTGGGAGGCTTGTGAGCCCACACACCGGCGATACGGGTTTTTCCAATATTCACTTCACACTCCTGAAATAGGTACTATTACTCCACTCGGTTAACTCTCATTCCTGATTGCGCTGCGGTTCCCTGCAATGTCTTTGAACACCAGGCAGCCGCATGCGCTCTAACAGGTACAGCAGAACGGCCGCTTTCTTCCTTCCTACAGGTGGATTACCCGGCTACTCTCTCATCTCCCATCCGCTGATTACCATAGGCGCAGGTAAATCAAGATGGTAAGACAGCAGAAGTTGCAGGAATAATCCCCTGTTTGTTTTTACTCTTTCTCATACAAAGTTACTTTAAAAACCTGGGAAATCTTCAAACAATGATACATGCCAATAGAATGATATTGTATGTCTAAATGATATGCCTTGATATTTGTTACTATATTCATCTAAATTCTATGACTGTGTATGCGTGAGGAGATATAATTAACACACTGTGTCAAATATTATGTATATCATGGGTATGTGAATGAAAAATCTATTGACCTATGTGATAATTGAGACACATTGTAACATCATACACTATACAGTGTATCTTTGATTGTTTTTCAGTCTGGGGCTGTGAGACGTCCGCAAGGAATAATGTTTTGAGGAGATTTAATTAACACACGGTGTTTTTCTGATGTGTGGAGAGTTTGCCTCACTCGAACACTGTTGATGTTACACACAGGCTTTTCACATGTAGTACGAATTAACTGATCAATACTAAGGAGGTAAAGTTGTTACACCAGTGTCTTTTTGATATGAGAGCACATTATACCTTTTGATGGATTAGAGTTCAATTTTTTGCTCCTTTCTCCTTAACCTGGTTGGTTAACATACTTGTATAGCATATGTATGATCTCCGTACACACTTTAAAGCATTTCTTCAGAATATACCTAGTAGGATACATTAATTTTTAAGTGTGGACATCAGGGTTAATCTGTTTTCAAATACCACGTGTATCATGGGAAGGTGAATGAAAAATCATTGACCTGTGCGGCAATTGAGACACACTGTAACATCATACAATATACAGTGTATCTTTGTTTGTTTGTTCCTCTGGGGCTGCAAGACATCTGCATGGAACAATGTGAGAACCTGTATGAACGTGCCAATACACAATTGTTATTTGAGCACACAGATCAGTAGGTCACCTCTCTAACGGTCAAATTTAAAGTGTTTTTGATGTGGACTGCTGGCGGGCATATCGGAAATAACTTGATAGAAGGTTTACATGGTATATAGCTCATGTCAGTAGTTACACTATCTGTTTATCCCCTTCATTATAAATCGTAAGACTCCGTCTATTTAAGAACAGGTGTAATACAACTACTGCATGTCTCACAATACAGCCCTTTTAAAAAAACTTTAAAAACCTTAAAAATTAAAAAACTAAAAAACTTCAGAATTCCCTGTATATGACCAGGATAGAGAAAGAACCACTTGCGACCGGTCTCCTATACTAAAAGGATTAAAAGTACAGTAGGAACCATTGTATAAGGAAGAAGGATACCCTTACAGCTAAAATAAATTTGAGTGGATACAATTTATTAGGAGTGTCGATATTAATAAGGGCGGGCTCCCACAGCCTAGAAAATACCCACTATGGGAATATAAAAAAATTCTTTACCCGATCTAATTGCTAGGCATGATTTCATTGTCGCATCTTTTGCTGACTATACACAGTTATATTTTAAATAAATACTTAATAAAAGTTATATTTTAAAGACAATATTATTTCCCTGTCCAGGTGTAAATACATCTAAGAGTGCCCCCAAACAAGAGTCTTCTTTTCTTTTCCTATACTATGTATTTCTGACTCTGGGGAGCACCACCAACAAATGAAATTTATCTAGGGTTATTTTCCTTTATCAAATAATTTGGTAGTTGGTTATAATTTATGAATTAGTCTCCTGTTGAAACATACCTCCTCTCTTAGGAGGTTTTCTTTAGAGACGGGAGCGATCGAGTGCGGTTTGTCTCACCACTTTTTCTCTTCTTAACCCTGAGATACTACCTGCAGGATCCAAGGGTCCACCTGTGAGCGCGCCCACTGTGTGCTGAAAATCTTTAGTCGACCCCCCACCGCCCCTGAGTCCGCTTGCACAGCCCCAGCGTCATGCTGAGGGCTTTGTAGAAGCCGGGGAGGGCTTCTGTTCGTGGGAAGTAGTTGCTTGCTGCACCCTCTTACCCCTTCCTTTGCCTCTGGGCAAATATGACTGTCCTTTTGCCCGCTTGTTCTTATAGGAACGAAAGGACTGCGGCTGAAAAGACGGTGTCTTTTTCTGTTGGGAGGTGACCTGAGGTAAAAAAGTGGATTTTCCGGCTGTTGCCGTGGCCACCAGATCCGATAGACCGACCCCAAATAATTCCTCTCCTTTATACGGCAATACTTCCATATGCCGTTTGGAATCCGCATCACCTGACCACTGTCGCGTCCATAAACTTCTTCTGGCAGATATGGACATCGCACTTACTCTCGATGCCAGAGTGCAAATATCCCTCTGAGCATCTCGCATATAAAGAAAAGCATCCTTTAATTGCTCTATAGTCAATAAAATACTGTCCCTATCCAGGGTATCAATATTTTCAGTCAGGGAATCCGACCACACCACCCCAGCACTGCACATCCAGGCTGAGGCTATTGCTGGTCGCAGTATAACACCAGTATGTGTGTATATACTCTTCAGGGTAGTTTCCAGCCTCCTATCAGCTGGATCCTTGAGGGCGGCCGTATCAGGAGACGGTAACGCCACTTGTTTTGATAAGCGTGTGAGCGCCTTATCCACCCTAGGGGGTGTTTCCCAGCGCGCCCTAACCTCTGGTGGGAAAGGGTATAATGCCAATAACTTCTTTGAAATTAGCAGTTTTCTATCGGGGTTAACCCACGCTTCATCACACACGTCATTCAATTCCTCTGATTCTGGAAAAGCTACAGGTAGTTTTTTCACACCCCACATAATACCCCCCTTTGAGGTACCTGCAGTATCAGAGATATGCAAAGCCTCCTTCATTGCCGTGATCATATAACGTGTGGCCCTATTGGAAAATACGTTTCTTTCTTCACCGTCGACACTAGATTCATCTGTGTCGGTACCTGTGTCGACTGACTGAGGTAAGGGACGTTTTACAGCCCCTGACGGTGCCTGAGACGCCTGGACAGGTACTAACTGGTTTTCCGGCCGTCTCATGTCGTCAACTGACTTTTGCAGCGTGCTAACATTATCACGTAATTCCATAATTAAAGCCATCCATTCCGGTGTCGACTCCCTAGGGGGTGACATCACCATTACCGGCAATTGCTCCGCCTCCACACCAACATCGTCCTCATACATGTCGACACACACGTACCGACACACAGCAGACACACAGGGAATGCTCTTATCGAAGACAGGACCCCACTAGCCCTTTGGGGAGACAGAGGGAGAGTTTGCCAGCACACACCAAAGCGCTATAAAAATGTATATAAACAACCCTAAAAGGTGTTGTTTCTGTTATATGCGCTTAATATATAAAAATATCGCCAAAATATGCCCCCCTTCTCTGTTTTACCCTGTTTCTGTAGTGCAGTGCAGGGGAGAGTCCTGGGAGCCTTCCTCACAGCGGAGCTGAGCAGGAAAATGGCGCTGTGTGCTGAGGAGAATAGGCCCCGCCCCCTAAAACGGCGGGCTCTTCTCCCGGAGTTTGCGATATATGGCAGGGGTTAAATACATCCATATAGCCTCAAGGGCTATATGTGATGTATTTTAGCCATAGAAAAAGGTATTATACATTGCTGCCCAGGGCACCCCCCCCCAGCGCCCTGCACCCTCAGTGACCGCTGGTGTGAAGTGTGCCGACAACAATGGCGCACAGCTGCAGTGCTGTGCGCTACCTTATGAAGACTGAAAGTCTTCTGCCGCCTGTTTCCGGACCTCTGGACCTCTTCAACTTCGGCATCTGCAAGGGGGGTCGGCGGCACGGCTCCGGGACCGGACTCCATGGCTGGGCCTGTGTTCGATCCCTCTGGAGCTAATGGTGTCCAGTAGCCTAAGAAGCAAATCCATCCTGCACGCAGGTGAGTTCACTTCTCTCCCCTAAGTCCCTCGTAGCAGTGAGCCTGTTGCCAGCAGGACTCACTGAAAATAAGAAACCTAAAAAACTTTTTCTAAGCAGCTCTTTATGAGAGCCACCTAGATTGCACCCTGCTCGGACGGGCACAAAAACCTAACTGAGGCTTGGAGGAGGGTCATAGGGGGAGGAGCCAGTACACACCATGTGATCCTAAAAGCTTACTTTTTGTGCCCTGTCTCCTGCGGAGCCGCTATTCCCCATGGTCCTGACGGAGTCCCCAGCATCCACTAGGACGTTAGAGAAATAGGATTTTAATACCTACCGGTAAATCCTTTTCTCTTAGTCCGTAGAGGATGCTGGGAACTCCAAAAGGACCATGGGGGTATAGACGGGATCCACAGGAGACATGGGCAGACTATAAGACTTTGAATGGGTGTGAACTGGCTCCTCCCTCTATGCCCCTCCTCTAGACCTCAGTTATAGAACTGTGCCCAGGGAGACGGACATTTCGAGGAAAGAATTTATTGTTGTTTAAACACGGTGAGCGTCATACCAGCTCACAGCTCGAACATGCCGCAGAACGTGGAATTCAATAGAACACCAGCCGACGGCATGAAAAAATATATATACAGCACTATGCTGACTGAAATTGTAACACAACTTGTGTGTAAACAAGACCAATAATAGCATACCGCATGCTATGGCCTGAATAACGTCAGCAACAGACTGACTGAAAGGAAACACAACATGTGTAACCATAACCAATAACTGCAGATACAGTACGCACTGGGACGGGCGCCCAGTATCCTCTACGGACTAAGAGAAAAGGATTTACTGGTAGGTATTAAAATCCTATTTTCTCATACGTCCTAGAGGATGCTGGGGGACTACAAAAGGACCATGGGGTCTATACTAAAGCTCTAGAACAGGCGGGAGAGTGCGGATGACTCTGCAGCACCGATTGCCCAAACAAGAGGGCCTCAACAGCCAGGGTATCAAACTTGTAGAATATTTGTAAAATTGCTTGAACCCGACGAAGCAGCTGCTCTGCAAGGATATAAAGCGAGACCCCTCAGGTAGCCGCCAGGATGAGCCCACCTTCTTGGTAGAATGGGCCTTCACCGATTTCGGTAACAGCAAACCAGCCGTAAAACAAGCAAGCTCAATTGTAATTCAGATCCAGCGTGCAATAGTCTGCTTGGAAGCAGGAACCCCAATCTTGTTGGGAGCATATAGGATAACAGATCCTCTGTTTTCCTGATCTGAGCCAATCTGGCAACACAAATTTTCAAAATTCCGACCACATCGAGATACTACGATATCACCCAGGCATCAGTAGCCACCTACACCACAATAGGTTGGTTCAAGTGAAAACGATAAAACCACTTTTGGCAGAAACTGTTGCCGAGTTCTCAACTACGCTCTATCTTCATGGAAGATTAAACAGGGCTCTTTTCAGACCACACCGCCAACTCAGACACCCGCCTTGCAGATGCCAAGGTCAAGCGCATGACCACTTTCCAAGTGAGGAATTTCAACTTAACCATACTGAAAAGTTCAGCCAAAGAAATTGCAGGAACTGCAATACCACGTAAAGATCCCATGGTGTCACAGAGGCACAAAGGGAGGATGGATGTGTTAGACTCCTTTTACGAAAGTATTAAACCCTGGAAAGGAGGCCAATTGTTTCTCGGAATACAACCGATAAGGCTGAAATCTGACCTTAATCGAGCCCAACCAAAGATCGCTTCCAGGGAGAAAACGATCCAACTGGAATTCTTCCGTAGGAACCTTCTTGGAGTCACACCAAGACAAAAAAATTTTTCCCCAACTATGGTGGTAATGTTTTGACATTACTTCTTTTCTGACTGAAAAAAGACTAGGGAAGACCTCACTGGAAAAACCCTTCCGGGCTGGAATCCGACGTTCAATCTCCAAGTCGTCAATGGAAACTGCGGAAAGTCTAGGAACACACACGGCCCCTGCCATAACAGATCCTCTCGCAGAGGAAGAGGACAGGGATCTCCTATGAGTAATTTGCTGAAGATCCGGATACCAGCCGTCCTTGACCAGTCTGGAACAAGGAGGATCATCTGAACTCTTGTTCCTCTTATAATCTTTTAACATTTTTGGAAAAAGTGGAAGTGGAGGGAACACATAGACCGACCGAAACACCCACGGTGTCACCAGGGCTAATGCTTGAGGGGACCCCCGACCCGTAACAAAATTTCTGAAATTTCTTGTCAAGGCGAGATGCCATCTTGTCTATTTTTGGAATTCTCCAAAGACTTATCACTTCTGTGAAAAACCGCTTGATGAAGACTAAACCCTCCTCAACGGAGAAAGTGTCCACCGAGGAAGTCTGCTTCCCAGTTGTCCACTCTTGGAACGAACATTGCTGAAGAGCGCGTAAATGGTTTTGTCGCCCAGCGGAAAATCTTTCTGGCTTCTGCCATTTCTTCTCCGGTTCTTGTCTATAGAAAACCGTTATAAACAGCTCTTAACTAAAGACCGTTAATGGGGCGACAAGTATCCTAACATGACACTTGTCCTCAGTGAGAATTGCGCCGCTACCACAGGAGCAACATACTGGTCTTGAAACCATGATTATCCAGAATAAATATGACTCCTTACTAACGAAGGAAACCCATCATACCACCATCACCATGGTGAAATGGTAATAACAATCCTGAATCGCAAACCTCAGGTAAGTCTAAAGTGGAAGAAACCGTAATTAGACCTCCTTACTCCACTTTCAGAGTGGAGAACCCTGCCATGAGATATTTCCTCATGAAGTTTAAGTAGGAAAAATTGGGATTTATCTGACCGAGTTGTCCGGCCTCGGGAGCACGAAAAAAATAAGATTTTAGACCTACCGGTAAATCTTTTTCTCGTAGTCCGTAGAAGATGCTAGGGACTCCGTAAGGACCATGGGGATAGACGGGCTCCGCAGGAGACATGGGCACTTTAAGAAAGTCTTTAGACCTGGGTGTGCACTGGCTCCTCCCTCTATGCCCCTCCTCCAGACCTCAGTTAGAGAAACTGTGCCCAGAGGAGATGGACAGTACGAGGAAAGGATTTTGTTAATCCAAGGGCAAGATTCATACCAGCCACACCAATCACACTGTATAACTTATGATAACTACCCAGTTAACAGTATGAACACAACATATCATCAGTTCAAGACAGATGCAACTATAATATAACCCTTATTGAAGCAATAACTATATACAAGTATTGCAGAAGTAGTCCGCACTTGGGACGGGCGCCCAGCATCCTCTACGGACTACGAGAAAATAAGAATTTACTCACCGGTAATTCTATTTCTCGTAGTCCGTAGTGGATGCTGGGTACTCCGTAAGGACCATGGGGAATAGACGGGCTCCGCGGGAGACTGGGCACTCTAAAAGAAAGATTAGGTACTATCTGGTGTGCACTGGCTCCTCCCTCTATGCCCCTCCTCCAGACCTCAGTTAGGGAAACTGTGCCCGGAAGAGCTGACACTACAAGGAAAGGATTTGGAATCCCGGGTAAGACTCATTACAGCCACACCAATCACACCGTACAACTTGTGATAACTATACCCAGTTAACAGTATGAACAACAAATGAGCCTCACTGAACAGATGGCTCATAACAATAACCCTTTAGTTAAGCAATAACTATATACAAGTATTGCAGACAATCCGCACTTGGGACGGGCTCCCAGTATCCACTACGGACTACGAGAAATAGAATTACCGGTGAGTAAATTCTTATTTTCTCTGACGTCCTAGTGGATGCTGGGTACTCCGTAAGGACCATGGGGATTATACCAAAGCTCCCAAACGGGCGGGAGAGTGCGGATGACTCTGCAGCACCGAATGAGCAAACTCAAGGTCCTCCTCAGCCAGGGTATCAAACTTGTAGAATTTTGCAAAAGTGTTTGAACCCGACCAAGTAGCTGCTCGGCAAAGCTGTAATGCAGAGACCCCTTGGGCAGCCGCCCAAGAAGAGCCCCCTTCCTCGTGGAATGGGCTTTTACTGATTTAGGATGCGTCAGTCCAGCCGCAGAATGTGCAAGGTGAATCGTGCTACAGATCCAGCGAGCAATAGTCTGCTTAGAAGCAGGAGCACCCAGCTTGTCGGGTGCATGCAGGATAAACATCGAGTCAGTATTTCTGACTCTAGCCGTCCTGGAAACATAGATTTTCAGGGCCCGGACTACATCCAGCAACTTGGAGGCCTCCAAGTCCCGAGTAGCCGCAGGCACCACAATAGGTTGGTTCAATGAAACGCTGATACCACCTTAGGGAGAAATTGGGGACGAATCCTCAATTCTGCCCTGTCCCTATGGAAGATCAGATAAGGGCTTTCACACGACAAAGCCGCCAATTCTGACACACGCCTAGCCGAAGCCAAGGCCAAATATATATATATGACCACTTTCCACGTGAGATACTTCAACTCCACGTTCTGAAGTGGCTCAAAACAATGTGATTTTAGGAAATCCAACACTACGTTGAGATCCCAAGGTGCCACTGGAGGCACAAAAAGGGGCTGAATATACAGCACTCCCTTAACAACGTCTGAACTTCAGGCAGCGTCTCTCCTAGCCTTTAACAGCGTAGGAATCACTTCATCTGGAACGCCCTTTTCCGTTAGGATCCGGCGTTCAACCGCCAAGCCTTCAAACGCAGCCGCGGTAAGTCTTGGAACAGACAGGGCCCCTGCAGTAACAGGTCCTGTCTGAGAGACAGAGGCCATGGGTCCTCATTACTTGTAGTTCTGGGTACCAAGTTCTTCTTGGCCAATCCGGAACTACTAGTATAGTTCTTACTCATCTATTACTTACTATCCTCAGTACCTTGGGTATGAGAGGAAGAGGAGGGAACACATAAACCGACTGGTACACCCACGGTGTCACTAGTGCGTCCACAGCTATCGCCTGAGGGTCTCTTGACCTGGCGCAATACTTTTTTAGCTTTTTGTTGAGGCGGGACGCCATCATGTCCACCTGTGGCCGTTCCCAACGGTTCACAATCTGCGTGAAGACTTCCGGATGAAGTCCCCACTCTCCCGGGTGGAGGTCGTGCCTGCTGAGGAAGTCTGCTTCCTAGTTTTCCACACCCAGAATGAACACTGCTGACAGTGTTAGCACGTGATATTCCGCCCATCGGAGAATCCTTGTGGCTTCTGCCAACGCCATCCTGCTTCTTGTGCCGCCTTGTCGGTTTACATGGGCGACAGCCGTGATGTTGTCTGACTGAATCAGCACCGGCTGGTTTTGAAGCAGGGGTTCTGCTTGCCTTACGGCATTGTAAATGGCCCTTGGGTCCAGAATATTTATGTGTAGGGAAGTCTCCTGACTCGACCATTGTCCTTGGAAGTTTCTTCCCTGAGTGACTGCTCCCCAACCTCGGAGGCTTGCATCCGTGGTCACCAGGACCCAGTCCTGAATGCCGAATCTGCGGCCCTCGAGAAGATGAGCACTCTGCAGCCACCACAGCAGGGACACTCTGGTCCTCGGGGACAGGGTGATCAGCCGATGCATCTGAAGATGCGATCCTCACTTGTCTAACAGGTCCCACTGAAAATCCCTTGCATGGAACCTGCCGAAGGGAATTGCTTCGAAAGAAGCTACCATCTTTTCCAGGATTCGCGTGCAATGATGCACCGACACCTGTTTTGGTTGCAGGAGGTCTCTGACCAGAGATGACAACTCTTTGGCCTTCTCCTCCGGGAGAAACACCTTCTACTGTTCTGTGTCCAGAAACATGCCCAATATCAGCAGACGCGTCGTATGAACCAGCTGCGACTTTGGGATATTCAGAATCCAGCCGTGCTGTTGTAGCACTTCCTGAGATAGTGCTACTCCGATCAACGACTGCTCCTTGGACCTCGCCTTTATAAGGAGATCGTCCAAGTACGGGATAATTATAACTCCCTTCTATCGAAGGAGTATCATCATTTTGGCCATTACCTTGGAACACACCCTCAGTGCCGTGGACAGACCGAACGGCAACGTCTGGAATTGGTAATGGCAGTTCTGTACCACAACCTTGAGGTACTCCTGGTGAGGTGGGTAAATGGGGACATATAGGTAAGCATCCATGATGTCCAGTGATACCATGTAATCCCCCTCTTCCAGGCTTGCAATAACCGCCCTGAGCGATTCCATTTTGAACTTGAACTTCCTTATATAAGTGTTCAAGGATTTCAATTTTAGAATGGGTCTCACCGAACCGTCTGGTTTCGGTACCACAAACATTGTGGAATAGTAACCCCGTCCCTGTTGAAGGAGGAGAACTTTGATTATCACCTGCTGGAGGTACAGCTTGTGAATTGCCGCCAGTACTACCTCCCTGTCCTGGGGAGTAGCTGGCAAGGCTGATTTGAGGTAACGGCGAGGGGGAGACGCCTCGAATTCCAGCTTGTATCCCTGAGATACCACTTGTAGAACCCAGAGATCCACCTGTGAGCGAACCCACTGGTCGCTGAAGTTCCGGAGACGCGCCCCCACCGCACCTGGCTCCGTCTGGGGAGCCCCAGCGTCATGCGGTGGACTTAGTAGAAGCAGGGGAGGATTTTTGTTCCTGGGAACTGGCTGTCTGGTGCAGCTTTTTTCCCTCTCCCCCCTGCCTCTGGGCAGAAAGGAAGCACCTTTGATCCGCTTGCTTTTCTGAGGCCGAAAGGACTGTACCTGATAGTACGGTGCTTTCTTAGGTTGTGAGGGAGCCTCAGGTAAAAATGTCGATTTCCCAGCTGTTGCTGTGGATACGAGGTCCGAGAGACCATCCCCAAACAAATCCTCACCCTTATAAGGCAAAACCTCCATGTGCCTTTTAGAATCAGCATCACCTGTCCACTGCCGGGTCCATAATACCCTCCTGGCAGAAATGGACATTGCATTAATTCTAGATGCCAGCCGGCAAATATCCCTCTGTGCATCCCTCATATATAAGACGACGTCTTTAATATGCTCTATGGTTAGCAAAATAGTATCCCTGTCGAGGGTATCAATATTATCTGACAGGGTATCAGACCACGCTGCAGCAGCACTACACATCCATGCTGAAGCAATTGCAGGTCTCAGTATAGTACCTGAGTGTGTATATACAGACTTCAGGATAGCCTCCTGCTTTCTATCAGCAGGCTCCTTCAAGGCGGCGGTATCCTGAGACGGCAGTGCCACCTTTTTTGACAAGCGTGTGAGCGTCTTATCCACCCTAGGAGATATCTCCCAACGTGACCTATCCTCTGGCGGGAAAGGGTACGCCATCAGTAACTTTTTAGAAATTACCAGTTTCTTATCGGGGGAACCCCACGCTTCTTCACACACTTCATTCAACTCATCTGATGGGGGAAAAAACACTGGCTGCTTTTTCTCCCCAAACATAATACCCTTTTTAGTGGTACCTGGGTTAATGTCAGAAATGTGTAACATATTTTTCATTGCCGTAATCATGCAACGGATGCCCCTTGTGGATTGTGTATATGTCTCATCCTCGTCGACACTGGAGTCAGACTCCGTGTCGACATCTGTATCTGCCATCTCAGGTAGCGGGCGTTTGTGAGCCCCTGATGGTCTTTGAGACGCCTGGGCAGGCACGGACTGAGAAGCCGGCTGTCCCACGGCTGTTACGTCATCCATCCTTTATGTAAGGAGTTGACACTGTCGGTTAATACCGTCCACATATCCATCCACTCTGGTGTCGACCCCGCAGGGGGTGACATCACATTTATCGGCACCTGCTCCGCCTCCACATAAGCCTCCTCATCAAACATGTCTACACAGCCGTACCGACACACCGCACACACACAGGGAATGCTCTGACTGAGGACAGGACCCCACAAAGTCCTTTGGGGAGACAGAGAGAGAGTATGCCAGCACACACCACAGCGCTATATAATTAGGGATTTACACTATTACAGAAAGTGATTTTTCCCTATAGCTGCTTAACATGTATAGTTTGCGCCTAAATTTAGTGCCCCCCCTCTCTTTTTAACCCTTTGAGCCTGGAAACTGCAGGGGAGAGCCTGGGGAGCTGTCTTCCAGCGGAACCGTGAAGAGAAAATGGCGCCAGTGTGCTGAGGGAGATAGCCCCGCCCCCTTCTCGGCGGGCTTATCCCGCTCTTTTATTAATATTATGGCAGGGGATTTTTACACATATATAGTTTATTAGACTATATTATGTGTTTTTTTGCCATGTTAAGGTACTCTAATTGCAGCCCAGGGCGCCCCTCCCCCAGCGCCCTGCACCCATCAGTGACCGGAGTATGTGGTGCGCATGGGGAGCAATGGCGCACAGCTGCAGTGCTGTGCGCTACCTTAATGAAGACCGGAGTCTTCAGCCGCCGATTTTCTCCTCGGAATCTTCCGTCTTCTGGCTCTGCAAGGGGGACGGCGGCGCGGCTCCGGGACCGGACGACCGAGGCTGGGCCTGTGTTCGATCCCTCTGGAGCTAATGGTGTCCAGTAGCCTAGAAGCCCAAGCTAGCTGCAAGCAGGTAGGTTCGCTTCTCTCCCCTAAGTCCCTCGTAGCAGTGAGTCTGTTGCCAGCAGATCTCACTGAAAATAAAAAACCTAATAAATACTTTCTTTACTAGGAGCTCAGGAGAGCCCCTAGTGTGCAACCAGCTCGAGCCGAGCACAGATTCTAACTGAGGTCTGGAGGAAGGGCATAGAGGGAGGAGCCAGTGCACACCAGATAGTACCTAATCTTTCTTTTAGAGTGCCCAGTCTCCTGCGGAGCCCGTCTATTCCCCATGGTCCTTACGGAGTACCCAGCATCCACTAGGACGTCAGAGAAAAAGATTTACCGGTAGGTCTAAAATCTTATTTTCTCTAACGTCCTAGAGGATGCTGGGGACTCCGTAAGGACCATGGGGATTATACCAAAGCTCCCAAACGGGCGGGAGAGTGCGGATGACTCCACAGCACCGATTGAGCAAACAAGAGGTCCTCCTCAGCCAGGGTATCAAACTTGTAGAACTTAGCAAAAGTGTTTGAACCTGACCAAGTAGCAGCTCGGCACAACTGTAAAGCTGAGACCCCTCGGGCAGCCGCCCAAGAAGAGCCCACCTTCCTAGTGGAATGGGCCCTAACCGATTTAGGCAACGGCAATCCAGCCGTAGAATGAGCCTGCTGAATGGTGTTACAAATCCAGCGGGCAATAGTCTGCTTTGAAGCAGGAGCGCCAAGCTTGTTGGCAGCATACAGGACAAACAGTGACTCTGTTTTTCTGACTCTAGCCGTTTTGGCTACGTAAATTTTCAAAGCCCTGACCACAACCAGGGACTTGGAGTCCTCCAAGTCACACGTAGCCACAGGCACCACAATAGGCTGGTTCATATGAAAGGATGATACCACCTTAGGCAGGAATTGAGGACGTGTCCGCAACTCCGCTCTATCGACATGGAAAACCATATAGGGTCTTTTATGAGACAAAGCCGCCAATTCCGACACTTGCCTAGCCGAAGCCAAGGCTAATAACATGACCTCCTTCCCGGTGAGATATTTTAACTCTACCGTTTTAGGTGGTTCAAACCAGTGTGACCTAAGGAAACTTAACACCACGTTAAGGTCCCAGGGCTCCACCAGAGGTACAAAAGGAGGCTGAAAATGCACCACTCCCTTCACAAAAGTCTGAACTTCTGGGAGAGAAGCCAATTCTTTTTGAAAGAAAATGGATAGGGCCGAAATCTGAACCTTAATGGAGCCTAAGTTTTAGGCCCAAATTCACTCCAGTTTGTAGGAAGTGAAGGAAACAGCCCAGATGGAATTCTTCCGTAGGAGCATTCCTGGCCTCACACCAAGAAACATATTTTCGCCATATACGGTGACAATGTTTAGATGTCACGTCCTTCCTAGCCTTTGTCAGCGTAGGAATGACCTCATCCGGAATGCCTTTTTCCGCTAGGATCCGGCGTTCAACCGTCATGCCGTCAAACGCAGCCGCAGTAAGTTTTGGAACAGACATGGGCCCTGTTGCAACAGGTCCTGCCTTAGAGGAAGAGGCCACGGATCTTCTGTAAGCATTTCCTGCAGATCCGGATACCAGATCCTTCGTGGCCAATCTGGAACAATGAGGATTGTTCTCACTCCTCCTTTTTCTTATTATTCTCAACCCTTGGGTATGAGAAGAAGAGGAGGAAATACATAGACTGACTGGAACACCCACGGTGTCACTAGGGCGTCTACCGCTACTGCCTGAGGGTCTCTTGACCAGGTGCAATAACTCTGCAGCTTTTTGTTGAGGCGGGACGCCATCATGTCTATCTGTGGCAGTCCCCACCGAACTGCAATCTGTGCGAAGACTTCCTGATGAAGTCTCCACTCTCCAGGACATATGTCTGGTGAGGAAGTCTGCTTCCCAGTTGTTCACTTCCGGAATGAACACGGTTGACAGTGCTTTTACATGATTCTCCGCTCAGCGAAGAATTCTGGTGGCTTCCGCCATCTCCACTCTGCTCCTTGTGCCGCCTTGGCGGTTTACATGAGCTACTGCGGTGACGTTGTCTGACTGGATCAGAACCGGTTGGTCGCGAAGAAAGGTCTCCGCTTAACGTAGGGCGTTGTATATGGCCCTTAGTTCCAATATGTTGATGTGAAGACAAGTCTCTTGACTTGACCAAAGACCTTGGAAATTTCTTCCCTGTGTGACTGCTCCCCAGCCTCGGAGGCTCGCGTCCGTGGTCACCAGGATCCAGTCCTGAATGCCGAATCTGCGGCCCTCTAGAAGGTGAGCACTCTGCAGCCACCACAGGAGAGATACCCTGGCCCTGGGGGATAGGGTGATCAACTGATGAATCTGTAGATGTGACCCGGACCACTTGTCCAGTAGGTCCCATTTGAAGTCCTCGCATGGAACCTGCCGAAGGGAATGTTTTTCCCAGGACTCGAGTGCAGTGATGCACTGACAATTGTCTTGGTTTCAATAGGTCCCTGACTAGAGTCATGAGTTCCTGGGCCTTCTCTATCTGAAGGTGAACCCATTTCTGGTCTGTATCCAGAATCATACCCAAGAAGGGCAGACGAGTTATAGGAACCAACTGTGACCTCTGGAAATTGAGAATCCAGCCGTGTTGCTGTGACACCTTCAGCGAAAGTGACACGCTGTTCAACAACTGCTCTTTTGATCTCGCCCTTATTAGGAGATCGTCCAAGTATGGGATAACTGTGACTCCTTGCTTGCGTAGGAGCACCATTATTTCCGCCAATTACCCTGAAATTGGTAATGACAATCCTGTACCGCAATTGTCAGGTACGCCTGATGGGGTGGATAAATGGGAACATGAAGGTATGCAGCCTTTATGTCTAGATACACCATCAAATCCCCCCCTTTCCAGGCTGGCGATGATCGCTCTGGGCGATCCCACTTTAAATTTGAACCTTTTCCCGTATAGGTTCAGAGATTTTAATTTTAAAATAGGTCTGACCGAACCGTACGGTTTCGGGACTACAGCCAAGGTTGAGTCATAACGCCTTCCTTGTTGCAGGAGGGGAATCTTGAGCACCACCTGTTGGAGATACAATGTGTGAATTGTATTTAATATTATCTCCCTTTCTGGGGAAGAAGCCGGTAGGTCCGATAAGGAAAATAACGGCGAGGAGGCACCTTTCGAATTCCAGCTTGTAACCCTGAGAAACAATTTTTATTGCCCCGGGATCCACCTGTGAGTGAACTCAGATGTGGCTGAAGAGTCGAAGACGTGCTCCCACTGGGACGGACTCCCTTAGCGGAGCTCCAGCGTCATGCGGTGGATGTAGTAGAGGCCGGGGAGGACTTCTGTTAATGGGAACTAGCTGTGCCCTGTTCCCTTACCTCTGGTAAGAAAGGACGCTCCTCGTACTTTCTTGTTATTCTGCGACCGAAAGGACTGCATTTGATAATGTCGTGCTTTCTTAGGCTGTGCGGGAATATAAGGCAAGAGATCAGAATTACCAGCTATAGCTGTGGAGACCAGGTCCGAGAGCCCTTCTCCACACAATTCCTCAGCCTTGTAAGGTAAACCTTCCATATGCCTCTTTTAGTCGGCATCACCTGTCCATTGCATGTTCCACAGGACACGTCTAGCAGAAATCGACATAGCGTTGACTCTAGAACACAGTAGACTAATGTCTCTTTGGGCATGTTTTATATATATATATATATATATATAAGACAGCATCTTTTATATATATATATATATATATATATATATATATAAAATAAGATTTTAAACCTACCGGTAAATCTATTTCTCCTAGTCCGTAGAGGATGCTGGGGACTCCGTAAGGACCATGGGGGTATAGATGGGCTCCGCAGGAGATAGGGCACCTAAAAAGAACTTTGACTATGGGTGTGCACTGGCTCCTCCCTCTATGCCCCTCCTCCAGACCTCAGTTAGAGAACTGTGCCCAGAGGAGATGGACAATACAAGGCAGGATTTAGCAATCCAAGGGCAAGATTCATACCAGCCCACACCAATCATACCATGTAACCTGGAACATACATAACCAGTTAACAGTATGAACAAACGACAGTAACGGTCCAAGACCGATGTCAACTGTAACATAACCCTTATGTAAGCAACAACTATATACAAGTCTTGCAGAGTTTCCGCACTGGAACGGGCGCCCAGCATCCTCTACGGACTAGGAGAAATAGATTTAACGGTAGGTTTAAAATCTTATTTTCTCTTACGTCCTAGAGGATGCTGGGGACTCTGTAAGGACCATGGGGTTTATACCAAAGCATCCAATCGGGCGGGAGAGTGCGTATAACTCTGCAGCACCGACTGAGCAAACGCTAGGTCCTCATCAGCCAGGGTATCAAACTTGTAGACTTTAGCAAAAGTGTTTGACCCCGACCAAGTCGCCGCTCGGCAAAGTTGTAATGCTGAGACGCCTCTGGCAGCCGCCCAAGAAGAGCCCACCTTCCTAGTGGAATGGGCCTTAACCGAATTTGGTACCGGCAATCCAGCCGTAGAGTGAGCCTGCTGAATCGTATTACAGATCCAGCGAGCAATAGTCTGCTTCGAAGCAGGAGCGCCAATCTTATGGCCGCATACAGGACAAACAGAGCCTCTGTTTTCCTAATTGTAGCCGTCCTGGCTACATAAATTTTCAAGGCCCTGACTACGTCCAGGGATCTGGAATACTCCAGGTCACTTGTAGCCACAGGCACCACAATAGGTTGATTCATATGGAACGAAGAAACCACTTTAGGCAAAAATTGCAGACGTGTCCTCAATTCAGCTCGATCCACATGAAAAATCAAGTAGGGGCTCTTGTGTGACAAAGCCGCCAATTCTGACACTCGCCTTGCTGATGCTAAGGCCAACAACATGACCACCTTTCAGGTAAGAAATTCCAACTCAACCTTGTTAAGCGGTTCAAACCAGTGTGATTTTAGGAACTGCAACACCACGTTCAGGTCCCATGGTGCCACTGGAGGCACAAAAGGGGCTGGATGTGCAGCACTCCCTTTACAAACGTCTGGACTTCTGGAAGAGAAGCCAATTCCTTCTGAAAGAAAATCGAGAGGGACGAAATCTGTACCTTAACAGAGCCTAATTTCAGGCCCATATCCACTCCTGTCTGTAGGAAGTGGAGAAGACGACCCAGATGAAAATCTTCCGTAGGTGCATTCTTGGTCTCACACCAAGACACATACTTTCGCCAGATACGGTGATAATGTTTTAAGGTCACCTCCTTCCTAGCCTTTATTAAAGTAGGGATGACCTCTTCCGGAATCCCCTTTTTCGCTAGGATTCGGCGTTCAACCGACATGCCGTCAAACGTAACCGCGGTAAGTCTTGAAATACACAGGGCCCCTGTTGCAACAGGTCTTCCCTCAGAGGAAGAGGCCAGGGATCTCCTGTGAGCATCTCTTGTAGATCCGAGTACCAGGCCCTTCGAGGTCAGTCTGGGACAACGAGTATCGTCTGTACTCTTCTTCGTCTTATGATCCTCAACACTTTTGTGATGAGAGGAAGAGGAGAAAACACGTAGACCGATTTGAACACCCACGGTGTTACCAGAGCGTCTACTGCTACTGCCTGAGGGTCCCGAGACCTGGCGCAATACCTCCAAAGTTTTTTGTTGAGGCGTGACGCCATCATGTCTATTTGAGGAGTTCCCCAAAGACGTGTTACGTCTGCAAAGACTTCTTGATGAAGTCCCCACTCTCCTGGATGGAGATCGTGTCTGCTGAGGAAGTCTGCTTCCCAGTTGTCCACTCCCGGAATGAAGACAGCCGACAGAGCGCTTACATGATTTTCCGCCCAGCGAAGGATCCTTGTGGCTTCCGCCATCGCGACTCTGCTTCTTGTCCTGCCTTGGCGGTTCACATGAGCCACTGCTGTGACATTGTCTGATTGAATCAGAACCGGTAGGTTTCGAAGAAAACTCTCCTCTTGTCGAAGGCCGTTGTAAATGGCCCTGAGTTCCAACACACTGATGTGTAGACAGGACACCTGGTCTGACCAAAGACCCTGAAAATTTTTATCCCTGTGTGACCGCTCCCCATCCTCGGAGGCTCGCGTCCGTGGTAACCAGGATCCAATCCTGAATTCCGAACCTGCGACCCTCCAGGAGGTGAGCACTTTGCAACCACCACAGGAGGGACATTCTGGTCCCTGGGGACAGAGTTATTTTCCGATGTAAGTGCAGATGGGACCCGGACCACTTGTCCAGAAGGTCCCATTGAAAAGTCCTTGCATGGAACCTTCCGAAGGGAATGGCCTCGTAGGCCGCCACCATTTTCCCCAGAACTCGAGTGCATTGGTGAACTGACACCCTTTTCGGTTTTAGCAGGTCTCTGACCATGTTCTGGATGTCTTGGGCTTTCTCTATTGGGAGGAAGACCATCATTTGTTCCGTATCCAGTATCATACCTAGGAACGGTAGTCGAGTTGTCGGAATCAACTGTGACTTCGGTAGATTTAGAATCCAACCGTGTTGCTGGAGCACTCTCAGAGAGAGCGCCACACTGCTCAGCAATTTCTCCCTTGATCTCGTTTTTATCAGGAGATCGTCCAAGTATGGGATAATTGTGACTCCATGCTTGCGCAGGACCACCATCATTTCCGCCATTATCTTGGTGAAAATCCTCGGGGCCGTGGAGAGTCCTAACGGCAACGTCTGAAATTGGTAATGACAATCCTGTACAGCGAATCTCAGGTATTCCTGATGGGGGGCATATATGGGGACATGAAGGTACGCATCCTTTATGTCCAGAGACACCATAAACTCCCCCTCCTCCATGTTGGCTATTATCGCTCTGAGAGATTCCATTTTGAATTTGAATCTTTTTATGTACAGGTTTAGGGATTTCAGATTCAAAATAGGTCTGACCGAACCGTCCGGTTTCGGGACCACAAATAGGGTTGAGTAGTAACCTCTTCCCTGCAGGGGAACCTTGATTATCACTTGCTGTATACACAGCGTTTGAATTGCAGCTAACACTATATCCCTTTCCGATGTGGATGCTGGTAGGGCCGATTTGAAAAATCGGCGCGGGGGCACCTCCACAAATTCCAATTTGTAACCCTGGGAAACTATTTCCAACACCCAGGGATTCAGGTCCGAACTGACCCAGGCCTGACTGAAAAGTCGAAGACGTGCCCCCACCGGTGCGGACTCCCTCAGGGGAGCCCCAGCGTCATGCTGTGGGTTTTGGAGCAGCCGGGGAGGACTTTTGTTCCTGGGCACCTGCCAAAGCAGGTGCTCTCTTGCCTCTGGCGAGGAAAGAGGATCCCCGACCTCTTTTGGACTTGTGCGACCGAAAGGACTGCATCTAGGTAGGGTGTTACTTTCTTTTGCTGTTGGGGAATATATGGTAAAAAAATTGATTTACCTGCTGTAGCTGTGGAAACCAGGTCCGTCAGCCCATCCCCAAACAATACATCACCCTTATAGGGTAGTACTTCCATATGTTTTTTGGAATCCGCATCACCCGTCCATTGGTGAGTCCATAAGGATCTTCTCGCTGAGATAGACATGGCATTGGCCCTAGAAACTAGCAATCCAATGTCCCTTTGAGCATCCCTCATAAATAAGACTGCGTCTTTAATATGGGCTAGAGTTAAGAATATAGTATCCTTATCCATATTATCAAATTGATCTGTCAGCTCATCTGTCCAAGCTGCAATTGCGCTACACACCCATACCGACGCAATTGTCGGTCTTAGCACAGCACCCGTATGAGAATAAATACACTTTAAGGTAGTCTCTTGCCTGCGATCTGCGGGGTCCTTAAGGGCCGCTGTGTCAGGAGACGGTAGCGCCACTTTCTTGGACAAGCGCGTCAGGGCCTTGTCCACAGTGGGGGGTGATTCCCAAATCTCCCTGTCCTGCTTAGGGAAAGGGTATGCCATATAAATTATTTTGGGGATCTGCGGTCTCTTATCCGGAGTCTCCCAAGCTTTTCCAAAGAAATCATTCAATTCATGAGATGTGGGAAAGTTAATAATCTGTTTCTTTTCCTTAAACATGTGTACCCTTGTGTCGGGGACCGAGGGTTCATCCTCAATATGCAACACATCCCTTATTGCCACAATCATACACTGAATGGTTTTAGTCACCCTAGGGTGCAATTTTACTTCGTCGTAGTCGACACTGGAATCAGAATCCGTGTCGGTAGTAGTGTCTTGTGTTAAGGGACGCTTTTGAGACCCCGACGGGCCCTGTGAGTCGGTCCAATCCGAGGATTGACCCCCTGATGTCCCCCCTAATTCAGCTTTATCAAGCCTTTTATGTAAAGATGCCACACTTGCATTCAACATATGCCACATGTCCATCCAATCCGGAGTCGGCACAACCGACGGGGACACACCACTCATTTGCTCCACCTCCTCCTTGGAGAAGCCTTCCGCCTCAGACATGTCGACACACACGTTCCGACACCCCACACACACATGGATTAACCTATAAGGGGACAAAACCCCAACCAGGCCCTAAGGAGAGACAGAGAGAGAGTATGCCAGCACACACCAGCGCTTAAAAACACTGGAAAAAATATGACCAGATAGCGCTTTTCTATATATAATATGCCAATTCCCACTCACTGCGTCGCTAATGTGCCCCCCTCCTCTTTTTTCCAGCCTGTGAAGTTCAGCAGGGGAGAGACCAGGGAGTCAGCGTTTTCCTCATGCAGCTTCTGTGGAGAAAATGGCGCTGGTTAGTGCTGAGGATCAAGCCCCGCCCACCCGACGGCGGGCTTCGGTCACAGTGATTTTTCAATAAAAATGGCAGGGGATCATAGATTTACTGCCTCCGCAGCCTAATCAATCTGCATTTGGCCAAATGTGAGGTTTATTGCTGCCCAGGGCGCCCCCCCCTGCGCCCTGCACCCTTCAGTGCTGCTCTGTGTGTGTGTGACTGGGAGCAATGGCGCGCAGCTTACCGCTGCGCACCTTACCTCATGAAGATCTGATGTCTTCTGCCGCCTAAGATGTCTTCTGCCTTCTCATCCGGCTTCTATCTTCGGCATCTGTGAGGAGGGCGGTGGCGCGGCTCCGGGACGAAACCCCAGGTGAGACCTGTGTTCCGACTCCCTCTGGAGCTCTGCTTCTCTCTCCTCGGTCCCACGATGCAGGGAGCCTGTTGCCAACAGGACTCCCTGAAAATAAAAAACCTAACAAAACTCTTCTTCAACAGAAAACTCTGGAGAGCTCTCTGCAGTGCACCCATTCTCCTCTGGGCACAAGATCTAACTGAGGTCTGGAGGAGGGGCATAGAGGGAGGAGCCAGTGCACACCCATAGTCAAAGTTCTTTTTAGGTGCCCTATCTCCTGCGGAGCCCGTCTATACCCCCATGGTCCTTACAGAGTCCCCAGCATCCTCTAGGACGTAAGAGAAATAAATAAATAAATATATATATATATATATATATATATATACACATATACTAGGGTCTCAATCTCCGCTGATAAGGTATTTCATTGCACAGGTACTGAGCGTCCACTGCAGATGTATAGAAGTTTTCCTTTCTAAGTGACCCTTCAGTACCTTGGTTTCCGAATATTTGTACAAGTTATCTCACCACAAGGCCACACTGATTGTTCATCAGAAAGCCTCGGTGTGATATTGAAGTTTCCATCATGCATGTATGAACAAGTTTTGTCGCATTATACTGTTTGTATAAACTACTGTACTTCTCAGCTGCTTGAGAGATACCCCTGATGAAGTCTTTTGTATAAGACGAAACGCGTTGGGTTGTCTGTGTTATGAAGCTATCTCCGAACCAACTATAAGGAGAAGGAGGAGATTGTTGTGATCCTTCAACATTTGTATTCAGCGCTAAGAGTCATACATCTTAAAGTGTGGAATAATATATCTCCTCTGTATTGATTTGAATATGTTATTAATAAATGTTTTATGATGGAACATGTTATTATTTTTTTAAAAAGTATTAACCAATTAGGGGTTGGAATAGTGGGAGTTGATGCGACCCCCTGGCGCCAATTCTTCTATTGTTGTGTATATATATATATATATATATATATATATATATATAATAAGATTTTACTCACCGGTAAATCTATTTCTCGTAGTCCGTAGTGGATGCTGGGGACTCCGTAAGGACCATGGGGGAATAGCGGCTCCGCAGGAGACTGGGCACAGCTAAGAAAGAATTAGGACTACCTGGTGTGCACTGGCTCCTCCCACTATGACCCTCCTCCAGACTTCAGTAAGGATACTGTGCCCGGAAGAGCTGACACAATAAGGAAAGGATTTTGAATCCCGGGTAAGACTCATACCAGCCACACCAATCACACCGTATAACTCGTGATATTATACCCAGTTAACAGTATGAACATAACAGAGCCTCTCAACAGATGGCTCAACAATAACCCTTTTAGTTAACAATAACTATATACAAGTATTGCAGACAGTCCGCACTTGGGACGGGCGCCCAGCATCCACTACGGACTACGAGAAATAGATTTACCGGTGAGTAAAATCTTATTTTCTCTAACGTCCTAGTGGATGCTGGGGACTCCGTAAGGATCATGGGGATTATACCAAAGCTCCCAAACGGGCGGGAGAGTGCGGATGACTCTGCAGCACCGAATGAGAGAACTCAAGGTCCTCCTCAGCCAGGGTATCAAATTTGTAGAATTTTGCAAACGTGTTTGCCTTTGACCAAGTAGCAGCTCGGCAAAGTTGTAAAGCCGAGACCCCTCGGGCAGCCGCCCAAGAAGAGCTCCCTTTCCTCGTGGAATGGGCTTTTACAGATTTAGGCTGTGGCAGGCCAGCCACAGAATGCGCAAGCTGAATTGTGCTACAAATCCAGCGAGCAATAGTCTGCTTTGAAGCAGGAGCACCCATCTTGTTTGGTGCATACAGGATAAATAGCGAGTCAGTCTTCCTGACTCCAGCCGTCCTGGAAACATAAATTTTCAAGGCCCTGACTACGTCCAGTAACTTGGAGTCCTCCAAGTCCCTAGTAGCCTCAGGCACCACGATAGGTTGGTTCAAGTGAAAAGCTGATACCACCTTAGGAAGAAATTGGGGACGAGTCCTCAATTCTGCCCTATCCATATGGAAAATCAAATAGGGGCTTTTACATGACAAAGCCGCCAATTCTGACACCCGCCTTGCCGAAGCCAAGGCCAAAAGCATGACCACTTTCCACGTGAGATATTTTAAATCCACGGTTTTGAGTGGCTCAAACCAATGTGACTTTAGGAAACCCAACACCACGTTGAGGTCCCACGGTGCCACTGGGGGCACAAAAGGAGGCTGAATATGCAGCACTCCCTTGACAAATGTCTGAACTTCAGGCAGTGAAGCCAGTTCTTTTTGGAAGAAAATCGACAGAGCCGAAATCTGGACCTTAATGGAACCCAATTTTAGGCCCATAGTCACCCCTGACTGTAGGAAGTGCAGAAATCGACCTAACTGGAATTCCTCCGTTGGGGCCTTCCTGGCCTCACACCGCGCAACATATTTTCGCCATATGCGGTGATAATGTTGTACGGTTACATCTTTCCTAGCTTTAATAAGCGTAGGAATGACTTCCTCCGGATTACACTTTTCTTTTAGGATCCGGCGTTCAACCGCCATGCCGTCAAACGCAGCCGCGGTAAGTCTTGGAACAGACAGGGCCCCTGCAGCAGCAGGTCCTGTCTGAGCGGCAGAGGCCATGGGTCCTCTGAGATCATTTCTTGAAGTTCCGGGTACCAAGCTCTTCTTGGCCAATCCGGAACAATGAGTATAGTTCTTACGCCTCTTCTCCGTATTATCCTCAGTACCTTGGGTATGAGAGGAAGAGGAGGGAACACATAAACCGACCGGTACACCCACGGTGTCACTAGAGCGTCCACAGCTATCACCTGAGGGTCTCTTGACCTGGCGCAATATTTTTCCAGCTTTTTGTTTAAGCGGGACGCCATCATGTCCACCTGTGGCCTTTCCCAACGGTTTACAATCAGTTGGAAGACTTCTGGATGAAGTCCCCACTCTCCCGGGTGGAGGTCGTGCCTGCTGAGGAAGTCTGCTTCCCAGTTGTCCACTCCCGGAATGAACACTGCTAACAGTGCTAACACGTGATTTTCCGCCCAACGGAGAATCCTTGTGGCTTCTGCCATCGCCGTCCTGCTTCTTGTGCCGCCCTGTCGATTTACATGGGCGACAGCCGTGATGTTGTCTGACTGGATCAGAACCGGCCGGTTTTGAAGCAGGGGCTTTGCTTGACTTAGGGCATTGTAAATGGCCCTTAGTTCCAGAACATTTATGTGTAGGGAAGTCTCCTGACTCGACCAAAGTCCTTGGAAGTTTCTTCCCCGAGTGACTGCCCCCCAGCCCCGAAGGCTGGCATCCGTGGTCACCAGGACCCAGTCCTGTATGCCGAATCTGCGGCCCTCTCTGAGATGAGCACTCTGCAGCCACCACAGCAGATACTCCCTGGTCCTTGGAGACAGGGTTATCAACCGATGCATTTGAAGATGCGATCCGGACCATTGGTCCAACAGGTCCCACTGAAAAGTTCTGGCATGGAACCTGCCGAATGGAATCGCTTCGTAGGAAGCTACCATCTTTCCCAGGACTCGCGTGCAATGATGCACCGACACCTGTTTTGGTTTCAGGAGGCCTCTCACTAGAGACGACAGCTCCTCGGCTTTCTCCTCTGGGAGAAACACTTTTTTCTGGACCGTGTCCAGAATCATCCCTAGGAACAGTATACGTGTCGCCGGAACCAGCTGAGACTTTGGAATATTCAGAATCCAACCGTGCTGGTGTAGCATCTCCTGAGATAATGCTACGACGACCAACAACTGCTCTCTGGACCTCGCCCTTATCAGGAGATCGTCCAAGTATGGGACAATTAAAACTCCCTTTTTCCGAAGGAGTATCATCATTTCGGCCATTACCTTGGTAAATACCCTCGGTGCCGTGGACAGGCCGAACGGCAACGTCTAAAATTGGTAATGACAATCCTGTACCACAAATCTGAGGTACTCCTGGTGAGGATGGTAAATGGGGACATGCAGGTAAGCATCCTTGATGTCCAGAGATGCCATGTAATCTCCCTCTTCCAGGCTTGCAATAACCGCCCTGAGCGATTCCATCTTGAACTTGAATTTTTTCAAATATGTGTTCAAGGATTTCAATTTTAAAATGGGTCTCACCGAACCGTCCGGTTTCGGTACCACAAACATTGTGGAATAGTAACCCCGTCCTTGTTGACGTAGGGGCACCTTGACTATCACCTGCTGGGAATACAGCTTGTGAATTGCCTCTAACACAGCCTCTCTTTCTGAAGGAGTCGTTGGTAAGGCAGATTTGAGGAAACGGCGGGGGGGGGGGGGGGGATGTCTCGAATTCCAGCCTGTACCCCTGAGATACCACTTGAAGGATCCAGGGATCTACCTGTGAGCGAGCCCACTGATTGCTGAAGTTTTTGAGACGGCCCCCCACCGTACCTGGCTCCGCCTGCTGAGCCCCAGCGTCATGCGGCGGACTTAGCAGAAGAAGCGGGGGAGGACTTTTGTTCCTGGAAAGTGGCTGTATGCTGCAGCTTTTTTCCCCTACCTCTGCCTCTGGGCAGAAAGGACGCGCCTCTACCCCGTCTGCTCTTTTGGGGGCGAAAGGACTGCACCTGATAATACCGTGCTCTCTTTGGTTGTGAGGGGACATGTGGCAAAAATGCCGACTTCCCAGCTGTTGCTGTGGAAACTAAGTCTGAAAGACCATCCCCGAACAACTCCTCACCCTTATAAGGCAAAACTTCCATGTGCCTTTTGGAATCTGCATCCCCTGTCCACTGCCGGGTCCATAACCCTGTCCTGGCACAAATGGACAGTGCACTTATTTTTGATGCCAGCCGGCAAATATCCCTCTGTGCATCTCTTATGTAAACGACAGCGTCTTTAATATGCTTTACGTTTAGCAATATAGTGTCCCTGTCTAGGGTGTCAATGTTCTCTGACAGGGAGTCTGACCATGCAGCTGCCGCACTGCACATCCATGCTGAGGCAATAGCTGGTCTCAGTATAATACCAGTGTGTGTATATATAGCTTTTTGGAGAGCCTCCTGCTTTCTGTCAGCAGGTTCCTTTAGGGCGGCCGTATCTTGGGACGGCAGTGCCACCTTTTTTGATAAGCGCGTAAGTGCTTTATCCACCTTAGGGGGTGTTTCCCAACGTGACCTATCCTCTGGCGGGAAAGGGTACGCCATTAGTAATTTTTTTGAAATTACAAATTTTTTATCAGGGGAAGCCCACGCTAGTTCACACACGTCATTTAATTCTTCAGAAGGGGGAAAAACTACTGGTAGTTTTTTCTCCCCAAACATAATACCCTTTTTTGTGGTACCTGGGGTCACCTCAGAAATGTGTAAAACATTTTTCATTGCCTCAATCATATAACGAGTGGCCCTATTGGACATTAGTCTCTTCGTCGTCGACACTGGTATCAGTATCCGTGTCGACATCTGTGTCTGTCACCTGAGGTAGCGGGCGTTTTAGAGCCCCTGATGACTTTTGAGACGTCTGGGCAGGCACGGGCTGAGAAGCCGGCTGCCCCACATTTGGCATGTCGTCAAATTTTTTTTTGTAAGGAGTCGACACTTTCGCGTAATTCCTTCCACAAGTCCATCCACTCCGGTGTCTACCCCGCAGGGGGTGACAACACATTTATAGGCACCTGCTCCTCCTCCACATAAGTCTCCTCATCAAACATGTCGACACAGCCGTACCGACACACCGCACACACACAGGGAATGCTCTGACAGAAGACAGGACCCCACAAAGCCCTTTGGGGAGACAGAGAGAGAGTATGCCAGCACACACCAAAGCGCTATATAATACAGGGATTAACTAAATTATATCCCCTATAGCTGCTATATATGTATTTTGCGCCTAAATTTAGTGCCCCCCCTCTCTTTTTTACCCTTTTCTGTAGTGTAGACTGCAGGGGAGAGTCAGGGAGCTTCCTTCCAGCGGAACTGTGAGGGAAAAATGGCGCCAGTGTGCAGAGGGAGATAGCTCCGCCCCTTTTTCGCGGACTTTTCTCCCGCTTTTTTATGGATTCTGGCAGGGGTATTTATCACATATATAGCCTCTGGGGCTATAAATTGTGATATATTTGCCAGCCAAGGTGTATTTATTGCTTCTCAGGGCGCCCCCCCCCAGCGCCCTGCACCCTCAGTGACCGGAGTGTGAAGTGTGTATGAGGAGCAATGGCGCACAGCTGCAGTGCTGTGCGCTACCTTGGTGAAGACTGATGTCTTCTGCCGCCGATTTTCCGGATTCTTCTTGCTTCTGGCTCTGTAAGGGGGCCGGCGGCGCGGCTCCGGGACCGAACACCAATGGCCGGTTCCATGCGGTCGATCCCTCTGGAGCTAATGGTGTCCAGTAGCCTAAGAAGCCCAAGCTACTACCAGTTAGGTAGGTTCGCTTCTTCTCCCCTTAGTCCCTCGCTGCAGTGAGTCTGTTGCCAGCAGATCTCACTGTAAAATAAAAAACCTAACATATACTTTCTTTCTAGGAGCTCAGGAGAGCCCCTAGTGTGCATCCAGCTCGGCCGGGCACAGGAGTCTAACTGAAGTCTGGAGGAGGGTCATAGTGGGAGGAGCCAGTGCACACCAGGTAGTCCTAATTCTTTCTTAGCTGTGCCCAGTCTCCTGCGGAGCCGCTATTCCCCCATGGTCCTTACGGAGTCCCCAGCATCCACTAGGACGTTAGAGAAATATATATACACATATACTAGGGTCTCAATCTCCGCTGATAAGGTATCTGTCCACGCTGCTACAGCGCTATAAACCCATGCCGACACAATCGCCGGTCTGAGTAGTGTACCAGAATGTGTGTAAATGGACTTCAAAGTACTTTTACTGCATGCTATCTGCAGGATCCCTGAGGATAGCTGTTAAGTCAGCGCTACCTTTTGGGTAAACGTGACAAGCTTTGTCCACCCTAGGGGAAGATTCCCATCGTATCCTGGCCCTAGTAGGGAAAGGATACTCCCTGAGAATTCTTTGTGGGATCTGCAGTCTCTTGTCTGGAGATTCCCGCTCTTTTCTTCATGAGAGGAGGGAAATTTACCTCAGCTTTCTTCCCCTTAAACATGTGTACCCTCGTGTCAGGGACAGATGAGTCATCAGTGATATGCAAAACATCTTTTATTACAATAATCATATATTGAATACTTTTCTGCCATTTTGGCTGTAACTTTGCATTATCGTAGTCGACACTGGAGTCAGACTCCGTGTCGATATCAGTGTCTATTATTTTGGACAATGAGCGTTGTGAGACTCTGAAGGTCTCTGCGATATAGGGACAGACATGGGTAGATTCCCTGTCTGTTCTCTAATCTTTTGTGCAATAAATTTACCTTAACACTTAATTTCACATATCCAAACAGGTGTCGGCGTTGTCGACGGAGACACCACTCACACACACATTTGCTCCATCTCCTCCTTAGGAGAGCCTTTTACCTCAGACATGTCGACACACACGTACCGACACATCACACACTCAGGGAATGCTCATCTGAAGATAATTCCCCCACAAGGCCCTTTGGAGAGACAGAGAGAGAGTATGCCAGCACACACCCCAGCGCTATATAACCCAGGAAAAAACACAGCAATTTAATGTTTACCCAGTAGCGCTGTTATTATCTGCACCGAATTATGTGCCCCCCCTCTTCTTTAAAACCCTCTCTTCTACCGTGGTATAAGCAGGGGAGAGACCGGGAGCTTCCTCTCAGCGGTGCTGTGGAGAAAAAACATGGCGCTGGTGAGTGCTGAGGGAGAAGCCCCGCCCCCTCGACGGCGGGCTTCTGTCCCGCTAAAAGTGTAAAATTGGCGGGGGCTCCTGCATATATACAGTGTCCAGCTGTATATATGCTCCTTTTGCCAAATAAGAGGTTTATATTGCTGCCCAGGGCGCCCCCCCCTGCACCCTGCACCCTTACAGTGACCGGAGTATGTGAGGTGTGTGGGAGCAATGGCGCACAGCTGCAGTGCTGTGCGTTACCTCAGTGAAGATCATGAAGTCTTCTGCCGCCTCTGAAGTCTTCTTTTCTTCTCATACTCACCCGGCTTCTATCTTCCGGCTCTGCGAGGGGGACGGCGGCGCGGCTATGGGACGGACGGCTAGGGTGAGATCCTGCGTACCAATCTCTCTGGAGCTAATGGTGTCCAGTAGCCTAAGAAGCAGGACCTGTACTCAGAGAGTACGGCTGCTTCTCTCCCCTCAGTCCCTCGATGCAGGGAGTCTGTTGCCAGCAGAGCTCCCTGAAAATAAAAAACCTAACAAAATACTTTCTATCAGCAAACTCAGGAGAGCTCACTGAAAAGCACCCAGCTCCTCTGGGCACAGTATCAAACTGAGGTCTGGAGGAGGGGCATAGAGGGAGGAGCCAGTGCACACCCAGGTCTAAAGACTTTCTTAAAGTGCCCATGTCTCCTGCGGAGCCCGTCTATCCCCATGGTCCTTACGGAGTCCCCAGCATCCTCTAGGACGTTAGAGAAACTTGAACAACAGCTTCTTCTTTCATGACAGGAACAGCAGGACAATGATCTGATCCAGACAGAACTCTTGTATTGCGTCACATACTACCTCCCTGTCACGAGGAGGATCAGTAAGGTTTATTTGAAAAAATCAGTAAGGGGAACGTCTGGAACTCCCGTATGTGCCCCTAGGGACTCTATCTTTAACTCACTGGTTCATGTCCTTTCCAGGACTGACTGAAGAGTTTTAGACGAGGTCCCACCTGTGTGGGCCCCCCCAAGATAGACCCAACGTCCCACTACGGACGTGGCAGAAAGAATGGATGATTTCTGCACCTGTGAACCTGAAAAGGCAGCTGATCTCTTACCTTTTTTACCTTCCTTTACCTGCAAAGAAAAGGGGAATCCTTATCCATTCGGTCGCAATGACTGCATCCTACAACAATGCGTCACCAACCGTTGCGAGGGAACATAGGGCAAGAAAGGTAAACTTACCCGTGTCACCTGCCGAGACTCCACTTCTTTTCGGATTCAGCATTTGCATCTCTTTTGTGAATCCCCAACGCCCTCCTAGCCGAGACCGCCATGGAAGTGGCCCGCGCACCCAAGAGTCCCATCCCTTGTAGTCGCACGGTAGTATGTTGCAATGTTCTAGAGATGACCCAACTCAAGGAGTAACACATCTCTCCTCAGGGTAATTATATCGGATGACCAAGTAACCCGGTTCTTGCTTTTTGCACTTCACATTCTACATGGGTTACCTTACCTGAGGAAAAGGCTTGCAGCCTTGAAACGTCGTAAGACCTCCATGTTTTTTTAGCTTTTTTGCACTTTATGGTCATGTTTTGCACATAAAAATCTTTTTAAGTCCTTGGAATGCCGCCTCTCGTCCTTTTCCAGATACACCTGAGCCACAGGTGGGAAAGGCATTGAAACTATATATATATATATATATATATATATATTTATTTGTCAGGAACAGCAGGGTCCCTAGTGATATTAATGCGTTCTTAATGTGTATGAACATGTACTGAATGCCGATGTTGTGGATGTAATCAGGAAACATTATGGTCGAAATAAGACATAGTAGTCGTGTCGACAACAGGGAGTAGTAACTGGGAAAAATAACATCTTTTGCGACCCTGAGGGGTCTGAGGGAAATATATACATAATTTTAATGTTACGCCCCCACTTACCACGTCTGTGCTCGAGCTACAGATCAATGCAACCGTACCATACATATACATATATACAAATATATACAGGTATAGCCTTTTATTCAAATTGCATCACATTATCATAATAATTTATACCCAGTCATATTGGTTGGTGCCGACAGGGTCACCCACATACGTCTGTGTCTCCAATATAGTTTTCTCTTTTGGAAAAGCTTACAACTACTGACATGCTGACACTTAATCTCATGAATCAAGTACCATCAGGAGTCGGCGGTGCCGACAGAGGGATTCCCATAGCCGTTTGTGGTAGAGCACTCACACATGCCGACACACGTGTACTAAATACCCACCGACATTACACTGACTCTAATGGGTAGATCCCAGTATCTGACAGGGAAAACACCTAAAACGTTTACCAACACATCTACCACACGCTCATTATATATATATATAAATAGTGCTTTATTTTTACACTAAACAACTGTACCCCCCCCCCCGTTTTACACAGAGAGCTGTGCAACAGAGTTTTGGCGGGGCCAGCATCTCTGAGGAGAAAATGGCGCGCTTCAGTCCCGCTAGTTATTTACAGTATTATACTAGCGGGGGTTTGTATACAGTGCCTATACACTGTATACCACTTTGCCAGGCTTTATACATGAGGTATATTGCTGCCCAGGGCGCCCCTCCTGCGCCGTGCACCCTTGTATTGCCGCTTGTGTGTGGGAGCAATGGCGCGCAGCGCGACCGCTGCGCGGTACCTCAGACTCTGAAGTCTTCTGCCGTCACTGAAGTCTTCTTTCTTCCTTTACTCACCCGGCTTCTTTCTTCTGGATCTGTGAGGGGGTTGACGGCGCGGCTCCGGGAACAAGCAGCTAGGAGCACCAAGTGATCGAACCCTCTGGAGCTAATGGTGTCCAGTAGCCTAAGAAGCAGAGCCCTTGAACTCAGAAGAAGTAGGTCTGCTTCTCTCCCCTCACTCCCACGAAGCAGGGAGCCAGTAACCATCAGGTCTCCCTGAAAATAATAAACCTAACAAAGTCTTTTCAGAGAAACTCAGGAGAGCTCCCCTAGTGTGTGTCCAGTCTCTCTGGGCACAGAATCTAACTGAGGTCTGGAGGAGGGGCATAGAGGGAGGAGCCAGTTCACACCCATTCAAAGTCTTATAGTGTGCCCATGTCTCCTGCGGATCCCGTCTATACCCCAATGGTCCTTTTGTAGTCCCCAGCATCCTCTAGGACGTATGAGAAATAGCAGCGAGCGAACAACTCGGAATGACCACCATCTTCTGCAGCATATGACAGAGTCCCTAGACATGGCTATGGGAGATAATAACACCCACAAACGGAAATGTCAGACACAGTTTCCCCCCCAAGTATGCCACAGAGAGACACAGAGATTGCAGCCAACCCACACACAGTGCTTTCTGAGGTAGAATTAATAAAACTACCAGCGCTATCTGTGTGACTTAATAGACTACACAGACTTTACACAGCCTCCCCTCCCCCTTCTACAACCCCCTGGTACCGCACAGGATAGCTGGAGTTGCTTGGAGGGACAGCTCTCCCTGTCAGCGTCTGTTGTACAGGAACTGCAGGCAGGAAAATGGCGGTGAACGCTGCTAGGTCCGCTCTGAGAAGCTCCACTACCCGAACATGGCACTGCTTCCCGCTCTTCATTATATTATACTGGCCTGAGGATTTCTGCTGGCAGCGATCCGGGGACCCTGACAGGCTTGCTGACCAGTGTAGGGTATAGGCGCTGGCTCAGGGCGCCCCTCAAAGTGCTGCACTGTGTACCGCTGAGCCCCGGAGCGCAATTAGTACTGCGCTCCCTACCCTGTTGCCACCATCTTCACACCGGCTTCCCGCTTGCCAGTGACTCACTCGCCACCAAAGTATTCTGGCTCTGTAAGGGGGTGGCGGCATGCTGCGAGAGTGAGCGGTCGCCTGGAGCGGCTAACGATCAGCACCCTCAGGAGCTCAGAGTCCTGTCAGCGGAGATAGTGGCTCAGACCCCGCAGGGCAGACACTATTTCCCCCCCCTTAGTCCCACGAAGCAGGGAGGCTGTTGCCAGCAGCCTCCCTGTGCCTAAATTAACTCTAGAAAAAATAAAACAAAAAAAGCTCTAGGAGCTCCCCTAGCTGTGACCGGCTCTTCTGGGACATTTTCTAAACTGAGTCTGGTAGGAGGGGCATAGAGGGAGGAGCCAGCCCACACTATCAAACTCTTAAAGTGCCAGTGGCTCCTAGTGGACCTGTCTATACCCCATGGTACCAATGTGGACCCCAGCATCCTCTAGGACGTAAGAGAAAGGGATGATTATCGGCTTACGGGCCAAGGGTGGCAGTATTTCTGAAGCAGGGCAGTTTGTGAACGGTTTGTGTGCTGCTGTGGTGTAGGTGTATCGTTACTGGATAAATGGCACCATAGTAAATAACCGACGTGGAAACTGCAGAGCACCACGTGCCAATGATGTGAGAGGTGAACGTTGGCTACGAAGGTGCGTGAGGGTCATAGAAACATAGAAACATAGAATTTGACGGCAGATAAGAACCACTTGGCCCATCTAGTCTGCCGACCGACACGCTACAGTGGAGCAGCCCACCGTCGAAAATTACCCTGGGGGCTACCAGACCTGTGTCTAAAATGACAGTTCAGCCCATCTAGCTGCTGTCTCTGCTGCACATGGCGGTTACTCTGACTATTAGCTGGTGGTCATAATAATGTGACTCGCAGACCTTGCTCTGCATCACAATTATATTCTACATACATCATAACCGTGCATATTAAATATATTTGTTCATATTTTAAATATCAAAGTTGTACCTTTCTCCTTAATGGTAACTGGCCTCTTTACATTGAGCACAGGTAACACTTTAGGAGGAAGAGGCCTGCGCAGCAGCTTTGGGGGCTCCAGCGACAGACAAGGAAACTCCATAACTAAGTAAAATGAAACAGACAGTTAAATAATTCCAAAGGCTGGCACAGTACAAGAAACATGTGAGTAAATAAACCTTAGTTCTATTGTATATTCACTTCACAGAACATAGGCAATTTACAAAGATAAAGTACAATAACATGTCAACAAAAAACCCCAAAAGATTGTTTTCAGCTTGTGAAAAATGAATTATGGGTTGAATCCAATCATGATTTCTTTACATTTTTGTGTATTATTAAAACGAGATTTATGGTAAGAACTTACCGTTGTTAAAAATCCTTTCTGCGAAGTACACTGGGCTCCACAAGGATTAACATCGGGGTGTAGAGTAGGATCTTGATCCGAGGCACCAACAGGCTCAAAGCTTTTGACTGTTTCCAAGATGCACAGCGGCGCCTCCTCTACAACCCCGCCTCCATGCTCAGTTTCGTTAACCAGCCCAATGCAGTAGCAGGTACCAGAGACGACAACCGCTCGTAGCCAAGTACACCACACACTCACCACAGGAGAGGGTGTCAGCGGCTATGCCAATACCAACCCAAAGAAGCTAAGTGCGTCAGGGTGGGCGCCTTGTGGAGCCCAGTGTACCTCGCAGAAAGAGATACCATAAATCTCGTTGTCTGCTGCGGGGTACACTGGGCTCCACAAGGATTAACATCGGGGATGTCCTAAAGCAGTTCCTTATGGGAGGGGACGCACTGTAGCGGGCACAAAAACCCGGCGTCCAAAGGAAGCATCCTGGGAAGCGGCGGTATCAAAGGCATAGAACCTTATAAACGTGTTCCCGGAAGACCACATAGCCACCTTGCACAATTGGTCAAGGGTCGCACTACGGTGGGCCGCCCAAGAAGGTCCAACCGACCGAGTAGAATGGGCCTTAATGGTAGCAGGAGCTGGACGACCAGCCTGTACATAAGCATGTGCAATCACCATTCTAATCCATCTGGCCAGAGTTTGCTTGGAAGCAGGCCAGCCACGTTTGTGAAAACCAAACAGTACAAAAAGAGAATCAGATTTCCTAAAGGAGGATGTTCTCTTCACATAGATACGGAGAGCCCGTACCACATCCAAAGACCGCTCTTTGGAAGACAACTCAGAAGAGTTAAAGGAACCACAATCTCCTGGTTAAGGTGGAAGGAAGACACCACCTTGGGTAAGTAACCTGGCCGAGTTCTAAGAACCGCCCGGTCACGGTGAAAAATCAAATAGGGAGACTTGCAGGATAAGGCACCCAAGTCCGAGACCCTTCTAGCTGAAGCAATAGCCAGCAAGAACAGGACCTTAAGGGAAAGCCACTTAAGGTCAGCAGAGGCAAGAGGCTCAAACGGAGACACATGCAAGGCCTCCAAAACCACCGACAAATCCCAAGGGGCCACAGGTGGCATATAAGGAGGCTAAATCTGCAACACACCTTGAGTGAATGTATGGACATCAGGTAGGGTGGCAATCTTTCTCTGAAACCAAACCGACAAGGCAGAGATGTGAACCTTGAGGGAGACCAGACGCAGACCCTGTTGTAGAAAGACCAATAGTTTGGCCGTACTAAACTTGAAAATGTCATGATTGTGAGACGCACACCACGAAAAGTAAGCATTCCAGATCCTATGGCAGATCCGAGCAGAAGCCGGCTTACGAGCCTTCAACACAGTTTGAGCGACCACCTCAGAAAAACCCTTGGCCCTCAGGACGGAGCTTCAAGAGCCATGCCGTTAAAGCCAGATGGGCCAAATCCTGGTAAACACAAGGGCCCTGAACTAGGAGGTCTGGTCGTTGTTGAAGTAGAAGGGGATGATCCCACGAGAGACCCAGTAGGTCGGAGAAGCAGTGCGGTCTGGGCCACGCCGGAGTGACCAGAAGCAGGTTTCCTCCTTCTTGCTTGAATTTCCGTATAACTCTGGGCAGGAGTGACACAGGAGGGAACACATAAGGCAGCTGAAAATTCCACGGAATTGCCAGAGCGTCCATGAACGCAGCTTGAGGATCCCTTGTCCTTGCTCCAAAGACCGGAACCTTGTGATTGTGTCGAAACGCCATCAGATCCACATCTGGAAGGCCCCACGATGGAGGCTCCACTCTCCAGCATGTACGTCCTGACGACTGAGATAGTCCGCTTCCCAGTTCAGGACGCCCGGAATGAACACTGCGGATATGGCCGGCAGATGGCGTCCTGCCCACTGAAGAATCCGTGATACTTCCCTCATTGCCATGCGGCTTTGAGTACCGCCTTGATAATTGATGTACGCCACCATGGTGGCATTGTCCGATTGTACTTGAACAGGTCTGTTCTGTATTAGAAGCTGGGCCATTGTCAATGCATTGAACACTGCCCGCAGTTCCAGAATATTTATCGGGAGTAGAGACTCCTCCTTGGTCCACCGACCCTGAAGAGAGTGTTGTTCCGCACTGCGCCCCAACCTCTCAGACCGGCATCCATCGTCAGAAGGACCCAGTCAGATATCCAGAAGGGACGGTCCCTGCTCAATTGTTGGTCCTGCAGCCACCTGCTCAGTGACAGACGGACATCCGGAGACAACGAGATCATGTGAGATCTTATCTGGTGAGGCAGGCCGACCCACTTCGTCAGAATTAACTTCTGCAGAGGGCGAGAGTGGAACTGAGCATACTCCACCATGTCGAAAGCCGACACCATGAGACCCAGCACCAGTGGCGTAAGAAACTAGAAATTTTTCTCCCCCAAGTCAAAAAATTCTTCGGCGCCCCCCCCCCCCCCCCCCCCCCCCTTCATGCTCCATAATTGGGAGCAAGAAAGGGATAAAAAAGGGGCGTGGTTTTGTAGGAGTGGGTGTGGTTTCGCATAAAGGGGCGTGGCATTGCAGGAAAAGACTACCTTATACCCCAGTTTTGCAACCTGCACGCCCATACGTTGGCCACCACAGGAAAGAAAAATAATCCTGATTCATGCCCCTTACATTATTTGTCATATTTCCTCCTTATAGTAATGCCCAGTATACATTATGCCACATACTGCAATGGCCCTTAGACATTAGGCCGCACACAATAATGCACGACACAATATGCACACACTGTAATGCCCCCGACACATTATGCCACACCGTAATGTCTGTGACACATTATGCCACACACCGTAATGCCTGTGACACATTATGACAGGAATCGCAATGCCCGTTATACATTATGCTACACACTGCAATGCCCCTGATACATTATAGCACATACAATGTCTGTGACACATTATGACGCACACCGCAATGTCCGTGATACATTATGCCACACACTGCAATGCCCGATACATTATAGCACATACAATGCCTGTGACACATTATGCCACACACTGCAATGACCTTGAGACATTATACCACAATGCCCGTGATATAGTATACCATACACCGTAATGCTTGTGACACATACCGCAATGCCCTGCCCGTTATACCCTATGCCACACATCGCAATGCCCGTTATGTATTATGCCACACTGCAATGACCCTGAGACATTATACCACATACCACAATGCCCGTGATATAGTATACCACACACCGTAATGCCTGACACATTATGACACACACCGCAATGTCCGTGATACATTATGCCACACACTGCAATGACCCTGAGACATTATACCACATATCACAATGCCCGCGATATAGTATACCATACACCGTAATGCCTGTGACACATTATGACACACACCGCAATGTCCGTGATACATTATGCCACACACCGTAATGCCCATTACACATTAAGTCCTACAGTAAGGCTTCTAATTACTTTTCAATTACCTGCTCGTTGTCAGGGGTTTCATGCACTGGGTGTCATGCTCGTTGCCAGGGGTTTCATGCTCTTGGTTCCATGCACGGTGCCAGGGGTTTTCATGCTCAGGGTGTCATGCTCGTTGCCAGGGGTTTCATGCACTGGGTGTCATGCTCGTTGCCAGGTGTTTCATGCACTGGGTGTCATGCTCGTTGCCAGGTGTTTCATGCACTGGGTGTCATGCTCGTTGCTAGGAGGTAGTCCTTGTTGCTAGGGCTGTGCTCCCAGTGCCACATATGTCCCCAGTGCCAGATATTTCCCCACGGTGCCAGGTACTTACATGCCCCAGTGCCAAATATAGTCGTCCCCCCCATGTGCCAGGTACACATATACCCCCCCAGTGCCACATATGCCCCCAGTGCCAGATATTCCCCCCCAGTGCCACATATGCCCCCAGTGCCAGATATGCCCCCAGTGCCATATATTCCCCCCCAGTGCCAAATATGCCCCCAGTGCCATATATGCCCCCAGTGCCAGATATTCCCCCCCAGTGCCAGATATTCCCCCCGTGCCATATATGCCCCCAGTGCCAGATATTCCCCCCCAGTGCCAGATATTCCCCCCGTGCCATATATGCCCCCAGTGCCAGATATCCCCCAGTGCCATATATGCCCCCAGTGCCAGATATTCCCCCCCAGTGCCATATATGCCCCCAGTGCCAGATATTCCCCCCCAGTGCCATATATGCCCCAGTGCCAGATATCCCCCCCAGTGCCAGATATTCCCCCCAGTGCCAGATATTCCCCCCAGTGCCATATATGCCCCAGTGCCAGATATCCCCCCCCAGTGCCAGATATTCCCCCCAGTGCCATATATGCCCCAGTGCCAGATATCCCCCCCCAGTGCCATATATGCCCCCAGTGCCAGATATTCCCCCCAGTGCCATATATGCCCCCCGTGCCATATATGCCCCCAGTGCCAGATATCCCCCCCAGTGCCATATATGCCCCCAGTGCCAGATATTCCCCCCCAGTGCCATATATGCCCCAGTGCCAGATATCCCCCCCCCCCAGTGCCAGATATGCCCCCAGTGCCAGATATTCCTCCCCCCCTCCCCCGTGCCATATATGCCCCAAGTGCCAGATATTTACCCCCCCCCCCCCCCCCCCCGCCGTCGCTTTTTGGAGGGACACGGAGGGCACAGCTCGTCTCTCCTGTGTCCCTCCTGCTGCATCATCTCCGGCGGCCGCGGGTCTAATAGGGGGAAGTGCCGGTTCGTGAGCCAATTAGAGCTCACGGACGGCACTTCCCCCTATTAGACCCGCGGCCGCCGGAGATGATGCAGCAGGAGGGACACAGGGAGGCGCGCTGTGTGCCCTCCGTGTCCCTCCAAAAAGCGGCGGAGGGAAGGAGACTGCAGACTGACATGCGGACGCTCGTCCGCATGTCAGTCTGCTGTAAAATCAGTGGCGCCCCTGCAGCCCCTCGCCCCCAAGCCACCGCGAGGACTGCGGGGGCAGTAGTTACGCCACTGCCCAGCACTTGCATTGCCGAATGTATCGACACTTGCGGACGAGATAGGATGTATCGAATCCTGTCCTGAAGCTTCAGGACTTTCTCCTGAGACAGGGACAACCGTTGGTTGTGAGTGTCCAATAACGCTCCCAGGTGTGCCATGCTCCGAGCAGGAACCAGGGAGGCTTTCTTCCAGTTGATCAGCCACCCGTGGGCTTTCATGCACTGGACCGTCAGATCGAGATGACACAGGAGAAGTTCTGGGGATTTTGCCAGGATCAACAAATCGTCCAAGTACGGTAGGATCCTGACCCCTTGACGGCGGAGTTTAGCCGTCATGACCGCCATTACTTTCTCGGGGAGCCGTTGTCAAACCAAAGGGTAACGCCCAAAATTGGTAATGAAGGTTGCCCACCGCAAACCGCAGGTACTGTTGATGAGATACCACAATAGGAATATGCAGGTAGGCATCCTGTATGTCCAGGGAGACCATATAGTCCCCAGGCTCCATGGACAGAACAATAGAGCACAGAGTTTCCATACGAACCTTGGAGACCCGCACATGTTTGTTCAAGGACTTCAGATTGAGAATGGGCCGCGAGGACCCGTTCGGTTTCGGGACTAGAAACAGCGGTGAATAGTACTCCTTGCCTCTCTGAGCCAGAGGCTCCTGTACTACCACTCCTGTAGTCAGGAGGGAATGTACCACCGAGAGCAACGTGTTTGCTTTTGCCAGATCCAGAAGCACATCTGTCAGGCAAAACTGCTGCGGGGGACGATTCTTGAAGGGTATGGCGTAACCTAGAGCGACGACTTCCCTCGCCCAGGCATCAGAAGTGGTCTTCAACCATTCCTGGGCAAAACCTAGAAGTCGGCCCCCCACCTCGGGATCCCCCAGAGGGAAGCCCGCCCCGTCATGCGGCAGGCTTGTCAGTCTTGGAAGCTGGCTGACGGGCGGCCCAGGCACGCTTCGGTCTGGGCTTGGCAGGTCTGGAAGCACGAGCTTGCTTTGGATACGCCTGACCTTTTGCTTTTCCTGGAGGACGAAAGGGCCGAGGGAAAGTACTTTTAGCCTTCTGTGTTGAAGGAGCCTTACTAGGTAGGCAAGCTGTTTTAGCAGTAGCCAGATCCGCCACAATCTTATTGAGGTCTTCTCCAAAGAGAATGTCTCCCTTGAAAGGAAGCACCTCCAGGGTTTTCTTGGAATCCATATCCACCGACCAGGATCTCAACCAAAGGACACGTCTGGCCAAGACGGACGTAGTAGCAGCCCTGGCAGCGAGCACCCCCCCCCCCTCCCCTCCTTAAGGTACAGAAAAGCAGTGGCAATATACGCAAGACATTGTCGAGCATGCTCAGATGCGATGGAAGGCAGTTCCGCCTCCAGTTCCTGAGACCACGCCTCACAGCTTCATCAGCCCAAGTCGCTGCAATTGTTGGCCTATGCACAGCCCCCGATAGGGTATAAATAGCTTTTAAATAGCCCTCCACACGTCGATCCGTCGGTTTCTTCAGAGAGGTGACGGTAGTACTGCTAGAGCAGAGGAAACAACCATACGCGCCACATGAGAATCTACAGGCGGAGGTGTTTCCCAATTTTTACATACCTCAGCAGAGAGATGATGGCGAGCCAACAGTCTCTTATTCGGTGTGAATTTTGTCCCCGGATTTTCCCAGGATTCCTGACGTATGTCAACCAGGTGTTCAGAATGGGGTAAAACTTGTTTAACCACCTTCTTACGTTTAAACCTATCCGATTTCTTGGAGACAGTCTCAGGCTCAGGATCATCAGACACCTGAAGAATGAGCCTGATTGCCTCAATCAAATCCGGGACATCCACCAATGACTTCCCTTCCCCATCAGAAACATCAGTGTCAGTGTCTGTGGGGTCAGTATATGCACCGTCTGGAATAGTAGTGGATTGGGAGGAGGTAATGGCCCGTTTAGAAGACGGGCGAGAGTGACACTTAGATTTAGTCATAGATCGGTTCAAATGCTGAAACTGAGTGGAAAGCTGATCCGCCCATGGCGGGTTCACAACAGGGACCATAAACTGTTGCAGTGGCACAGGTGGTCCCACAGGGGGCGTCAATTTAGTCACAAGCGTGTTTAACAATGTGGAAAATGTAGCCCAAGGTGGATCTTGTGATGTCCCAGGTGCTACCGACCCACTGGGGGGTAAGGAACCCCCTGAACCTGAACTCTCAGCTGCCATATTATCCTCCATTACGTCCACGGCCTCACAACCACACAGTGTGGGAGAAGCCCCAGCGTCGTTGCCACGTGTAGCAGACATAGCTATGTGCACAATATTGGGCCACCTGGTACAAAGTGTAGCAGCACTATACCTCTCAAGAACTCTCAGAAAAGTGTGCCTATGATAGCACAGACTGGGAGTTCGAGAGATATAGATTATATGGTGACTATAAATCACAAGTAAAAATACACCGTCAGTATATCTTGTGATACGATCCTATATTAAACATAAAGAAAAACGTGAAACACTTGGCCCCCTCAGGTATAGCAATATAGGAATAGCCCACTGAGTGAAATACCCTGTAATTAAGGTAACCACGCAGCAGCTACATGCACACACACGTATATAGTCACAAGCGTACCATGAAGAAATTATGTACCATAAACTGCACTGGACTAGCAATACAAAGTAATACTCAGTATGGCTATATGTGATAACAATAGATATAACAATGCACAGTAAACACTGGATGTATATCACAGGGTGTTTGTACCACAACCCTGAATGTATGCACTCTTTCTTAACCAACACTGTCCCAGTGACAGGTAGAATACTTAAGTGTCCTGTAGGAAGCACAGCACTGGCAATCCTCCACAGAGGAGGATTTGCCCTAGCAGTCCCAGGAACAGCAAGGCTCTGTCTGTGATGGCTGCTGACCAGGAGTGAGGGAGAGAGATGCAGCTACAGGGCGGGAACATTTGTAGAAATGGCGCCCTGGGGCTGGGGGGAGGGGCCACAGGTCCGACCTGCTCCCCCTGCTGGCATCCCCACCGGGTGCTTGCGGGCAGTGTAAAATGGAGGTTTAATAATAAAATTCCCCCTGACCTGTGCCCATGATATGACCCTGGGGGCTAGTGGAACAGCTGCCCAGTATTCAGTGTCCACGCCAGTGTGCACGCATCCCGCCTCCTGCGGCCGCGTTGGATTGCGGTAAAGAGTGGGCACAGAAGCCCCTTACCTCCCCCTTGTCTGCAGGCCCCGCGAGACGGGAGAACGGCGGCGTGTGTGTGACTCACGATTGGAAAAAGCCGGCGCCTCCGCTGCAGTGACCCGGCAACCAGGGCGCGGGAGTATACAGCGCCGCTGGGTGTGAGGGAGCCGCACACAGACAAGTCAGAAAATAAGATTTTAAACCTACTGGTAAATCTTTTTCTCGTAGTCCGTAGAGGATGCTGGGGACTCCGTAAGGACCATGGGGATAGACGGGCTTCGCAGGAGACATGGGCACTTCAAGAAAGACTTTGACTCTGGGTGTGCACTGGCTCCTCCCTCTATGCCCCTCCTCCAGACCTCAGTTAGAGAAACTGTGCCCAGAGGAGACGGACAGTACGAGGAAAGGATTTTTGTTAATCCAAGGGCAAGATTCATACCAGCCACACCAATCACACCGTATAACTTGTGATAAAACAGTATGAAAAACAACATAGCATCAGTACATGACCGATGCAACCACAACATAACCCTTATTGAAGCAATAACTATATACAAGTATTGCAGAAGTAGTCCGCACTTGGGACGGGCGCCCAGCATCTTCTACGGACTACGAGAAAAAGATTTACCGGTAGGTTTAAAATCTTATTTTCTCTAACGTCCTAGAGGATGCTGGGGACTCCGTAAGGACCATGGGGATTATACCAAAGCTCCCAAACGGGCGGGAGAGTGCGGATGACTCTGCAGCACCGATTGAGCAAACATGAGGTCCTTCTCAGCCAGGGTATCAAACTTTTAGAATTTTGCAAAGGTGTTTGAACCCGACCAAGTAGCAGCTCGACACAGCTGTAGTGCCGAGACCCCTCGGGCAGCCGCCCAAGAAGAGCCCACTTTCCTCGTGGAATGGGCCTTGACCGATTTCGGTAACGGCAATCCAGCCGTAGAATGCGCTTGCTGAATCGTGATACAGATCCAGCGAGCAATAGTCTGCTTAGAAGCAGGGGCACCAATCTTGTTGGCTGCATACAGGACAAACAGCGCTTCCGTTTTCCTGACTCTAGCCGTCCTGGCCACGTAAATTTTCAAAGCCCTGACCACATCAAGTAACTCGGAATCCTCCAAGTCACGCGTAGCCACAGGCACCACAATAGGTTGGTTCATATGAAAAGATGAAACCACTTTTGGTAGGAATTGAGGACGGGTCCGCAATTCCGCCCTATCCACATGGAATACCAAATATGGGCTTTTATGTGACAAAGCCTCCCATTCCGACACTCGCCTAGCTGAAGCCAAGGCTAATAACATGACCACCTTCCATGTGAGATATTTCAACTCCACCGTTTTAAATGGTTCAAACCAGTATGATTTTAGAAAACTTAACACCACGTTAAGGTCCCAAGGTGCCACCGGAGTCACGAAAGGAGGCTGAATATGCAGCACTCCTATTACAAAAGTCTGAACTTCTGGAATAGAAGCCAATTCTTTTTGAAAGAAAATGGATAAGGCCGAAATCTGGACCTTAATAGAGCCTAATTTTAGGCCCAAATTCACTCCCGTTTGTAGGAAGTGAAGGAAACGGCCCAGATAGAATTCTTCCGTAGGAGCATTCCTGGCCTCACACCAAGAAACATATTTTCGCCATATACGGTGATAATGTTTTGACGTTACATCCTTCCTAGCATTTATCAGCGTAGGGATGACCTCAACCGGAATGCCTTTCTCTGCAAGGATCCGGCGTTCAACCGCCATGCCGTCAAACGCAGCCGCGGTAAGTCTTGGAACAGACAGGGCCCCTGCTGCAAGAGGTCCTGTCTTAGAGGAAGAGGCCACTGATCTTCTGTGAGCATTTCCTGCAGATCCGGATACCAGGTCCTCCGCGGCCAATCTGGAACAATGAGTATTGTTCTCACTCCTCCTTGTCTTATTATCCTCAACACCTTGGGTATGAGAGGAAGAGGAGGAAATACATAGACCGACCGGAACACCCACGGTGTCACTAGGGCGTCTACTGCTACTTCCTGAGGGTCTCTTGACCTTGCGCAATACCTCTGTAGCTTTTTGTTGAGGCGGGACGCCATCATGTCCATCTGTGGCAGTCCCCACCGACTTGTAATCTGTGCGAAGACTTCCTGATGAAGTCCCCACTCTCCCGGATGTAGGTCGTGTCTGCTGAGGAAGTCTGCTTCCCAGTTGTCCACTCCCGGAATGAACACTGCTGACAGTGCGCTTACATGATTCTCCGCCCAGCGAAGAATTCTGGTGGCTTCTGCCATCGCCACTCTGCTCCTTGTGCCGCCTTGGCGGTTTACATGAGCCACTGCTGTGACGTTGTCTGACTGGATCAGAACTGGTTGGTCGCGAAGTAGGGTCTCCGCTTGACGTAGGGCGTTGTATATGGCCCTTAGTTCCAGGATGTTGATGTGAAGACAAGTCTCCTGACTTGACCAAAGACCTTGGAAATTTTCTTCCCTGTGTAACTGCTCCCTAACCTCGGAGGCTTGCGTCTGTGGTCACCAGGATCCAGCCCTGAATGCCGAACCTGCGGCCCTTGAGAAAATGAGCACTCTGCAGCCACCACAAGAGTGACACCCTGGCCCTGGGGGATAGGGTGATCAACCGATGAATCTGTAAATGTGACCCGGACCACTTGTCCAGTAGGTCCCATTGGAAAGTCCTCGCATGGAACCTGCCGAAGGGAATGGCCTCGTATGATGCCACCATCTTTCCCAGGACTCGAGTGCAGTGATGCACTGACACCTGTTTTGGTTTCAAAAGGTTCCTGACAAGAGTCATGAGTTCCTGGGCCTTTTCTATCAGGAGATAAACCCTCTTCTGGTCCGTGTCCAGAATCATGCCCAAGAAAGACAGACGAGTTGTAGGAACCAACTGCGACTTCGGGATATTGAGAATCCAGCCGTGTTGCTGTAACACCTTCAGTGAAAGTGATACGCTGTTCAGCATCTGCTCTCTTGATCTCGCTTTTATGAGGAGATCATCCAAGTACGGGATAATTGTGACACCTTGCTTGCGCAGGAGCACCATAATTTCTGCCATTACCTTGGTGAAAATTCTCTGGGCCGTGGAGAGACCAAACGGCAACGTCTGAAATTGGTAATGACAGTCCTGTACCGCAAATCTGAGGTACGCCTGATGAGGTGGATAAATGGGGACATGAAGGTATGCATCCTTTATGTCCAGGGACACCATAAAATCTCCCCCTTCCAGGCTTGCAATGACCGCTCTTAGCGATTCCATCTTGAATTTGAACCTTTTCAAGTATAGGTTCAGGGATTTCAAATTTAATATAGATCTGACCGAACCGTCCGGTTTCGGGACTACAAACATGGTCGAGTAATATCCCTTTCCTTGTTGGAGGAGGGGAACCTTGACCACCACCTGTTGAAGATACAATTTTTGTATTGCAGATAACACTATCTCCCTTTCCTGGGGAGAGGTTGGTAGAGCCGATTTGAACAATCGGCGGGGAGGCACTTCTTCGAATTCCAGCTTGTAACCCTGAGAAACAATTTCTATTGCCCAGGGATCCACCTGGGAGTGAACCCAGATGTGGCTGAAATTCCGAAGACGTGCCCCCACTGGGCCGGACTCCGCCAGTGGAGCCCCAGCGTCATGCGGTAGATTTTGTAGAGGCCGGGGAGGACTTCTGTTCCTGGGAACTAGCTGTGTTGTGCAGCTTTTTACCTCTGCCCCTGCCTCTGGCAAGAAAGGACGCACATCGCACTTTCTTGTTTCTTTGTGACCGAAAGGACTGCATTTGATAATGCGGAGCTTTCTTATGCTGTGAGGGAACAGAAGGTAAAAAATTCGATTTTCCAGCTGTAACTGTGGAGACTAGGTCCGAGAGACCTTCCCCAAACAATTCCTCACCCTTGTAAGGTAAAACCTCCATAAGCCTTTTTGAGTCGGCATCACCTGTCCATTGCCGTGTCCATAGGACTCTTCTGGCAGAAATCGACATAGCGTTTATTCTAGAACCTAGTAGACTAATGTCTCTTTGAGCATCTCTCATATATAGGACAGCATCTCTTATATGCCCCAGGGTCATTAAAATAGTATCCCTATCGAGGGTATCCATCCCTTCAGATAAGGTATCTGTCCATGCCGCTACAGCACTACACATCCAGGCCGACGCAATTGCCGGCCTGAGTAAGGTACCTGAATATGTATAAATGGACTTCAGGGTAATCTCCTGTTTGCGGTCAGCAGAATCTTTGAGGGTAGCCGTATCCTGGGACGGGAGGGCTACCTTCTTGGATAAGCGTGTTAATGCTTTGTCCCCCCTAGGGAAGGATTCCCATTGTAACCTATCCTTTGACGGGAAAGGATACGCCATAAGAATCCTTTTGGAAATCTGCAGTCTTTTATCTGGAGATTCCCAAGCTTTTTCACATAACTTGTTCAGCTCATGTGAGGGGGGAAAGGTTACCTCAGGCTTCTTTCCCTTGTACATATGTAACCTCTTGTCAGGGACAGGGGGTTCCTCTGTGATGTGTAAAACATCTTTTATTGCCATAATCATATATGGAATGGATTTTGCCAATTTTGGCTGTTACTTTGCATCATCGTAGTCGACACTGGAGTTAGAATCCGTGTCGGTATCTGTGTCAACAATCTTGAATAGTGGGCGCTTAAGAGACCCTGACGGTCCTTGCAACATAGGATCAGGCATGGGTTGAGACCCTGACTGTCCCAAAGCTTCAGCCTTGTCTAATCTTTTGTGCAATGAGTTTACAATAGCATTTAAAACCTTACACATATCCATCCAGTCAGGTGTCGGCGCCGTCGGCGGAGACACCACATTCATTTGCTCCTGTTCCTCTCCTACATAGCCTTCTTCCTCAGACATGTCGACACACGCGTACCGACACACCACACACACACACACAGGGAATGCTCTTTCTGAAGACAGTTCCCCCACAAGGCCCTTTGGAGAGACAGAGAGAGAGTATGCCAGCACACACCCCAGCGCTATATAACCCAGGAATAACACAGTAACTTAATGTCTGCCCAGTAGCGCTGCTGTATGTAATTTGCGCCAAATTATGTGCCCCCCCCTCTCTTTTCAACCCTCTTGTCTACCGTGGTATAAGCAGGGGAGAGTCTGGGGAGCTTCCTCTCAGCGGTGCTGTGGAGAAAAAATGGCGCTGGTGAGTGCTGAGGGAGAAGCCCCGCCCCCTCGGCGGCGTGCTTCTGTCCCGCTTAAAATGTAAAATTGGCGGGGGCTCATACATATATACATATGCTATCTTTTTGCCAAAATTAGGTTTATATTGCTGCCCAGGGCGCCCCCCCCCCCCCCCCCCTGCGCCCTGCACCCTTACAGTGACCGGAGTATGTGAGGTGTATGGGAGCAATGGCGCACAGCTGTAGTGCTGTGCGTTAGCTCAGTGAAGATCATGAAGTCTTCTGCCGCCTCTGAAGTCTTCTTTTCTTCTCATACTCACCCGGCTTCTATCTTCCGGCTCTGCGAGGGGGACGGCGGCGCGGCTCTGGGACGGACGGCGAGGGTGAGATCCTGCATACCAATCCCTCTGGAGCTAATGGTGTCCAGTAGCCTAAGAAGCAGGACCTTGCACTCAGAGAGTAGGGCTGCTTCTCTCCCCTCAGTCCCTCGATGCAGGGAGTCTGTTGCCAACAGTGCTCCCTGAAAATAAAAAACCTAACAAAATACTTTCTTTACAGGAAACTCAGGAGAGCTCCCTGCAGTGCACCCATCTCCTCTGGGCACAGTATCAAACTGATGTCTGGAGGAGGGGCATAGAGGGAGGAGCCAGTGCAAACCCAGAGTCAAAGTCTTTCTTGAAGTGCCCATGTCTCCTGCGGAGCCCGTCTATCCCCATGGTCCTTACGGAGTCCCCAGCATCCTCTAGGACGTTAGTGAAAGACTGTGTCTGCAGCAGCCCTTGAAGTCTTGTTAGAAAAAAATCTTCTTTTTCTGTCATTAAAGCTATCAATAGACTGCCTGAGGCAGTCTCCTGTTAAGTACCTGCTTACTGCATGGCACCAACTTACAAACTGAGCTCCATGTGCATGGAGGCGGGGGTTATAGAGGATGCGGCGCTGTGCATCTTGGGAACAGTCAAAAGCTTTGAGCCTGTTAGTGCCTCGGATCAAGATCCTACTCTACACCCCAATGTTAATCCTTGTGGAGCCCAGTGTACCCTGCAGCAGAAAGATCTCTTTAATAGAATAAGTTAAATGAATCCGGTTATCCCTTCAGAAAAAAAAACTCAGTAATGATGAGTTTAAAATGTCATCATCATAAGGAATAGTGGGCTTCAAGCTCAGATGAAAGATGAGGCAAGTGACAAGTTCAAACCTTTAAAACTAAACAAGAAGATAAATATCTATATAAACTACAACAAACAATAAAGGTCCTTATTCATGTTTGGAAGTAAAGCAAAATAAGCAAGTAACTTTGTGTCTGGGACAAATCATGTTGCCATGAAAGCGATGCAAATTTATATATTTTCTGTGCAGGGTAAATGCTGGCTGCTTTTGCATGTATCCCACAAACGTTAGAGAGCTTTATTTTTACAGTGCAATTTCAATTTCAATTTGAACACACCCCACCCTAATCTAAATCAGAACAGGAGGGCAAAGGACATTCCACCAAGCTTCTGATTCACAGTACAATATGGTGTTGATTGGATGGCAGGACAGAACCCTCAAATCGGGATACTTTGGAGGTATGCGTTAGGTCCACAGAATACTCTAACCTGTATAAGTAACAATCATACTTGTGGTTCCCAAACTTTCTTAGATCACAGTATCCTAGAGGATCAGAATTTATTTCACGGCACCCCTAGGCCAAAAGTTTGTTACGGAGAATTTCTGAAAATATTACACTGAATAATTTGTGTTTATATGCTATCTTTAGATTCAGTTATGTGGTAAGGGACAGGATTTGCTTCTGTGTGTCCACATATTTTATGATTGGAAGTCACAAGCACTGGTTTTGCCTGTAACATTGACCATAAATAATTTGAATTGGTCCTGGACTACCAACCCAGAGCACATCAGCAAATGCCCTGAGTCACCCCAAAGTGCCATGGCACCCAGTTTGGGAGCCACTGGTTTCATTTATTCTGTGCTTCTGTTTTACTAATAATTGCTGTTTTAATAAGAATTTACTTACCGATAATTCTATTTCTCGTAGTCCGTAGTGGATGCTGGGAACTCCGTAAGGACCATGGGGAATAGCGGCTCCGCAGGAGACAGGGCACAAAAGTAAAGCTTTAGGACTACCTGGTGTGCACTGGCTCCTCCCCCTATGACCCTCCTCCAAGCCTCAGTTAGGATACTGTGCCCGGACGAGCGTACACAATAAGGAAGGATTTTGAATCCCGGGTAAGACTCATACCAGCCACACCAATCACACCGTACAACCTGTGATCTGAACCCAGTTAACAGCATGATAACAGAGGAGCCTCTGAAAAGATGGCTCACAACAATAATAACCCGATTTTTGTAACAATAACTATGTACAAGTATTGCAGACAATCCGCACTTGGGATGGGCGCCCAGCATCCACTACGGACTACGAGAAATAGAATTATCGGTAAGTAAATTCTTATTTTCTCTGACGTCCTAGTGGATGCTGGGAACTCCGTAAGGACCATGGGGATTATACCAAAGCTCCCAAACGGGCGGGAGAGTGCGGATGACTCTGCAGCACCGAATGAGAGAACTCTAGGTCCTCCTCAGCCAGGGTATCAAATTTGTAGAATTTAGCAAACGTGTTTGCCCCTGACCAAGTAGCTGCTCGGCAAAGTTGTAAAGCCGAGACCCCTCGGGCAGCCGCCCAAGATGAGCCCACCTTCCTTGTGGAATGGGCTTTTACAGATTTTGGCTGTGGCAGGCCTGCCACAGAATGTGCAAGCTGAATTGTACTACAAATTCAACGAGCAATAGTCTGCTTAGAAGCAGGAGCACCCAGCTTGTTGGGTGCATACAGGATAAACAGCGAGTCAGATTTTCTGACTCCAGCCGTCCTGGAAACATATATTCTCAGGGCCCTGACTACGTCCAGCAACTTGGAGTCCTCCAAGTCCCTAGTAGCCGCAGGTACCACAATAGGCTGGTTCAAGTGAAACGCTGAAACCACCTTAGGGAGAAATTGAGGACGAGTCCTCAATTCTGCCCTGTCCGTATGAAAAATTAGGTAAGGGCTTTTATAGGATAAAGCCGCCAATTCTGAGACACGCCTGGCTGAAGCCAGGGCCAACAGCATTACCACTTTCCATGTGAGATATTTTAAGTCCACAGTGGTGAGTGGTTCAAACCAATGTGATTTTAGGAACCCCAAAACTACATTGAGATCCCAAGGTGCCACTGGAGGCACAAAAGGAGGCTGTATATGCAGTACCCCCTTGACAAACGTCTGAACTTCAGGAACTGAAGCCAGTTCTTTCTGGAAGAAAATCGACAGGGCCGAAATTTGAACCTTAATGGACCCCAATTTTAGGCCCATAGACACTCCTGTTTACAGGAAATGCAGGAATCGACCTAGTTGAAATTCCTCCATCGGGGCCTTACTGGCCTCGCACCACGCAACATATTTTCGCCAAATGCGGTGATAATGCTTTGCGGTTACATCCTTCCTGGCTTGACCAGGGTAGGGATGACTTCATCCGGAATGCCTTTTTCCTTCAGGATCCGGCGTTCAACCGCCCTGCCGTCAAACGCAGCCGCGGTAAGTCTTGGAATAGACAGGGTCCTTGCTGGAGCAGGTCCCTTCTTAGAGGTAGAGGCCACGGGTCCTCCGTGAGCATCTCTTGAAGTTCCGGGTACCAAGTCCTTCTTGGCCAATCCGGAGCCACGAGTATAGTTCTTACTCCCCTCCGTCTTATAATTCTCAGTACTTTTGGTATGAGAGGAAGAGGAGGGAACACATACACTGACTGGTACACCCACGGTGTTACCAGAGCGTCCACAGCTATTGCCTGAGGGTTCCTAGACCTGGCGCAATACCTGTCCAATTTTTTGTTTAGGCGGGACGCCATCATGTCCACCTTTGGTTTTTCCCAATGGTTTACAATCATGTGGAAGACTTCTGGGTGAAGTCCCCACTCTCCCGGGTGGAGGTCGTGCCTGCTGAGGAAGTCTGCTTCCCAGTTGTCCACTCCCGGAATGAACACTGCTGACAGTGCTATCACATGATTTTCCGCCCAGCGAAAAATCCTTGCAGCTTCTGCCATTGCCCTCCTGCTTCTTGTGCCGCCCTGTCTGTTTACGTGGGCGACTGCCGTGATATTGTCCGACTGGATCAGCACCGGCTGACCTTGAAGCAGAGGTATTGCTTGGCTTAGGGCATTGTAAATGGCCCTTAGCTCCAAAATATTTATGTGAAGTGATGTCTCCAGGCTTGACCACAAGCCCTGGAAATTTTTTCCCTGTGTGACTGCTCCCCAGCCTCTCAGGCTGGCATCCGTGGTCACCAGGACCCAATCCTGAATGCCGAATCTGCGGCCCTCTAGAAGATGAGCACTCTGCAACCACCACAGGAGAGACACCCTTGTCTTTGGTGACAGGGTTATCCGCTGATGCATCTGAAGATGCGATCCGGACCATTTGTCCAGCAGGTCCCACTGGAAAGTTCTTGCGTGGAATCTGCCGAATGGAATTTCTTCGTAGGAAGCCACCATTTTTCCCAGGACCCTTGTGCACTGATGCACTGATACTTGGCCTGGTTTTAGGAGGTTTCTGACTAGTTCGGATAACCCCCTGGCTTTCTCCTCCAGGAGAAAACACCTTTTTCCGGACTGTATCCAGGATCATCCCTAGGAATAGAAGGTGTGTCGTCGGGATCAGCTGCGATTTTGGAATATTGAGAATCCAACCGTGCTTCCGCAGCACTATCTGAGATAGTGCTACCCCGACTTCCAACTGTTCCCTGGATCTTGCCCTTATCAGGAGATCGTCCAACTAAGGGATAACTAAAACTCCCTTCTTTCGAAGGAGTATCATCATTTCGGCCATTACCTTGGTAAAGACCCGGGGTGCCGTGGACAATCCAATCGGCAGCGTCTGAAACTGATAGTGACAGTTCTGTACCACAAACCTGAGGTACCCTTGGAGAAGGGTAAATTGGGACATGTAGGTAAGCATCTTTGATGTCCAGAGAGACCATATACTCCCCTTCTTCCAGGTTTGCAATCACTGCTCTGAGTGACTCCATCTTGAATTTGAACCTTTGTATGTAAGTGTTCAAGGATTTTAGATTTAAAAATGGTCTCACCGAGCCGTCCGGCTTCGGTACCACAATAGTGTGGAATAGTACCCCTTTCCCTGTTGCAGGAGGGGTACCTTGATTATCACCTGCTGGGAATACAGCCTGTGAATGGCTTGCAATACTGTCTCCCTGTCTGAGGGAGACGTCGGTAAAGCAGACTTTATGAAACGGCGAGGGGGAGACGTCTCGAATTTCTTGAGACGGGCCCCCACCGTGCCTGAGACCGCTTGTAAAGCCCCAGCGTCATGCTGAGGACTTTGCGGAGGCGGGAGAGGGCTTTTGCTCCTGGGAATTTGCTGTTTGCTGCAGCCTTTTTCCTCTCCCTCTGCCACGGGGCAGAAATGAGGCGCCTTTTGCCCGCTTGTCCTTATGGGGCCGAAAGGACTGCGCCTGATAATACGGCGTCTTCTTAGGTTGAGAAGCTACCTGGGGTAAAAATGTGGATTTTCCAGTGGCCACCAGGTCTGTTAGACCTACCCCAAATAACTCCTCCCTTTTATAAGGCGATACTTCCATATGCCTTTTGGAATCATCATCACCTGACCACTGTCTTGTCCATAACCCTCTTCTGGCAGAAATGGACAGCGCACTAACTCTTGATGCCAGTCGGCAAATATCCCTCTGTGCATCACGCATATATAGAAATGCATCTTTTAAATGCTCTATAGTTAGTAATATACTGTCCCTATCTAGGGTATCAATATTGTCAGTCAGGGAATCCGACCAAGCCACCCCAGCACTGCACATCCAGGCTGAGGCGATTGCTGGTCGCAGTATCACACCCGTGTGAGTGTATATACATTTTAGGATATTTTACTGCTTTCTGTCAGCAGGTTCCTTAAGGGCGGCCGTATCCGGGGACGGTAGTGCCACCTGTTTAGACAAGCGTGTGAGCGCTTTATTTACCCTAAGGGGTGTTTCCCAACGTGCCCTATCCTCTGGCGGGAAGGGGTATGCTGCTAATAACTTTTTAGGAATTAACAGTTTTTATCGGGGGAAACCCACGCATCATCACACACTTCATTTAATTCCTCAGATGCAGGAAAAACTACAGGCAGTTTTTTCTCACCCAACCTAATACCCTTTTTAGTGGTACTGGTATTATCAGAAATGTGTAAAAACATTTTCCATAGCCTCAATCATGTAACGTGTGGCCCTACTGGAAGTCACATTCGTCTCTTAATCGTCGACACTGGAGTCAGTATCCGTGTCGGCGTCTGTATCTGCCATCTGCGGTAACGGGCGTTTTAGAGCCCCAGATGGCTTTTGAGACACCTGGACAGGCACAGGCTGAGTCGCCGGCTGTCTCATGTCATCAATCTTTTGTAAAGAGCTGACACTGTCACATAATTCCTTCCATAAGCTCATCCACTCAGGTGTCGACTCCCTAGGGGGTGACATCTCTGTTACAGGCAATTGCTCCGCCTCCACCTCATTTTCCTCCTCATACATGTCGACACAACGTACCGACACACAGCACACACACAGGGAATGCTCTGATAGAGGACAGGACCCCACTAGCCCTTTGGGGAGACAGAGGGAGAGTATGCCAGCACACACCAGAGCGCTATATATATATATATACACAGGGATAACCTTATATAAGTGTTTTTCCCCTTATAGCTGCTGTATTGTTATACTGCGCCTAATTAGTGCCCCCCTCTCTTTTTTAACCCCTTTCTGTAGTGTAGTAACTGCAGGGGAGAGCCAGGGAGCTTCCCTCCAACGGAGCTGTGAGAGAAAATGGCGCCAGTGTGCTGAGGAGATAGGCTCCGCCCCCTTCTCGGCGGCCTTTTCTCACGTTTTTCTGTGGAATCTGGCAGGGGTTAAAATTCATCCATATAGCCCTGGGGGCTATATGTGATGTATTTTCACCAGCCAAGGTGTTTTTATTGCTGCTCAGGGCGCCCCCCCCCTAGCGCCCTGCACCCTCAGTGACCGGAGTGTGAAGTGTGCTGAGGAGCAATGGCGCACAGCTGCAGTGCTGTGCGCTACCTTGGTGAAGACAGGATGTCTTCTGACGCCGATTTTTCCGGACCTCTTCTTGCTTCTGGCTCTGTAAGGGGGCCGGCGGCGCGGCTCTGGGACCGAGCTCCGAGGCTGGGCCTGTGTTCGGTCCCTCTGGAGCTAATGGTGTCCAGTAGCCTAAGAAGCCCAATCCACTCTGCACGCAGGTGAGTTCGCTTCTTCTCCCCTTAGTCCCTCGATGCAGTGAGCCTGTTGCCAGCAGGTCTCACTGAAAATAAAAAACCTAAAACTAAACTTTCACTAAGAAGCTCAGGAGAGCCCCTAGTGTGCACCCTTCTCGGCCGGGCACAAAAATCTAACTGAGGCTTGGAGGAGGGTCATAGGGGGAGGAGCCAGTGCACACCAGGTAGTCCTAAAGCTTTACTTTTGTGCCCAGTCTCCTGCGGAGCCGCTATTCCCCATGGTCCTTACGGAGTTCCCACCATCCACTAGGACGTCAGAGAAAAATTGTTTTCTTCCATCTACTCATGGATGGGTATAAAGCACAATGCATGCAGAAAGGGTTCCAGTGTTTTACCAATAATTAGGAGAGTTAAGCTGCCCTTTGCAGTTAGAGCCTGCAGTGACAGCAGGACTTAGATACTAAGAGGAAGGGTATGAATAGTTCTACTGGGAAATATACAAGGTGGAGGGTAAAGATGAGTGTTGAGTTATAATGAGCACTTATGAGCCTTAATAAAAAGGAGCGTTTTAAGGCATGTTTAAAGGTGTCTAACAATTAGAGGAAGAGAGTTCCAGGGGAGAGGGCATTTCAAGCGAAATCCTGGAGGCAACTGTATCCTTCTGACATGGCTTTCACAGACAATGGAACCCACCACTGCTCATCTTCTATAGCAGTGGTTCTCAAACTCGGTCCTCAGGACCCCACACAGTGCATGTTTTGCAGGTAACCCAGCAAGTGCACAGGTGTATTAATTACTCACTGACACATTTTAAAAGGTCCACAGATGGAGCTAATTATTACACTTGTGATTCTGTGAGGAGACCTGCAAAACATGCACTGTGTGGGGTCCTGAGGACCAAGTTTGAGAACCTGTGTTCTATAGAATGTTTCCATGTTGTGAAGTCAGTTCTGCTGGCTAAGTGCTACAAAATGATGCCCATTCCCTTTAAGTAGCAAGTTTTCATGTTAGTCCATAGATGTGGAAGTCCCAGGTCACCATCATAATGGCTCCTATGAATTTGGTACTTATAAAGGAGTTTAAGAGGGCAGAAATGCTCAATTTGTTCAGCAAGAAAAAGCAGAAATAGCCTCTTCATGGCCATGTATTTTGCAATATAAGTTACTGCACAGGAATATCTGTTAATCAGCAAAGCAGGTAAATAGGGCATGCAAAGAAAGCAAACCACTTTAATAAGAATGATATATAAAACTTCATGTTTTAATAAACTTTTGGGAAATTCTGCAAACTGGAGCAAGCATTATTCTCCTGAAAATCATCCCTGGATACAACACACTTAACCAATCACTGTCATAGCACATTTAACCATAACCAATGACTGACATAGTACATATAACCAAAGTAACGCACCTAACCAATGATTGACAGAGCAGCACATACAACCAATGTAACGCACCTAACCAATGACTGACATAGTACATATAACCAATGTAACGCACCTAACCAATGAATGACAGAGCAGCACATACAACCAATGTAACGCACCTAACCAATGACTAACATAGTACATATAACCAATGTAATGGAGGGTGTAGTATGTTATGCCGGCGGTCGGGTTCCCGGCGACCAGCATACCGGCACCGGAATCACGACCGCCGGCATACCGACAGCTGGGCGACCACAAATGAGCCCCTTGCGGGCTCACTGCGCTCACCACGCTGCGGGCACGGTGGCACGCTACGCGGAACACGCTAACTATTCTCCCTCCAGGGGGATCGTGGACCACCAAGAGGGAGAAGAACTGTCAGTATGCCGGTGGTCGGGATTTCGGCGCCGGTATGCTGGTCGCCGGGAGCCCGACCGCCGGCAAAGTGAAGACCACCCGTAATGCACACACCTAACCAATGACTGACATAGTACATATAACCAATGTAACGCACCTAACCAATAAATGACATGACAGCACATACAACCAATGTAACGCACTTGACCAATGAATGACATAGTACATATAACCAATGTAACGCACACACCTAACCAATGACTGACATAGTATATATAACGCACCTAACCAATAAATGACATTGCAGCACATACAACCAATGTAACCCAAAATGATTGCATTTGTAAAGCTGCGCGCAGGCAGCTTTTCAAATGCAATCACTAAAAATGCAAATGCAGTAGGTGTTATACACCTCCTTGCTGCATTTGTGATCCCAGCGGTGTAACCAAGTCGCAGCCTGGAATCAACATCGCGACCGATGGTCGCAATGTTCCCGCAGACTGATAGCTGAGTAAGCCTTTGCTGACTCAGGATGGCCGTTGCAGGAGCCCTTGCGAGGTCAAGAAATCTGCATCTGAGACGCAGACCTTGGACTCGCCTCTCCTGGAAAAATAAGAATTTACTTACCGATAATTCTATTTCTCGTAGTCCGTAGTGGATGCTGGGACTCCGTAAGGACCATGGGGAATAGCGGCTCCGCAGGAGACAGGGCACAAAAGTAAAGCTTTAGGATCAGGTGGTGTGCACTGGCTCCTCCCCCTATGACCCTCCTCCAAGCCTCAGTTAGGATACTGTGCCCGGACGAGCGTACATAATAAGGAAGGATTTTGAATCCCGGGTAAGACTCATACCAGCCACACCAATCACACCATACAACTTGTGATCTGAACCCAGTTAACAGTATGATAAAAACGTAGGAGCCTCTGAAAGATGGCTCACAACAATAAACAACCCGATGTTATTGTAACAATAACTATATACAAGTATTGCAGACAATCCGCACTTGGGATGGGCGCCCAGCATCCACTACGGACTACGAGAAATAGAATTATCGGTAAGTAAATTCTTATTTTCTCTGACGTCCTAAGTGGATGCTGGGACTCCGTAAGGACCATGGGGATTATACCAAAGCTCCCAAACGGGCGGGAGAGTGCGGATGACTCTGCAGCACCGAATGAGAGAACTCCAGGTCCTCCTCAGCCAGGGTATCAAATTTGTAGAATTTAGCAAACGTGTTTGCCCCTGACCAAGTAGCTGCTCGGCAAAGTTGTAAAGCCGAGACCCCTCGGGCAGCCGCCCAAGATGAGCCCACTTTCCTTGTGGAATGGGCTTTAACAGATTTTTGGCTGTGGCAGGCCTGCCACAGAGTGTGCAAGCTGAATTGTACTACAAATCCAACGAGCAATCGTCTGCTTAGAAGCAGGAGCACCCAGCTTGTTGGGTGCATACAGGATGAACAGCGAGTCAGATTTTCTGACTCCAGCCGTCCTGGAAACATATATTTTCCGGCCTTGACAACGTCTAGCAACTTGGAGTCCTCCAAGTCCCTAGTAGCCGCAGGCACCACAATAGGTTGGTTCAGGTGGACGCTGAAACCACCTTAGGGAGAAACTGAGGACGAGTCCTCAATTCCGCCCTGTCCGAATGGAAAATCAGATAAGGGCTTTTACAGGATAAAGCCGCCAATTCTGACACGCGCCTGGCCCAGGCCAGAGCCAACAGCATGACCACTTTTCCTGTGAGATATTTTAACTCCATAGATTTAAGTGGGTCAAACCAATGTGACTTTTGGGACCCAAAAACTACATTGAGATCCCGAGGTGCCACTGAAGGCACCAAAGGAGACTGTATATGCAGTACCCCTTTTACAAACGTCTGAACTTCAGGGACTGAAGCTAGTTCTTTTTGGAAGAAAATTGACAGAGCCGAAATTTGAACCTTAATGGACCCCAATTTTAGGCCCATAGACACTCCTGTTTGCAGGAAATGTAGGAATCGTCGAATTTCCTCCGTCGGGCCTTACTGGCCTCGCACCACGCAACATATTTTCGCCAAATGCGGTGATAATGTTTTGCGGTTACATCCTTCCTGGCTTTGATCAGGATAGGGATGACTTCATCCGGAATGCCTTTTTCCTTCAGGATCCGGCGTTCAACCGCCATGCCGTCAAACGCAGCCGCGGTAAGTCTTGGAACAGACAGGGTCCTTGCTGGAGCAGGTCCCTTCTTAGAGGTAGAGGCTACGGATCCTCCGTGAGCATCTCTTGAAGTTCCGGTTACCAAATCCTTCTTGGCCAAACCGGAGCCACGAATATAGTGCTTACTCCTCTCCATCTTATCAATCTCAGTACCTTGGGTATGAGAGGCAGAGGAGGGAACCCATACACTGATTGGTACACCCACGGTGTTACCAGAGCCTTTACAGCTATTGACTGAGGGTCCCTTGACCTGGCGCAATACCTGTCGAGTTTTTCCCAACGGTTTATAATCATGTGGAGGACTTCTGGGTGAAGTTCCCACTCTCCCGGGTGGAGGTCGTGCTGAGGAAATCTGCTTCCCAGTTGTCCACTCCCGGAATGAATACTGTTGACAGTGCTATCACATGGTTTTCCGCCCAGCGAAGAATCCTTGCAGCTTCTGTCATTGCCCTCCTGCTTCTTGTGGCACCCTGTCTGTTTACGCGGGTGACTGCCGTAATGTTGTCCGACTGGATCAACACCGGCTGACCTTGAAGCAGAGGTCTTGCTAAGCTTAGAGCATTGTAAATGGCACTTAGCTTCAGATATTTATGTGAAGTGATGTCTCCAGGCTTGACCATAAGCCCTGGATATTCCTTCCCTGTGTGACTGCTCCCCAGCCTCGCAGGCTGGCATCCGTGGTCACCAGGACCCAGTCCTGAATGCCGAATCTGCGGCCCTCTAGAAGATGAGCACTCTGCAACCACCACAGGAGGGATACCCCTGTCCTTGGTGACAGGGTTATCCGCTGATGCATCTGAAGATGCGACCCGGACCATTTTTCCAGTAGGTCCCACTGGAAAGTCCTTGCGTGGAATCTGCCAAATGGGACTGCTTCGTAGGAAGCCACCATTTTTACACAGAACCCTTGTGCATTGATGCACTGAGACTTGGCTCGGTTTTAGGAGGTTCCTGACTAGCTCGGATAACTCCCTGGCTTTCTCCTCCGGGAGAAACACCTTCTTTCTGGACTGTGTCCAGGATCATCCCTAGGAACAGAAGACAAGTCGTCGGAACCAGCTGCGATTTTGGAATATTGAGAATCCAATCGTGCTGCCGCAACACTACCTGAGATAGTGCTACACTGACCTCCAACTGTTCCCTGGATCTTACCCTTATCAGGGAATCGTCCAAGTAAAGAATAACTAAAATTCCCTTCCTTCGAAGGAATATCATCATTTCGGTCCTTACTTTAGTAAAGACCCGGGGTGCCGTGGACCATCCCTACGGCAGCGTCTGAACTGATAGTGACAGTTCTGTACCATAACCTGAGGTACCCTTGGTGAGAAGGGTAAAAAAAAATTTTTTGACATGAAGGTAAGCATCCTTGATGTCCCGAGACATCATGTAGTCCCCTTCTTCCAGGTTCGCAATCACTGCTCTGAGTGACTCAATCTTGAATTTGAACCTCTGTATTCAAAGATTTTAGATTTAGATTCGGTCTCACCGAGCCGTCTGGCTTCGGTACCACAATAGTGTGGAATAATACCCCGTTTCCTTTTGCAGGAGGGGTACCTTGATTATCACCTGCTGGGAATACAGCTTGTGAATGGCTTCCAAAACTGCCTCCCTGTCAGAGGGAGACGTCGGTAAAACCGACTTTTGGAAATGGCGAGGGGGAGACGTCTCGAATTCCAATTTGTACCCCTGAAATATTACCTGAAGGATCCAGGGGTCTACTTGCGAGTGAGCCCACTGCGCACTGAAATTCATTGAGAACGGGCCCCCACCGTGCCTGAGCTTGTAAAGCCCTAGCATCATACTGAGGGCTTGGCAGAGGCGGGAAAGGGTTTCTGTTCCTGGGAACTGGCTCATCTCTGTAGCCTTTTTCCTCTCCCTCTGTCACGAGCAGAAAAGAGGAACCTTTTGTCCGCTTGCCAACAAAGGACTGCGCCTGATAATACTGCGTCTTATTTTGAGAGGCGACCTGGGGTACAAACGTGGATATCCCAGCTGTTGCCGTGGCCACCAGGTCTGAAAGACCGACCCCAAATGTCCCCTTTTTTAAGACAATACTTCCAAATGCCGTTTGGAATCCGCCTCACCTGACCACTTTACTGGTAGAATTGGACAACGCACTTATACTTGATGCCAGTCGGCAATATTCCGCTGTGCATCTCGCATATATTTTAAATGCTCTATAGGCAATAATATACTGTCCTTATCTAGGTCCAGTCAGGGAATCCGACCACGCCAACCCAGCACTGCACATCCAGGCTGAGGCGATTGGTGGTCGCAGTATAACACCAGTATGTGTGTAAATACATTTTAGGATACCCTCCTGCTTTCTATCAGCAGGATCCTTAAGGGCGGCCATCTCAGGAGAGGGTAGAGCCCTTGTTCTTACAAGCGTGTGAGCGCCTTATCCCCCCTAGGGGGTGTTTCCCAACGCACCCTAACCTCTGGCGGGAAAAGGTAAACTGCCAATAACTTTTTAGAAATTATCGGGCGGAAACCCACGCATCATCACACACCTCATTTTATTTCTCAGATTCAGGAAAACTACAGGTAGTTTTTCCTCACCAAACATAATACCCCTTTTTGGTGGTACTCATATTATCAGAAATGTGTAAACATTTTCCCTTGCCTCAATCATGTAACGTGTGGCCCTATTGGAAATCACGGTTGTCTCTTCACCGTCGACACAGGAGTCAGTATCCGTGTCGGCGTCTGTATCTGCCATCTGAGGTAACGTAGAGCCCCTGACGGCCTATGAGACGTTTGGACAGGCACAAGCTGAGTAGCCGGCTGTCTCATGTCAACCACTGTCTTTTATACAGATCTGACACTGTCACGTAATTTTCAACAGTACATCCACTCAGGTGTCGACCCCCTAGGGGGTGACATCACTATTACAGACAATCTGCTCCGTCTCCACATCATTTTTCTCCTCATACATGTCGACACAAACGTACCGACACACAGCACACACACAGGGAATGCTCTGATAGAGGACAGGACCCCACTAGCCCTTTGGGGAGACAGAGGGAGAGTTTGCCAGCACACACCAAAGCGCTATAAACTGTATAGGGACAACCTTATAATAAGTGTCTATCCCTTATAGCTGCTTATATATATTTTTAGCCAAATAAGTGCCCCCCCTCTCTGTTGTACCCTGTTTCTGTAGTGCAGTGCAGGGGAGAGTCTGGGAGCCTTCCTACCAGCGGAGCTGTGTGGGAAAATGGCGCCGTGTGCTGAGGAGATAGGCCCCGCCTCCTTCTCGGCGGGCTCTTCTCCCGCTTTTATCTGGAAAACTGGCAGGGGTTAAATACATCCATATAGCCCAGGGGCTATATGTGATGGATTTTTTGCCATAGGAGGTATTTACATTGCTGCCCAGGGCGCCCCCCCCCAGCGCCCTGCACCCTCAGTGACCGCAGTGTGAAGTGTGCTGGGAGCAATGGCGCACAGCTGCAGTGCTGTGCGCTACCTTAATGAAGACAGGAACGTCTTCTGCCGCCGATTTCTGGACCTCTTCACTCTTCAGCATCTGTAAGGGGGCCGGCGGCGCGGCTCCGGGACCCATCCAGGCTGTACCTGTGATCGTCCCTCTGGAGCTAATGTCCAGTAGCCAAGAAGCCCAATCCACTCTGCACGCAGGTGAGTTCGCTTCTTCTCCCCTTAGTCCCTCGATGCAGTGAGCCTGTTGCCAGCAGGTCTCACTGAAAATAAAAAACCTATTTAAACTTTACTTCTAAGCAGCTCAGGAGAGCCACCTAGCCTGCACCCTTCTCGTTCGGGCACAAAAATCTAACTGAGGCTTGGAGGAGGGTCATAGGGGGAGGAGCCAGTGCACACCACCTGATCCTAAAGCTTTACTTTTGTGCCCTGTCTCCTGCGGAGCCGCTATTCCCCATGGTCCTTACGGAGTCCCAGCATCCACTTAGGACGTCAGAGAAATGGGGGCGACACGCCCCTGTTTTCCCAGAAATGCCAGCTGTCTCAACCCCCACCTCACCCCCCGAACGCCTCTGTCAGTCAGGCAGAGGCTATTGGAAAAATGCAAGCCACAAGCAGGACCCGCTCTACACACGCACAGAACGGGTCCTGCACAGTTTCCTGATAGTCAAGAAACTGCGCAGGGGATCCCACAAGCGATCCATCCTGATTTAGCCCCTAAGCTAGCATATATAACCAAAGTACCTACCTAACCAATGACTAACATAGTACATGTAAACAATGTAACACAACTAGTCGATGACTAACAGGTAACCTATGATTTACATAACAGATATTAAAAGTGTGCATTACTTTCATGCAAACTTTTTCACAACCCTCTTTTTCCTATAAATAACACATAACACCTAAAACCTATTTAACATATAAATGTAACATACTGTAGCTAAAGAATGACGGATAGGAAAAGTTAACACATGAATAACAAATAATGCACAGGTAACCAAATAATCACTCTCCCTTTCATGCCACTAACAGCACAAGCCTTGGTTTGAAATATTTGTACATTTAAATGTCCCTATTTTTAGTGTACTACAGAGGCACAGTACAGTACTATTCAACAGCTTGAAAACTATTCTCACTGTATATCCATATTCTGATGGCTTTTTATGCTACTAGAGAGTGACTATTAGCATGGGATCCGGTCACCATTCTACCATGAACCCGAGCGATCAAAAGCCTTACAGTTGGCATGCCGACTAACAGGGACTATTCCCACTTGCGGTTGTCCGTGACCGAGTCTGCTGTGTGGCGGGCGCAGCGAGCCTGCAAGGGGCTTTGTTGCGCTCGCCCATCCCCCACCAGCATTCTGCATCCGGGATCCCGACTGCCAGGATCCCCACCGTCGGTCACCCAGCCCCAACCCGTTAGCATAACCACAGGAACAGGTGCTATAGTGACCCCAAGAACCATCTCCTGTGCATGTGGAGGCTCATTCAGGTAACATAGTAACATAGTATCTGAGGTTGAAAAAAGACAATTGTCCATCGAGTTCAACCTATTTGTGGTCTCCTATGCATGATGATTTGACTAAAATTTCTGACTGATGCTGCTGTCAGCCGTTGCATTTTATCCCTATTTATAGTAACTATAATGCATGACTATGCACCATACCCCTGGATATCCTTATCCATTAGGAATTTATCTAACCCATTCTTAAAGGTGTTGACAGATTCCGCCATTACAACTCCCTCGGGCAGGGAATTCCAAACACGTATTGTCCTTACCGTGAAAAAGCCTTTACGCCGTATTGTGCGGAATCTCCTCTAACCTGAGCGAGTGTCCACGAGTTCTCTGTGTTGATCTAACCAAAAACAGGTCCCGCGCAAGCTCTGTGTATTGTCCCCTTATATATTTGTAGATGTTGATCATATCCCCTCTTAGTCTCCGCTTTTCCAATGTAAACATGCCTAGTCTTTCAAGCCTTTCCTTGTATTCCATCGTCTCCATGCCCTTAATTAGTTTGGTCGCCCTCCTCTGTACCTTTTCAAGCTCCAGGATATCCTTTTTGTAGTACGGTGCCCAGAATTGTACACAGTATTCAAGGTGTGGCCTCACTAGTGATTTATATAACGGGAGTATAATACTCTCGTCCCTAGCATCAATACCCCGTTTTATGCATGCTAATATCTTATTAGCCTTCTTTGCTGCAGTCCTACTTTGGGTACTACTGCTTAGCTTGCTATCTATGAGGACACCTAAGTCCTTTTCCAGTACAGAATCCCCTAATTTTACCCCAGTTGTTCTTGCAGCTGCCGTTGCCTGTTGCTATCTTTTGCAGTGTGCAATTGTGATTATATGCTAATATGGGCAAAAGCTAACCTGAGCATAGGGACGGCCACTGCTATCGCATCATTTCCATCCGACAACATAAAACTGCTGATACATCGTTATCATTGTCGCAAATATGGTTATTTCGCAGATTCTGACTGCCTCTGAACACGCGCAGGCTGAGCTGCCCTCCAAGTACGCAGAGGGCTCTCCTGTAGCAAGTAGGATCGCAACTGCTAATATTTACACGCCTAGTAAATGGCGTCTGAACAGCCATGGCACGCCTGTATTTACCCGACCACTCCCCGTTCCCACCCCCAAATGCTGTCATCCTGCCACTCACTTTGCGACTAATTCCTTGGTCAGACTGCAATCGCATTTCACTCACTGCACGTGCGCACTGCAGCCCAGATGCATGCGCAGTGAGAAAACATTGACCGATTACAATAGCAGCATTGCGACCACATCTGAATTAGGCCCAATGTTAGCAGTCTAGGGGATTTCTTTAAAAAGTATTTTAAAAATAGGATTTTAATACCTACCGGTAAATCCTTTTCTCTTAGCCTGTAGAGGATGCTGGGGATGTTTCAAGAACCATGGGGTATAGACGGGATCCGCAGGAGACATGGGCACTTTAAGACTTTAAATGGGTGTGAACTGGCTCCTCCCTCTATGCCCCTCCTCCAGACCCCAGTTATAGGAACTGTGCCCAGGGAGACGGACATTTCGAGGAAAAGGATTTATTGTTAAACTAAGGGTGAGATACATACCAGCTCACACCACAAACACGCCGTACAACATGGCATTAAACAGAATTCCAGTCAACGGCATGAACAAAATCAGCAACAGGCTGACCATAACTGAAACACAACCTTTGTGTAACACAAGCAATAACTATTAAACAAGTACTGCAGATAGTGTCCGCACAGGGACGGGCGCCCAGCATCCTCTACGGACTAAGAGAAAAGGATTAACCGGTAGGTATTAAAATCCTATTTTCTCATACGTCCTAGAGGATGCTGGGGATGCTTCAAGAACCATGGGGTTTATACCAAAGCTCTAGAACGGGAGGGAGAGTGCGGATGACTCTGCAGCACCGATTGACCAAACAAGAGGTCCTCCTCAGCCAGGGTATCAACCTCGCAAAAGTGTTTGATCCCGACCAAGTAGCAGCTCGGCAAAGCTGTAATGCCGAGACCCATCGGGTAGCCGCCCAGGATGAGCCCACCTTTCTGGTAGAATGGGCCTTCACCGATTTCGGTAACGGCAATCCTGCCGTAGAATGAGCCTGCTGAATCGTATTACAGATCCAGCGTGCAATAGTCTGCTTGGAAGCAGGAGACCCAACGTTGTTGGGAGCCCACAGGACAAACTGAGCCTCTGTTTTCCTAATTTGAGCCGTTCTGGCGACATAGATTTTCAAAGCTCTAACCACATCGAGAGACTTCGATTCCGCCAAGGCGTCAGTAGCCACTGGCACCACAATAGGCTGGTTTACGTGAAACGATGAAACCACTTTTGGCAGAAATTGCTGACGAGTCCTCAACTCCGGAAGGAATGGAAGATTAAATAGGGGCTTTTGTGAGACAAAGCCGCCAATTCACATACCCGGATTGCGGATGCCAAGGCCAACAATATGACTACTTTCCAAGTAAGGAATTTTAACTCAACCTTACGTAAAGGTTCAAACCAATGAGATTGCAGGAACTGCAACACCACATTAAGATCCCATGGTGCCACTGGGGGCACAAAGGGAGGTTGGATGTGCAGTACGCCTTTCACGAAGGTCTGAACTTCTGGAAGGGAGGCCAATTCTTTCTGAAAGAAAATTGATAAGGCCGAAATTTGTACTTTAATGGAGCCTAACTTCAGGCCCGCATCCACACCTGCTTGCAAAAAATGGAGCAAACGCCCCAGCTGAAAATCCTCCATAGGAGCCTTCTTGGATTCACACCAAGATACATATTTTCTCCAAATACGGTGGTAATGCTTTGCTGTTACTTCTTTTCTAGCCTGAAGAAGTGTGGGAATGACTTCACTAGGAATACCCTTTCGGGCTAGGATTTGGCGTTCAACCGCCATGCCGTCAAGCGCAGCCGCGGTAAGTCTTGATACACGCACGGTCCTTGTTGTAATAGGTCCTCTCGTAGAGGAAGAGGCCAGGGATCTTCTATGAGCAACTCCTGAAGATTTGGATACCAGGCCCTCCATGGCCAGTCTGGAACAATGAGTATCGTCTGAACCCTTGTTCTTCTTATGATCTTTATCACCTTTGGAATGAGTGGAAGTGGAGGGAACACATAGACCGATGGAAACACCCACGGTGTCACTAGGGCGTCCACCGCTATTGCTTGAGGGTCCCTCGACCTGGAACAATATCTCTGAAGTTTCTTGTTGAGGCGAGACGCCATCATGTCTATTTGAGGAATTCCCCAACGACTTGTCACTTCTGCAAAGACCTCTTGATGAAGACCCCACTCTCCTGGATGGAGATCGTGTCTGCTGAGGAAGTCTGCTTCCCAGTTGTCCACTCCTGGAATGAAGGCTGACAGAGCGCTTGCATGTCTCTCCGCCCTGCGAAGAACTTTCGTGGCCTCCGCCATCGCCGCTCTGCTCTTTGTTCCGCCCTGGCGGTTTATGTACACCACTGCTGTTATGTTGTCTGACTGAATCAAGATGGGCAGACTGCGAAGAAGATGTTCCGCTTGCAGAAGGCCGTTGTAAATGGCCCTTAATTCCAGAATGTTTATGTGCAGACAAGCTTCCTGGCTTGACCATTTTCCCTGGAAATTTCTCCCCTGTGTGACTGCTCCCCAGCCTCGGAGATTTGCATTTGTGGTCACCAGAATCCAATCCTGAATCCCGAACCTGCGTCCCTCTAGGACAGTGATTTTCAACCTTTTTCAACTCGCGGCACACCGGCAAGACTTTAAAATTGCCAAGGCACACCATCAGTGCCCCACGGGGGGAAAAAAACATTGGCCCCCATAGTAATTAAACAGACACACTGGCCACCACAGTAGCACAAATACATTGGCCCTCAAAGTAATACAAATACATTGGGCCCTGCGGTAATTAAAAAAAAAAAATGCTTTCACCCCCACAGATTTATAATAATGGGATGCAGTTAAAACACCGGCTGTCGGGATTCTTGCGTTCCGGAGACCGACGCCGGAATACCGACAGCCAGTAAAAGTGGAAAAAGTGGAATCCCGACCTCTGCAGGGTATTCCCACTCGGGTTGGTGGGTCCACGCCATAAACTGAGTGGGAATATAACCTGTGGCGAGCTAAGCAAGCCACCGGGCTTGAAGTGTGGTGAGCGCAGCGAGCCCGCGAGGGTACTCACTGCTGGGATTCCAACAGACGGGAAGCCGCTGTCGGTATACTTACAGCCAGCATCCCGTTTGTCCATAATACATATCAATTTTATAATAATGGTACACACTTCTCCCCCAGTAATTACACATGCTGCTCCACATAGTAATTCCACTCCCTGCCCCCATAATAATTCCACTCCCTGCCCCCATAATAATTCCACTCCCTGCACCCCCCATAATAATTCCACTCCCTGCCCCCCCATACCCATAATAATTCCACTCTCTGCCCCCCCCCCATAATAATTCCACTCCCTGCCCCCCCATAATAATTCCACTCCCTGCCCCCATAATAATTCCACTCCCTGCCCCCATAATAATTCCACTCACATGAATTCCACTCACTGCCTGTTCGCGCACCCCACCCCCCGTATTTCCTGACATTGTATTTGCATCCAAACACCTACAGTAATTCCACACACAAATACATGTTTGTTTGTTTTTAAATATACTGTATACCTGCAACTGTGATGAGCGCTGAGAAGGCAGCACGGATTGACGAGCAGCACTGACCAGTGGACGGGCAGGCACTCCAGGAAGGAATGCGACGTGGCCTGCGTGACCTATGAGTCACAATAGGTCACAGGCCGCTCGCGGAAGTGCACAGCGCTGGCTGCGCTGCCCAAGCCGGCTATTGATTGCGGCGGGTGGCGGGCGGCCGGCTGGTCTCTCTGGCTAGTGGCAGCGGATCTCCCTGGCGGGCGGCGGCACACCTAGAGACCGCTCGCGGCACACTAGTGTGCCGCGGCACAGCTGTTGAAAATAGCTGCTCTAGGAGGTGAGAGCTGTGCAGCCACCACAGGAGAGAGATTCTGGTCCTGGAAGATAGGATTATTTTCCGGTGCACGTACAGGTGAGACCCGGACCACTTGTCCAACAGGTCCCACTGAAACACTCTGGCATGGAACCTGCCAAACTGAATGACCTCGTAGGCCGCCACCATCTTCCCCAGCAACCGAGTGCATTGAAGAATTTACACTCTTGCCGGTTTCAGAATATGTTTTACCATGTTCTGTATTTCCAGAGCCTCTTCCCCTGGAAGATAAACTCTCTGTAATTCTGTATCCAGAATCATATCCAGGAACGACAGCCGTGTCGTCGGAACCAACTGTGATTTTGGCAAGTTTAGGAGTCAACCATGTTGTTGCAGAATCGGCAGTGAGAGCGCAACGTTTTTCAGCAATTGCTCCTTGGATCTCGCCTATATGAGGAGATCGTCCAGGTACGGGATAATTGTGATTCCCTGCTTGCGCAGGAGAACCATCATTTCCGCCATAACCTTGGTGAAAATCCTCGGAGCCGTGGACAGACCAAACGGCAACGTCTGAAATTGGTAATGACAATCCTGAACAGCAAACCTCAGGTAAGCCTGATGTGGAGGATATATGGGGACGTGTAAGTAGGCATCCTTTATGTCGACCGACACCATAAAATCCCCCTCCTCCAGACTGGAGATCACTGCTCGGAGAGATTCCATCTTGAATTTGAATTTTTTTAGAAAGAAATTGAGGGATTTTAGGTTCGGAATCGGTCTGACTGAGCCATCCGGCTTCGGGACCACGAACAGACCTGAATAAAAGCCCTCCCCCTGTTGTGACGGGGGTACCGTGACAATGACTTGATTTTGACACAGCTTCAGTATTGCAGTGCATACTACCTCCCTTTAGGGAAGAGAAGCTGGCAAGGCCGATTTGAAAAATCAGTGAGGGGGCACGTCTGGAAACTCTAATTTGTACCCTTGGGTTACTATTTCTAATATCCAAGGATCCAGGGCCGAGTGAACCCAGACCTGACTGAAGAGTTTGAGACGTGCCCCCACTGGTGCGGACTCCCGCAGAGGAGCCCCAGCGTCATGCGGTGGATTTGGTAGAAACCAGAGAGGACTTCTGTTCTTGGGAACTTGCCACAGCCTGTGACCTCTTTCCCTTTCCTCTTCCTCTCGCAGCAAGGAAGGAGGACCCTCGTCCTTTTTTGTATTTATTGGGCCGAAAGGACTGCATCTGATAGTGGGGCGTTTTATTTTGTTGTGCAGGAACATAAGGTAAAAATGATGACTTACCCGCGGTAGCCGTAGATACCACGTCAGTGAGGTCATCACCAAACAAGACACTACCGTTAAACGGTAGAGACTCCATAGTCTTCTTAGAGTCAGCATTAGCATTCCATTGATGAATCCACAATGCTCTCCTAGCCGAGACTGCCATGGCATTGGCCCTTGATCCCAAAAGGCCAATATCCCTTGCAGCTTCTTTTAAATATGCTGCAGCGTCCCTGATATGACCCAGAGTCAAAAGCACGCTATCCCTGTCCAGGGTACCTATCTCAGATGACAAGTTATCTGCCCACTATTCAATAGCGCTACTCACCCATGCCGAAGCAACGGCAGGCCTGAGTAGCGAAACCTGTAGTGACATAAATGGATTTTACTGCATTTTCCTGCTTACGATCCGCAGGATCCTTTAGGGTTGCCGTGTCAGGAGACGGAAGCGCTACCTTCTTGGACAGACGCGATAGAGCTTTGTCCACCGTGGGGGTTGACTCCCACTTTTCCCTGTCCCCAGAGGGGAACGGATATGCCACTGGAATTCTTTTGGGAACCTGTACCTGCTTGTCAGGATTTTCCCAAGTCTTTTCAAAAAGAGCGTTCAGTTCATGAGAGGGAGGAAACGTTACCTCAGGTTTCTTTCCTTTAAACATACAGACCCTTGTATCAGGAACAGCAGGGTCCTCCGTGATATGTAATACGTCTTTTATCGCCACAATCATGTACTGAATGCTCTTAGCCAGTTTAGGATTCAATCTGGCATCACTATAGTCGACACTGGAATCAGAGTATGTGTCGGTATCTGTATCTGCTATCTGGGTAAATGCACGTTTCTGTGACCCCAAAGGGGTCTGAGCTTGCGACAATGCATCCTCCATGGATTTCCTCCATGTCTGGTTCTTAGACTCAGATTTATCTAATCTCTTAGTCAACCGAGTCACATTGGCATTCAAACACTCAACATATTTACCCAATCAGCCGTCGGCGGTGCCGACACGGTCACTCCCACAGCCTTTTCTGTCCCCACTCCAGCCTCCTCCTGGGAAGAGCATTCAGCCTCAGACATGTTCACACACGCATTACCGACACCCACAACCACACTGGGGCTATAGGGGACAGACCCACAGCAAAGCCTGTTAGAAAAACACAGAGGGAGTTCTGCCAGCTCACAACCCAGCGCCTATCCTGGTACTGAAGCGAGTAATATACTGCCCAGACCTGTTAGCGCTTTTAAATTCAATATAATAGCACCAAATCACTTGTGCTCCCCCCCCCCCCCCGTTTTGCACCCTGTTACTTGTAGAGAGTAGTGTGGGAGGCCAGGCTCAGCGTCTCTGCAGCTGTGAAGAGAAAATGGCGCTGGTCAGAGCTGTGAGGGCTAAGCCACGCCCCCTTAATGGCGCGCTTCAGTCCCGCTTATTTTTACATATTTATACTGGCGGGGGTCTGTATTTAGTTCCCAGGCACTGAATACACTTGTGCCAGTCGCTATGGAGGTTTCATGCTGCCCAGGGCGCCCCCCCTGCGTCCTGCAGTGCCGTTTTGTATGTGGGATCATGGCGCGCAGCGCGGCCGCTGCGTGGTACCTCAAAAGCCGTCTGAAATCTTCTGCCGTCACTGAAGTCTTCTGATCTTCTTCTACTCACCCGGCTTCTGACTTCTGGCTCTGCAAGGGGGTTGACGGCGCGGCTCCGGGAACGAGCATCTAGGCGTACCTAGCGATCAGACCCTCTGGAGCTAATGGTGTCCAGTAGCCTAAGAAGCAGAGCCCTGAAACTCACAGAAGTAGGTCTGCTTCTCTCTCCTCAGTCCCACAATACAGGGAGCCTGTTGCCAGCAGGTCTCCCTGAGGGTGGTCTTCAGTATGCCGACTGACGGGATCCCGGCGCACAGTATACCGGCGCCGGAATCCCGACAGTCGGCATACCGTCACTTATTCTCCCTCGTGGGGGTCCACGACCCCCCTGGAGGGAGAATAAAATAGCTTGGCGCGCCCGTAGCGTGGCGAGCGCAGCGAGCCCGCAAGGGGCTCATTTGCGCTCGCCACACTGTCGGTAAGCCGGCAGTCGGGCTCCCGGCGCCGGTATGCTGGTCGCCGGGAGCCCGGCCGCCGGCATACCATACTGAACCCCTCCCTGAAAATAAACCCGCAAGGGGCTCATTTGCGCTCGCCACACTGTCGGTAAGCCGGCAGTCGGGCTCCCGGCGCCGGTATGCTGGTCGCCGGGAACCCGGCATACCATACTGAACCCCTCCCTGAAAATAAACCTAACAAAAAGTATTTTTTCTGAGAAACTCTGGAGAGCTCCTCAGTGTGCATCCAGTCTCACTGGGCACAGAATCTAACTGGGATCTGGAGGAGGGGCATAGAGGGAGGAGCCAGTTCACACCCATTTAAAGTCTTAAAGTGCCCATGTCTCCTGCGGATCCCGTCTATACCCCATGGTTCTTGAAGCATCCCCAGCATCCTCTATGACGTATGAGAAATACAAAGTAAAATATAAAAAAATGAAATATTGTTTCTGCTCACACACAAAAGATTAGGGGCCGCTGAATGAGCTGCAAAACCTTTTGTGCGATATTGCCTTATGGAGCTGCGTCATTTGCAGCTCATTATTTCAGTATCCAGACTATAGGTCGACCATGAAAAAGTAGACCACCAATGGTTGACATGGTCAATAGCTCGACATGTAAAAGGTCAACAGTGCTTATGGTCGACATGTAAAAGTTTGACGGTGCTTATGGTCATCCGGTACAAAAGTTCAACACCCAATTATTTCCATACAAGCAGTATTGATTTAAAAAAGATCTCTTTCTCTCCACTCCTTCATTCATACTGGGAATAACACACGTGAGAGGCAGCAAGCGCCGCCAGCAGCAGAGAACGTGCAGATACAAACACATGTACTGCATGTTACACTGCGCTGCTGCTGCACTTTCTGTCCGGGTGGTGTATTAATATGACACACAGACACACACAGCACACACATCATTATCAGTGTAATCTGCCACCACAGGGTCCCTGCAGACAATACACACACTGAGAACCCACCGGCGCCCGCATCGCGCTGTCCACAGCTTCGCTGTCTCCCCGGTGAGAACTAATGTCTGGGAACCGAGAGCTCTGAGTCCATAGCAACCGGCCCTAGGCAACGCGCCGACACCTTCGCCGGTCCCCTCCTCTCCCCCTAGGGAGCATGCGCAGGAGGTAGCGCCCCGCTCGCAGTTGAATGTTCCAGTCTGCTGTCCTCGATTCCCTGCTCGCGTGGCTCATTACTCCTCACACTCCCCGAGTCCCAGCAGTGTGTGAGAGTGACTGCTGCATAGTGTAACTGTACCGTAGGTGAACTTTTCTAAGTAAGTTTTATGGAGAAAGTGAAACAACAGAGGGTACCGGGGTGTATGCTAACCGTGTGTCTGCTTGTCTACTGGGGCCGTATACTTGGCGTAATTTTGCTTCTATCGCTATTGACAGAAGTATCGATTTTTGAATCCTGCTTCTGCTGAAAATCGCATCTAAAGAGCCGCACATAAAGATAAGACGGCAACTGATACAATCGCAAAATCACGTTTGCAATGCATATGCAAAGGGGGTAATTCCAAGTTGATCGCAGCAGGATTTTTTTTAGCAGTTGGGCAAAACCATGGCCCTCATTTCGAGTTGTTCGCTAGCAAGCTGCTTTTAGCAGCTTTGCACACGCTAAGCCGCCGCCTACTGGGAGTGAATCTTAGCTTATCAAAATTGCGAACGAAAGATTTGCAATATTGCGAAAAGACTTCTCTGTGCAGTTTCTGAGTAGCTTGAGACTTACTCTTCCAGTGCGATCAGTTCAGTGCTTGTCGTTCCTGGTTTGACGTCACAAACACACCCAGCGTTCGCCCAGACACTCCTCCGTTTCTCCAGCCACTCCCGCGTTTTTCCCAGAAACGGTAGCGTTTTTTCAAACACTCCCATAAAACGGCCTGTTTCTGCCCAGAAACACCCACTTCCTGTCAATCACATTACGATCACCAGAACGAAGAAAAAACCTCGTAATGTCGTGAGTAAAATACCTAACTGCATAGCAAATTTACTTGGCGCAGTCGCAGTGCGAACATTGCGCATGCGCAGTTAGCGGAAAATCGCTGCGATGCAAAGAAAATTACCGAGCGAACAACTCGGAATGAGGGCCCATGTGCATTGCAAGGGAGGCAGATATAATATGTGCAGAAAGAGTTAGATTTGGGTGGGTTATTTTATTTCTGTGCAGGGTAAATACTGGCTGCTTTATTTTTACACTGCAAATTAGATTGCAGATTGAACACACCACACCCAAATCTAACTCTCTCTGCACATGTTATATCTGCCCCCCCTGCAGTGCACATGGTTTTGCCCAACTGCTAAAAAAAATCCTGCTGCGATCAACTTGGAATTACCCCCAAAAATTGAGTACCATTGACAATTGTGGCTGACCCAGAGCTACTCAGAATGCAGTCACACCGGTGCCATGTTTTTAGTCACAACCCATTGCAACTGACGTCATATACACTCCCCTAAAACGGCCATGATCCGCCTGCTTTTTTCCAACCACTCCCCACAAACGCCAGTCACTTCCTGTCAGTCAAAGTGTGTGTGTTACCAGCTCTCCAGACAAAGTCACTATCGGGAGGCGGACAGCAAGGGCTGCTGGCAACTAGTTTAGAGTTTCTTGATTTTAGTGAGGTGCAGTGCCAGACACCGGCTTCAGGAACTGTGTGTGCCACTGCTGCCAGCTGTACATGTTGCTGAGCATCCCTGAGGGTGAGGCACTGCACAGGGGGGCATCTGATTTGAACCTGCTGTCCACACCACGATGTATGCTTCCCGGTCCCTGCACGACGCTGTCCGCAAACCGCTTCCTGCTAGTGACTTCATCTAGAGAGCTGGTGAGTAACAGAGACACACACACTCTCCCTCTCTCTCTCCTAAGAGGCTCTACCTGGCGCAGTGTGTATAAGAGTCTCTACCTGGTGCAGTGTGTTTTAAGGGGCTCTACCTGGCACAGTGTGTATAATAAGGGGCTCTACCTGGCGCACTGTGTATAAGGGGCTCTACCTGGCGCAGTGTGTATAAGGGGCTCTACCTGGCACAGTGTGTATAAGGGGCTCTATCTGGCAGTGTGTATAAGGGGCTCTACCTGGCGCAATGTGTATAAGGGGCTCTACCTGGCGCAATGTATATAAGGGGGTCTGCTGTACTGTGGGAATGCGTGTAAGGGGATCTAACATGGCACACTGTGTATAAGGGGTACTATTGTGTTATGTAATGTTAATAAGAGACTCTAGTGTGTGACATAATGTATGTAAGGGGTACTACTGTGTAACGTAACATGAATAACGGATATTACTGTGCGGTGTAATGTGAGTAAAGGACACTACTGTGGTGTAATTTTAATTGGGGGGTACTATTGTGTGTCCACTGCCCTTTTTTAGCACACGTGCCTTCCCTATTTCAAGTAGGGGGGTGGGGTGTCAGTCCTTTATTTTGCAAGTTGTGCTCGGACCTCTAGATACACCTCTGCCAACAGGATGCATCTTTTTCTCTCAGGCTCCTCCTGCGGCTTTAGCAGATTTCACATCGCAGCTATGTGTCCATCTATATATGAGACCCACAGTACTCTATGCCCCCCACACATCACCCAGGACACATTACACGTTGGGGTCTAGGCATGTAGCAGTGAAAAGCCCTGTTTCACTGCTTTGTTGTATTCAGGAAGGGGTATACCATGGAGAAGTTAATAACTTCTCCAGTGGTGCCACAGGTGGCTCCATGTCAGGATTACTTCCCCATACGGTATTAGGTGGAGAGCAGCTATTACTCAGCTTTCACTTCTCAAAAAAAATCTGTGGATGACATAATAAACCTCCTGAGGGGAGAAAAGCAGTGAAGATTTTACTGTTATTCTGCTTTCTCCCCTTCCTCTCCGCCCCCTTTTCTGACACCTGTCAGTCAGAGGTGTCCCAGGAAGCAGACTACGGATGAGCATTTTTTTAGTGACAGGAAAGTTAGCTGTGGAGTCTAAAGCTGGGTACACACTAGCAGATATATGAGCCATTTGAGCGAAATCTATCACAAGCCTGTCGGAGGGTGTGTACCCCCGATATGTCTGTGAACGATGTAATTCACAGACATATCACGTCGGCTGTGCATAACAGCAAATGGCCAGTTTGTCTATAGATTAATCAGCACATCTGGCTGTGTGTTTGGGTGGTTCATTTCTATATCTTGCAATTGAGTTTTTGTAATATTTTACTATTATAGTAATGACACTTTTGCTTCTATGTACATGTTGGTTTGTATTGCAGTTTATTCAGACACAGCATACTGATTTTCAGTAGTGCAGTACCATTCTTTTTTTTCTTCTGTGTATAGATAAAATCTGTTGGCATTAATTGGACTTTTTTCGAGAGGGAGTGCGTCCACAGGCATACCTGGGTATCTGCAGCTCATTTTACATATTGGAACCTTTAATCCCCAATATTTGTTTTATTAACATGAGGTCATATTACTGCCTAAATGATCAGACTTTTTTCCAAATTATAGATACAGGATACATCGTCACTGATCATGTACCAGAGTTTGAGTGACCGTTCTCAAACCAGCATGTTTCGGCAACAAGTCCTCAAGTCAGCTGATGGGGCGCCCAGCGTGCAGAAATCTTGCTCAGGCCAAGCTTTTCGTGAAGTATCAAGCAGGTGGATCCTTATGAGATGCCTATCTCCTTCTCTAACTGGGCCATGGTCACCCTGGCATCCACCTCAACTATGGCCCACACAGCAGCAATGTTGTTCTCGGTGATGGCGGGCGCAGGTCGGCCGCAGAGCTCTCTGTCTCCCGCACCAAATTCTCTCGAATACAGTGGTTTGGAACGGTGCTTCCTCTCCAAAAGCAGCTTGCAGTCAGTCAAAACTGTCCTACTGTCTGTCACAATCCTGACTGTAGGTTTTATATTTGGTGACTTACCCCTGCCATCTGTCCTGGATCCTGTGTCTTTTCACTCACGGAGTTAAACAGCTTGTCAGTTTTCCTGAGTTCTCTGCCTGAGAGGTAATAGGTAATCAGCTCCACCTGTGGTGATCTCCTGTGTGAGGCTGAATTCAGTAATCTAAAAGCAAGCATCCTGTGTTTTGCAGAAGTCCAGGCTTCAGTGTTCTCTTGGCCTGCTAGGCCTCATTCTACATCACAGCCTTGGCTAGAGTAGTCACATGACAGTGACATCACCTAATCCTGCCCACCAATCATCAAGGACCAGGAAGTATAAATCAGGAGGCTGAGTTGGAATCTGGGCCAGTTCCTTGTGTCACATACAGCTTTGTGTGGGTCTTAAGCTGAGCTCCCTAAAGGTAACCTTTGTACCTAAGTTCCTGTGGAAACTCTGTTCCCTTGTTACCGTTTGGTTTATTTGTGTGTTGCCATTTGATTTCACCATTTCCCTGAGTCTCAATGTAAAGGTACAGCTGCAATGTTTCGTCTTAAAGGCACAGTACTGAATTCCGTGTTCTCCACTGAAAACCACAGCTGTCGTGTTTCAGTTTTACTACTGATGTAGTTGGGATCTCCAGGGCTCAGTACCTCGTGCCTCAGCATCTCCGTGCTTCCAGCATCTCTGTGCCTCAGTACCCCTACGCACCCCAGTGTCTCTACGCACCCCAGTGTCTCTACGCACCCCAGTGCCTCCACGCACCTCAGTGCCTCCACGCACCTCAGTGCCTCCACGCACCTCAGTGCCTCCACGCACCTCAGTGTCTCCACGTACCTCAGTGCCTCAGTGCCTCCACGCACCTCAGTGCCTCCACGTACCTCAGTGTCTCCAAGCACCTCAGTGTCCTCAAGCACCTCAGTGTGCACCTCAGTATCTCCGTGACTCAGCATCTCCGTGCCTCAGCACCTCAGTATCTCCGTGCCTCAGCACCTCCGTGCTTCCAGCACCTCCGTGCATCAGTACCTCAGTACCTCCGTGCCTCAGTACCTCCGTGCCTCAGTACCTCCGTGCTTCCAGCACCTCCGTGCCACAGCACCTCCGTGCCTCAGTACCTCCGTGCCTCAGCATCTACGTGCTTCCAGCACCTCCGTGCCTCAGCACCCCTACGCACCCCAGTGTCTCTACGCACCCCAGTGCCTCCACGCACCTCAGTGCCTCCACGCACCTCAGTGCCTCCACGCACCTCAGTGTCTCCACGTACCTCAGTGCCTCCACGCACCTCAGTGCCTCCACGTACCTCAGTGTCTCCAAGCACCTCAGTGTCCTCAAGCACCTCAGTGTCCTCAAGCACCTCAGTGTCCGCAAGCACCTCAGTGTCCGCAAGCACCTCAGTGTCCGCAAGCACCTCAGTGTCCGCAAGCACCTCAGTGTCTCCAAGCACCCCGTGCCCTTTAGCACAATTATACCTGGTATTCTTCACTGATTCATCAGTGCCTTTCCAGTTCTGTCTTTCAGGAGACCTTCAGCATGCCTCCTGTCTGCCGACCTAATCCTGCATGAGGAGAACCTAGATTCGGCCATCTCTGCTGCGGTTCCTCTTCCCAGTCACCGGAAGAAACCCAGAGTCCACAACAGTCCCAAACCAGGTCAGTGGTAGTATTCATATAATCCTCCAGTCGCCCGCACAGACTTCACTAACACCGGGTTCACAAAACCTTAGTCATGACAGTAGGAACTGGCCACATGGACCCGGCCGAAAGTGTTAGTCTGACGCATGACCTCCTAAGCAATATTGCAGGACGCTTGGAAGGTCTGGAGTCGACTCAGCATCGATTGGCACAGTGTCTGCAGCGGAATTCGTCCTCCAGAGATTCTATGACCTTCTGCTCTAAGACTCCTGACCAACTGCAGATTTTCTACCAGATGTTACTACAGTTACAAGAACTTTTGCCTAGTATTCTCTCTGTGATGCCTGATCTCCTCAGGAATACTACCAACGTTGTTGATCCTGTTTTGTCCCATCCAGTTAATAGAGTCTCTTCCTATGCGCAAGGGAAAGTTTTTCATCAGAGCTATCCACGGCCCAAGCTCTCTGAAGCTGAACGTCAGCGGCGTAAGGAGCTACATCTCTGTCTTTACTGTGGAAATTCTGGTCATTTTGTTAAAGACTGCATTCTTCGCAAGCCAGGTAATAGTGACAAATCTCAGTATCATAGTGCTCATGTCTACAAGTCATCCACAGTATCCGATCCTTCTGCTGCTGACGGGGGTATCAAGAAGGCTACTCTTCTGAGAGAGACTCAAATTTATGACTGGGGTCCGGTGGTTAAAAGACCTTATCCCAAGTTGGGTGTCCAGAGAAGAATGTTCAAGCCATTTACAGTCACAGAGGAGTCCGTGTCCACAGCCCCAGGAGGGGCGTCTTCAGAGCGTCCAGCCCCAGGAGGGGCGTTTTCAGAGCGTCCAGCCCCAGGAGGGGCGTCTTCAGAGCGTCCAGCCCCAGGAGGGGCGTCTTCAGAGCGTCCAGCCCCAGAGAGTCTACAGAGTGCTGCCCAGCCAGAGAGTCTACAGAGTGCTGCCCAGCCAGAGAGTCTACAGAGTGCTGCCCAGCCAGAGAGTCTACAGAGTGCTGCCCAGCCAGAGAGTCTACAGAGTGCTGCCCAGCCAGAGAGTCTACAGAGTGCTGCCCAGCCAGAGAGTCTACAGAGTGCTGCCCAGCCAGAGAGTCTACATAGTGCTGCCCAGCCAGAGAGTCTACAGAGTGCTGCCCAGCCAGAGAGTCTACAGAGTGCTGCCCAGCCAGAGAGTCTACAGAGTGCTGCCCAGCCAGAGAGTCTACAGAGTGCTGCCCAGCCAGAGAGTCTACAGAGTGCTGCCCAGCCAGAGAGTCTACAGAGTGCTGCCCAGCCAGAGATTCTACAGAGTGCTGCCCAGCCCCGTGAAGTGGGGGCTCTTGCCTCAGCCCAGCCCCGTGAAGAGGGGGCTCTTGCCTCAGCCCAGCCCCGTGAAGTGGGGGCTCTTGCCTCAGCCCAGCCCTGTGAAGAAAGGGCTCAGCCCGTCCCGGTTCCAGCCGGTCCAGCAATACTCCAGGCCCTGCCTGGTCAGTCCGTTCCGGTTCCAGACGGTCCAGCAATATTCCAGGCCCTGCCTGGTCAGTCCGTCCCGGTTCCAGCCGGTCCAGCAATACTCCAGGCCCAGCCTGGTCAGTCCGTCCCGGTTCCAGCCGGTCCAGCAATACTCCAGGCTCCGCCTGGTCAGTCCGTCCCGGTTCCAGCCGGTCCAGCAATACTCCAGGCTCCGCCTGGTCAGTCCGTCCCGGTTCCAGCCGGTTCAGCAATACTCCAGGACCAGCCTGGTCCGTCTCCTTTGGCTCCAGCCAATCCAAGTATCCTCAGATCCAATCCAGTCCTACTCGTCCAGCCAAAGCTTTCTTCAGTTTCATCCTCTAAGCTTTCGTCTGATGGTTTTCCACCTATTTACTTTGATGGAGATTTATTGCAATATGCCGCTCTGGTTGAACAATTTCTCTCTCGGATGGAGTCTGATCCTTCAGGTGCAGTAACTCTTTCCAACGTTACTCGATATCTGTTCCTGGCATTCAGAGGAAGAGCTTTGGAGTGGGCCAACATGCTCTTTGAGAGTAATGATCCTGTGTTCCATGACTTACAGACTTTCAGTAACGCTGTAGTTAAAGAATTTAGTCCTAAACCTTTGGAATCTGCATCAACGAAGGTCCTAAATTCTTCTGTATGAATTTCTCAAGTTCCTCTAAGATTCAAGATGGGTGTCCGGAGTCCACCCTTGAAGAGGGGGATACTGTCACAATCCTGACTGTAGGTTTTATATTTGGTGACTTACCCCTGCCATCTGTCCTGGATCCTGTGTCTTTTCACTCACGGAGTTAAACAGCTTGTCAGTTTTCCTGAGTTCTCTGCCTGAGAGGTAATAGGTAATCAGCTCCACCTGTGGTGATCTCCTGTGTGAGGCTGAATTCAGTAATCTAAAAGCAAGCATCCTGTGTTTTGCAGAAGTCCAGGCTTCAGTGTTCTCTTGGCCTGCTAGGCCTCATTCTACATCACAGCCTTGGCTAGAGTAGTCACATGACAGTGACATCACCTAATCCTGCCCACCAATCATCAAGGACCAGGAAGTATAAATCAGGAGGCTGAGTTGGAATCTGGGCCAGTTCCTTGTGTCACATACAGCTTTGTGTGGGTCTTAAGCTGAGCTCCCTAAAGGTAACCTTTGTACCTAAGTTCCTGTGGAAACTCTGTTCCCTTGTTACCGTTTGGTTTATTTGTGTGTTGCCATTTGATTTCACCATTTCCCTGAGTCTCAATGTAAAGGTACAGCTGCAATGTTTCGTCTTAAAGGCACAGTACTGAATTCCGTGTTCTCCACTGAAAACCACAGCTGTCGTGTTTCAGTTTTACTACTGATGTAGTTGGGATCTCCAGGGCTCAGTACCTCGTGCCTCAGCATCTCCGTGCTTCCAGCATCTCTGTGCCTCAGTACCTCCGTGCCTCAGCACCTCCGTGCTTCCAGCACCTCAGTATCTCCGTGACTCAGCATCTCCGTGCCTCAGCACCTCAGTGCCTCAGCATCTCCGTGCCTCAGTGCCTCAGCACCTCCGTGCTTCCAGCACCTCCGTGCATCAGTACCTCCGTGCCTCAGTACCTCCGTGCTTCCAGCACCTCCGTGCCTCAGTACCTCCGTGCCTCAGCATCTACGTGCTTCCAGCACCTCCGTGCCTCAGCACCCCTACGCACCCCAGTGTCTCTACGCACCCCAGTGCCTCCACGCACCTCAGTGCCTCCACGCACCTCAGTGCCTCCACGCACCTCAGTGTCTCCACGTACCTCAGTGCCTCCACGCACCTCAGTGCCTCCACGTACCTCAGTGTCTCCAAGCACCTCAGTGTCCTCAAGCACCTCAGTGTCCTCAAGCACCTCAGTTTCCGCAAGCACCTCAGTTTCCGCAAGCACCTCAGTGTCCGCAAGCACCTCAGTGTCCGCAAGCACCTCAGTGTCCGCAAGCACCTCAGTGTCTCCAAGCACCCCGTGCCCTTTAGCACAATTATACCTGGTATTCTTCACTGATTCATCAGTGCCTTTCCAGTTCTGTCTTTCAGGAGACCTTCAGCATGCCTCCTGTCTGCCGACCTAATCCTGCATGAGGAGAACCTAGATTCGGCCATCTCTGCTGCGGTTCCTCTTCCCAGTCACCGGAAGAAACCCAGAGTCCACAACAGTCCCAAACCAGGTCAGTGGTAGTATTCATATAATCCTCCAGTCGCCCGCACAGACTTCACTAACACCGGGTTCACAAAACCTTAGTCATGACACTGTCGCAGACCACTCATGTAGTCTTAGAAGATCATGGCTCTCCAGTGGCCTCTGTTGAGCTCCATAATGAGTTTGTGAAGGAAGTGAGCATGCTGACTTCTTCTGTGTGCAGTGGTGCTTATATGCGGTTCTGTGCCTTGACATTTCACAAGATTACAGTTCATTTCAGAATTTACAGTTCACAACCAGTGTACTTTACCTATGCACTGCACATCCGGAAACTTATTGCACGCCCCTCATATGCATGGATAGCATAGGAAATTTAGTATTTTGCGCAATTCACCGCTAAAATATTGACAGAGCAGCTGAATCATTTTCAGCTGTCCATTCATACATTCTAGCAGTGGTAAAAGGGGGGACCTGGACTGCACACCCTATTACTAAAGATATTAAGAGGTGCTATCATGCTGAGGCTTCTAATACTATGCTGGAGGAAGAGAGATGCAGATGCACACTCCTAGCACTAAGAACACTGATAGTAAAAATAATTTAAATAAACTCTCACAATTAAAATGGAGTATAATTGAAGTTCTTAGCACACATTTGCGCAAATATGCGGGCCCATGTACCGCGGCCAGGTACCTTCATCACATGGGTCCCTAACATTCCTAATACTATCACATTATATAAATTTATACAGGTCTTACCTCTAAATAGTGCCATTTCAATGTGTGATCTGAAATGCAGGAACCTAGCTAATTAAAACACCTGAGGGTAAATGGGAGGGGTGCCAATACCGGAGGAAGGAAGCCTTGCCTTCCAGTGTACAATATATACACAAATATAGAGGGGAAAAAGGGGGGCCTGGACTGCACACCCTATTACTAAAGATATTAAGAATTGCTATCATGCTGAGACTTCTAATACTATGCTGGAGGAAGAGAGATGCAGATGCACACTCCTAGCACTAAAAGCACTAATAGTAAGAATAATTTAAATAAACCCTCACAATGAACATGGAGTATAATTGAAGTTCTTAGCACACATTTGCGCAAATATGCGGGCCCATGCACCGCGACCAGGTGACTTCATCACATTCCTAATACTATCACATTATATAAATTTATCCACTTTTAAATAGTGCTCTGCAGCTCTCTTCCTCCAGCATAGTATTAGAAGCCTCAGCATGATAGCACCTTTTAATATCTTTAGTAATAGGGGATTTCCTCTTACTGTCAGTAACCACCTGTTACTGACTCCACCCACTGCACAGTTGGCGGGTATTTTGCTGCCACCACCAGGTTCCTTCAACATGGCTCCTACCACCGGCACCTGATACCGCTTGCTGCTGTGTATACGTAAACACACTGCTTCCACACCTCCTGACTGGCGTCAGTTGACCCTCACTGATCATTGACCTGGACCAGGCCATGCACGTTAGCTTGCAGAAAGCGGAGTTTGAAGACGCTGGCTCAGCTCAGAACAGGCGGAGAATGGGACTGCGTGTGTCTCATTCCTGTTGGTCGTAAGATGAAAACAGTCATCTTGACAACTGTTTATTTCAAAAAGCCTTAAAAAGAGACTAAGTCTGTCACTAAAGGTGCTAAGGATCATTCACAGCATACAAGATGTTTACAAGATGTTTAAAGCAGGTATCTCTCCTCTCAGTCAGAGGATATCTCTCTACGCACAGGGCTCACATGCCCATTTTTTTCCCTGTTCTTTCACACAATCCCACAGAGGGGTAGGTCTCTTCAACCAATCAGGCTATCTCACAAAATATAATAAATACATATTACATTTCAAAGGCGTTAAATAACTGGATAAAGAAATTATCTATCTGTCTGTCTATCTATCTATCTATCTATCTATCTATCTATCTATCTATCTATCTATCTATCTCTCTTAAACAAAACCAGTTTGCTTTCCCAAGCACATTCTGATTAAAATATACCTGTCTCTTTCACAAATGTAAATACAACTCAAATTTCAGTTGCATTCCTAATTTCATAGAAAGTTCCAAACACAGGAAATACTGAAAAACAACACAGTCTCATCTCCTGTTTGTCTCTGTCACACCCCTTCAGACAGAAATGTCTGAAAGTCCCGGCAATTACCTGCCATTTCAGTGCCGGGTAGTTTTGCCGGTCCCTGCCTGACCTCCCCTTTCACACAGACATGCAAATTACCAGGTCGAGAATTTCGACCCGGTAATTTGCAGATCAACACAGGTATTCTGTCTGTGTGAAAGGGTCAACCCGTGTCATAATTCCTGTGTCTCCGACCCTGGTAAATTCCAGGGTTGAAGTCCTGGGAATTACATCACGGGTTGACCCTTTCACACAGAAAAAGGACCCGTGTGTTTCATGAAATTACCGGGTGGAACTGCTTCACATGGTAATTTCATTTTCTGTCTGAAAGGGGCATAACTTTTACACAGACACACAAGACTACTCACCTGGACTGCATCTCAAAGAAATTACTTGTACAGAGACCCCCTTGCTGGTGCCAGGGTCATTAACATATCAATGCCTATGTAAGGATGTCCCAAGGGCAATTTTTTCCCAAATGTCAAAGCCTTTTAAAACACTATAACTTAAACATTCCTCATAAGTGCATCGTCAGTGCATTTACCCATGTGTTCCCATAATTCTCCAACCGCACACAGCGCACTGAATATAAACACATTATTAACTATACATTTACAGTATATGGCGCCTAGCACTGATTAAAATATGGCTTATAGAGGACTGCTGCGCCTCAGAGAGCGGCAGTAGTGATGTCTACAGGTGGTCACTCAACCTCCCTAGGACATAAATACACAAACAAATGAGAAATCACGTCTGCGCTCATCAAATGATGGAACAATTTAAAGAGGTGGGTTTGTGGTACACAGTCTTTGATAAACACTCAGTTCTTTTTCATAGAAATGTGCACGTTGACTTGATGCGTACCGTACTCGCGTTGATACATGGTATGTCTCTCCTATAACGGTATCTTTAGAGCTTCATTCCTGTCTTTCCTCCTACTTCTCCGAATGGGATCCTCAGTGGGTTCGTATCCTCAGGGGTAAGAAGGGAAAGACAACTAATAGTGCAGTAAGTTCATAACAGGTGTATGGCTTCTATTTCCTTTTTCTCTAAATGAGGGGGTGCGTAACGGGATAGTGCGTGGACCTATACGTAAAGATGTCTTTAAGGTGGTCCCAATCCAAAAGATTAGGGTAGGGATGGCTTCGTGCGTACCGTACTTACGTTAAAACGTGATGTGCCTCTCATATAAAGGTATCTTTAGTATCCCTTCTCTGCGTCTCCTCCTATTCCTCCAAACAGGACACCCGATGGTTCTTATCCTCGAAAGTTTGGAAAAAAGAAACAGGAAAACGGCTGATAGTGTAGTAAGTACGTCGTGATAGGTGTCCTTAACTTCTAAAAGTGATTCAGGGGGTTATACTACAAGTAAACCAGTGATGGAAATGATGGGCGTACCCAACTCACACGAAATCGTGCGTGGACCTATACGTAAAGGTATCTTTAAAGTGGTCCCAATCCAAAATATTAAGGTAGGGGTTGCTTGGTGCGTACCGTACTCACGTTAAAACGTGATGTGCCTCTCGTATAAAGGTATCTTTAGTATCACTGTGTTTCCTCCTATTCCTCCAAACAGGACACTTGAGTGATTCTTATCCTCACGAATGGGAAAAAGGAGACAGGAAAAACGGCTGATAGTGTAGTAAGTACGTTGCGATGGGTGACCATTAAAAAGAGGGTAACTCCTCTAGACTTATTCCTTTAATGGGAGGGTGCATACCGTACTCACATCCGTGCAGAAAAGGTGAAAACACGTAAAGTTATCTTCTACCAGTGGTTCATAGATCTTAATCCTGATACTCTCATACAAGGCCACTCTCACACAGGTAGAACAGATGGTAAAAATGGTGGGCGTACCCAACTCACACTGGATGATGCAGGGACTTGTGTGTAAAGGTATCTTTGAAATGGTCCTAACGGTCCTAGCGGTTCTTGGTTCCAAACTCCACTCCTCTCACATTATACATATGGAAAAACAAAACCCGGTGCCACAAAATGAGGAGGCGAAGTGGTGACACACGAACAAAAAGAATTTATTACAGAAACTTCTAAAACAACAAAAAAGCTGCCCAAGTACCCCAGGTAGGAATGGGGGGTATACACAGATGAGTGCAAGATGTTAAAGTCCGGATTTCTCTCACCGTTGTAAATACCGTCCCAGTCAGTCCCTAATGGTCCTGGCCCTCACACAAACGCGTTTCGACAAAGAAAGTCTTTTTCAAGGTGTGTAGTGAGGGCACTAGTGCCAATATTTATACCCCACAACAGGAAGTCATGTGATGGGGGTGTGGTTACAGATTCCAAAATTGGTGATAAAATGATATTAAAAATACATAATGCCTTATATATGACCAGGTAAATCAGTAAACAGAGCTCAATTATAACCCTTTAATATCAAACAGCACAATAAACACCCTTTTAGGTGTCACATCGCGCTTTGGAGGTACCCGACGCGTCACTTCCGGTATTTGGAACGCACATGGTTCCGGAAGTGACGCGCGTGTGATGTACTGAAAGTGATGAAAGTGACATCAGTCGTAACCAGCTATACATCCACCAGCAACCAGAAGAAATACGACATCAAAGAATTCATAACGTGCGACAGCAAAAATGTAGTTTACCTCGTACAATGTAAATGCAACAAACAATACGTAGGCAGAACAACCAGAAAATTGAAAGAGAGAATGAGCGAGCACCTTAGAAACATAAAGAAAGGTCTCCCAACACATGGAATCTCCGCCCATTTCAAAGAGAAACACGACTGTAAACCTTCGGAAATAGCCTCCTTTTGTGGCATTCAAGTTGTGTCAGGGAATTGGAGAAAAGGCGATGTGGAAGAAAGACTTGGCCGAACTGAAATGAGGAGCATTTTTAATTTGGGCACCTTGAAACCCAAGGGTCTTAACTTAGAATTTGAAACAAAATGGTTCCTCTAATGATCTTGGATCATCATTAATTGATTCTTTCGATGTCCTTTCATTATTCCCCAATCCACGTCTTCGCTCCATTATTGCCCCCTTCACCCTCTTCTCTCCTTTTTATGTCACTGGAGTTTAGATTCTTGTTACCACTACATCTTTGTCAGTCGCACGTTCATTATCAATATTGATATAATATGGATGTGCATATCCTGCATATATTCACAATCATTGTATCAGTTCATATATCTATATTCTTCATATTTTACTGTAATTTTAATTATGTATTTCTCTGACGTCCTAGTGGATGCTGGGAACTCCGTAAGGACCATGGGGAATAGCGGCTCCGCAGGAGACTTGGCACAAAAGTAAAAGCTTTAGGACTACCTGGTGTGCACTGGCTCCTCCCCCTATGACCCTCCTCCAAGCCTCAGTTAGATTTTTGTGCCCGGCCGAGAAGGGTGCACACTAGGGGCTCTCCTGAGCTTCTTAGTGAAAAGTTTAGTTTTAGGTTTTTTATTTTCAGTGAGACCTGCTGGCAACAGGCTCACTACATCGAGGGACTAAGGGGAGAAGAAGCGAACTCACCTGCGTGCAGAGTGGATTGGGCTTCTTAGGCTACTGGACACCATTAGCTCCAGAGGGACCGAACACAGGCCCAGCCTCGGAGCTCGGTCCCGGAGCCGCGCCGCCGGCCCCCTTACAGAGCCAGAAGCAAGAAAAAGTCCGGAAAAATCGGCGGCAGAAGACATCAGTCTTCAACAAGGTAGCGCACAGCACTGCAGCTGTGCGCCATTGTTACTCAGGCACACTTCACACTCCGGTCACTGAGGGTGCAGGGCGCTAGGGTGGGGCGCCCTGAGCAGCACTGTAAAACAGCTTGGCTGGCATAAATACACCACATATAACCCCCAGGGCTATATGGGTGTATTTTAACCCCTGCCAGATTCCACAGAAAAACGTGAGAAAAGGCCGCCGAGAAGGGGGCGGAGCCTATCTCCTCAGCACACTGGCGCCATTTTCTCTCACAGCTCCGTTGGAGGGAAGCTCCCTGGCTCTCCCCTGCAGTTACTGCACTACAGAAAGGGGTTAAAAAAGAGAGGGGGGCACTAATTAGGCGCAGTATAACAATACAGCAGCTATAAGGGGAAAAACACTTATAAGGTTATCCCTGTATATATATATATAGCGCTCTGGTGTGTGCTGGCATACTCTCCCTCTGTCTCCCCAAAGGGCTAGTGGGGTCCTGTCCTCTATCAGAGCATTCCCTGTGTGTGTGCTGTGTGTCGGTACGTTGTGTCGACATGTATGAGGAGGAAAATGAGGTGGAGGCGGAGCAATTGCCTGTAACAGAGATGTCACCCCCTAGGGAGTCGACACCTGAGTGGATGAGCTTATGGAAGGAATATGTGACAGTGTCAGCTCTTTACAAAAGATTGATGACATGAGACGGCCGGCGACTCAGTCTGGGCCTGTCCAGGTGTCTCAAAAGCCATCTGGGGCTCTAAAACGCCCGTTACCGCAGATGGCAGATACAGACGCCGACACGGTTACTGACTCCAGTGTCGACGATTAAGAGACGAATGTGACTTCCAGTAGGGCCACACGTTACATGATTGAGGCTATGAAAAATGTTTTTACACATTTCTGATAATACCAGTACCACTAAAAAGGGTATAATGTTGGGTGAGAAAAAACTGCCTGTAGTTTTTCCTGCATCTGAGGAATTAAATGAAGTGTGTGATGATGCGTGGGTTTCCCCCGATAAAAAAGTTATTGGCATCATACCCCTTCCCGCCAGAGGATAGGGCACGTTGGGAAACACCCTTTAGGGTGCATAAAGCGCTCACACGCTTGTCTAAACAGGTGGCACTACCGTCCCCGGATACTGCCGCCCTTAAGGAACCTACTGACAGAAAGCAGTAAAATATCCTAAAATGTATATACACTCACACGGGTGTGATACTGCGACCAGCAATCGCCTCAGCCTGGATGTGCAGTGCTGGGGTGGCTTGGTCGGATTCCCTGACTGACAATATTGATACCCTAGATAGGGACAGTATATTACTAACTATAGAGCATTTAAAAGATGCATTTCTATATATGCGTGATGCACAGAGGGATATTTGCCGACTGGCATCAAGAGTAAGTGCGCTGTCCATTTCTGCCAGAAGAGGGTTATGGACAAGACAGTGGTCAGGTGATACTGATCCCAAAAGGCATATGGAAGTATCGCCTTATAAAAGGGAAGAGTTATTTGGGGTAGGTCTAACAGACCTGGTGGCCACGGCAACGGCTGGAAAATCCACATTTTTACCCCAGGTAGCTTCTCAACCTAAGAAGACGCCGTATTATCAGGCGCAGTCCTTTCGGCCCCATAAAGCGGGCAAAAGGCGCCTCATTTATTTTCTGCCCCGTGGCAGAGGGAGAGGAAAAAGGCTGCAGCAAACAGCCAATTCCCACAAAAGCCCTCTCCCGCCTCCGCAAAGTCCTCAGCATGACGCAAGCGGTCTCAGGCACGGTGGGGGCCCGTCTCAAGAAATTCGAGACGTCTTCCCCTCGCCGTTTCATAAAGTCTGCTTTACCGACGTCTCCCTCAGATAGGGAGACAGTATTGCAAGCCATTCACAGGCTGTATTCCCAGCTGGTGATAATCAAGGTACCCCTCCTGCAACAGGGAAAGGGGTACTATTCCACACTTTTGGTGGTACCGAAGCCGGACGGCTCGGTGAGACCAATTTTAAATCTAAAATCCTTCAACACTTACATACAAAGGTTCAAATTCAAGATGGAGTCACTCAGAGCAGTGATTGCAAACCTGGAAGAAGGGGACTATATGGTCTCTCTGGACATCAAAGATGCTTACCTACATGTCCCAATTTACCCTTCTCCAAGGGTACCTCAGGTTTGTGGTACAGAACTGTCACTATCCGTTTCAGACGCTGCCGTTTGGATTGTCCACGGCACCACGGGTCTTTACCAAGGTAATGGCCGAAATGATGATACTCCTTCGAAAGAAGGGAGTTTTAGTTTTCCCTTACTTGGACGATCTCCTGATAAGGGCAAGATCCAGGGAACAGTTGGAAGTCGGGGTAGCACTATCTCAGATAGTGCTGCGGTAGCACGGTTGGATTCTCAATATTCCAAAATCGCAGCTGATCCTGACGACACGCCTTCTATTCCTAGGGATGATCCTGGACACAGTCCAGAAAAAGGTGTTTTCTCCCGGAGGAGAAAGCCAGGGAGTTATCCGAACTAGTCAGTAACCTCCTAAAACCAGGCCAAGTGTCAGTGCATCAGTGCACAAGGGTCCTGGGAAAAATGGTGGCTTCCTACGAAGCAATTCCATTCGGCAGATTCCACGCAAGAACTTTCCAGTGGGACCTGCTGGACAAATGGTCCGGATCGCATCTTCAGATGCATCAGCGGATGACCCTGTCACCAAAGACAAGGGTGTCTCTCCTGTGGTGGTTGCAGAGTGCTCATCTTCTAGAGGGCCGCAGATTCGGCATTCAGGACTGGGTCCTGGTGACCACGGATGCCAGCCTGCGAGGCTGGAGAGCAGTCACACAGGGAAGAAATTTCCAGGGCTTGTGGTCAAGCCTGGAGACATCACTTCACATAAATATTTTGGAGCTAAGGGCCATTTACAATGCCCTAAGCCAAGCAAGACCTCTGCTTCAAGGTCAGCCGGTGCTGATCCAGTCGGACAACATCACGGCAGTCGCCCACGTAGACAGACAGGGCGGCACAAGAAGCAGGAGGGCAATGGCAGAAGCTGCAAGGATTTTTCGCTGGGCGGAAAATCATGTGATAGCACTGTCAGCAGTGTTCATTCCGGGAGTGGACAACTGGGAAGCAGACTTCCTCAGCAGGCACGACCTCCAGAGTGGGGACTTCACCCAGAAGTCTTCCACATGATTGTAAACCATTGGGAAAAACCAAAGGTGGACATGATGGCGTCCCGCCTAAACAAAAAATTGGACAGGTATTGCGCCAGGTCAAGGGACCCTCAGGCAATAGCTGTGGACGCTCTGGTAACACCATGGGTGTACCAGTCAGTGTATGTGTTCCCTCCTCTTCCTCTCATACCAAAAGTACTGAGAATTATAAGACGGAGGGGAGTAAGAACTATACTCGTGGCTCCGGATTGGCCAAGAAGGACTTGGTACCCGGAACTTCAAGAGATGCTCACGGAGGACCCGTGGCCTCTACCTCTAAGAAGGGACCTGCTCCAGCAAGGACCCTGTCTATTCCAAGACTTACCGCGGCTGCGTTTGACGGCAGGGCGGTTGAACGCCGGATCCTGAAGGAAAAAGGCATTCCGGATGAAGTCATCCCGATCCTGATCAAGCCAGGAAGGATGTAACCGCAAAGCATTATCACCGCATTTGGCGAAAATATGTTGCGGGGTGCGAGGCCAATAAGGCCCCGATGGAGGAATTTTCAACTAGGTCGATTCCTGCATTTCCTTTAAACAGGAGTGTCTATGGGCCTAAAATTGGGGTCCATTAAGGTTCAAATTTCGGCCCTGTCAATTTTCTTCCAGAAAGAACTAGCTTCAGTTCCTGAAGTTCAGACGTTTGTAAAAGGGGTACTGCATATACAGCCTCCTTTTGTGCCTCCAGTGGCACCTTGGGATCTCAATGTAGTTTTGGGGTTCCTAAAGTCACATTGGTTTGAACCACTTGAATCTGTGGAGTTAAAATATCTCACGTGGAAAGTGGTCATGTTGTTGGCCCTGGCCTCGGCCAGGCGTGTGTCAGAATTGGCGGGCTTTATCCTGTAAAAGCCCTTATCTGATCTTCCATTCAGACAGGGCGGAATTGAGGACTCGTCCTCAATTTCTCCCTAAGGTGGTTTCAGCGTTTCACTTGAACCGGCCTATTGTGGTGCCTGCGGCTACTAGGGACTTGGAGGACTCCAAGTTGCTGGACGTAGTCAGGGCCCTGAAAATATATGTTTCCAGGACGGCTGGAGTCAGAAAATCTGACTCGCTGTTTATCCTGTATGCACCCAACAAGCTGGGTGCTCCTGCTTCTAAGCAGACTATTGCTCGTTGGATTTGTAGTACAATTCAGCTTGCACATTCTGTGGCAGGCCTGCCACAGCCAAAATCTATAAAAGCCCATTCCACAAGGAAGGTGGGCTCATCTTGGGCGGCTGCCCGAGGGGTCTCGGCTTTACAACTTTGCCGAGCAGCTACTTGGTCAGGGGCAAACACGTTTGCTAAATTCTACAAATTTGATACCCTGGCTGAGGAGGACCTGGAGTTCTCTCATTCGGTGCTGCAGAGTCATCCGCACTCTCCCGCCCGTTTGGGAGCTTTGGTATAATCCCCATGGTCCTTACGGAGTTCCCAGCATCCACTAGGACGTCAGAGAAAATAAGAATTTACTTACCGATAATTCTATTTCTCGTAGTCCGTAGTGGATGCTGGGCGCCCATCCCAAGTGCGGATTGTCTGCAATACTTGTACATAGTTATTGTTACAAAAAATCGGGTTATTATTGTTGTGAGCCATCTTTTCAGAGGCTCCTCTGTTATCATGCTGTTAACTGGGTTCAGATCACAGGTTGTACGGTGTGATTGGTGTGGCTGGTATGAGTCTTACCCGGGATTCAAAATCCTTCCTTATTGTGTACGCTCGTCCGGGCACAGTATCCTAACTGAGGCTTGGAGGAGGGTCATAGGGGGAGGAGCCAGTGCACACCAGGTAGTCCTAAAGCTTTTACTTTTGTGCCCAGTCTCCTGCGGAGCCGCTATTCCCCATGGTCCTTACGGAGTTCCCAGCATCCACTACGGACTACGAGAAATAGAATTATCGGTAAGTAAATTCTTATTTTTTTATCATGTGTCGTTCTTTGATTTTATGTGTCAACTTCATCTATGTGGGCAGATATTGAGGCTGTACCATCCTCTTCCTTTCAATACATTGCAGGCCATTGCTACTATTTGTAACGCACAGCCGCTATCTTTGGACTGTGCGTTCCACTAATTGGATATGCACCTCCTCCTCTGCCTGTGGAACGCATGACTATCACTTTATGACATGCGTTCCACCGTTGTAGCAACATTTGATTATCCCCTTGCTTCACGTGGAACGCACACGTCACCTCCCGTTACTTCTGGGATCGTGTGCGCTCCACTAGTATCACCTGGAACACACAGCCGCTTCCCGTGGACTGTGCGCTCCATTCACCGGACATGCGCGCCCCACTCCACTTGTGGAACGCATGACCGTCATTTCTGGTACATGCGTTCCATCGTTCGAGCAGCGGCGGACGATATCCCTGTCCCGCAGGGCACACATGTCGTCACCCGCCACTGCAGGGATCGTTTGCATCCCAGTAACTTCACTCCCTTATTAGAAAGAGTTTTTCATCACTTTCAGTACATCACACGCGCGTCACTTCCGGAACCATGTGCGTTCCAAATACCGGAAGTGACGCGTCGGGTACCTCCAAAGCGCGATGTGACACCTAAAAGGGTGTTTATTGTGCTGTTTGATATTAAAGGGTTATAATTGAGCTCTGTTTACTGATTTACCTGGCCATATATAAGGCATTATGTATTTTTAATATCATTTTATCACCATTTTTGGAATCTGTAACCACACCCCCATCACATGACTTCCTGTTGTGGGGTATAAATATTGGCACTAGTGCCCTCACTACACACCTTGAAAAAGACTTTCTTTGTCGAAACGCGTTGGTGTGAGGGCCAGGACCATTAGGGACTGACTGGAACGGTATTTACAAAGGTGAGAGAAATCCGGACTTTAACATCTTGCACTCATCTGTGTATACCCCCCATTCCTACCTGGGGTCCTTTGGCAGCTTTTTTATGTTGTTTTAGAAGTTTCTGTAATAAATTATTTTTGTTCGTGTGTCACCACTTCGCCTCCTCATTTTGTGGCACCGGGTTTTGTTTTTCCATATGTATAATGTGAGAGTAGTGGAGTTTGGGACCAAGAACCGCTAGGACCGTTAGGACCATTTCAAAGATACCTTTACACACAAGTCCCCGCATCATCCAGTGTGAGTTGGGTACGCCCACCATTTTTACCATCTGTTCTACCTGTGTGAGAGTGGCCTTGTATGAGAGTATCAGGATTAAGATCTATGAACCACTGGTAGAAGAAAATATACCTTTACGTATTTTCACCTTTTCTGCACGGATGTGAGTACGGTACGCACCCTCCCATTAAAGGAATAAGTCTAGAGGAGTTACCCTCTTTTTAATTGTCACCCATCGCAACGTACTTACTACACTATCAGCCGTTTTTCCTGTCTCCTTTTTCCCATTCGTGAGGATAAGAATCACTCAAGTGTCCTGTTTGGAGGAATAGGAGGAAACAGTGATACTAAAGATACCTTTATACGAGAGGCACATCACGTTTTAACGTGAGTACGGTACGCACGAAGCAACCCCTACCTTAATCTTTTGGATTGGGACCACTTTAAAGATACCTTTACGTATAGGTCCACGCACGATTTCGTGTGAGTTGGGTATGCCCATCATTTCCATCACTAGTTTACTTGTAGTATAACCCCCTGAATCACTTTTAGAAGTTAAGGACACCTATCACGACGTACTTACTACACTAGGGGTGGGCAAAATACGGCCCGCGGGCCGGATGCGGCCCGCAAACCGATCCTGCCCGGCCCACTGCCTCCCACCAGCGAGTAATGACAAGCGGCCCGACCGGTTGAGCTGCTTGTCATTGCTCTGCACTGCAGTACCTCCTAGCTGCCGGCGGCGCCTCTCTCCCCTGCTGCGTTGTAGCAGCCTCCTCCTCCTCCCGTCCACAGTGACAACGGCTGTGTTCAGCCAAAAAGGGGGCGGAGCTATGTGCCAATGGGGGGCTACACGGGACCTCAAGGGGCGGAGCTACACGGGACAAGAGGCAAACTGCTACAGATCCATCCTTCCTGCCACTGCCAGCCAGATCAGTAAGTAAATGGGAAAAGTGAAAGAAAGTGTGTGTGTGTGTGTGTGTGATAGTGTGTGTATATTTGTGTGTGCGGGCAGTGGCGTCAGACTTTTTGTAGGTTGCGGGGAGAGAACTTTAGCTCTCGCTGTACCATCCCCTCCTGTGTTCTGTCACCGTGTCACCCCCCCCCCATGTTCTGTCACCGTGTCATCCCCGTGTTCTGTCACAGTGTCAACCCCCCCGTTTTGTCACTGTCCCCCCCCCCCCCCGTGTTTTGTCACTGTCCCACGCCCCCCGTGTTCTGTCACTGTGTCACCCCCCCCCCCCGTGTTCTGTCACTGTGTCACCCCCCCCCGTGTTCTGTCACCCCCCGTGTTCTGTCACTGTGTCACCCCCCCCCCCCCCCCCCGTGTTCTGTCACTGCGTCACCCCCGCCGTGTTCTGTCACTGTCAACCCCACCGTGTTCTGTCGCCGTGTCGCCCAGAGGCATCACCGGGTGTGGTGACACCCGGAGCGCACTCTGTACTATTACACCCCCCCCCCCGCTCGGGCCGCGTGGCGCCTGACAAGTGGGTGTGACCTAATTTAGAAGGGGCGTGGCCTGGTGGGTCTTTTCTCTTTCGCTCCGGGGGCATGTCCAGCTTCCCCAAAGATGCTGGCTGACCCGGGAGACTGGACTGTGTGTGTGCTGGCTCTTATCCGTGACCGGAGCCAAGTGCTGCAGGAGATTATCTCACTGCGGCACTCGGCTCCTGTCACAGCAGAAGAGCTGGCACTTTGGTGTCACCCCGTCCAAGGGGGACACCCGAGTGCCGGTCGCACCCCCGGCACCCGCCTTCTGACACCACTGGTGTCACCCCCCATGTTCTGTCACTGTGTCACCCCCCCCCCCCCCCCCCCGTGTTCTGTCACTGTGTCACCTCCACCATGGACTGTCACTGTGTCACCCCCCCCGTGTTCTGTCACTGTGTCACCTCCACCATGTTCTATCACTGTGTCACACCTTTCCCCAGGGGCTATAAGACACTGGATAATTTGCTTGCTGCACAATAATTATCCTAAATAAAATGTTAATGTGTAAAAGGGGGCTCTACCTGCCGTAATGTGTGCAAAAGGGGCTCTACCTGGTGTAATGTGTGTAAGTGGCGCTGTGTGGCGCAATTTGAATAATGGAGACTATTGTGCAGACTTATATGTATCTGTATTATTTTTTGCCCACACCCCTTCCACATGAAGCCACGTCCCTATATTTTTGTTAAGTGGGGGGAGCTGCTATTTTGTTTGTGGCCCTCGGATACTGACAGGAAATGTGAAGTGGCCCCTCAGCTGAAATAATTGCCCACCCCTGTACTACACTATCAGCCGTTTTCCTGTTTCTTTTTTCCAAACTTTCGAGGATAAGAACCATCGGGTGTCCTGTTTGGAGGAATAGGAGGAGACGCAGAGAAGGGATACTAAAGATACCTTTATATGAGAGGCACATCACGTTTTAACGTAAGTACGGTACGCACGAAGCCATCCCTACGCTAATCTTTTGGATTGGGACCACCTTAGACACCTTTACGTATAGGTCCACGCACAATCCCGTTACGCACCCCCTCATTAAGAGAAAAAGGAAATAGAAGTCATACACCTGTTACGAACTTAGGGGGTAATTCCAAGTTGATCGCAGCAGGAATTTTTTTAGCAATTGGGCAAAACCATGTGCACTGCAGGGGGGGCAGATATAACAAGTGCAGAGAGAGTTAGATTTGGGTGGGTTATTTTATTTCTGTGCAGGGTAAATCCTGGCTGCTTTATTTTTACACTGCAAATTAGATTGCAGATTGAACACACCCCACCCAAATCTAACTCTCTGCACGTTATATCTGCCTCCCCTGCAGTGCACATGGGGGGTCATTCCGAGTTGTTCGCTCGTTATTTTTTTCTCGCAACGGAGCGATTAGTCGCTAATGCGCATGCGCAATGTCCGCAGTGCGACTGCGCCAAGTAAATTTGCTATGCAGTTAGGTTTTTTACTCACGGCATTACAAGGTTTTTTCTTCGTTCTGGTGATCGTAATGTGATTGACAGGAAGTGGGTGTTTCTGGGCGGAAACTGGCCGTTTTATGGGTGTGTGTGAAAAAACGCTACCGTTTCTGGGAAAAACGCGGGAGTGGCTGGAGAAACGGAGGAGTGTCTGGGCGAACGCTGGGTGTGTTTGTGACGTCAAACCAGGAACGACAAGCACTGAACTGATCGCAGATGCCGAGTAAGTCTGGAGCTACTCAGAAACTGCTAAGAAGTGTCTATTCGCAATTCTGCTAATCTTTCGTTCGCAATTTTGATAAGCTAAGATTCACTCCCAGTAGGCGGCGGCTTAGCGTGTGCAAAGCTGCTAAAAGCAGCTTGCGAGCGAACAACTCGGAATGACCCCCATGGTTTTGCCCAATTGCTAAAAATGTTCCTGCTGCGATCAACTCAGAATTACCCACTTACTGCACTATCAGTTGTCTTTCCCTTCTTACCCCCGAGGATACGAACCCACTGAGGATCCCATTCGGAGAAGTAGGAGGAAAGACAGGAATGAAGCTCTAAAGATACCGTTAATAGGAGAGACATACCATGTATCAACGTGAGTACGGTACGCATCAAGTCAACGTGCGTAAAAAAGAACTGAGAAAAAGAACTGAGTGTTTATCAAAGACTGTGTACCACAAACCCACCTCTTTAAATTGTTCCATCATTTGATGAGCGCAGACGTGATTTCTCATTTGTTTGTGTATTTATGGCCTAGCACTGATTAGTCCATTTAGAAAATTGTGCATCATGTGCTGTGGGTCTCCAGACACAGGTGGTTAGTCTGATTTTTTTTACAGTAAGAAGAAAGATGGCCAAAGTATATGTAGATAAAGTCGTTTCTGGTGTAGGTTCCCTGTTATGCATGTCACCTGCTCCCTGTCAGGAGTTAAAACAGATTTCTGACAGTAGTGAAGTAAGTATGTTAACCCCAACCCTCCCTTCCTGCAGCCTAACCCTAACCTCCTCCCCCCTCCCCTTGCAGAATAACCCTTCCCGGTGGTGCCTAAAGCCTAACCCCCCCCTTCCTGCGGCCTAACCCTTGCTTCCACACAGTCTAACCCAAACCCTCCCCCCGCAGCTTAAACCTAACCTCACCCCCTCCCCTACACGGCTTACCAAACAGGAGTCCCGGAAGAGCTCGATCGGGATTCCTTCGTTAGGGATCCCGGCGCCAACATTTTGATCCAAGTTGGAATGCCAGCGTAGGTCCTTTCTGAATCACCCCCAAAGTGTGCTATTTTTACCCCAAGATTTGGGCTTTCAATCCTCAGAAAAAATCTAGGGATAAACTATCTGAAGAAGTGGGCAGCGGTTGTATAAAACGTGTAACAAAAGTTGTGCAGAATTGATGTATGCTGTTTCGGACTGGCGCCTTTTAAGACACAAATGGGAATGAATTTATGATCTATGATGAATCCTCAATAAAATCTGTTGTTTTAAAGAAATATCATAGACTCTTCAATTGGGGGAACCTGCACCAGAAAGGACTTTGTCAAATGTGAAGTTATGAAATATTTACTCTCCTGTCCATTGTTTGCCGGAGTTGCGTATTTAGGCCCTCATTCCGAGTTGTTCGCTCGCAAGCTGCTTTTAGCAGCTTTGCACACGCTAAGCCGCCGCCTACTGGGAGTGAATCTTAGCATAGTAAAATTGCGAACGAAAGATTCTCAAAATTGCGATTACACACCTCTTAGCAGTTTCTGAGTAGCTTCAAACTTACTAGGCATCTGCGATCAGTTCAGTGCTTGTCGTTCCTGGTTTGACGTCACAAACACACCCAGCGTTCGCCCAGACACTCCTCCGTTTCTTCAGCCACTCCTGCGTTTTTCCCAGAAACGGTAGCGTTTTTTCACACACACCCATAAAACGGCCTGTTTCCGCCCAGAAACACCCACTTCCTGTCAATCACATTACGATCACCAGAACGAAGAAAAAACCGTGAGTAAAATTCCTAACTGCATAGCAAATTTACTTGGCGCAGTCGCACTGCGGACATTGCGCATGCGCATTCGCGACTAATCGCTCCGAAGCGAAAAAAAAATTACCGAGCGAACAACTCGGAATGACCCCCTTAGTACTGTCCATATTTGTTGTGCACCTTGTTATCTATACTGTTTGTAATGATCAGTAATGCACATGTGTATTTATGCTTTCTGTACTTTTCGATTGATGACTCTTTTGTAATTTTCTTTGTTATAAAACTTAATTTCTCTGACGTCCTAAGTGGATGCTGGGACTCCGTAAGGACCATGGGGAATAGCGGCTCCGCAGGAGACTGGGCACAACTAAAGAAAGCTTTAGGACTACCTGGTGTGCACTGGCTCCTCCCACTATGACCCTCCTCCAGACCTCCGTTAGAATCTTGTGCCCGGCTGAGCTGGATGCACACTAGGGGCTCTCCTGAGCTCCTAGAAAGAAAGTATATTTAGGTTTTTTATTTTACAGTGAGATCTGCTGGCAACAGACTCACTGCAGCGAGGGACTAAGGGGAGAAGAAGCGAACCTACCTAACAGGTGGTAGTTTGGGCTTCTTAGGCTACTGGACACCATTAGCTCCAGAGGGATCGACCGCAGGACCCGACCTTGGTGTTCGTTCCCGGAGCCGCGCCGCCGGCCCCCTTACAGAGCCAGAAGCAAGAAGTGTTCCGGAAAATCGGCGGCAAAAGACTTCTATCTTCAACAAGGTAGCGCACAGCACTGCAGCTGTGCGCCATTGCTCCTCATGCACACCTCACACTCCGGTCACTGATGGGTGCAGGGCGCTGGGGGGGGGGGGGGCGCCCTGAGGGCAATATAAGACACCTTGGCTGGCAAATCATCACAATATATAGTCCCAGGGCTATATATGTGATAAATTACCCCTGCCAGAATCCATAAAAAAGCGGGAGAAAAGTCAGCCGAAAAAGAGGCGGGGCTATCTCCCTCAGCACACTGGCGCCATTTTCTCTTCACAGTGCAGCTGGAAGACAGCTCCCCAGGCTCTCCCCTGTAGTTTTCAGGCTCAAAGGGTTAAAAAGAAAGGGGGGGGCACTAAATTTAGGCGCAATATATGTATACAAGCAGCTATTGGGGGAAAAAATCACTCAGTTATAGTGTTAATCCCTGCATTATATAGCGCTCTGGTGTGTGCTGGCATACTCTCTCTCTGTCCCCCCAAAGGACTTTGTGGGGTCCTGTCCTCAGTCAGAGCATTCCCTGTGTGTGTGCGGTGTGTCGGTACGGCTGTGTCGTCATGTTGGATGAGGAAGGTTACGTGGAGGCGGAGCAGAGGCCGATAAATGGGATGTCGCCCCCTGTGGGGCCGACACCAGAGTGGATGGATAGGTGGAAGGTATTAACCGACAATGTCAACTCCTTACATAAAAGGCTGGATGACGTAACAGCTGTGGGACAGCCGGCTTCTCAGCCCGCGCCTGCCCAGGCGTCTCAAAGGCCATCAGGGGCTCAAAAAACGCCCGTTACCTCAGATGGCAGACACAGATTTCGACACGGAGTCTGACTCCAGTGTCGACGAGGTTGAGATATATACACAATCCACTAGGAACATCCGTTACATGATCTCGGCAATGAAAAATGTGTTACACATATCTGATATGAACCCAAGTACCACATAAAAGGGGTTTTATTTTTGGGGAGAAAAAGCAGCCAGTGTTTTGTTCCCCCATCAGATGAGTGAATGAAGTGTGTAAAGAAGCGTGGGTTCCCCCAATAAGAAACTGGTAATTTCTAAAAAGTTACTGATGGCGTACCCTTTCCCGCCAGAGGATAGGTCACGTTGGGAGATATCCCCTAGGGTGGATAAGGCGCTCACACGTTTGTCAAAAAAGGTGGCACTGCCGTCTTAGGATACGGCCACCTTGAAGGAGCCTGCTGATAAAAAGCAGGAGGCTATCCTGAAGTCTGTATATACACACTCAGGTTCTATACTGAGACCTGCAATTGCCTCAGCATAAATAGTGATGCTGCAGCGTGGTCTGATACCCTGTCAGATAATATTAATACCCTAGACAGGGATAATATTTTGCTAACATAGAGCATATTAAAGACGTTGTCTTATATATGAAGGATGCACAGAGGGATATTTGCCGGCTGGCATCCAGAATTAATGCAATGTCCATTCTGCCAGGAGGGTATTAGAAACCCGGCAGTGGACAGGTGATGCTACCTTTAAAAGGCACATGGAGATTCTGCCTTATAAGGGTGAGGAATTGTTTGGGGATGGTCTCTGGGACCTCGTATCCACAGCAACAGCTGGGAAGAAATTTTTTTACCTCAGGTTTCCTCACAGCCCAAGAAAGCACCGTATTTTCAGGTACAGTCCTTTCGGCTTCAGAAAAGCAAGCGGGTCAAAGGCGCTTCCTTTCTGCACAGAGGCAAGGGAAGAAGGAAAAAGCTGCACCACAGCCAGTTCCCAGGATCAAAAATCTTCCCTCGCTTCCTCTGAGTCCACCGCATGACCCTGGGGCTCCACAGGTGGAGACAGGTGCGGTGGGGCGCGTCTCGGGAACTTCAGGGACCAGTGGGCTTGCCCACAGGTGGATCCCTAGGTTCTGCAAGTAGTATCACAGGGATACAGGCTGGAGTTCGAGGCGACTCCCCCTCGCCGTTACCTCACATCAGCCTTGCCTGCTGCCCTCGGAGAAAGGTAGTACTGGCGGCAATTCACAAGCTGTACTTCCAGCAGGTGAAATCAAGGTACCCCTCCTTCAACAAGGCCGGGGTTACTATTCCAAAATGTTGTGGTACCGAAACCAGACGGTTCGGTGAGACCCATTCTAAAATTTAAATCCTTGAACACTTATATACGAAGGTTCAAGTTCAAAATGGAATCGCTCAGGGCGATTATTGCAAGCCTGGAGAATTTCATGGTATCACTGGACATCAAGGATGCTTACCTGCATGTCCCTATTTACCCTCTTCACCAGGAGTACCTCAAAATTGTGGTACAGGATTGGCATTACCAATTCCAGACATTGCCGTTGGTCTGTCCCCGGCACCGAGGTATTTACCAAGGTAATGGCCGAAATAATTATCCCGTACTTGGACGATCTCCTTATAAAGGCGAGGTCCAGGGAGCAGTTGTTCGTCGGAGTAGCACTATCTCGGAAAGTGCTACAACAGCACGGCTGGATTCTGAATATTCCAAAGTCGCAGCTGGTTCCTACGACGCGTCTACTGTACCTGGGTATGGTTCTGGACACAGAACAGGATAAAAAGGGTTTCTCCCGGAGGAGAAGTCCAAGGAGTTGTCGTCTCTAGACAGAGACCTCCTAATACAAATACAGGTGTCGGTGCATCAATGCACGCGAGCCCTGGGAAAGATGGTAGCTTCTTACGAAGAAATTCCATTCGCCAGGTCCCATGCAAGGATCTTCCAGTGGGATCTGTTGGACAAGTGGTCCGGGTCGCATCTTCAGATGCATCGGCTGATAACCGTGTCTCCAAGTTCCAGGGTGTCGCTGTTGTGGTGGCTGCAGAGTGCTCATCTTCTAGGGGGCCGCAGATTCGGCATACAGGACTTGGGTCCTGGTGACCACGGATGCCAGCCTTCGAGGCTGGGGGGCAGTCACACAGGGAAGAAACTTCCAAGGCTATGGAAAAGTCAGGAGACTTCCCTACACATAAATATTCTGGAACTAAGGGCCATTTACAATGCCCTAAGTCAGGCTAGACCCCTGCTTCAACACCGGCCGGTGCTGATCCAGTCAGACAACATCACGGCGGTCGCTCATGTAAACCGACAGGGCGGCACAAGAAGCAGGATGGCGATGGCAGAAGCCACAAGGATTCTCCGATGGGCGGAAAATCATGTGTTAGCACTATCAGCAGTGTTCATTCCCGGAGTGGACAACTGAGAAGCAGACTTTCTCAGAAGACACGACCTCCACCCGGGAGAGTGGGAGAGTGGGGACGTCTTCCAAATGATTGTACACCGTTGGGAAAGGCCACAGGTGGACATGATGGCGTCCCGCCTCAACAAACAGTTACAAAGATATTGCGCCAGGTCAAGGGACCCTCAGGCGATAGCTGTGGACGCTCTGGTAACACCGTGGGTGTACCAGTCGGTGTATGTGTTCCCTTCTCTGCCTCTCTTACCCAGGGTAATGAGAATAATAAGAAGGAGAGGAGTAAGAACTATACTCATTGTTCCGGGTTGGCCAAGAAGAGCTTGGTACGCAGAACTCCAAGAAATGATCTCAGAGGACCCATGGCCTCTGCCGCTCATACAGGACCTGCTGCAGCAGGGGGCCTGTCTGTTCCAAGACGTACCGCGGCTGCGTTTGACGGCATGGCGGTTGAACGCCGGATCCTGAAGGAAAAGGGCATTCCGGAGGAAGTTATCCCTACGCTATTTAAAGCTAGGACAGAAGTGAACGCAAACCATTATCACCGCATATGGTGGAAATATGTTGCGTGCTGTGAGGCCAGGAAGGCCCCAAAGGAGAAATTTCAGTTAGGTCGATTTCTGCACTTCCTACAGTCAGAGGTAACTATGGGCCTAAAATTGGGTTCCATGAAGGTCCAGATTTCGGCTCTATCGATTTTCTTCCAAAATAGAACTGGCTTCACTGCCTGAAGTTCAGACTTTTGTTAAGGGAGTGCTGCATAGTCAGCCCCCGTTTGTGCCTCAAGTGGCACCGTGGGATCTCAACGTGGTGTTGGATTTCCTGAAGTCGCATTAGGTTGAGCCACTTAAATCCGTGGAGCTACAATACCTCACGTGGAAAGTGGTCATGCTGTGGGCCTTGGCGTCGGCCAGGCGTGTATCAGAATTGGCGGCTTTGTCATACAAAAGCCCTTATCTGTATGTTATATGGATAAGGCGGAATTGAGGACTCGTTCCCAATTCCTTCCTAAGGTGGTATCAGTTTTTCATGTGAACCAACCTATTGTGGTGCCTGCGGCTACTTGGGACTTGGAGGATTCCAAGTTACTGGACGTAGTCAGGGCCCTGAAAAGTATATGTTTCCAGGACGGCTGGAGTCAGGAAAACTGACTCGCTATTTATCCTGTATGCACCCAACAAGCTGGGTGCTCCTGCTTCTAAGCAGACTATTGCTCGCTGGATCTGTAGCACGATTCAACTTGCACATGCTGCGGCTGGACTGCCGCACCCTAAATCTGTAAAAGCCCATTCCACGAGGAAAGTGGGCTCTTCTTGGGCGGCTGCCCGAGGGGTCTCGGCTCTACAACTTTGCCGAGCTGTTACTTGGTCGGGTTCAAACATTTTTGCAACAGTCTACTAGTTTGATACCCTGGCTGAGGAGGACCTAGAGTTTGCTCATTCGGTGCTGCAGAGTCATCCGCACTCTCCCGCCCGTTTGGGAGCTTTGGTATAATCCCCATGGTCCTTACGGAGTCCCAGCATCCACTTAGGACGTCAGAGAAAATCAGATTTTACTCACCGGTAAATCTATTTCTCGTAGTCCGTAGTGGATGCTGGGCGCCCATCCCAAGTGCGGATTGTCTGCAATACTTGTTTATAGTTATTGCTTAACTAAAGGGTTATTGTTATATTTAAGGCTATATAAGGCTCAGTTATATTTCATACTGTTAACTGGGTATAGTATCACGAGTTATACGGTGTGATTGGTGTGGCTGGTATGAGTCTTACCCGGGATTCAAAATCCTTCCTTATTGTGTCAGCTCTTCCGGGCACGGTATCCTAACTGAGGTCTGGAGGAGGGTCATAGTGGGAGGAGCCAGTGCACACCAGGTAGTCCTAAAGCTTTCTTTAGTTGTGCCCAGTCTCCTGCGGAGCCGCTATTCCCCATGGTCCTTACGGAGTCCCAGCATCCACTACGGACTACGAGAAATAGATTTACCGGTGAGTAAAATCTTATTTTAAAAAAAAGTGAAGTTATGAGCCTCACCAGCAGATGGGAGGGGATGCGGAAAACATTTTGCAAAGGAGAGAGGGATGAATATACCAATGAGATAATATTTTATACTGGAATGCAGGTGAGATTGGAGACTCTTTTTTTTTTTTTTTTTTTTTTTTACTCTTACGCCAATTAATTATTTTTTTTTAAAAAACTTTATTTTTATTTTCGAAAGGAACAAGTACATTGCAGAAATACACAACGTTACAATGAAACAGACAAGATGCTATGTTTACAGCGAATAAGAGAGTACCACTAATCACAGATAATGGTTTAAGCACACCATTTGCTATAAAATCATACAGTCTATATAACCCTGCCTCCTTCCAGTTTGAGGCCAACTTGCCCGAAATACCCGGAGGGAAATCAGGGTTGTCTAAGATAGGCAAAGTGGGGATGTTGCAGTGTAGATTTACGATTGAAAACGCACCGAGGTATTTTTGAGGGGTGGTCTTCAGGTTGCCGACTGTCGGGATCCCGGCGCACAGTATACCGGCGCCGGAATCCCAACAGCCGGCATACAGACAGTTTTTCTCCCTCGTGGGGGTCCACGACCACCTTGGAGGGCGCGCCACCGTGCCCGCAAGGGGCTCGTTTGCGCTCGCCACGCTACCGGTATGCTGGCGGTCGGGCTTCCGGCGCCGGTATGTCGGGAGCCCGGCCGCCGGCATACCATAGTACACCCTTTTTGAGACCTATGGAACAAGTCACATGTAATTTTGTTGGAAAGTTTTCCAAATGCACCCATTGTGGCTTTGTCAAACCCGGTCGGGACCAGTCCATGATCCTATGTAGGACTGTGACCTGATAGAATGTGCGTATCATAGGCAGGTATTGCCCACCCTGAGTTTTATGATGAAATAGATTGCAATGCTTAAATCTAGGTTTACAGCCACCCCACAATTTATTTTTGATAAAGAAAGATTCAGATCCCTTTTCCCAGGCAGGAGCATAGGGAGGAAGGATAGTGAACGGTTACCTAGTAAATGCTTGTATAGAGTAGAGATAGTGTGTGCAAATGTTTGATGGGAGACACATAAACTTTCAAATGGAGTGAGGTCCCTCCTACCAAAGGCAAGTCTGGTAGAGGTAAAGGGAAAGTGCCAGAGTTGTAGGTATTTCCAAAACTGTGACTGAGGAGTAGACCATTTCTTTCAATCCTCAAAGAACTGTCGGATCCCTAAACGAAGACGCCAGATGTCCGATCCTAAAGAGCCTCATTGTGGTTCAGGTAGAGAAGCAAGATAGGTGAGTTCCTGGGGGGAAACTAGAGTTTTGAAGAAATTAAGTAAGGAGATCAAATGTGCAGGAAATTTGTGGCTGCTTTCACAGCAGTTTCCAGCAAGTGAGTATGGGAGTAATAGTAGGATGAGAGTGAGGAAGGGAGCGGATATGGGGAAGCTAGTGGGAGATTTCAGAGTGTACGCAGTGTGAATCTTTTCTCTTTGGTAACCCACTGTCTGGTGTCCCGTCCTCTAGTCCACGCAAGGATTGTGGTCAGGATTACTGCTTGGAAATAGGTTTAGATATCTGGTATTTGAAGGCCATCCCTTGTATTTCCACAAGTTAAAACGTTCCGTATCAAGGTTTGTATGGTTTGATGGTTTGTAACCATGAGTTACAAACATGTATTGGTAGGGTTTGAAAAGTATAGGGCAATCTCAGGAGAATATTCATTTTGACTGCATTTATTCTACCCAGCCAAGAGAGTGGTTAAGAATACCATCAATTATAGGACCTTATACAGCATCAGTCACAGTTTCTGCAATCTTAGCAGAAACTGCGACTGGAAAAATCTAAGCTGTGGGCTGCCCATTACAGGGCAAGCCTGCCCACGTGAGTAGGGCTGCCCCGTGATGCGATCACAATCTAACTGTGATTGCATCGCAATTATGTTGTGCTTGCATCAAACTGGTCGAATCCTAACCAAGTGGCGGAGCTGCCGCCAGGAGCAGTGTGGCATACATATGGCAGGCATGGATAGCAATTAAGGAGAGACACAGAAGCGCATATGAGATGCTTGTAAGTGAGCGGCCGCTGACAGCTAGAGCAGCGGGGTGAGAATAGGCAAAGTGGGAGCAATAGAGCCGTAATTGTCCATCGTCCCATTCCAAATTAGCAGGATTCTACCACTATGCGGTATATATCACCTTGATAGGGAACCGCTGAAAAACGTGGTGCCGCAAATATAGTCAAATATACTTACCCACGTGCTGTGAAAGCGCCCACATACCATTGATATAGAAACTTATATCAGTAAAAATTATTGGGAAATCTACGTGTCTTCATGATAATATCTAAGTGCATCTGCATATTAACTAAGAGCACACTCTGCCCAGGAAACTGGTACAGTAAATCAAACAACAGGATAGACATAACAGGTTTTACTAATCAGTGAAAACAGAGTATTCATTAGTAGAGATGTGCACTTGAAATTTTTCGGGTTTTGGGTTCGGTTCCGCGGCCGTGTTTTGGGTTCGACCGCGTTTTGGCAAAACCTCACCGAATTTTTTTTGTCGGATTCGGGTGTTTTTTTCAAAAAACACTAAAAAACAGCTTAAATCATAGAATTTGGGGGTCATTTTGATCCCAAAGTATTATTAACCTCAAAAACCATAATTTCCACTCATTTTCAGTCTATTCTGAATACCTCACAATATTATTTTTAGTCCTAAAATTTGCACCGAGGTCGCTGGATGACTAAGCTAAGCGACCCTAGTGGCCGACACAAACACCGGGCCCATCTAGGAGTGGCACTGCAGTGTCACGCAGGATGGCCCTTCCAAAAAACACTCCCCAAACAGCACATGACGCAAAGAAAAAAAGAGGCGCAATGAGGTAGCTGTGTGAGTAAGATAAGCGACCCTAGTGGCCGACACAAACACCGGGCCCATCTCGGAGTGGCACTGCAGTTTCACGCAGGATGGCCCTTCCAAAAAACACTCCCCAAACAGCACATGACGCAAAGAAAAAAAGAGGCGCAATGAGGTAGCTGTGTGAGTAAGCTAAGCGACCCTAGTGGCCGACACAAACACCTGGCCCATCTAGGAGTGGCACTGCAGTGTCACGCAGGATGGCCCTTCCAAAAAACACTTCCCAAACAGCACATGACGCAAAGAAAAAAAGAGGCGCAATGAGGTAGCTGTGTGAGTAAGATAAGCGACCCTAGTGGCCGACACAAACACCGGGCCCATCTAGGAGTGGCACTGCAGTGTCACGCAGGATGGCCCTTCCAAAAAACACTCCCCAAACAGCACATGACGCAAAGAAAAAAAGAGGCGCAATGAGGTAGCTGTGTGAGTAAGATAAGCGACCCTAGTGGCCGACACAAACACCGGGCCCATCTAGGAGTGGCACTGCAGTGTCACGCAGGATGGCCCTTCCAAAAAACACTCCCCAAACAGCACATGACGCAAAGAAAAAAAGAGGCGCAATGAGGTAGCTGTGTGAGTAAGATAAGCGACCCTAGTGGCCGACACAAACACCGGGCCCATCTAGGAGTGGCACTGCAGTGTCACGCAGGATGGCCCTTCCAAAAAACACTCCCCAAACAGCACATGACGCAAAGAAAAAAAGAGGCGCAATGAGGTAGCTGTGTGAGTAAGATAAGCAACCCTAGTTGCCGACACAAACACCTGGCCCATCTAGGAGTGGCACTGCAGTGTCACGCAGGATGGCCCTTCCAAAAAACACTCCCCAAACAGCACATGACGCAAAGAAAAAAAGAGGCGCAATGAGGTAGCTGTGTGAGTAAGATAAGCGACCCTAGTGGCCGACACAAACACCGGGCCCATCTAGGAGTGGCACTGCAGTGTCATGCAGGATGGCCCTTCCAAAAAACACTCCCCAAACAGCACATGACGCAAAGAAAAAAAGAGGCGCAATGAGGTAGCTGTGTGAGTAAGATAAGCGACCCTAGTGGCCGACACAAACACCGGGCCCATCTAGGAGTGGCACTGCAGTGTCACGCAGGATGGCCCTTCCAAAAAACACTCCCCAAACAGCACATGACGCAAAGAAAAATTAAAGAAAAAAGAGGTGCAAGATGGAATTGTCCTTGGGCCCTCCCACCCACCCTTATGTTGTATAAACAGGACATGCACACTTTAACCAACCCATCATTTCAGTGACAGGGTCTGCCACACGACTGTGACTGAAATGACGGGTTGGTTTGGACCCCCACCAAAAAAGAAGCAATTAATCTCTCCTTGCACAAACTGGCTCTACAGAGGCAAGATGTCCACCTCATCATCATCCTCCGATATATCACCGTTTACATCCCCCTCCTCACAGATTATCAATTCGTCCCCACTGGAATCCACCATCTCAGCTCCCTGTGTACTTTGTGGAGGCAATTGCTGCTGGTCAATGTCTCCACGGAGGAATTGATTATAATTCATTTTAATGAACATCATCTTCTCCACATTTTCTGGAAGTAACCTCGTACGCCGATTGCTGACAAGGTGAGCGGCGGCACTAAACACTCTTTCGGAGTACACACTTGTGGGAGGGCAACTTAGGTAGAATAAAGCCAGTTTGTGCAAGGGCCTCCAAATTGCCTCTTTTTCCTGCCAGTATAAGTACTGACTGTGTGACGTGCCTACTTGGATGCGGTCACTCATATAATCCTCCACCATTCTTTCAATGGGGAGAGAATCATATGCAGTGACAGTAGACGACATGTCCGTAATCGTTGACAGGTCCTTCAGTCCGGACCAGATGTCAGCATCAGCAGTCGCTCCAGACTGCCCTGCATCACCGCCAGCGGGTGGGCTCGGAATTCTTAGCCTTTTCCTCGCACCCCCAGTTGCGGGAGAATGTGAAGGAGGAGATGTTGACAGGTCGCGTTCCGCTTGACTTGACAATTTTCTCACCAGCAGGTCTTTGAACCCCAGCAGACTTGTGTCTGCCGGAAAGAGAGATCCAAGGTAGGTTTTAAATCTAGGATCGAGCACGGTGGCCAAAATGTAGTGCTCTGATTTCAACAGATTGACCACCCGTGAATCCTTGTTAAGCGAATTAAGGGCTCCATCCACAAGTCCCACATGCCTAGCGGAATCGCTCCGTGTTAGCTCCTCCTTCAATGTCTCCAGCTTCTTCTGCAAAAGCCTGATGAGGGGAATGACCTGACTCAGGCTGGCAGTGTCTGAACTGACTTCACGTGTGGCAAGTTCAAAGGGCAGCAGAACCTTGCACAACGTTGAAATCATTCTCCACTGCGCTTGAGACAGGTGCATTCCACCTCCTATATCGTGCTGAATTGTATAGGCTTGAATGGCCTTTTGCTGCTCCTCCAACCTCTGAAGCATATATAGGGTTGAATTCCACCTCGTTACCACTTCTTGCTTCAGATGATGGCAGGGCAGGTTCAGGCGTTTTTGGTGTTGCTCCAGTCTTCTGTACGTGGTGCCTGTACGCCGAAAGTGTCCCGCAATTCTTCTGGCCACCGACAGCATCTCTTGCACGCCCCTGTCGTTTTTGTAAAAAATTCTGCACCACCAAATTCAAGGTATGTGCAAAACATGGGACGTGCTGGAATTTGCCCAGATTTAATGCACACACAATATTGCTGGCGTTGTCCGATGCCACAAATCCACAGGAGAGTCCAATTGGGGTAAGCCATTCCGCGATGATCTTCCTCAGTTGCCGTAAGAGGTTTTCAGCTGTGTGCGTATTCTGGAAACCGGTGATACAAAGCGTAGCCTGCCTAGGAAAGAGTTGGCGTTTGCGAGATGCTGCTACTGGTGCCGCCGCTGCTGTTCTTGCGGCGGGAGTCCATACATCTACCCAGTGGGCTGTCACAGTCATATAGTCCTGACCCTGCCCTGCTCCACTTGTCCACATGTCCGTGGTTAAGTGGACATTGGGTACAGCTGCATTTTTTAGGACACTGGTGACTCTTTTTCTGAGGTCTGTGTACATTTTCGGTATCGCCTGCCTAGAGAAATGGAACCTAGATGGTATTTGGTACCGGGGACACAGTACCTCCAACAAGTCTCTAGTTGGCTCTGCAGTAATGATGGATACCGGAACCACGTTTCTCACCACCCAGGATGCCAAGGCCTCAGTTATCCGCTTTGCAGCAGGATGACTGCTGTGATATTTCATCTTCCTCGCAAAGGACTGTTGGACAGTCAATTGCTTGGTGGAAGTAGTAAAAGTGGTCTTACGATTTCCCCTCTGGGATGACCATCGACTCCCAGCAGCAACAACAGCAGCGCCAGCAGCAGTAGGCGTTACACGCAAGGATGCATCGGAGGAATCCCAGGCAGGAGAGGAATCGTCAGAATTGCCAGTGACATGGCCTGCCGGACTATTGGCATTCCTGGGGAAGGAGGAAATTGACACTGAGGGAGTTGGTGGGGTGGTTTGCGTGAGCTTGGTTACAAGAGGAAGGGATTTACTGGTCAGTGGACTGCTTCCGCTGTCGCCCAAAGTTTTTGAACTTGTCACTGACTTATTATGAATGCGCTGCAGGTGACGTATAAGGGAGGATGTTCCGAGGTGGTTAACGTCCTTACCCCTACTTATTACAGCTTGACAAAGGCAACACACGGCTTGACAAATGTTGTCCGCATTTCTGTTGAAATACTTCCACACCGAAGAGCTGATTTTTTTGGTATTTTCACCAGGCATGTCAACGGCCATATTCCTCCCACGGACAACAGGTGTCTCCCCGGGTGCCTGACTTAAACAAACCACCTCACCATCAGAATCCTCCTTGTCAATTTCCTCCCCAGCGCCAGCAACACCCATATCCTCCTCATCCTGGTGTACTTCAACACTGACATCTTCAATCTGACTATCAGGAACTGGACTGCGGGTGCTCCTTCCAGCACTTGCAGGGGGCGTGCAAATGGTGGAAGGCGCATGCTCTTCACGTCCAGTGTTGGGAAGGTCAGGCATCGCAACCGACACAATTGGACTCTCCTTGTGGATTTGGGATTTCGAAGAACGCACAGTTCTTTGCGGTGCTTTTGCCAGCTTGAGTCTTTTCATTTTTCTAGCGAGAGGCTGAGTGCTTCCATCCTCATGTGAAGCTGAACCACTAGCCATGAACATAGGCCAGGGCCTCAGCCGTTCCTTGCCACTCCGTGTGGTAAATGGCATATTGGCAAGTTTACGCTTCTCCGACGACAATTTTATTTTAGATTTTGGAGTCCTTTTTTTACTGATATTTGGTGTTTTGGATTTTACATGCTCTGTACTATGACATTGGGCATCGGCCTTGGCAGACGACGTTGCTGGCATTTCATCGTCTCGGCCATGACTAGTGGCAGCAGCTTCAGCACGAGGTGGAAGTGGATCTTGATCTTTCCCTAATTTTGGAACCTCAACATTTTTGTTCTCCATATTTTAATAGGCACAACTAAAAGGCACCTCAGGTAAACAATGGAGATGGATGGATACTAGTATACTTATGGATGGACGAGCGACTGCCGACACAGAGGTAGCTACAGCCGTGGACTACCGTACTGTGTCTGCTGCTAATATAGACTGGATGATAATGAGATGAAATCAATATATATATATATAATATCACACTAGTACTGCAGCCGGACAGGTATATATATTTATTATGTAATGACTGATGACGGACCTGCTGGACACTGTCAGCTCAGCAGCACCGCAGACTGCTACAGTAAGCTACTATAGTAGTATGTATAAAGAAGAAAGGGAAAAAAAAACCCACGGGTAGGTGGTATACAATTATGGATGGACGAGCGACTGCCGACACAGAGGTAGCTACAGCCGTGGACTACCGTACTGTGTCTGCTGCTAATATAGACTGGATGATAATGAGATGAAATCAATATATATATATATATAATATCACACTAGTACTGCAGCCGGACAGGTATATATATTTATTATGTAATGACTGATGACGGACCTGCTGGACACTGTCAGCTCAGCAGCACCGCAGACTGCTACAGTAAGCTACTATAGTAGTATGTATAAAGAAGAAAGAAAAAAAAAAAACCACGGGTAGGTGGTATACAATTATGGATGGACGAGCGACTGCCGACACAGAGGTAGCTACAGCCGTGGACTACCGTACTGTGTCTGCTGCTAATATAGACTGGATGATAATGAGATGAAATCAATATATATATATATATATATATATATATATATATATATCACACTAGTACTGCAGCCGGACAGGTAGATATATTTATTATGTAATGACTGATGACGGACCTGCTGGACACTGTCAGCTCAGCAGCACCGCAGACTGCTACAGTAAGCTACTATAGTAGTATGTATAAAGAAGAAAGAAAACAGAAAACCACGGGTAGGTGGTATACAATTATGGATGGACGAGCGACTGCCGACACAGAGGTAGCTACAGCCGTGGACTACCGTACTGTGTCTGCTGCTAATATAGACTGGATGATAATGAGATGAAATCAATATATATATATATATATATATATAATATCACACTAGTACTGCAGCCGGACAGGTAGATATATTTATTATGTAATGACTGATGACGGACCTGCTGGACACTGTCAGCTCAGCAGCACCGCAGACTGCTACAGTAAGCTACTATAGTAGTATGTATAAAGAAGAAAGGGAAAAAAAAAACCACGGGTAGGTGGTATACAATTATGGATGGACGAGCGACTGCCGACACAGAGGTAGCTACAGCCGTGGACTACCATACTGTGTCTGCTGCTAATATAGACTGGATGATAATGAGATGAAATCAATATATATATATATATAATATCACACTAGTACTGCAGCCGGACAGGTAGATATATTTATTATGTAATGACTGATGACGGACCTGCTGGACACTGTCAGCTCAGCAGCACCGCAGACTGCTACAGTAAGCTACTATAGTAGTATGTATAAAGAAGAAAGAAAAAAAAAACCACGGGTAGGTGGTATACAATTATGGATGGACGAGCGACTGCCGACACAGAGGTAGCTACAGCCGTGGACTACCGTACTGTGTCTGCTGCTAATATAGACTGGATGATAATGAGATGAAATCAATATATATATATATATATAATATCACACTAGTACTGCAGCCGGACAGGTAGATATATTTATTATGTAATGACTGATGACGGACCTGCTGGACACTGTCAGCTCAGCAGCACCGCAGACTGCTACAGTAAGCTACTATAGTAGTATGTATAAAGAAGAAAGAAAAAGAAAAAACCACGGGTAGGTGGTATACAATTATGGATGGACGAGCGACTGCCGACACAGAGGTAGCTACAGCCGTGGACTACCGTACTGTGTCTGCTGCTAATATAGACTGGATGATAATGAGATGAAATCAATATATATATATATAATATCACTAGTACTGCAGCCGGACAGGTATATATATTTATTATGTAATGACTGATGACGGACCTGCTGGACACTGTCAGCTCAGCAGCACCGCAGACTGCTACAGTAAGCTACTATAGTAGTATGTATAAAGAAGAAGAAAGAAAAAAAAAAACGGGTAGGTGGTATACAATATTATATATATATTATATACAATTATATATATATATTATATATATTAAACTGGTGGTGATTATTAAACTCGTGGTCAGGTCACTGGTCACACTATCAGCAACTTGCAAGTAGTACTCCTAAGCAGACAATCACAATATATATTATACTGGTGGTCAGTGTGGTCACAATGGCAGTGTGGCACTCTGGCAGCAAAAGTGTGCACTGTACGTTATATGTACTCCTGAGTCCTGCTCTCAGACTCTAACTGCTCCCCACTGTCAGTGTCTCCCCCACAAGTCAGATATACATTATACAGTCACACTATCTATCTATCACTTCAGCAAGTAGTAGTACTCCTCCTAATGCTCCCCAAAATTACTACTGTGTCTCTCTCTACTCTAGTCTCACTCTCTTCTCTATAAACGGAGAGGACGCCAGCCACGTCCTCTCCCTATGAATCTCAATGCACGTGTGAAAATGGCGGCGACGCGCGGCTCCTTATATTGAATCCGAGTCTCGCGATAGAATCCGAGCCTCGCGAGAATCCGACAGCGGGATGATGACGTTCGGGCGCGCTCGGGTTAACCGAGCAAGGCGGGAAGATCCGAGTCGCTCTGCCCCGTGTAAAAAAAAATGAAGTTCGGGCGGGTTCGGATTCCGAGGAACCGAACCCGCTCATCTCTATTCATTAGTAGCATGTATTAGCTATATTGTATAACAAGACTCCTCACTGTGAGAGAGGAGAGCAATTTACTCAAGTCACTGGTTAACAAACAGTGCAATGTATCAGTATATAGGCCCTCATTCCAAGTTGTTCGCTCGCTAGCTGCTTTTAGCAGCATTGCACACGCTAAGCCGCCGCCTACTGGGAGTGAATCTTAGCATAGCAGAATTGTGAACGAAAGATTTGCAGTTTCTGAGTAGCTCGAGACTTACTCTGCCACTGTGATCAGTTCAGTCAGTTTCGTTCCTGGTTTGACGTCACAAACACACCCAGCGTTCGCCCAGACACTCCCCCGTTTCTCCAGCCACTCCCGCGTTTTTCCCAGAAACGGCTGCGTTTTTTCGCACACGCCCAGAAAACGGACAGTTTCCGCCCAGAAACACCCACTTCCTGTCAATCACACTCCGATCACCAGAACGATGAAAAATCCTCGTTATGCCGTGAGTAAAATACCTAACTTTTGAGTAAAATAACTAAGCGCATGCGCTCTGCGAACCATCCGCAGTAAGCGACTAATCGTAATATAGAGAAAATCGGCAACGAGCGAACAACTCGGAATGAGGGCCTTAATACGTACTCAGGGCCTAATTCAAGGTTGAAAATAAAAATTTTCTCTAATGGGCAAAACCATGTGCACTGCAGGTGGGTCAGATATAACGTGCAGAGAGAGTTAGATTTGGGTGGGTTATTTTGTTTCTGTGCAGGGTAAATACTGGCTGCTTTATTTTTACAGTGCAATTTAGATTTCAGTTTGAACACACCCCAACCAAATCTAACTCTCTCTGCACATGTTATATCTGTCCCACCTGCACTGCACATGGTTTTGCCCATTAGAGGAAAATGTTATTTTGCAATCAACCTTGAATTAGGCCCTTACACAGGGATTGTAATATACCAGAAAAGAACGACACAGACCATGATTATTGTTGTTGAAAATGTGTTTTAATATCTCACACAAATTTCTGTCTTTTATGCACATCTTTAAATTGTATATTTCACCAAACTTGTCCTATAATATGTATTATTTTAATGTATATCAATAAAGTTTAAAACTTTTAATTAATATATTTGTTACAGTGCACCCTAAAGACTTCTCTTTCCCCCTTTTGTATTTGATTTATGGTCGAACCCTGCCTGCGCAGCCCAGCTGCGAAGGCAGATGCACCATTGCCATTTTTTTAAATTGTAGAGGCTGCTTGTGACATCACGCAGCTTCCCCGAAAACGCTCTAGACATGCCTGTGTTTTTGTGGCACCCCCAATGCCATGCCACCGCCCTGCGAACGCCCACCCAACGGCTGCTGCTGTCAATCACGTTGCGGTGTGTAAGCACGCAGGCACATTTCTGGAGCTGCACATGCGCAGTTTGCCGAAAATCGTCAAACTGCTATGCAACCACATTGGTGGTCGAAGCTGAATAAGGGCCATAGTCAGAACAAAGGATTTTAACTAGAGAACTGTAGTTAGCATGGAAAAGTCTGGAGGGGTCACTATAGGCTTAATACTCAGATATTGTATAATAGATGATTGTCAAGTGAACAGGAAGATAAGCTTGATGTCAACTATGATATGAGGAGGGGAGACAATATTCAAGGCCATGGATTTCAAGTAGTTTATGCAAAAATTTGAGAACTTGTCAAATTTCTGAAACTCAAACATCCGGAGCGGGAGAGATGTGGCTGGGGATGGTATAGTGGCTAACAGGTCATTTGCAAATAGTGGCAACTTATGCTGGAGCGTATGCCCAGAATGTTAGGGTTACTTTTAATATATCTTGCAATGCCAACACCTCCATGCGGAGAACAAAGAAGAGGTGACAAAGGGCTCATCTGCCTAGTACCGTTTCTAATAGGAAGTGATTCAGATACAATGCATTTGACTTTAGTAGATGGAGAGTCATACGGTGCAAGTATTCCGTGGAGGCTCAAAGGACAAAACCACATTTGCCCTGTCATAAAACCCCAATCCACTCTATTAAATGCCTTCTTGGCGTCGGGTGACAAAAGGATAAAGAACGCAGAGCCACAAGATGTGGCGTAAAGTAAATTTAATGACCTTAGTCGTTTTATCTCAAGCTTCTCTGCAAAATATAAATCACACCTAATCACCATGAAGTAGTCTTGGAAGGAGGAGTTTGCGGCTATTGGCAGAGATAGCTTGAGTCCGTTCCCAATAATTTTAGCATACAACTTCAAATCAATATTGAGAAGCAAACTTGGTCTATAGCCAGGAAATATGGAGGGGTCATTTACCTTCTTGGGAAGAATCACCAAGTCCGCCTCCAACGATTGCTGGGAGAATTTCGAAAAATCTGATATAGCATTAAACAAAATAAACTTTGATGTTATTTACACCTGTATAAATACAAGAGGAGAAGATTGCAACATCAAACCCCATGAAGGCCCATACCTTCAGCTTGAGGGGTTCCAATGCATGAATGGTCCTTAATGAAGGAAGGTAGCTGTAAAAAAAAAAAATCCCAGAAGATGGAAGACAATAAAAGCCTCTGAAAGTAGATATATAAGTCAGTACAGTTACAGTTTGTGGTTAAGAAGTGGTGTAGAGGAGTCTTACTGCTTTGCCAGGTCAGTGTTGCATCATATGTGCAGTGGTGATGGGAACCCACTTATGGGGAAAAAAATTAGAAATAATAAATAAAGAGTTAAATAATAATAATAATAAATAAAGAGGGCCACATGTTCATGCTTAACTCTAAGGTAAAAAAAATGGACAAACAGTTAGAGATAAATCTCAGACTGTATGAACCTGGCGCTATATATGTAGTGATGATCTTGGAGCTGCTGAGCAAAAACAGCTGGCTAGGCTGAAAATCGGATTTAATTCATAAACAAAAAGGAGGAATGTTCTGCGCTCCAAGAATTACTTTACTGAATTAGTAAATTGACCAATTATGTGCAGTCTAGCAGGGAGAATAATTTGACTCAGTGAAACTCAGTTTAGAAAAAGAATGATTTTATCAAAATGTTAAAGTTTGTAAATGACACAACATACAAGCAGCTGATACATATGTAACAATTAAAAGAACATAAGTTGCAACTTATCTGTTTCACAATGAATGCTGTTACTATATCTATTTATAAAATGTAAGTATAAGCACACCATGCAGTAAAACTGGGTTAAAAAATTGATGTGCAAAGAAAGCTTTCTCTGGAACAGGTGCATGGTTAATTGTAACACTGGCGTCTCAGTGTATTTAGATGAAATGATGTCCACAGATAATTCCACAGTTAATTAGTGTAATGAATAAGGCATGCAAACACTTTATAGATACCCCCGTCCTGGTTCCTGATTTTGATACAGGGTCTTGTAGGCAATTGCACGTGGTGTAGAAATACGGTGTAGTTACTGTCTCTGCGACACTTGAGAAGCAGACCTGCTTTTGTTGTTATATGTCCGCTGGAGCAGCTGCCGGTGATGAAAAAGCTGATGCTATATTGGAAACCTCACAGTGGAGGACAGCGGCAATTCAGCTGGCGGCAGCGGTGGATGATGATGAAGCCGCAGATGGCCGGCGCTGTATAACCACGCAGCGGGGATCCGTGGAAACCCAGCTGACGGCAGCGGTGACGTGGCGCGGCTGTGCCGCAGGTGGCCGATGTACTTGTACCTCACAGCGGAGGTTAGATGGTGATGGCTGGCCGGCTGCAATGTGAATTAACAGCGGCATGCGGGAGCTGTAATGGCAGAGAGCTGATCTGTGCTGCAGCAGTGTCCACTAAAAAGAGCTTCAACACGTTTCGTCTCCTAGCAACCGGAGACTTCCTCAAGACGAATTCCTTCCTACTGAGAGCTGTGTAATTTATACCTGAATAATTGTTCAAATCAAATCTGGTGTGTCTATTGTTACTCAAATGGTCATTAAGCATTATTTATGGCAATCAGACCTAAAATAAATATATTTAAAATCATCATTCCTTTTCTGCACTAAATAATCTAAGTCACATTGGTGGTCATTCCGAGTTGATCGCAGCCAGCAACTTTTAGCTGCTGCTGGGATCAATAGTCCACGCCTATGGGGTAGTGTATTTTAGCTTAGCAGGGCTGCGATCGCTTGTGCAGCCCTGCTAAGCTAAAAAAAATTCAAGCAGAAGTAGACTAGGGCTGGACATACTTACCCTGTGCGATGGATCCAGCAATGATGGGCCCGGCTTTGACGTCACTCCTTCGCCCTCCGTTGTCCTGGACACGCCTGCGTTATACTCACCACTCCCCGAAAATGCTCTCCAATTGTCCGGATCCGCCCATCCACACCTCCTTCCTGTCAATCTTAGCGGTCACCGCTGCGACCTCTTCCGTCTGTAGTCGCAACGTAACTCGGCGACCCCTGTCGCCGGGCAACGTCGCGCACTGCGCCGGCCCCACATGCGCATTCCGCACCCGTTTGCACCACAGCGAAAAACCGCTGCGTGCGAACGGGGCGGAATGACCCCCTTTGATAGGATAAAGCTACTCAATATTTGCGTGTTAAAAACAGCAGGATATTCTCTGCATGTAAAAGTGACATACTTCCACCCTCTATCTGGATTAGCTCCTAGCTGTAAATCAGACTCACATTTAGTCCCATGTGAAATAGGACAGCATAAGCAAGCAGGCAAAGCGGGCATGGCTATATGCCATGTCTCTGTGACACACCACATTGGGACATGGCATGCCCGTTCTCATTACTCTGGGGACTACACTTTAGTCCCCAGAGTGTTAGAGAAGCGTGACCTCACAACCTTTTCATACTGTGGGACACTGCTGCCAAGAGGTGGAATGGCTGGACAGTGCCCAAAAGTAGTACTGTTGCGCCGTAATCAGGACGGTTTTGGTGTATGTAAATGTATTCAGCTTTATACAGCTTTGAAATGAGAAGATTTGCAGTAAAAATATAGCCAAGATCAACTGATTTGATTGAAACTTTAAAAAGTAAAAGTGATTCTTACAAACATGGGCTTTACTGATGCATGAAGATCAGGCTAAAAACTAGACTACTGCCAAAATGTCTGAATCCGGTATATTAAAATGTGAGCAGACCAAAACAAACAAGACTGGAAAAGACATGAAATAGAGGTAGAATATGCAGGTTACAAAGTACCATTTTCAGCAGTATGGGTGTTGTAATGATTAGCATTACTGCCTCACAGCACTGAGGTCATAGGTTCAATTTCCAGTATGGCTCCAACTGTGTGGAGTTTGTATATTCTCCCTGTTATTGCATGGGTTTTCTCTGGGTACTTTAGTTTCCTCCCACAATCCAAAAATATACTGGTAGGTTAATTTGCTCTCAACAAATATGTACCCTAGCAGACTAGATGTCCAAGTGGTTCCTATCTGCCATCAAATTCTATGTTTCTATAAGTATAGGGATCCTAGACATTGGCAGAATGTTGACTTAAGCTTCATTATCATCTATAATGGTGACCATTTTCTTTCACCTTTTTAAAATGGCTGTAACACAAGGGTGTGAGTGGTGGAGTAATGAGAAGCCTCACTGTCCATGATAGCGGTTTCTTATTAGTACACCCGCTTGTGACCCCTCCAAAATGTCACACAGCACCAGTTTTCAGCCTGTGCTACAGTATAAGTCTAACCATGGTTGTGCGGTGCTGCTCCTCAGCTCTGGGGAGGGAGAGAGACTACAATGCTCTGCTCCATTCCTAGGTGTAGTGTACTGTAGCATTAAGTTTGACCTGTTGCCAGATACAATGATTGTTTCTTGTACGTCCTAGAGGATGCTGGGGTCCATATTAGTACCATGGGGTATAGGCGGGTACACCAGGAGCCTTTGGCACTTTAAGAGTTTAACAGTGTGGGCTGGCTCCTCCCTCTATGCTCCTCCTACCAGACTCAATTTAGAAAATGTGCCCGGAGGAGCCGGTCACAGCTAGGGGAGCTCTACAGAGCTTTCTTAGTAAAAGTTTATTTCAGAGTTTTTATTTTACAGGGAGGCTGCTGGCAACAGCCTCCTTGCATCAAGGGACTTAGCAAGCGGGGGGCTGGTGTGAAGATGGCGGCTACAGGGTAGTAGTGCAGTACTAACTGCGCTCCGGGGGCTCAGCGGTACTTAGGTGCGGCGCTGTGAGGTGCGCCCTGAGCCGACGCCTTAATCCTACACTGACGAGAAAGTCTGTAGGGGTCAGCGGATCTCAGCCAGCAAAAAATCCTCAGGTCAGTATAATCTTCGATGAGCAGGAAGACAGCGCCATTAAGGGGGCGGAGCTTCTCAGAGTGGACCCAGCAGCGTTCAGCGCCATTTTCCTGCCTGCAGACACGCTGCCAGTGGAAGAGCAGTCCCTCCAGAGCACCTCCAGCTATCTGTACGGTACCAGGGGGTTGTAAAAGGGAGGGGAGGCTGTGTAAGACTGTGTCACCTATTAAGGGACACAGTCAGCGCTGGTTATGGGTCTCCTTATACCTATATAGCGCTGTGTGTGGGTTGGCTCCAATCTCTGTCTCTCTGCCATTCCTGGGGGGGGAGGGAGGGACTGTCTGCCCTGTACCCTGTGTGTATGTGGGGTGTACAAGCAAACATGTCTAAAGACTCTGTCTCATATGCTGCAGAGGATTTATCTTCTCAGGAAGATCCTATCCCATGTAATCAGGATTGCACTGTTGTAGCGCAGATCCCAACTAGAGAACTGGAGTGGTTAGCCTTTCTTAGGGGGGCTATTTCTCAGATTTCTGAAAGGGTTGCAAGGACTGAACATGCAACTCAGGTATTGCAATCCTCTATGGCACTATGGTCTGATACTGTTACCTCAGGAACCCCTGCGGTACATTCTCACAAACGTGCTCTTGCCCAAATTATGCAGGATGACACGGATACCATTTCTGACACAGCAGATGGTAATGGGGGGGGGGGGGGGGGTGTCGAGGGGGTCGGCATCACTTGCTAGTGGGGTGCAGTTGATGATTGAGGCCATGCGAGATGTGTTACATGTTTCTGACACACCTCCTGTGCAGGTTGAGGAGGCCTTTTTCATGGACAGTAAGAAAGCCCCTCTCACCTTCCCGGCATCTAAGGAATTAATTGCTATATTTGAAAAAGCCTGGGAACACCCAGAGAAAAAAATCCATATCCCTAAAAGGTTCCTGGTTGCTTTTCCCTTCCTGGAAGAAGTCCCTGCCTATAGTTGACGCCTCTGTCTCCAGGCTGTCAAAACAGGTGGTCTTACCAGTCCCGGGATCTACCGCATTGAAGGACCCGGTAGATCGCAAAGTGGATGCTACGCTCAAATCCGTATACACGGCTTCAGGGGCTATACTGCGGCCTACTATTGCCTGTGCATGGATTTCTAAAGCTATAGCCAAGTGGTCAATCACTCTGCAGGAGGACTTGACTACGATGGATAAAGGTGACGTTGATTTGTTTTTACGTAACATACAGGATTCTGCAGGGTTCCTGGTAGAATCCATGAAGGATCTGGGCTCCATGGCTGCTGGGATCTTCTTCATGTCCGTCTCGGCTCGCAGGGGTTTCTGGCTGCGCCAATGGTCTGCGGATGCGGACTCCAGGAAAAGTGTGGAGAGCCTACCCTATACAGGTCAGGCTCTGTTTGGGGAGGCACTGGATGTGTGGATTGCCACGGCTACTGCAGGTAAGTCTCCTTTTCTCCCCTCAGCTGCATCGGCTATGAAGAAGCCTTTTACTCCCAACACGTCACAGTCCTTTCGGCCCGCGAGGCCTAGAAAGAACTAGCCTTTTCACACCTTCCTTAGAGGCGGTCGTGCCAAAGCCAAAAAGCCTGCTCCCACAGGTTCCCAGGTCCAGAAGCCTGCTTTTGGTGCCTCAAAGTTCTCAGCATGACGGTGGACCGCACAGCCTGGAGGTAGGTCAGGTGGGAGCAAGACTCCGGCATTTCAACCACGTCTGGGTGTCATCTGGCCTGGACCCTTGGGTACAGGATATAGTGTCCAGGGGGTAGAGGCTGGAGTTTTAAACTCTCCCGCCTCACCGTTTCTTCAAATCAGGCTTGCCAGCTTTGCCGGCAGACAGAGCGATTCTTCTGGACGCTATCCGAAAATTGATAGTGTCCGAGGTCATTGTTCCAGTTCCACCACATCAGTTGAACAAAGGTTACTATTCAAAGCTTTTTGTGGTACCGAAGCCGGATGGTTCGGTAAGGCCAATTCTGAACTTGAAATCTTTGAACCCCAATCTCAGGGACTTCAAGTTCAAGATGGAGTCTCTGAAAGCAGTTTTCTCAGGACTGATGGAGGGGGAGTTCCTGGTGTCCCTGGACATCAAGGATGCGTACCTCGACATTCCCATTTGATCGCCGCATCAGGCATATCTCAGGTTTGCACTGTTAGACGATCACTATCAGTTTCAGGCACTGCCGTGCGGTCTCTCCATGGTACCGAGGGTCTTCACCAAGGTGAAGGCAGAGATGATGGTTCTCCGCAAGCAGGGGGTGAACATAATTCTGTATCTGGATGATCTGCTGATCAAGGCATGAGTGAAGTTGTTAAGATCCATTGCTCTCATGACACATCTGCTCAAGGAGCACGGTTGGATCCTGAACCTTTCAAAGTCTCATCTGGGGCCAACAAGGAGGCTGTCTTTCCTGGGGATGATCCTCGACACAAGCGTTGGTGATTCAAACAATGGTCCGGGATGTCTTGAAGCCTGCCCGGGTATCGGTTTATCAGTGCATCTGCCTTCTAGGGAAGATGGTTGCCTCCTACGAGGCTCTGCAGTAAGGAAGGTTTCATGCTCGTTCCTTTCAGCTGGATCTCTTGGACCAGTGGTCAGGATCTCACCTACATATGCACCAGAGGATACATCTGTCACTGAAAGCCAGGATTTCACTCCTCTGGTAGCTACAACTACCACACCTTCTGGAGGGCCGAAGGTTCGGAGTTCAGGACTGGATCCTTCTAACCACGGATGCAAGTCTAAGAGGTTGGGGAGCAGTCGCTCAGGGGAAAACCTTCCAAGGAAGGTGGTCGAGTCAAGAATCCCTTCTCCCGATAAACATCCTGGAGCTAAGAGCCTTATACAACGGCCTTCTTCAAACAGCACACCTTCTGCAGGATCGAGATGTTCAGGTGCAGTTGGACAACGTGACCACAGTGGCCTACATAAACCGACAAGGCGGAATGAAGAGCAGGGCTGCAATGTCAGAGGTGACAAGAATCCTCCTCTGGGCAGAAAGGCACGCGGTGGCAATGTCAGCAATCTTCATTCCGGGAGTAGACAACTGGGAAGCGGACTTTCTCAGCAGACACGATCTCCATTAAGGAGAGTGGGGCCTCCATCCGGAGGTGTTTGAGAAGGTAACCGGTTGGTGGGGGGTTCCTCACATAGACATAATGGCCTCTCGCCTCAACAAGAAGCTGCGGAGGTACTGTTCCAGGTCGAGAGACCCACAGGCAGTGGCGGTGGATGCACTAGTAACACTGTGGGTGTTCACGTCAGTGTATGTGTTTACTCTAATTCCAAAAGTTCTACAACTTATAAAAAGAACAAAGGTTCTGGCAATCCTCATTGCTCTGGACTGGCCAAGGAGGGCTTGGTACGCGGATCTGCTGGATCTACTGCTGGAAGATCCAAGGCCCCTACCTCTTCTAGAGGGTCTTCTACTGCAGGGGCCGTTCGCTTATCAAGACTTACCACGGCTACGTTTGACGGCATGGCGTTTGAGTGCCAGATCTTAGCTTGGAAGGGTATTCCAAGCAAGGTTATTCATACCCTGATACAGGCTAGGAAGGGGATAACGTCTAAACATTACCATCGAATTTGGAAAAAATATGTGTCTCCTGCGGGGAATGTCCAGAAAGGGAAAGCCTAAGGTGCCGGACCAAATTTGATAGAAGATGAGGATAGTATCTCGCCACCACTTCACTATGTTTGTAGACGCACCGAAACTCACATCAAAATTCACAGGAACAGGTGTATAAAGGTATCTTTAGTACTATGTCCCACGTGATATAGAGCAGAGAGGAAACTGCTGCGGATAACGTACCCCACTCACTTGTAAAGGGGGGTTAGTCCCACGTATCAAGGTATCTTTAAACCAGGATCAAAAATGACGTCCAAGACAATTCAACAGGTTTGTTCATAAAAAAGTCCATAAAACGACAGTCTGATACTTTTCTATGATACTTCCACTCTCCAGTTTGTACATTAACATGCAGGTCAGATATAATAGACAAAAGCTGATGTAATCCGGTTTTACACCAGTACTGTCATGTTGGGCACACTTCTAAAGTGGTATCCCATGGAAAGAACAGAATGTCAGATTAAAATGGTAAAACTCACTGCCTGGTAGCTACCAGGTAGTGAGTTTTACTATTTACCATAATGTACAAACTGGAGAGTGGAAGTATCATAGAAAAGTATCAGACTGTCGTTTTATGGACTTTTTTATGAATAAACCTGTTGAATTGTCTTGGATGTCATTTTTGATCCTGGTTTAAAGATACCTTGATACGTGGGACTAACCCCCCTTTACAAGTGAGTGGGGTAGGTTATCCGCAGCAGTCTCCTCTCTGCTCTTTATCACGTGGGACATAGTACTAAAGATACCTTTATACACCTGTTCCTGTGAATTTTGATGTGAGTTTCGGTACGTCCACAAACATAGTGAAGTGGTGGCGAGATACTATCCTCATCTTCTATCAAATTTGGTCCGGCACCTTAGGCTTTCCCTTTCTGGACATTCATGGGCTGTTTTAATTTAAATTATTTGTACTATGCAATACCACCTATGTTTGTATACTTTCTCTTTTTTACATGTTTAATATCTGGATTTTTGTGAGACGATCAAAAGAGTGGCAATTTCGAGAAGGACTCCATACCACATAAGTGACGTATACTTATATAACTTTATTTTTCTTGTTATCGCCTTTGATCTATCCTCCGATTGTTTGTTTCATTTTATTGTTTGATCTGTTATTTGGGCGGATTTGTTGAGGATTTAGATTGGGCTGATAACTTTTGCGCCAGAATCTACACTATTGTTTTTTCTTTCGTATTGCATATCCCAAGAAAATTGGGTGTCCAGCTTCTAAGCAGTCGATTTCACGCTAGATCAGGTTCACCATCCAGCATGCATAGTCTACGACAGGACTACCGTGTCCAAAATCTGTTAAGGCCCACTCTATTCGTAAGGTGGGCTCTTCCTGGTCGGCTGTTTTACAAGTTCGATACTTTGGCCTCTGATGACCTCAAGTTTGGTCAAGCAGTTTTGCAGGAGCCTCCGCGCTCTCTCTCCTGTTCTGGGAGCTTTGGTACATCCCCATGGTACTAATATGGACCCCAGCATCCTCTAGACATAAGAGAAAATAGGATTTTAATTACCTACCGGTAAATCCTTTTCTCGTAGTCCGTAGAGGATGCTGGGCGCCCGCCCAGCGCTTAATTTTTCTGAAGTGGTTATTTAGTTCAGTACTGCTTGGTTTCTAGGTAAGTTTTGCATTCTTACTGTTTCAGTACTGTTTCAGCTGTTGCTGAGTTTATCCGGCATGTTGACCGGATTTACCTTGTTGTGTGAGCTGGTTTGAATCTCGCCACTATCTGTGTATAATCCTTCTCTCAAAGTATGTTGTCTCCTCGGGCACAGTTTCTAGACTGAGTCTGGTAGGAGGGGCATAGAGGGAGGAGCCAGCCCACACTGCTAAACTCTTAAAGTGCCAATGGCTCCTGGTGGACCCGTCTATACCCCATGGTACTAAGATGGACCCCAGCATCCTCTATGGACTACGAGAAAAGGATTTACCGGTAGGTAATTAAAATCCTTTTTTTTTGGTCTGTGTTTTAAATAGTTAGACAGAAATATGTACAATGCTCAGTCCATCTGAGAGGAATAGAGGAAGTTGTCCTTTGAACATGTTTTGACTCTAAATAGGTTTATTAAATATAGAATTGTTAAGATAATGACAACCTAGTGACAGCTCATTTGTCTCAGGATTTTCTTCTTCTTTCATATTCTGCAACACTGACTACATAGTTCCTCATTCTACACAGCTTAGATGAAACATAACTATGCCACTTAATGATTGGTGAAAAATAATTTTCCCATCAAAACACAGTTGCAAAAATATGTATTTACACTTCATTATGCATGCTCTCTTTATATATATATATATATATATATATATATATATATATAATGGGTGCAGGGTTTGTGGTGCACATGGCACCCTGTGTCAAGGAGGGTGCACACCATGCATACATTGTTGCATTTACTTACTGTACTTGACCATCAGACCATACTGCCAGCCACCATTAAAAAAAGTGATATCTTTGGAATACATATACTGTATAGGCCCTCATTCCGAGTTGTTCGCTCGCTAGCTGCTTTTAGCAGCATTGCTCACACTAGGCCGCCGCCCTCTGGGAGTGCATCTTAGCTTAGCAGAATAACGAACGAAAGAGTAGCAAATCTGCTACTAAATAATTCTTTGCAGTTTCTGAGTAGCTCCAGACCTACTCACAGATTGCGATCAGGTCAGCCCGTTTAGTTCCTGGTTTGATGTCACAAACACGCCCTGCTTTCGGCCAGCCACTCCCCCGTTTCTCCAGACACTCCTGCGTTTTTCCCTGACACGCCTGCGTTTTTTAGCACACTCCCGGAAAATGCTCAGTTAACTCCCAGAAACGCCCCTTTCCTGTCAATCACTCACCGATCAGCAGAGCGACTGAAAAGCACTGCAGAATCCACAGCAAATCTGCTAAGTTTTTAGTTAAATAACTGCGCGCATGCGCCCTGCGTGCCTTGCGCATGCGCAATTAGCAACAAATCGCAGCATAGCGAAAATCGTCAACGAGCGAATAACTTGGAATGACCCCCATAGTGCCGTCTCGGAAGACTCATTGCCAGAGTCTTTGTTTATTTCTGCACATGTACATCACCATTTTTCCTTCAGGGGGGAGGGGGCCCACTGCAGACAATTTCTAAAGGTCACCATTTTTTTTGCCAATCAGTTCCAAGACATATACTTAGGATGTGCCATCATATATTCACAGAGAAACTCCTTGATTTTGCACTACTGCCCCCCCCTATGGTCTGCATGTGCAAACTTCTGCAAATTAAAATTGCTCCTCTTTGTGCTGATAGGATCCAATGTCTTTAGAGTTGCAAATGTGTTAGGCATCACATCAAAGTCTATGCTGTTTCTGCTTTCTGTTTCCCCAAATAAGTCATCATGATCACATGTAATCTAATCAGCAGACATGCCAAGGCTGAATCAGATAAATACATTCATTTTGCGTAACATTTAACATCTTCTTTGTGTTGTTGCCAGGGTGCATCTTGCTGATTTATTGTGCATTCACTTGTCTAGCACTTTTTCACTATCATTCACACCAGTCAGCTAGTTGGCAGGTTTGAGCTATACCTGTAGTTGTTCCATGTGTGGCCATCTTAAGCGTGAGAATATGCATTTGCAGCATACTTAACGACATTCTGTCTGCTCTCTGCGGGAGAGAGCAGCCAGGTCGGCTCAACAGGCGGGCCGGGAGCACTTTGACGAATGGAGGGGGTGGGCCGGAGGCAGTACGGGGGCGGAGCAAGGGCGAGACGGGGCGTGGTTACGGTGATGCCTTCTTTAAGCCACGCCCCCGCTCTGTAATGCCGCGATCACCGGCATTACAATGCAGGGGGCGTGGCTATGATGACGCGATTCAGCAAGAATCGCGTCATCGTCTGCCCGGACCGCCCACTTTACACACAAAGTGGGCGGACGGGCAGGGGGGACCCCGTCAATTCGGGAGACTTGCCTGCTCTTCCGGGGGGCCGGGAGGGTCACCTGATTTTCGGGAGCCTCCCGGCCATTCCGGGAGAATAGGCAAGTATGATTTGCAGCATAGTTGCCTACCATCCCTCATTCTGCAGGAGACTCCCTGAAATACAGGTGAAACTCAGAAAATTAGAATATCGTGCAAAAGTTCATTTATTTCAGTAATTCATCTTAAAAGGTGAAACTAATATATTATATAGACGTATTACATGCAAAGTGAGATATTTCAAGCCTTTATTTGTTATAATTTTGATGATTGTGGCTTACACCTTATGAAAACCCCAAATCCAAAATCTCAGAAAATTAGAATATTGCATAAAATCAATAAAAAAAGGATTTTAAATACAGAAATGTCGGCCCTCTGAAAAGTATAACCATGCTTATGTACTCAGTACTTGGTTTGGGACCCTTTTGCATGAATTACTGCCTCAATGCGGCGTGGCATAGATTCTATCAGCCTGTGGCACTGCTGAGGTGTTATAGAAGACCAGGATGCTTCAATAGCGGCCTCCAGCTCTTCTGCATTGTTCGGTCTCATGTCTCTCATCTTTCTCTTGGCAATGCCCCATAGATTCTCTGTGGGGTTCAGGTCAGGCGAGTTTGCCAGCCAATCCAGCACAGTAATCCCACGTCATTGAACCAGGTTTTTATTTCTCTTACGTCCTAGAGGATGCTGGGGACTCCGTAAGGACCATGGGGTATAGATGGGCTCCGCAGGAGACATGGGCACTATAAAGAACTTTTAGTATGGGTGTGCACTGGCTCCTCCCTCTATGCCCCTCCTCCAGACCTCAGTTAGATTCTATGCCCAGAGGAGAATGGGTGCACTACAGGGGAGCTCTACTGAGTTTCTCTGATAAAAGAATTTTGTTAGGTTTTTTATTTTCAGGGAGCACTGCTGGCAACAGGCTCCCTGCATCGTTGGACTGAGGAGAGACAAGCAGACCTACTTAAGTGATAGGCTCTGCTTCTTAGGCTACTGGACACCATTAGCTCCAGGGGGATCGGAACGCAGGTCTCCCCCCGCTGTTCGTCCCAGAGCTGCGCCGCCGTCCTCCTTGCAGAGCCGGAAGATAGAAGCCGGGTGAGTATAAGAAGAAAGAAGACCTCAAAGGCGGCAGAAGACTTCAGATCTTCCCTGAGGCTGCGCACCATTGCTCCCACATATTACACACACTGACAGGCACTCATGGGTGCAGGGCGCAAGGGGGGCACCCTGGGCAGCAATATAAACCTCTGGACTGCCATTTTTAATATATGGGCTGCGGAGGCAGTAGATATATATACATTCCCCGCCATTATTTGTACATTTGAGCGGGACCAAAGCCCGCCGCTGAGGAGGGCGGAGCTTGGTCCCACAGCACTAACCAGCGCCATTTTCTCCACAGTGATCTGCAGAGAAGCTGGTTCCCCGGACTCTCCCGTGCTGAACGGTGATACAGGGCTGAAAAAGAGGGGGGGGGGGGCACATGTAGGCGTAGTGAGTGTATATCACAGTTAATATATATAAAAGCGCTTTATCTGGGAATTGGTTTCAGTGTCAGTTGGCGCTGGGTGTGTGCTGGCATACTCTCTCTCTGTCTCTCCAAAAGGCCTTGTTGGGGAACTATCCCCTTATAAATATATCCCTGTGTGTGTGGGGGGGTGTCGGTACGCATGTGTCGGCATGTCTGAAGCGGAAGGCTCATCCAAGGAGGAGGTGGAGCAGATGATTGTGGTGTCTCCGTCGACAATGCAGACTCATGATTGGTATGATATGTGGAATATTTTAAATGCAAATGTGACCTTATTACATAAGAGAATGGACAAAGCTGAGTCCAGGGAAACAGCAGGGAGTCAATCAACGGATTTGACAGGGTCACAGGGCCCGCCAGGGTCTCAAAAGCGTCTCCTATCCCAAATAGCAGACACTGATACCGACACGGATTCTGACTCCAGTGTCGACTATGATGAGGCAAGGTTACACCCAAAGGTGGCCAAAAGTATTCATTATATGATTATAGCAATAAAAGATGTTTTGAATATTACAGATGAACCCTCTGTCCCTGACACGAGGGTGCGCATGTATAAGGAAAAGAAACCGGAGGCAACTCTTCCTCCATCTCATGAACTGAACGAATTATTTGAAAAAGCTTGGGAAACTCCAGATAAAAAACTGCACATTCCCAAGAGGATCCTTATGGCGTATCCTTTCCCTGCACAGGACGGTACGGTGGGAATCCTCGCCCAGGGTGGACAAGGCTTTAACGCATCTGTCCAAAAAGGTGGCGCTACCGTCTCCAGACACCGCAGCCCTCAAGGATCCTGCAGATCGTAGACAGGAAATTACCTTAAAATCTATTTATACACATAAGGGTGCTTTGCTCAGGCCGGCAATAGCATCGGCATGGGTTTGTAGCGCAGTTGCAGCGTGGACAGATACCTTATTAGCTGACATTGATACCCTGGACAAGGATACCGTTTTACTGACTTTAGGTCACATTAAAGACGCAGTCTTATATATGAGAGACGCTCAAAGAGACGTGGGGCTGCTTGGTTCCAGAGCCAACGCCATGGCAGTTTCGGCGAGACGAGCTCTGTGGACCCGCCAATGGTCGGGTGATGCCGACTTAAAGAAGCATATGGAGGTTTTACCTTACAAGGGTGAAGTTTTGTTTGGGGATGGTCTCGCGGACCTGGTTTCCACAGCTACCGCGGGTAAATCTACATTTTTGCCTTTTGTTCCCCCACAGCAAAAGAAAACTCCACAATATCAGATGCAGTCCTTTCGGTCGCATAAGTCCAGAAGAGGTCGGGGCTCCTCTTTCCTCGCCAGAGGTAAGGGTAGAGGTAAGAGAACACCTGCTTCGGCTAGTTCCCAGGAGCAGAAGTCCTCCCCGGCTTCTGCTAAATCCACCGCATGACGCTGGGGCTACAGTGAGGGAGTCCGCATCGGTGGGGGCACGTCTTCGACTCTTCAGCCAGGTCTGGGCTCGGTCAGATGTGGATCCTTGGGCATTGGAAATTGTATCCCAAGGTTACAAACTGGAGTTCGAAGAGGTGCCCCCTCGCCGATTTTTCAAATCGGCCTTGCCAGACCCTTCCCCGAAGAGGGAAGTAGTATTAGATGCAATTCAAAAGCTGTGTCAACAGCAAGTGATTGTCAAGGTTCCCCTGGTCCAATAGGGAAAAGGGTACTATTCAACCCTGTTCGTGGTCCCGAAGCCGGATGGTTCGGTCAGACCCATTTTAAATCTAAAATCCCTAAACCTGTACTTGAAAAAGTTCATATTCAAGATGATATCACTCCGGGCTGTGATATCCAGTCTGGAAGGAGGGGATTTTATGGTGTTGCTGGACGTGAAGGATGCCTACCTTTATGTCCCCATATTTCCTCCTCATCAGGAGTACCTGAGGTTCGCAGTACAGGACTGTCATTACCAGTTTCAGACGTTGCCGTTTGGGCTTTCCACGGCCCCGAGGATTTTTACCAAAGTGATGGCGGAAATGATGGTGCTCCTGCGCAGGCAGGGAGTCACAATTATCCCGTACTTGGACGATCTCCTGATAAAGGCGAGATCGAGAGATCAATTGCTGAAAAGCGTGTCGCTCTCCCTGAGAGTGTTACAACAACACGGTTGGATTTTCAATCTGCCAAAGTCACAGTTGATTCCAACGACTCGACTATCATTCCTAGGCATGATTCTGGACACGGAACAGAAGAGGGTTTTTCTACCAATGGAAAAAGCCCCGGATCTCCAGAACCTGGTCAGGGACCTGCTAAAACCAAAAAGAGTGTCTGTTCATCAATGCACTCAAGTTCTGGGAATAATGGTGGCATCCTACGAGGCCATCCCCTTCGGCAGGTTCCATGCGAGGACGTTTCAGTGGGACCTTCTGGACAAGTGGTCAGGGTCCCATCTGCAACTACATCAAAAGATAAGCCTGTCCCCCAGGGCCAGGGTGTCTCTCCTGTGGGGGCTGCAGAGTGCTCACCTTCTAGAGGGTCGCAGGTTCGACATTCAAGACTGGGTTCTTGTGACCACGGACACGAGCCTCCGAGGATGGGGAGCAGTCACAAAAGGAAGAAATTTTCAGGGTCTATGGTCAAGGCAGAAGGCTTGTCTACACATCAACGTGCTGGAATTGAGGGCCATATACAATGGCCTACGACAAGCGGAGTATCTCCTTCGCGACCTACCGGTTCTGATTCAATCAGACAACGTCACAGCTGTGGCTCATGTAAACCACCAAGGCGGGACAAGGAGCAGAGTGGCAATGGTGGGAGCCACCAGAATTCTGCGCTGGGCGGAAAATCACATAAGCGTTCTGTCAGCAGTCTTCATACCGGGAGTGGATAACTGGGAAGCAGACTTCCTCAGCAGACACGATCTCCATCCAGGAGAGTGGGGACTTCATCAAGAGGTCTTTGCAGAGATAACAAGTCTTTAGGGACTTCCTCAAATAGACACGATGGCGTCACGCCTCAACAAAACGCTTCAGAGGTATTGTGCCAGGTCAAGGGACCCTCAGACAGTAGCGGTAGACGCCCTAGTGACACCATGGGTGTTTCAGTCGGTCTATGTGTTCCCTCCTCTGCCTCTCATCTCAAAAGTGTTGAGAATCATAAGACGAAAGAGAGTACAGACAGTACTCATTGTTCCAGATTGGCCTCGAAAGGCCTGGTATTCGGATCTTCAGGAGATGCTCACAGAAGATCCGTGGCCTCTTCCTCTCAGGGAAGACCTGTTGCAGCAGGGGCCTTGCATGTTCCAAGACTTACCGCAGTTGCGTTTGACGGCATGGCGGTTGAACACCGAATCCTAGCTGAGAAAGGTATTCCGGAGGAAGTTATCCCTACTCTGATAAAGGCTAGGAAGGAGGTAACGGCGAAGCATTATCACCGTATCTGGAGGAAGTATGTATCTTGGTGTGAAACCAAGAATGCTCCTACGGAAGATTTCCATCTGGGCCGTTTTCGCCACTTCCTACAGACAGGAGTGGATATGGGCCTAAAGTTAGGCTCCATTAAGGTACAGATTTCGTCCCTATCTATATTCTTTCAGAAGGAATTGGCTTCTCTCCCAGAAGTCCAGACTTTTGTAAAGGGAGTGCTGCACATCCAGCCTCCTTTTGTGCCACCAGTGGCACCATGGGACCTTAACGTGGTGTTACAGTTCCTTAAATCACACTGGTTTGAACCCCTTCAAACGGTTGACTTAAAATTTCTCACCTGGAAGGTGGTCATGTTATTAGCCTTGGCATCTGCAAGGCGGGTGTCAGAGTCTCACAAGAGCCCCTACTTGATTTTTCATGTGGATAGAGCGGAATTGAGGTCTCGTCCTCAATTTTTGCCTAAGGTGGTTTCTTCATTTCATATGAACCAACCTATTGTGGTACCTGTGGCTACGAGTGACTTGGAGGACTCCAAATCCCTGGATGTAGTCAGGGCCTTAAAAATCTATGTAGACAGGGCGGCTAGGGTTAGGAAGACAGAGGCTCTGTTTGTCCTGTATGCAGCCAACAAGGTTGGCGCGCCTGCTTCTAAGCAGACTATTGCTCGCTGTATCTGTCACACGATTCAGCAGGCTCATTCTACGGCTGGATTGCCGTTACCAAATTCGGTAAAGGCCCATTCCACTAGGAAGGTGGGCTCTTCTTGGGCGAATGCCCGAGGCGTCTCGGCATTACAGTTGTGCCGAGCAGCTACTTGGTCGGGTTCAAACACTTTTGCAAAATTCTATAAGTTTGATACCCTGGCTGATGAGGACCTCGCATTTGCTCAATCGGTGCTGCAGAGTCATCCGTACTCTCCCGCCTGGTTTGGAGCTTTGGTATAAACCCCATGGTCCTTACGGAGTCCTCAGCATCCTCTAGGATGTAAGAGAAAATAAGATTTTAAACCTACCGGTAAATCTTTTTCTCCTAGTCCGTAGAGGATGCTGGGCGCCCGTCCCAGTGCGGACTAAATCTGCAAGACTTGTATATAGTTGTTGCTTACATAAGGGTTATGTTACAGTTGAGATCGGTCGTTGACTGATGCTGTTTTTGTTCATACTGTTAACTGGTTGCGTATATTCCAGGTTATACGGTGTGGTTGGTGTGGGCTGGTATGAATCTTGCCCTTAGATTACAAAATCCTTTCCTCATATTGTCCATCTCCTCTGGGCACAGTTTCTCTAACTGAGGTCTGGAGGAGGGGCATAGAAGGAGGAGCCAGTGCACACCCATACTAAAAGTTCTTTATAGTGCCCATGTCTCTTGCGGAGCCCGTCTATGCCCCATGTTCCTTACATAGTCCCCAGCATCCTCTACGGACTAGGAGAAAAAGATTTACCGGTAGGTTTAAAATCTTATTTTTTTTTGGCAGTGTGGGCAGGTGCCAAGTCCTGTTGGAAAATTAAGTCAGCATCTCCATAAAGCTTGTCTGTTGAAGGAAGCATGAAGTGCTCTAAAATGTCCTGGTAGACAGCTGTGTTGACTCTGGACTTAATAAAGCACAGTGGACCAACACCAGCAGATGACATGGCTCCGCAAATCAACACAGACTGTGGAAACTTCACACTGGACTTCAAGCATCTTGGATTGTGTGCCTCTCCATTCTTTTGGCATACTCTGCGACCTTGGTTTCCAAATGAGATGCAAAATTTGCTCTCTTCAGAAAAGAGGTCTTTGGACCACTGAGCAACAGACCAGTTCTTTTTTCTTGTCAGGAAAAGGCCATTCAAAAGTGTGGGGGAGCTTCACAAGGAATGGACTAAGGCTGGAGTTAGTGCATCAAGAGCCACCAAACACAGACGGATCCTGGACATGAGCTTCAAATGTTGTATTCCTCATGTCAAGCCGCTCCTGAACAACAAACAACATCAGAAGCGTCTTACCTGGGCTAAAGTAAAAAGAGAATCTATGGGGCATTGCCAAGAGAAAGAGGATGAGAGACAAAAGCAGAAACAGCATAGCCCAGTGGTTCTCAAACGGTGTGCCGTACCCTGGGGTGCCTCGGGACACTTGCAGGGGTGCCTTGGATTGGTGGTCCAGGACCAATTCAAATTATTTATGGTCAACGTAATAGGCACAACCAGTGCTTTTGGCTGCCAATAATAAAACATGTGGACAAACAGAAGCAAATCTTGTCCCTCACCACATAATGGAACCTAAGTATGACATATTAACACAATTTACTTAATTTAATATTTATTTCTAAATGTCTCAATAAGAATCTTTTGGCCTAGGGGTGCTGTGATAAAAATTATGATACTCTAGGGCGACATGATTGAAAAAAGTTTGGGAACCACTGGCATAGCCAATTAAAAGTTCAGAGACCCTCAAGCCGTTACGTGAGAAGTTTTCACAGTCCCCATAGGTAATCTCCTTACACTAGGCACTCTTTGGTATCTCCACAGCAATAAATCAGCCTGATTCAGGAACAATGAGCCTTTGCACTTTTCCTCCAAGGAAATAAGTGAAAAGAAAGAAGCACATGAGATAGTGTAACAATGTATGTGCAAATACAGAGATCATTTTATAGAAGCATACTCACATTATCAAAAACATTAAAAACATGGTATAATAAGCCACAATACAGGATATTGCTCCCTCATGCACAGGACTCCTATCGGATGTATAGATGGAAATAAGCACATCAAAAAGCCACAATGGGGGTTATTCAGAGTTGGAAGCTAACCAAAACAGTTAGCAATTGGGCAATACCATGTTGCACTGCAGGTGGGGCAGATGTAACATGTGCAGAGAGATTTAGATTTGTGTGGGTTATATTGTTTCTGTGCATGGTAAATACTGACTGCTTTAGTTTTACACTGCAATTTAGATTTAAGTTTGAACACACCCACCCAAATCTAACTCTCTCTGCACATGTTACATCTGCCCCACCTGCAACGCGACATGGTTTTTGTGATTTTTGGTTTGCTAACAACTGTGAATAACCCCCAATGTCCTTGCTACACGAAGCACTGCTAGAAAGTCATTTTTTTCAGTCAGTATAGATGACAGACACTGCTGATCACAGGGTGCTGGTACCTGTAATCCACTTATTGTGTTCCAAACTAAGTCCTGTCTCGAAAGCATGTTACATAATATGCATATAATTCCCCTTAAATACCAGAAATGGAGCCAGAAAATCGAATTATTAACACTGTTAATGAATTAGAAATCGCTGTGTAAACTTCCAAAAACTATTGCGCACTTACTTCCTGCTTCAGGCTCTGGAGTGCATTGTGAAGACTGGTGTGACATCACTTTTGGTCCAGATTGTGTGGAACGCATTAACTTGTGGTTTGGCAGCCAGCTTACTTCTGGAAGAGTCTGACTTGTACATGCTTCAGTACTGTCACGATCCGGGTATCTGGACGCCATTACTTACCCTTCAGATGCCTCCTAAGGCTGGCTCAGCGTTCCAGGACCGGATCCCGCTGTTCCTGAGTTTCCACATGCAGAATGTCAGAGTGGTGATTTCATCAGCCGCGGCCTCCGCTGTGCCCGCGTGGTTAAATGTGCGCTTGTCAGTCTGGCGTCTCCTGTCTCCTGTGGCCGGCGTCGCCATTACTGTTTCAATTCTCACATGGATTACAAACCAAACTTCCCTCCAAGTGTCTGCATGGGCGCAGCCATCTTGGATTTTGTCATCTGATCATTTCCACCAATCTGCTGTCTGTATTGTTGATTTGCATAATTGCCTAGCCAACCCCTTCCTTGCTGCAGGTATAAGTAAGCTGTGCCTGAGCAAGGAAGGCGTCAGTGCTTTGGTTGTCTAACCTAGTTCCAGTTTGTCTCTCTCCTGTGGTTGTCTTCCAGGTTCCAGCTCCTGTCTCCAGACTTCTGCTACAGAGACCCGCACCAGCATTCCATCTGCGGTGTAGCCTGACTCTCCGATCCATTCTGGACTCACCTGTTTCCAGCTACAACAATCACCTGCTTCCAGCCCAGCTTCCAGCAGTGTACAGCTTCTCTTAAAGGGCCGGTGTCCTTTCTGCAGTTTACCACTCTCCACCGGTATTATTATTTCACCGCTCTCAAACAATCACCTGCTTCCAGCCCAGCTTCCAGCAGTGTACAGCTTCTCTTAAAGGGCCGGTGTCCTTTTCTGCAGTTTACCACTCTCCACTGGTATTATTATTTCACCGCTCTCAAACTCCAAACTTCATTATTATTTCATCGCTCTCAAGTTCGTTTATTATTTAACTGGTCCCAGCCAGTATCCACTCCGTATCAACAACAGTCTGGTTCCAGCCAGTATCCACAGCAGCCGTTTTATCTTCAGCAGCCCAGCCTTTCCTGGAACACCGGCTGGTACGATCCTGGGTTCTCTCCATTGCTACAGTCAGGCCTGGTAAGGACTTTCCAACTAGAAGATTATAAGAACTGTCTCACACTACCAGTGCCTGTGGCCCTTGCCACCCTGTAGTACCCAGGAATTGTATTTATCCTCTGTTGACTTTTATGTTTCCTTTTACTGCTGCTGTGTTACGGAGTTTGTCATAATAAACATCATTGACTTTTATCCTGGTTGTCGTGGTCACGCCTTCGGGCAGTTATTCTACATGTTACTTACATGTCTAGGGGTCTGATACAACCTCCCAGGTTCCGTTACATCTCAGCCCCTACAACTGAGGCTGCCTCCCGTCAGCTCAGGCCCTCAGTTGTGACAGTAAGCACTGACCTAATGAATCCAGCCGGAGACCAGGATCAAGCGGCCAGGCCGATGCAAGAACTGGCAGCCCGACTTGAACATCAGGAGGCTGCACAGGGCCACATCATCCGCTGTCTCCAGGATCTCTCTACACGGCTGGATGGGATTCAAACGACCCTCCGTGGACCTGGCACGTCCGGTGCGTCCACTACAGTGACACCAGCTGTAACCCCACCCACCTTACCCATTTCCAGTCCACATCTTCATCTTCCAACGCCAGCAAAATTTGATGGATCTCCAAGGTTCTGCAGGGGATTTCTCAATCAATGTGAAATCCACTTTGAGCTTCTACCTGGCAATTTCTTCAGTGACCGTACCAAAATTGCCTATGTCATCTCCCTTCTCAGTGGCTCAGCCCTTGACTGGGCATCACCTTTATGGGAGAAGTCTGATCCCCTGCTATCCTCCTATACTGACTTTGTAGCTACATTCAGGCGCATCTTCGACGAGCCAGGCCGGATATCATCTGAGATTCTTCGTTTACGCCAGGGAACACGTACTGTGGGACAGTATCTTATACAGTTTAAAATCCTGGCATCCGAACTGGCATGGAACGACGAGGCCCTGTATGCTGCATTCTGGCATGGCTTATCAGAACGCATCAAGGATGAGTTAGCTACGAGACTTGCCCTCTAAGTTGGATGAGCTAATTTCTCTTTGCACGAAGGTTGATCTACGTTTCAGAGAGAGAGCAACCGAGCGAGGAAGATCATCTACTCCTAAGTCTTCTGCTCCTCCTTCTCGTCAACCATCTCCATCCAAGGATGAGCCTATGCAAATTAGTCGTTCCCGTCTATCTCCCGCTGAGCGCCGAAGACGTCTCTCTGAGTCTCTCTGTCTCTACTGTGCAGCTCCGTCGCACACTATCAATGCCTGTCCCAAACGTCCGGGAAACTCCAGATCCTAGCTCGCCAAGGAGAGGGCCGGCTAGGAGTAATGATCTCCTCTCCATCTCCTCATGACTGTAACCTCCCAGTGTCGCTCCAAATTGCTCAACGTTACACGAACGTCATTGCCCTCCTTGATTCCGGAGCAGCTGGGAATTTCATAACCGAAGCTTATGTTAAACGGTGGTCCCTACCCACCGAGAGACTGTCCTCGTCCATCTCTTTGACTGCCGTGGATGGCAGCAAGATTTTTGACGCAGTCATTTCCTTAAGGACTCTTCCAGTTCGTCTGAGAGTGGGAGTTCTTCATTCTGAGTATATTTCTTTTTTAGTGATTCCAAGAGCCACACATCCAGTGGTTTTAGGCCTTCCATGGCTCCGTCTCCACAACCCATCAATTGACTGGACGACTACGCAAATACTGGCATGGGGTCCCTCCTGTGCTGAGACTTGTTTAGCCAAAGTTCTTCCTGTTTGTTCTTCCTTCCCCAGGTCAACTGATGATCCGCCTCCTCCATATCAAGACTTCACGGATGTGTTCAGTAAAGCCTCTGCTGATATCCTTCCTCCTCATAGAGAATGGGACTGCCCAATCGACCTCATTCCAGGGAAGGTTCCACCGCGAGGCCGAACTTATCCGTTGTCTCTGCCCGAGACACACTCCATGGAAGAGTACATCAAAGAGAACCTGGCGAAGGGTTTCATCCGACCATCTTCTTCTCCAGCCGGCGCAGGCTTCTTCTTCGTTAAGAAGAAAGACGGTGGTCTGCGTCCGTGCATCGACTACAGAGGTCTGAACGACATTACCGTCAAGAACCGATACCCTTTACCCCTGATTACCGAGCTCTTTGATAGAGTTAGAGGTGCAACCATTTTCACAAAGCTGGACTTGAGGGGTGCCTACAATCTCATCCGAAACCGTGAGGGTGACGAGTGGAAGACCGCCTTTAACACCCGTGACGGACATTATGAGTACCTCGTCATGCCCTTCGGATTGAGCAACGCTCCAGCAGTCTTCCAGCACTTCGTGAATGAGATCTTCAGGGACATCTTGTACCGCCATGTCGTGGTTTATCTAGACGACATCCTCATCTTTGCTAATAATCTCGAAGATCATCGTTTCTGGGTAAAAGAGGTTCTTTCCCGTCTCCGTGTCAATCACCTCTATTGTAAATTGGAGAAGTGTGTGTTTGAAGTTAAAACCATTCCGTTTCTAGGTTACATTGTGTCCGGTTCCGGACTAGAGATGGATCCTGAGAAACTTCAAGCAATCCAGAATTGGCCTATACCCTTAAGCCTCAAAGGGGTCCAGAGGTTCTTAGGGTTCGCCAATTATTATAGAAAATTTATACGAGACTTTTCCACCATTGTGGCGCCTATCACTGCATTAACCAAGAAAGGTGCCAATCCGTCCAAGTGGTCCGAGGAAGCTACACAGGCCTTTCACCTTCTGAAGCAACGGTTCATCTCTGCACCAGTTCTGAAACAGCCTGACACCGACTCTCCTTTTATCTTAGAGGTAGACGCCTCCTCCGTTGGAGTAGGAGCAGTGTTATCCCAGAGGGCCAAAGATGGACATCTACATCCTTGCAGTTTCTTCTCCCGGAAGTTCTCTCCAGCTGAGCGCAACTATGCCATTGGCGATCAGGAGTTGCTAGCCATCAAGCTCGCTCTGGAGGAGTGGAGATACCTGTTGGAGGGAGCTTCCCACTCAATCACCATACTCACCGACCACAAAAATCTTTTATATCTCAAAGGCGCACAATGTCTGAATCCTCGTCAGGCCAGATGGGCACTTTTCTTCTCTAGGTTTGACTTTAAACTCCAGTTCTGTCCGGGTTCTCAGAATCGTAAGGCCGATGCCCTTTCCCGCTCATGGGAGCAAGAAAATGAGTCCGAGTCTGCAGACAAGCATCCTATTATTAATCCGTTGGCATTCTCCACGGTAGGGATGGACTCTACGCCTCCACCAGGGAAAAGTTTTGTTAAGCCATTTCTAAGGAAGAAGCTCATGCATTGGGCCCATGCTTCCCGTTTTGCTGGACATACAGGCATTCAGAAAACCCTTGAATTTATTTCTAGGTCCTACTGGTGGCCAACTCTGAAGAAGGACGTTATGGAATTTATTGCCTCCTGCCCAAAGTGTGCCCAACACAAAGTCTCCCGCCAGTCGCCTGCGGGGCAACTGGTTCCATTATCTGTTCCCCGTCGACCATGGACCCATTTGTCGATGGACTTTGTTTCCGATCTACCTATCTGCAACAAGTTTAATACCATCTGGGTGGTAGTTGACCGGTTCACCAAGATGGCACATTTCATTCCTCTCACCGGTCTTCCGTCAGCTTCCAAGTTGACTCAAGTGTTTATACAAGAGATCTTCCGACTTCACGGTCTTCCTGAAGAGATCATCTCGGATCGTGGAGTACAATTTGTAGCCAAATTTTGGCGAAGTTTGTGTCAAGCCCTCCAAGTCAAGTTAAAGTTTTCCACGGCTTACCATCCTCAGACCAATGGTCAAACTGAGAGGGTGAATCAGGACTTGGAGGCCTTCCTTCGTATATATGTGTCTTCCTCTCAAGATGACTGGGTTCAACTCCTTCCTTGGGCCGAGTTCAGCCACAACAATCAATACCATTCCTCATCTTCTTCTACACCATTCTTCATCAATTATGGATTCCACCCTAAAGTCCCAGAATTCCAACCGCTTCCCGCAACTTCTGTTCCAGCAGTGGATGTCACCTTGCGTCAGTTTTCAAATAACTGGAGGAACGTCCGCGCAGCCCTGCTTAAAGCCTCATTCAGGTATAAGAAGTTTGCCGATAGGAAGCGTAGAGCGGTTCCTGCTCTCAAGGTGGGTGATTGTGTGTGGTTGTCCACGAAGAATTTGAGGTTGAGAGTTCCCAGCATGAAATTTGCACCTCGCTACATCGGACCCTTCAAGATTGAACAAGTCATCAATCCTGTTGCCTACAGGTTACAGTTACCATCCTTCTTGAAAATACCCAGGACATTTCATGTTTCTTTGTTGAAACCGCTGATCCTGAATCGGTTTCATTCCGCACTTCCTCCAGCTCCCAAAGTTCAGACTCAACGGGGAGTCGAGTACGAGGTGGCCAAGATTTTGGACTCACGTTTCCGTTACGGTCAGTTACAATACCTCATTGACTGGAAGGGCTATGGTCCTGAAGAACGCTCTTGGACCAATGCCTCAGACGTCCATGCTCCTGCCTTGGTCCGAAATTTCCACGCAAAGTTTCCTTTAAAGCCTAAGAAGTGTCCTGGGGCCACTCCTAAAGGGGGGGGTGCTGTCACGATCCGGGTATCTGGACGCCATTACTTACCCTTCAGATGCCTCCTAAGGCTGGCTCAGCGTTCCAGGACCGGATCCCGCTGTTCCTGAGTTTCCACATGCAGAATGTCAGAGTGGTGATTTCATCAGCCGCGGCCTCCGCTGTGCCCGCGTGGTTAAATGTGCGCTTGTCAGTCTGGCGTCTCCTGTGGCCGGCGTCGCCATTACTGTTTCAATTCTCACATGGATTACAAACCAAACTTCCCTCCAAGTGTCTGCATGGGCGCAGCCATCTTGGATTTTGTCATCTGATCATTTCCACCAATCTGCTGTCTGTATTGTTGATTTGCATAATTGCCTAGCCAACCCCTTCCTTGCTGCAGGTATAAGTAAGCTGTGCCTGAGCAAGGAAGGCGTCAGTGCTTTGGTTGTCTAACCTAGTTCCAGTTTGTCTCTCTCCTGTGGTTGTCTTCCAGGTTCCAGCTCCTGTCTCCAGACTTCTGCTACAGAGACCCGCACCAGCATTCCATCTGCGGTGTAGCCTGACTCTCCGATCCATTCTGGACTCACCTGTTTCCAGCTACAACAATCACCTGCTTCCAGCCCAGCTTCCAGCAGTGTACAGCTTCTCTTAAAGGGCCGGTGTCCTTTCTGCAGTTTACCACTCTCCACCGGTATTATTATTTCACCGCTCTCAAACAATCACCTGCTTCCAGCCCAGCTTCCAGCAGTGTACAGCTTCTCTTAAAGGGCCGGTGTCCTTTTCTGCAGTTTACCACTCTCCACCGGTATTATTATTTCACCGCTCTCAAACTCCAAACTTCATTATTATTTCATCGCTCTCAAGTTCGTTTATTATTTAACTGGTCCCAGCCAGTATCCACTCCGTATCAACAACAGTCTGGTTCCAGCCAGTATCCACAGCAGCCGTTTTATCTTCAGCAGCCCAGCCTTTCCTGGAACACCGGCTGGTACGATCCTGGGTTCTCTCCATTGCTACAGTCAGGCCTGGTAAGGACTTTCCAACTAGAAGATTATAAGAACTGTCTCACACTACCAGTGCCTGTGGCCCTTGCCACCCTGTAGTACCCAGGAATTGTATTTATCCTCTGTTGACTTTTATGTTTCCTTTTACTGCTGCTGTGTTACGGAGTTTGTCATAATAAACATCATTGACTTTTATCCTGGTTGTCGTGGTCACGCCTTCGGGCAGTTATTCTACATGTTACTTACATGTCTAGGGGTCTGATACAACCTCCCAAGTTCCGTTACATCTCAGCCACTACAACTGAGGCTGCCTCCCGTCAGCTCAGGCCCTCAGTTGTGACAAGTACATATTTAAGTTGCACAATGATGATGATTATGATGACTGTACCTAATTGTTCGTAAATGAGAATAACACATCCATCCAAAATAAAAAAAACTGATGGTACAGTGTCCTAAGAGCCTCTTTACATTGCACCGAACACTCAATTTACATAAAAAAAGAATGCTACATATTCAGTTGGGGAAGGGGAAGCTTGCAGATAGATTTTCATGTGTTGTCATAAAAACATTTTTTTTAATTCTATTTGTGTCTGGTTAGCTCCATATTTCAGATGCTCCAAGCTACTTATTTATTAGCCACACTGTCCACCCCATGTTTGCATTGTGTACTGTGATTTGTAGCATTTTTAGTACTCACAGTGAAGTCACACTTCTAGGTGTATTCCGGTTGTATCTGACACAGGTACATGACGGGGAGTGAGCCACAGTTCATGACTTGCACTTGTCACCGACTCTGAATAGTTTGCAAAAAGTTGCATTTTACTGTTCATTATGGGTCCAACTCTAAATCAGGCCCTATGTGTCATCCACAACATTTTGCAGAAAAAAATGACACTCAATTCAAACAGACTTCCTGATACACTGTCTCTGGGGTGATGGTGACATTGCAGGAGACAAAATGTCTCATTTTACCAAATAGTTGCAAAAGCCCCCTCCAACCAAGCTAGGAAGTGGGTAGCAGTGTTAACATCGTTTTGACTAATCAGGTGGCGCTAGAAATAGAGGAAGGGTTAAAACGGTTGATATTTCCTTATAAAGACATAATGTCACATCAGTCACTTCCTTCTACAAACCACAAAATAAAGCTTAACTAGGATTTTTAAGAACAGTAAAGTTCTTTCAAGATAACCCTGCTAGAGTTATCAGCAACAAGCCGAGTTTTGAACAAGGTAAGTTTCTGTTTACAGATTGTTTTCTGATTTATAACCAAAAACAATTACAATTATTCCATTCATTTCATTAGGTGGCTTATCATTCTTGTCATTGAGACAGGATTAGTAAGCAGAGAGCCATTCATCTCAGCGAATGCACAGGAAGTTCCTGCAGTTAGCGCTAACATTAATCAGAGAATTAAGTAACGACGCTTATTTTCATTTAGTGAGATTTTTTTATTAAACAGTTCATTAAAGTGAAATCTTGAACTGATAAAAAATGGATCATTATATGTAGTTCATTGGAGTAACTAGAGCTGTCTGTGCAGCAGCATCTCTCCCTATACCTGCAAGGTTCTACAAAGGAGTAAATCATAGTAGTGTACAGCATGTGGTATTGTAGTAAGATATACAATGAGAAAGACCCACACACACATATGATCAGAAATTGCATCTAATCTGGCCCTGGAGATGATGGTCCTGGAATTACTTGTAATCTTAACAAGGGCTACATAGCTCTAAAAGCCATGATTTCAACAACGCCATCTGTGCATTTAGGTACTGAGTTAAAGGTGGAAGCTTTTGACGAATGCAGAATATGCAGCTAAGTAAACCATGTGGTACTGCAAGGGGTGCAAATATAACTATGGGCCCAATTCAGACCTAATCGCAGCAGCAAATTTGTAAGCAGATGGGCAAAACCATGTGTACTGCAGGGGGGGGGGGGGGGGCAGATATAACATGTGCAGAGAGAGTTACATTAACTCTCATTCTGTACTTAACAGGGTGCATTTTGTGTTGGAAATGTTATGAATGCATGTGTTGATATTACAGAGTTATATAGACACACAGCAATGTATGACTCAAATTATGAACAGCCCAAACCAACACACAACCAGTGGTGTTTATTTATAGATAGCAGGTACAGCCATACTCACTGTTACATGTACACTATTAATGGAGCGTGGCTTCAGTGGAGTGGGAATTCATACAGCTTACCAGCCAGTGAGTTTATACTGCAAACGGGTAGCGGTGCAGGGAAGCTGGAACAGCTTTAGGTGCAGGTGTCAATCAAGACTCTCATAGAAACTAAGTAGGATACTTCAGTCTCACTCCATGTAACACTACACAGTGAGACAAAATGGCCCCCGCACATGCTCAGTAGAGATCTCAGTGGCCATCTTGGGATAGGGCATGAAGCCTCACTGGAGAGTAGGAAGACTGGAGTCTACTTCTCTTTTAATATTTTGCACTTTCCAGCTTTGGTGGAAAAGCACATTGTTGGATGCATTATGTCCAATATAAAAAATAATCTTCAGACACGTTAGTGCCACATGTAGTAAAGACAGTCTAAATGGTCACAGACATTTTTATATTAGCTATAATGAGCCAAAATCAAGCAATGTTTTCAGGGCACGGAGACTTCTGGTAGGCTTGAGCACTGGGGAGTAGTGGCCACAGAAGAGACGTGGCTATGCCCCACATTGAGTACTTTCCTATGGTATATGGAGCATAGTCACGGTATTGTAGCGGGTCGGGGGTGTATGATTACGCCTCCACTGAACTTCTGGGCTTCTACCGGGCTCAGGTGATACAGATGGGTCCATGTTTATCTTGACCTTTAATAGGATTAAGTGAGACTGGGCAGTCAGACTTAATCCCCTGCTGTATTGTTCTCTGTATTGTATTGCAGCTGAGAACAATAGATGAAGGGTTTACTCATGGCTTAAAGTGGTCCTTGTGAGGTGCTGGAACTCATGGAGGAGGACCATGGAGGCACCAGGACCTGAGGAAGGAGTAGGTGGCTGCAGCTCATCAGCAACACTAGTGCCGCCTGTATCATCGATTGACGCAGATGATGGGGTGGGCTTTTCTGTTGGAATTACTGTGCAGGGCAATGAAGGAGGTGGAACTAGTTCCCTCTACCATTACAGGTGGTGGAACTCAGTTCCACCTCGTTCTCCCCCACTTTAACCCCTGGGTTTACATTAATAAACCATGTTGTGCCTAGGCGCAGCAAACTAGCCAAGTAAACCGTGGACCCATCTGTATGTACCCCCTCTCAGCGCCACAGAGTATTTTAGGGAAACATTTTTATTAATTTACATTTTAAAAAGTGGATCAAAAGTGGTCCAAGGTTGGGCAATGATGTGACACTCACACTTTTGCACAGTCCACCTCTTCAGATTCCCCACAATCCTTGGTGATTACTTTTTCTGTCCGTTCAGTCCCTTGCTCAGGTAGAAAATAAAGGTAGCTCAATTCCTCCTTACTTTTAGGTGCTTTATGGAATATAAACAAATATCAAATGGACAGTATATTATATGAGGACAAAATGTGATTTGCAAATGTTATACTGTATTGTGCTTTATGGTACGTTTCCTATTATGTACTGTAGATCAAGAGCAACAATATCTAACATTGCTAGTGTTCCCTGCTGCGCTCCAGTGATATCTTTATGTATAAGTATAAGGAAATATGGTTTGTACTCTGGTTATATTTCCACAAATAATTTAATTATAAATGACCAGATGATTATGTGGCCTTTAGTAAATACACTCAAATGGTGATTTTGTTGACGCTTACTGTATCTTCGGACCAGGGCTTAAAGTGGTCCTCGAGAGGTGGGGAACTCACCTTCCCCACAACCCCTCCCACTTAGCGTGAGCAGAAAGAGGTGTGGCCTCACAAGGGGCGTGGCCACACAATAGTACCCCCAATTCAAAATAATGCCTCACAGTAACACAATCTTATTCACATTGCCCTTTACACACACAATGCCCACAGCAGTGCCCCCTTCCTAATTTTAGATTTGATGCACAATATAGCAGTATATGTTGAACAATCTTTGCTCACCTCTCATATGTCTTCTATGTGTCCCCTCTGCTTTCTTGTTTCCTTTGTCTGTCACTCTCCTCATGTCCATATCTTCATCCTAGGTATCCCTTACTCCCTATATGCTCTCCTTTGTGTCTGATCATCTGAATCTTTCTCTCATTTACTTAGCCCCTACACCTCTCACTCCCCCATCGCACCCCCTGCACCTCTCACTCCCTCCCCATCTCACCCCCTGCACCGCTCACTCCCCATCTCACCCCCTGTTCCTCTCACTCCCCCATCTCAGCCTAGCGCCTCTCACTCCTCCATCACACCCCCTGCACCTCTCACCCCCATTTCTGCCTGATGAATTCAAACTAAAATGAGTAATTTACCCACATTTTACAGTGATCTCATATTTATTAGGAGCCACAAGTGCTCTGTAGCATCATACAATTCTACAGCAGCTGTCCTGGCTCAGGGGCAATGATAAATAGCCACTATACCCACTGCCAAATCACTGCTATGAGACGTTATCTCTAATGTAATAAATAGGCCCCGTTATCTGTCTATGAAATACTAAGGAGTAAAACAAAAACAAGGTCAGAGTAAAAGGAGGACAGAGCTGACAGTGTACACTGCTGCACATTCATTCACTGCTGGCAGACCACGTACACCGCAGGCATAGGCATCGGATATGCCCACACAGCTGTACTCGGGTGGGTGAGTGTAGGACAGGATGGCCTCACCCGGCGCTGCTGACCCCAATCCTGAAGCGACTACTCTCTCCTTAGCAACGGATGCTGCAGCTCTGCGTCGGGACACAGCCGCCACACAATACCGCGTCATGCAGAGAGAGAGTCTGGTGCCGATTGTGCGCCATTCACGGCTCATGAGGCAGCTTCTCATTGGCTGGTGGTCCGCGAGCCGTGATTGGCTCGCGCCAGATTTTAAAAAGCCGCCCCTTCTTGTAATTGGTGCTGCAGCCGGTCCGAGACCGGTATTGGCTGGCGGCCGCTGCCACCTTTACAATGCAGCACGGACCTGATGCTGTGGCCGGGCGGAGGTGGAACTGGTTCTGCCTGCAGTTAGAGGTGACAGAAACGCAGTTCCGCCCCGTTCCGGCCCACTTTAACCACTGTAAACAGACCTCAGTGACATGGACAAAATCCATCTGCAAGGCTTCAGCACCTGATGAGCATATCTCCTGTTTTTGGTCGCAGGAGTTTAGGGCTCCCCACAACAGACAGACAGACAGAGAGCAGGGGCGGATTTAGGGTTCAGGCCTCCCCTAGGCACATTATCGGCTGCCCCCCCCCCATCATGTCACTGCCCCTTTCTTTTGCCTCAAGACCAATAAAGCAGTATCAACCTAACCCTACTACCAGCTCCCAAACCAAAATTTGCTCACTATTGTCCCACTCCCATCAGTTGCAAAATAAAATATAAAAAAAAAGCCGTAATGACAAAAGAAAAAAAAAAAAAAATCGCCTGGCCTCATGAGCCTGCTGTGCTTCCCCTAGGTACATGCCACACGTGCCTAGTGGGAAATCCGCGATAGATAGATAGATAGATAGATAGATAGATAGATAGATAGATAGATAGATAGATAGATAGATAGGTAGATAGATAGATAGATAGATAGATAGATAGATAGATAGATAGATAGATAGATAGTGTTAATTTTTGTACATTTATAAAAAGCAGAACCGCAAAAAGGAAGTAGTAATGGTTTTGGTAAGGGAAAGACCAGAGGCGTAGCAAGACTGAGAAAAGGAAATATCTATGTCATATCTTAGTTTAGAACATAAAGTATATTCTTACACATTTGGTATATACTATACACAATGCCAATAGCTCACTTTCATAATGCAGACAGAGGCTTTTATCTAATAGTGTCAACACATGCAAACAAATCTGTGATTAACTGCCGCATGTGTAGTCTGTCGGTGGTTTTATAATGTATTGTGGTGAGCTAATGGCTGCATGGAAAATGCAATGTAATAATCAGCCAACCACAGTTTTAATAGCAGGTGCTGTAGTTACATTGCTATACCTAACAGTGGATTGCTACCTATCATCTAGGTGAGATCAGAGTCAGTGTCACCAAATGCAATCATTTGATGACGTAGTATGATGGTTTATGTCCTATAGTACAGCACAATGCTGGGCTAATATAGTGACACTAGGTGATTCATCGCACCCTACAGGCGCTCTTCACACCCTCGTAAGGGACTACGCCCCCTTAACCCTTGCACGCCCTTCTGGCTTGCAATATTTTTATTATAAGGAGTATTACCTCCAATCAGAATTGTGTAAGTGGTTACATATTGCACGGACAAAGGGCGTGCAATGGTTAAGGGGTTGTAGCCTCTTGCAACGGCGTGAACAGCATACGCAGGGCCTCATGAATCACCTAGTAGGTGCTGTGGTTGGGGAAGTGGCGGGTGCGGGGGAGACGCGGATTGTGAAGGTGGTCCGGGGGTGCCGCGGGTGGGGGAGAGGCAGTGCAGGGGTGCTGTGGGTGGGGGAGGGGCGGGTGCAGTGGTACTGCGGGTGGGGGAGGGGGTCCGTGCCCCCTGCAATGGCGTGAACAGCGCACACATGGCCTGATGAATCACCTAGTAGGTGCTGTGGTTGGGGAAGTGGCGGGTGCGGGGGAGCCGCCGGTGGGAGAGAGGGTCTGGAGCCACCGCGAGTGGTGGAGGGAGTGTGTGGGGGTGCCGCGGATGGGGCCCGGAGGTACTGCGAGTGGGGAAGGGGCGGGTAATGCTTCTCCTCCTGGAAGCAGCTAAGCTGCTGTTCTCCATTTGGCAGTAGCTCTCCTGGAGACTTGCACAGTAGCCAAACAGCCAGTCTTTGTTGTTAGCGCCGGTGTCCAACGCGCCGCATTACAGTGAAGAAGATGCACTCAATAACCTACAGCTCCCAGCAGCCCTTAGCGCCGGAATGCTTCGGTGCTAAGGGCTGCTGGGAGCTGTAGTTTATTTAGTGCGTCTACTTCCCTGTAATGTGGCGCGTTGGGACACCGGCGCTAACAATAGTGACTGGCTGGCAGAACTGAATGACTCGCTGAATCAATGTAAAAGGTGAGAGTGCTGTGCAGTGTCAGTGACACTGCACACCCACTGCACTGCACAGCACTGTCTTTTACATTGATTCAGCGTCCAGACATTACCCTCCGCGATATCACCTACTCTATCCGACTCATTAGCCATCTCAGGGCTTCCAGGCCGGCAGCCCAGGTGCTGTGTTGCGGAGACAGGGCCTCTGGAAATCTGGGCGCGGCTGTGGTGGGGAGGCACTTCTGCAACATCACGCGCAGAGGAGGCTCCGGGGCTCAGAGAGTATGCGGCACAGGGGGGGTTATAGATAGATAGATAGATAGATAGATAGATAGATAGATAGATAGTGTTAATTTTTGTACATTTATAAAAAGCAGAACCGCAAAAAGGAAGTAGTAATGGTTTTGGTAAGGGAAAGACCAGAGGCGTAGCAAGACTGAGAAAAGGAAATATCTATGTCATATCTTAGTTTAGAACATAAAGTATATTCTTACACATTTGGAATATACTATACACAATGCCAATAGCTCACTTTCATAATGCAGACAGAGGCTTTTATCTAATAGTGTCAACACATGCAAACAAATCTGTGATTAACTGTCGCATGTGTAGTCTGTCGGTGGTTTTATAATGTATTGTGGTGAGCTAATGGCTGCATGGAAAATGCAATGTAATAATCAGCCAACCACAGTTTTAATAGCAGGTGCTGTAGTTACATTGCTATACCTAACAGTGGATTGCTACCTATCATCTAGGTGAGATCAGAGTCAGTGTCACCAAATGCAATCATTTGATGACGTAGTATGATGGTTTATGTCCTATAGTACAGCACAATGCTGGGCTAATATAGTGACACTAGGTGATTCATTGCGCCCTACGGGCGCTCTTCACACCGTCGTAAGGGGCTACGCCCCCTTAACCCTTGCACGCCCTTCTGGCTTGCAATATTTTTATTATAAGGAGTATTACCTCCAATCAGAATTGTGTAAGTGGTTACATATTGCACGGACAAAGGGCGTGCAATGGTTAAGGGGTTGTAGCCTCTTGCAACGGCGTGAACAGCATACGCAGGGCCTCATGAATCACCTAGTAGGTGCTGTGGTTGGGGAAGTGGCGGGTGCGGGGGAGACGCGGATTGTGAAGGTGGTCCGGGGGTGCCGCGGGTGGGGGAGAGGCAGTGCGGGGTTGTGCTGCGGGTGGGGGAGGGGCGGGTGCAGTGGTACTGCGGGTGGGGGTCCGTGCCCCCTGCAATGGCGTGAACAGCGCACACATGGCCTGATGAATCACCTAGTAGGTGCTGTGGTTGGGGAAGTGGCGGGTGCGGGGGAGCCGCGGGTGGGAGAGAGGGTCAGGAGCCACCGCGAGTGGTGGAGGGAGTGTGTGGGGGTGCCGCGGATGGGGCAGGGCCGGATTAAGCCTTGGGGAGGCCCGGGGCACTTAAGACAACGAGGCCACCCGGTGGAAGGTGGGGGAGTGTATTTTAGGTTGTGCAAACCCCTCAACATGACCCATTCCAGGAGGGACAAAAAGCTCTCTAACTGGACTTCCCTCTTAATATATGATTGATGTCACCTGTGTTGAACTATTTAATTGATAAGAAAGGGGTTTCACCACAGGTGATTGCAATCATAACTTAAGATAGCATGTTATCCCTCCAGGACTGGGTCATGTTAGGATGTGTGGATTGTGTATATTAAATTTAATCCAATGGGGTATATTCGATTTAAACTAATAGTTGAATAATGCCAGGTTACATAGGACCCAGACATCCAGGCAGAGAGGAGGAGAAGCTGGGATCCCTGTGTCACTTACAGCTCTCTCCACCCTCCTATCTCTCCTCTGGTCGAAAAATGCAATCGGTAGCGAATAAAACCTGATACTCTGCCTGCAATACATACTACCCTGCTCGCATTCTCTACTGCCCTGCTTACATTCTGGCTGGTTCTGCTGCTGCATGAGAGGGAAAGCTAGCAATGTAGGTGTGCTCTGGCTGGGGGGCCCCCTAACAAAGGGGGGCCCGGGGTACTGTATGCACTGCGAGCCCCCCTTAATCTGGCTATGGGATGGGGCCCGGAGGTACTGCGAGTGGGGAAGGGGCGGGTAATGCTTCTCCTCCTGGAAGCAGCTAAGCTGCTGTTCTCCATTTGGCAGTAGCTCTCCTGGAGACTCGCACAGTAGCCAAACAGCCAGTCTTTGTTGTTAGCGCCGGTGTCCAACGCGCCGCATTACAGTGAAGAAGATGCACTCAATAACCTACAGCTCCCAGCAGCCCTTAGCGCCGGAATGCTTCGGTGCTAAGGGCTGCTGGGAGCTGTAGTTTATTTAGTGCGTCTACTTCCCTGTAATGTGGCGCGTTGGGACACCGGCGCTAACAATAGTGACTGGCTGGCAGAACTGACTGATTCGCTGAATCAATGTAAAAGGTGAGAGTGCTGTGCAGTGTCAGTGACACTGCACACCCACTGCACTGCACAGCACTGTCTTTTACATTGATTCAGCGTCCAGACATTACCCTCCGCGATATCACCTACTCTATCCGACTCATTAGCCATCTCAGGGCTTCCAGGCCGGCAGCCCAGGTGCTGTGTTGCGGAGACAGGGCCTCTGGAAATCTGGGCGCGGCTGTGGTGGGGAGGCACTTCTGCAACATCACGCGCAGAGGAGGCTCCGGGGCTCAGAGAGTATGCGGCACAGGGGGGGTTATGAAAGACTTCCGCTGCATCGCTTTCATACATATCTATGCCGGTGGCCGCAGCAGCTTTTGTTCCACCTGCGCCGCGGCTAGGGAGTGGGGTTTGTTAATGCTGGAGGAGGCAGGCGGACTGGCAGCAGGACATAGGGTCCTGATCGTAGCTGTGCTAAATCTAGCACAGCTACGATCACTTACACTGACATGCGGGGGGACGCCCAGCACAGGGCTAGTCCGCCCCGCATGTCAGGCCCTCATTCTGCTTCAGTTGCAGGTTTGCTGTTTTAGCAAAACTGCAACTGGCAGTGCTGACATGCTGAGGTCCGCCCAGCACAGGGCAAGGCCGCCCAGCATGCAAATGGCCGGCAGTGATGCAATCGCATTTCAATTGCAATCGCATTGCTGATTTGTGGATGACCCCCTGCCTCGCAGCCAGTCAGTCAGGCAGAGGCATTCGCATAAGTGAGATGTGATCACATCTCACTGTGGGCCTAATTCAGACCTGATCGCTAACAAGCGATTTTTGCACTGCTGCGATCAGATAGTCACCGCCTACAGGGGGAGTGTATTTTAGCTGTGCAAGTGTGCGAACGCATGTGTAGCAGGGCTGTACAAACAGATTTTGTGCAGTCTCTGCGCAGCCCAGGACTTCCTCAGCCGCTGTGATCACATCAGCCTGTCCGGGACCAGAATTGACGTCAGGAACCCTCCCTGCAAACGCATGGACACGCCTGCGTTTTTCCAGACACTCCCACAAACGCCTTCTTCCTGTCAATCTCCTTGCGATCGCCCGTGCGAACGGATCCATCACACAAACCCATCGCTGAGTGGTGATCGGCTTTGTACCCATGCGACGCACCTGCGCATTGCAGTGCATACGCATGCACAGTTTGGACCAAAACGCCCGCTGTATGAAAACGCACAGCAGTGATCAGGTCTGAATTACCCCGTATGCGCACATGCACTCTGGCACCTGTGCGTGTGCAGTGCTGTGCACGGGGTCGTCAAGATGCGATCGCATCGCTGATGCATCCCATACTGAATTAGGCTCATAGTGGACAGCACTGTGCAGCCAGCTTTACTTGACTCTAGCATTGTACTGGAGTCTACTGTGCATGCTCAGGTCTCCAGGAACATGGTACCTGCACTACGTTTTTGGGGACATCTCTATTGCGTATGCGCGAATCACTGAAAATAGCCATGGCTGCCATTTTTCCAGTGATATTTGCAGCTCTGCAGCCAACACCGGGCCAAGGCCTCAATACAGAATTAGTTTTCTAGGCACAACTCTTAATCAGCCCCAAGTGTCCAACCCAAGAGATATCACAGTTATCACCTGCATCTGATACACAGTTTGTAGAATACCGCTGTACCAATACAATGTATGGGGACGTTGCAGTAGTACAATTTATCAATCTCTGAAAACAAAACATATTGAAAGCTTGTCTGCATAAGGCAATGCCTTCTGAAAATACTGTTACTCCGGTTACCATCGTTTGGCAGATCTCTTTTGCATATAGTAGGTCTTATTAAGTAATGGCTTCTGTCTTCCCTCCTTTTACATATTGGATCTATTATCTGCAATTCTTGCATTTAATATTTTCAAACAATGGTATTTTCTCTATTTTCTCTTACATCCTAGAGGATGCTGGGGACTCCGTAAGGACCATGGGGTATAGACGGGCTCCGCAGGAGACATGGGCACTCTAAGACTTTAGATGGGTGCAGGGCCGGTGGAAGGTTTCTCGGCACCCTAGGCAAAATTTAAGCTTACACCCCCCCCCCCCCCCTCCTTATTCACGTTACGTTACAGTAATGCCTCTTATTGAAGTTGCATCACCCAGTAATGCCTCTTATTCATGTTACACCACAGTAGAGCCTACATTACATTAAACCACACAGTAGATTAAACCACACAGTAGAGTCCATTCACAACCTGCCACACAGTAGTACTCCTTATACACTTTATGCCACACAGTAATAGTGCCCCTTATAACACTATATGCCATAAAGTAATGCCCCTATACATTATGCCACACAGTAATGCCCCCTATACATTATGCCACACAGTAATGCCACTTACACATTATGACACACACAGTAATGCCCCTTACACATTAGGCCTCATTATGATTGGCTTGCGGTCCATGAGCTCCGATTGGCTTGTGGATGGCTCCAGATTCAAAATGATGGTGTCGTTGTCTCTCACATGGTTGTGTGCACTGGCCAGTGCACCACCTATAAACAGTTGGCACGTAAAACAAAAGTGTGCTTGTACTGGAGTAAAAATGCTAATTATATATACACACACACACACACATACATACAACCTTTTTATAATACAGTGTATACATTTCATGAAAAGTGAGTGCCTATTATGTTTCTTTAATTATAGTTGTTGTAAATGCTAGTTATACGTGTGTGTGTGTGCGTGTGTTTGTGTGTGTGTGTGTGTGTGTGTGTGTGTGTGTGTATGGGAAACTGTTTTTTATTCAATATATATATATATATATATATATATATATATATATAGTGGTCGAAGTGGAAATTTTTAAGTGGGGGTATGGAAAAGTGATGATTGCAATTATGCGCGCACCTCTGGAAAAGGGGGCATGGCCACTCAAAAGGGGGGTGTCCTTCAGTGTAGTTTACAACACCATATACCCCTAATACACATTATGCACCACATCACAATAGTAGGACCCCATTATACTATCTAGTACTCGTGCCCCTTTCACATTATACCACACAGTATGAGCCGAAATTCACATTATACCACACAGTATGAGCCAAAATTCACTTTATAGCACACGGTATGAGCCGAAATTCACATTATAGCACACGGTATGAGCAGAAATTCATATTATAGCACACAGAATGAGCCAAAATTCACATTATAGCACACAGAATGAGCTGAAATTCACATTATATCACACAGTATCAGCCAGAATTCACATTATAAGCCAAAATTCACTTTATACCACACGGTATGAGCCGAAATTCACATTATAGCACACAGTATGAGCCAAAATTCACATTATAGCACACGGTATGAGCAGAAATTCACATTATAGCACACAGAATGAGCCGAAATTCACATTATACCACACAGAATGAGCTGAAATTCACATTATGGAACACGGTATGAGCCGAAATTCACATTATAGCACCCAGAATGATGATGGTAGAGTGACAGGGAAAATGACAGCAGGGACAGGGAGAGTGACAGAGGGATAGGGAAAGTGACAGCAAGGACATAGGGACAGGGAGAGTGACAGATAGAAGCATAGCAAGGGCATACAGTAGGGACTAGGGAGAGAGAAGGGCAGCAGGGTAAGCAGTGGCGTAACTTCAGCTCAATTGCCCAGAGGCCAGAAAAATGTTGTGCCCCCCCCCCTTGCAAAAAATTATTTGTATTTTACTGACTCCTTGCCCTGTGTGAGTGATAACCCCCCTTCCCCTGTGTGAGCCATGCACCCCCCCCCCCCCAACACACACACACACTTCGCCTGTGTGAGTGATATCACTCTATTCCTCCTTTTCTGAGCCATGTCCCCCTTCCCACTGTGTGAGACACAGAGACAGGGAGAGAGCAAGAGAGACTTGGAAAGAGAGAAAGATGAGAGAGAGGCATGGAGAGAGAGACAAAGGAGAGAGAGAGAGACGGAGAGGGGAAGACTGACGAGGGAGAGAGAGACAAGGAGGGGAGAGAGAGGCGAGGGAGAGAGAGAGGCAAGGGAGAGAGAGAGAGAGAGAGAGAGAGAGAGAGAGAGAGAGACAAGAGAGAGATGGACGGACGAGGGAGAGAGAGAAAGAGAGAGAGAGAAAGAGAGATGGATGAGGGGGAGAGAGATGGACGAGGGAGAGGGAGGGAGAGAGATATGAGGGAGACAGAGATGGGGAGAGACAGAGAGATAGATGCAGAGACAGGGAGAAAGGGACACAGGGAGGGGGTGAGAGACAGGAGAGAGAGACAGCGAGAGACATGCAGAGACGCGGAGAGAGAGACAGATGGGGAGAGAGAAGCGAGGGAGAGAGACAGGGACACAGACATGGAAATGGAGACAGGGAGAGAGAGAGACTAGGGAGACAGACAGGAAGAGAGGGGGGAGGGAGACAGACAGGGAGAGAGAGAGAGAGATGCGGGAGAGAGACAGGGAGAGGGAGATGGGGAGAGAGAGAAGCGAGGGAAAGGGGGAGAGAGTGAGAGGGAAAGAGACGCAGAGAGGGAGACAGAGAGACAGGGAGAGAGACGCAAAGACAGGGAGACAGAGCTGGGGAGAAATAGAGAGATAGGGAGAAAGAGGGAAGAGCACAGGGTGAGGTGCATGGAACCTTTGCCGCTCTGCGGGATGCTGGGTGATGAAGAAGGGCACCAAGGGTGCCACACAGACGCTACTCCATATGTGGCCGGGCGGCTGTGATCTCACCTCTAGTTTCCCCTGCATAAGAGCCGCAAACTTTCTGCACAGTCCACACTTACCCTCCCTCCTTGTCTGTCATGGTGGTAGCTGCAGTGCGGCGCTTCTTCCGGCCTCGCTGTCTGGACCCTGTACCCCTCTCTGTTAGGGTGGCTGGTTGCGTGGGCGGCTCCTCCCCGTGTCCCCGGTCTCCACTCTGCTCCTCGGCCTCCTCCCGCTAATGTTCCTCCCCATGTCTCGCTAATTCTGCAGCCACTGAATGGCAGTGAGTGGGGTCCTTTTATGTGTCCCTGGCCCAGAGGGGGTCTTTTAGTGACCCCTTCGCCCTACTGTGGTCGGCGGCACAGCGGCTCCTAAGAACGCAACGCTACTATTTTAAATCTGCCGCGGACCGGCAGCCAATCAGGAGCGGTCCGCGGCAGATTTGAAATAGTAGCGCAGCGGTCAGGAGCGAGAGCTCGATGCGGTGGCAGCGGCGGTCTTCAGAGCGCTGAGGGCGGACGGAGGGCGGCCAACAGCTGGGGCAGCGAACGGACCTCCCTGCCTACGACTGCAGGGGAGGAGGGAGTGGATGATGCTGCTGCCTGCCAGGATTTAGGACACAGCAGCATCGCGCTGCTGCTCCTGCTTGTTTCCGGCATCTGTCAGCAGAGGGGGCGCGGCAGGGCAGACACAGTTCACCCTGGCCGAAGGTGTCTGATAGTGCTGGCTGCGGCTAGCTAGACCGGCGCCGCTGCCGCCGCTAACCGGCCCTGCACAACATGATTTTTAGGTAAAACTAATTCAGGAGGGGCGTGCCGCCCTTCAGTGGCCAGCGCTCATAGGCAGCTGCCTAAAGCTGCCTAATGGTAGCGCCGGCCCTGGATGGGTGTTAACTGGCTCCTCCCTCTATGCCCCTCCTCCAGACCTCAGTTAGATCCTGTGCCCAGAGGAGACTGGATGCACTGCAGGGGAGCTCTACTGAGTTTCTCTGAAAAGACTTTTGTTAGGTTTTTTATTTTCAGGGAGCACTGCTGGCAACAGGCTCCCTGCTTCGTGGGACTGAGGGGAGAGACACAGACCTACTTTACTGATAGGCTCTGCGTCTTAGGCTACTGGACACCATTAGCTCCAGAGGGTCGGAACACAAGTGTCGTCCTCGCTGTTCGTCCCGGAGCCACGCCGCCGTCCTCCTCACAGAGCCGGAAGATAGAAGCCGGGTGAGTATATGAAGAAAGAAGACTTCATAGGCGGCAGAAGACTTCAGATCTTCAGTGAGGTACCGCGCAGCGGTCGCGCTGCGCGCCATTGCTCCCACACACAAGCACAGCAAGGGTGCAGGGCGCAGGGGGGGCGCCTGGGCAGCAATAATGACCTCAAATTAGACTGACACCAGGCTTAGGTACTGGCAGTATATTATAAAACCCCCGCCAGTATAAAAAAATTGAGCGGGACCGAAGCCCGCCGTCGAGGGGGCAGGGCTTGATCCTCAAGCACTAACCAGCGCCATTTTCTCCACAGCACGCTGCAGAGAAGCTGCTCCCGGACTCTCCCCTGCTGAACCAAGTAATGGGATAAAAAACGAGGGGGGCACATTTATTTGGCACAAATCACATATACAAAAAAGCGCTGTATAGGCTGAGACTGTGGTTTCAGTGTCTAGTGGCGCTGGGTGTGTGCTGGTATACTCTCTCTCTGTCTCTCCAAAGGGCCTTATTGGGGTGCTGTCCCCATATTCATATATCCCAGTGTGTGTGGGGGTGTCAGTACGTGTGTGTCGACATGTCTGAAGCGGAAGGCTCGTCTAGGGAGGATGCAGAGCAGATGGTGGTGGTGTCTCCGTCGGCACAGCCGACACCGGATTGGTTGGACATGTGGAATGTGTTAAATGCTAATGTGACTTTATTGCATAAGAGATTGGACAAAGCAGAGTCCAAGGACAAAGCAGGGAGTCAATCCATGGCTCTGGCGGTGTCACAAGACCCTTCAGGGTCCTATAACCGTCCCTTTTCCCAGGTAGCAGACACTGATACAGACACGGATTCTGACTCCAGTGTCGACTATGATGATGCAAGGTTACACCCAAGGGTGGCCAAGAGTATTCAATATATGATTATTGCAATAAAAGATGTTTTACATATCACAGAGGACCCTTCTGTCCCTGACACGAGGGTCTGCATGTTTAAGGGGAAGAAACCTGAGGTAACGTTTCCCCCATCTCATGAGCTGAACGCTTTATTTGAAAAGGATTGGGAAACTCCAGACAAGAAACTGCAGGTTCCCAAGAGAATTATTATGGCGTATCCTTTCCCCTCAAAGGACAGGTTATGGTGGGAATCCTCGCCCACGGTGGACAAAGCTTTGACGCGCTTGTCCAAAAAGGTGGCGCTGCCGTCCCCAGACACAGCGGCCCTAAAAGATCCTGCGGATCGCAGGCTGGAAACTTCCTTAAAATCAATTTACGCACATACTGGAGCCCTGCTTAGGCCGGCAGTAGTGTCGGCATAAGTGGGTAGCGCAATTGCAGCGTGGGTAGATAACTTGTCTTCGGACATTGACACCTTAGATAAGGATAGTATTTTGTTGACCTTGGGTCACATTAAGGATGCAGCGTTATATATGAGAGAGGCTGCAAGAGATATTGGGCTGTTTGGTTCAAGAGCCAATGCTATGGCAGTTTCTGCTAGAAGGTCCCTGTGGACCCGTCAATGGACAGGTGATGCTGATTCAAAGAGACATATGGAGGCTTTGCCTTACAAGGGTGAAGTTTTATTTGGGGAGGGCCTCGCGGATCTGGTTTCCACAGCTACCGCAGGTAAGTCTTCTTTTTTGCCATATGTTTCCCCACAGCAAAAGAAAACACCTCAATACCAGATGCAGTCCCTTCGGTTGGATAAGTTCAGAAAGGGTCGGGGCTCTTCCTTCCTCGCCAGAGGTAAGGGTAGAGGGAAAAGAGCACCAGCTATGGCTAGTTCCCAGGAACAAAAATCCTCCCCGGCTTCTACAAAATCCACCGCATGATGCTGGGGCTCCGCTGCAGGAGTCCACACCGGTGGGGGCACGTCTTCGTCTTTTCAGCCAGGTCTGGGTTCAGTCGGATTTGGATCCTTGGGTGTTCGAAATTGTATCCCAAGGCTACAAACTGGAGTTCGAAGATGTGCCTCCACACCGATTTTTCAAATCGGCATTGCCAGCATCTCCCCCAGAGAGGGAAACAGTTTCAGCTGCCATGTCATCAACAGGTGATTATCAAGGTTCCCCTAGAACAACAGGGAAAGGGGTTTTATTCAACCCTGTTTGTGGTCCCGAAGCCGGACGGCTCGGTCAGACCAATTCTAAATCTAAAATCCCTAAACCTATATTTGAAGAGGTTCAAATTCAAGATAGAATCTCTCCGGACAGCGATCTCCAGCCTGGAAGGGGGGGATTTTATGGTGTCTCTGGACATAAAGGATGCATACCTTCATGTCCCCATATATCCTCCTCAGGCGTACCTGAGATTCGCTGTACAGGATTGTCATTACCAGTTTCAGACATTGCCGTTTGGGCTTTCCACGGCCCCGAGGATTTTCACCAAGGTGATGGCAGAAATGATGGGTCACAATTATCCCATACTTGGACGATCTCCTGATAAAGGCAAGATCGAGAGATCAGTTACTAAAGAGCGTGTCTCTCTCTCTGAGAGTACTACAACAACACGGCTGGATTCTAAATCTACCAAAGTTGCAGCTAGTTCTAACAACTCGGCTGGCATTTTTGGGCATGATTCTGGACACGGAAAAAAAGAGGGTTTTTCTCCCAATGGAAAAAGCCCAGGAGCTCCAGAACATGGCCAAGGACCTGCTAAAACCAAAAAGAGTGTCAGTTCATCAATGCACTCGAGTATTGGGAAAGATGGTGGTGGCCTACGAGGCAATTCTGTTCGGCAGGTTCCATGCGAGAACTTTTCAGTGGGACCTTCTGGACAAGTGGACGGGGTTCCATCTACAAATGCATCGGAGGATAAGCCTGTCCCCCAGGGCCAGGGTATCTCTCCTGTGGTGGCTGCAGAGTGCTCACCTTCTAGAGGGTCGCAGGTTCGGCATTCAAGATTGGGTTCTTGTGACCACGGATGCGAGCCTCCGAGGATGGGGAGCAGTCACACAAGGAAGAAATTTTCAGGGAATATGGTCAAGCCAGGAGGCTTGTCTACACATCAATGTGCTGGAATTAAGGGCCATATACAATGGCCTACAGCAAGCGGAGAATCTTCTTCGCAACCTACCCGTTCTGATTCAGTCAGACAATGTCACGGCTGTGGCGCATGTAAACCGCCAAGGCGGGACAAGGAGCAGAACAGCAATGGCAGAAGCCACCAGGATTCTTCGCTGGGCGGAAAATCATGTAAGCGCTCTGTCAGCGGTCTTCATCCTGGGAGTAGACAACTGGGAAGCAGACTTCCTCAGCAGACACGATCTCCATCCAGGAGAGTGGGGGCTTCATCAAGAAGTCTTTACAGAAGTAACAAGTCGTTGGGGACTTCCTCAAATAGACATGATGGCGTCACGCCTCAACAAAAAGCTTCGGACGTATTGTTCCAGGTCGAGGGACCCTCAGGCAGTAGCGGTGGATGCCCTGGTGACACCATGGGTGTTTCAGTCGGTCTACGTGTTCCCTCCACTTCCACTCATCTCAAAAATATTGAGAATCATAAGACGAACAAGAGTGCAGACAATTCTAATTGTTCCAGATTGGCCTCGAAGGGCCTGGTATTCAGATCTTCAGGAAATGATCACAGAAGATCCATGGCCTCTTCCTCCCAGGGAGGACCTGTTGCAACAGGGGCCCTGTGTGTTCCAAGACTTACCGCGGTTACGTTTGACGGCATGGCGGTTGAACACCAAATCCTAGCTAGGAAAGGTATTCCGGGGGAAGTTATCCCTACTCTAATCAAAGCTAGGAAGGAGGTAACGGCAAAGCATTCTCACCGTATCTGGAGGAAATATGTTTCTTGGTGTGAAGCCAAGAATGCCCCTACGGAAGATTTTCAGCTGGGTCGTTTTCTCCACTTTCTACAGACAGAAGTGGATATGGGCCTGAAGTTAGGCTCCATTAAGGTGCAGATTTCGGCCTTATCTATATTCTTTCAGAAGGAATTGGCTTTTCTCCCAGAAGTCCAGACTTTTGTAAAGGGAGTGCTGCACATCCAACCTCCTTTTGTGCCCCCAGTGGCACCGTGGGACCTTAACGTGGTATTACGGTTCCTTCACTCACACTGGTTTGAACCTCTTCAAACGGTGGAGTTAAAATTTCTCACTTGGAAAGTGGTCATGTTGTTGGCCTTGGCATCTGCGAGGCGGGTGTCCGAATTGGCGGCTTTGTCTCACAAGAGCCCCTATCTGATTTTCCATGTTGATCGAGCAGAGTTGAGAACTCGTCCTCAATTTGTGCCTAAGGTGGTTTCGTCGTTCCATATGAACCAACCTATTGTAGTGCCTGTGGCTACGGGTGACTTGGAGGATTCCAAGTCTCTTGATGTAGTCAGGGCCTTAAAAATGTATGTAGCCAGGATGGCTCGAGTTAGGAAAACAGAGGCACTGTTTGTCCTGTATGCGGCAAACAAGGTTGGCGCTCCTGCTCCTAAGCAGACTATTGCTCGCTGGATCTGTAACACGATTCAGCAGGCTCATTCTACGGCTGGATTGCCGTTACCAAATTCGGTAAAGGCCCATTCCACTAGGAAGGTGGGCTCTTCTTGGGCGGCTGCCCGAGGCGTCTCGGCATTACAGCTGTGCCGAGCAGCTACTTGGTCGGGTTCAAACACTTTTGCAAAATTCTACAAGTTTGATACTCTGGCTGATGAGGACCTCATGTTTGCTCAATCGGTGCTGCAGAGTCATCCGCACTCTCCCGCCCGGTTTGGAGCTTTGGTATAATCCCGATGGTCCCTACGGAGTCCCCTGCATCCTCTAGGACGTAAGAGAAAATAAGATTTTAAACCTACCGGTAAATCTTTTTCTCCTAGTCCGTAGAGGATGCTGGGCGCCCGTCCCAGTGCGGACAAATTCTGCAAGGCTTGTATATAGTTGTTGCTTACATAAGGGTTATGTTACAGTTGCGATCAGTCTCTGGCTGATGCTGTTTTGTTCATGCTGTTAACTGGTTTAGTGTTTACCATGTTGTACGGTGTGTATGGTGTGGGCTGGTATGTATCTCGCCCTTGGATTAACAAAAATCCTTTCCTCGTACTGTCCGTCTCCTCTGGGCACAGTTCTTTAACTGAGGTCTGGAGGAGGGGCATAGAGGGAGGAGCCAGTTCACACCCATCTAAAGTCTTAGAGTGCCCATGTCTCCTGCGGAGCCCGTCTATACCCCATGGTCCTTACGGAGTCCCCAGCATCCTCTACGGACTAGGAGAAAAAGATTTACTGGTAGGTTTAAAATCTTATTTATATCACCATACCTAATATATATTAAATTGCATTTATAATTTACCATGGTCTCTACGGGTTGGGTATGGCTGACCGGTGCTGGGGATCCCGGCGGTCAGCATACCGACCGCGAGATCCAGCCAGCAGAATGGGGCGAGCGCAATGGTGCCCCTTGCATGCTCGGTGGTGAGCTGTGCTCGCCACAGGTTCTATTCCCACTCTTTAGGTGTCGTGGACACCCACAGGTGGGAATAGTCTCTGCTAGTCGGCATGCCGACTGTCGGGATTTAGAGGGATCGGGATGTAGCAGACGATATTGTGACTGATGTTCTCCTGACCGCCCGTCACATAACTACATCCTTTCTCTACCCTGCCTGGAAATTCCATTAAATTGGCTTCGCACTGTGACTATGGACCTTATTCAGTAAGAGTAGCAGATTCTGTGGCACCGTGGGACCTTAACGTGGTGTTACGGTTCCTTCACTCACACTGGTTTGAACCTCTTCAAACGGTGGAGTTAAAATTTCTCACTTGGAAAGTAGTCATGTTGTTGGCCTTGGCATCTGCGAGGCGGGTGTCCGAATTGGCGGCTTTGTCTCACAAGAGCCCCTATCTGATTTTCCATGTTGATCGAGCAGAGTTGAGAACTCGTCCTCAATTTCTGCCTAAGGTGGTTTCGTCGTTCCATATGAACCAACCTATTGTAGTACCTGTGGCTACGGGTGACTTGGAGGATTCCAAGTCTCTTGATGTAGTCAGGGCCTTAAAAATTTATGTTGCCAGGACGGCTCGAGTTAGGAAAACAGAGGCACTGTTTGTCCTGTATGCGGCCAACAAGGTTGGCGCTTCTGCTCCTAAGCAGACTATTGCTCGCTGGATCTGTAACACGATTCAGCAGGCTCATTCTACGTCTGGATTGCCGTTACCAAATTCGGTAAAGGCCCATTCCACTAGGAAGGTGGGCTCTTCTTGGGCGGCTGCCCGAGGCGTCTCGGCATTACAGCTGTGCCGAGCAGCTACTTGGTCGGGTTCAAACACTTTTGCAAAATTCTACAAGTTTGATACCCTGGCTGATGAGGACCTCATGTTTGCTCAATCGGTGCTGCAGAGTCATTCGCACTCTCCCACCCGGTTTGGAGATTTGGTATAATCCCCATGGTCCCTACGGAGTCCCCAGCATCCTCTAGGACGTAAGAGAAAATAAGATTTTAAACCTACCGGTAAATCTTTTTCTCCTAGTCCGTAGAGGATGCTGGGCGCCCGTCCCAGTGCAGACAAATTCTGCAAGGCTTGTATATAGTTGTTGCTTACATAAGGGTTATGTTACAGTTGCGATCAGTCTCTGGCTGATGCTGTTTTGTTCATGCTGTTAACTGGTTTAGTGTATACCATGTTGTACGGTGTGTATGGTGTGGGCTGGTATGTATCTCGCCCTTAGATTAACAAAAATCCTTTCCTCGTACTGTCCGTCTCCTCTGGGCACAGTTCTTTAACTGAGGTCTGGAGGAGGGGAGGAGCCAGTTCACACCCATCTAAAGTCTTAGAGTGCCCATGTCTCCTGCGCAGCCCGTCTATACCCCATGGTCCTTACGGAGTCCCCAGAATCCTCTACGGACTAGGAGAAAAAGATTTACCGGTAGGTTTAAAATCTTATTTATATCACCATACCTAATATATATTAAATTGCATTTATAATTTACCATGGTCTCTACGGGTTGGGTATGGCTGACCGGTGCTGGGGATCCCGGCGGTCAGCATACCGACCGCGAGATCCAGCCAGCAGAATGGGGCGAGCGCAATGGTGCCCCTTGCATGCTCAGTGGTGAGCTGTGCTCGCCACAGGTTCTATTCCCACTCTATAGGTGTCGTGGACACCCACAGGTGGGAATAGTCTCTGCTAGTCGGCATGCCGACTGTCGGGATTTAGAGGGATCGGGATGTAGCAGACGATATTGTGACCGATGTTCTCCTGACCGCCCGTCACATAACTACATCCTTTCTCTACCCTGCCTGGAAATTCCATTAAATTGGCTTCGCACTGTGACTATGGACCTTATTCAGTAAGAGTAGCAGATTCTGTGGCACCGTGGGACCTTAACGTGGTGTTACGGTTCCTTCACTCACACTGGTTTGAACCTCTTCAAACGGTGGAGTTAAAATTTCTCACTTGGAAAGTGGTCATGTTGTTGGCCTTGGCATCTGCGAGGCGGGTGTCCGAATTGGCGGCTTTGTCTCACAAGAGCCCCTATCTGATTTTCCATGTTGATCGAGCAGAATTGAGAACTCGTCCTCAATTTCTGCCTAAGGTGGTTTCGTCGTTCCATATGAACCAACCTATTGTAGTACCTGTGGCTACGGGTGACTTGGAGGATTCCAAGTCTCTTGATGTAGTCAGGGCCTTAAAAATTTATGTTGCCAGGACGGCTCGAGTTAGGAAAACAGAGGCACTGTTTGTCCTGTATGCGGCCAACAAGGTTGGCGCTTCTGCTCCTAAGCAGACTATTGCTCGCTGGATCTGTAACACGATTCAGCAGGCTCATTCTACGTCTGGATGGCCGGTACCAAATTCGGTAAAGGCCCATTCCACTAGGAAGGTGGGCTCTTCTTGGGCGGCTGCCCGAGGCGTCTCGGCATTACAGCTGTGCCGAGCAGCTACTTGGTCGGGTTCAAACACTTTTGCAAAATTCTACAAGTTTGATACCCTGGCTGATGAGGACCTCATGTTTGCTCAATCGGTGCTGCAGAGTCATTCGCACTCTCCCACCCGGTTTGGAGCTTTGGTATAATCCCCATGGTCCCTACGGAGTCCCCAGCATCCTCTAGGACGTAAGAGAAAATAAGATTTTAAACCTACCGGTAAATCTTTTTCTCCTAGTCCGTAGAGGATGCTGGGCGCCCGTCCCAGTGCAGACAAATTCTGCAAGGCTTGTATATAGTTGTTGCTTACATAAGGGTTATGTTACAGTTGCGATCAGTCTCTGGCTGATGCTGTTTTGTTCATGCTGTTAACTGGTTTAGTGTATACCATGTTGTACGGTGTGTATGGTGTGGGCTGGTATGTATCTCGCCCTTAGATTAACAAAAATCCTTTCCTCGTACTGTCCGTCTCCTCTGGGCACAGTTCTTTAACTGAGGTCTGGAGGAGGGGAGGAGCCAGTTCACACCCATCTAAAGTCTTAGAGTGCCCATGTCTCCTGCGCAGCCCGTCTATACCCCATGGTCCTTACGGAGTCCCCAGAATCCTCTACGGACTAGGAGAAAAAGATTTACCGGTAGGCTTAAAATCTTATTTATATCACCATACCTAATATATATTAAATTGCATTTATAATTTACCATGGTCTCTACGGGTTAGGTATGGCTGACCGGTGCTGGGGATCCCGGCGGTCAGCAGACCGACCGCGAGATCCAGCCAGCAGAATGGGGCGAGCGCAATGGTGCCCCTTGCATGCTCGGTGGTGAGCTGTGCTCGCCACAGGTTCTATTCCCACTCTATAGGTGTCGTGGACACCCACAGGTGGGAATAGTCTCTGCTAGTCGGCATGCCGACTGTCGGGATTTAGAGGGATCGGGATGTAGCAGACGATATTGTGACCGATGTTCTCCTGACCGCCCGTCACATAACTACATCCTTTCTCTACCCTGCCTGGCAATTCCATTAAACTGGCTTCGCACTGTGACTATGGACCTTATTCAGTAAGAGTAGCAGATTATGCTTTTTAGCAGAATCTGCTACTCTTTAAAACACATACTGGGGGCCGCCCATGGCAGGGCAAGGTCACCCAGCATTCTACCTGCTGCCCACCAACTGCGACCATGGTCTAATTGCGATCGCGCCACAATTAGTGCATGGTCGCAGAAATTAGGGAAGCCTAGTCCCAACACCATATTTTTGTTCAGAGCGGCAGCGTGTGATGTCATGCAGCCACCCTGAAAAAGCCACCGCCCCACCCCTGTAGTTCCCCCGCCGCCCCCGCAATGATCTGTACCTGCCCCAAAACTGCCCTGCAAACGCCTTTGCCTGTCAATCAGGCAAAGGCGTTCGCAGTTAATGCGACCCGACTACATTAACTGCGCACACACGTGCAGGGTGGGACCTGCGCATGTGTGCTGCACCAGAATCTCAAAAATTGAGGTCCTATAGTTGATGGAACATTGTGATAATAACTGCGTTATTACTGATATAGTATTTGTTTTCTGGATAAAGGTTTTTCCATATGGTATGTCCCTCACCAATACACCAAAACATAATTTAGTAAAGTCTAATCTGTCAAGCACTACCTCTAATGTATAAGGAATATTTCATGCACCTCCTACTTTGATCATCTCAGAAGTCTGAGCAGTGTTCTGAAAGCAGCTGTTTCACAGCACGGGCTTGTGCTTTTATTTTGTCTTGGAACATCTCTGACATTTATTATCCTTACGTGTCGATGTCACAATAAGAGGTGCATTATTCCATACAAATGCCCCAGGAATGAGCGCTCTCCCCCTTCTCCAGCACCTAATTAATGTGCTTGATGTGTCCACTGCGACACTTACTGTACATCTGACTAAACTTTAATTATACTTTATTGTAAGATAAAGACGTATATAAAAGCTAGTACACAATCATACTGTAGATTCAGTGCCAAATTAAGATCTAACTGGACTTTTCATTTATAAAGGGTATATTGTAAATTTGCGTTTAACCAGGTGTGACTAATGGTGTTGGGGTATGGTCAGGGCCAGTAAGATATCCATGAGGTAATGGTGTGGCCATTCCCCTTCCAGAAAAAAAATCATTGTAAAATACTATGCACAATGCCACGAAGCTAAGGAGGCCATTTGTCTCCCTCAGCAGCTGGCCCACTTTAGTAAAGAGAAAGGTTACGTTTACCTATTGGAGAACACAGCCACGACCACTGTGTCTCTCCAGCCTCATTCTTCCTGCATCTCTCCAGCGCTATCTCCACTGTGTCTCCAGGGTCTCTCCAAAACCCCCTTGTCTCACCAGCATCACTAAAGCCTAAACCCACATGTCCACCCAGCGCCATCAACTTGCCGTGCCCCTCCAGTGTCATCATCCTGCCCTGTGTTTCTCCAGTGCTGTCACCCTCACCCCTTAGCTTTCCTGTCTTCTGAGCTGGCTGATGATGCCTGCTGTACGGCTCTTCTTCTTTTTAGAATCAAGGCCCAGATTTATCAAGCTTTGGAGAGTGATAAATTGCACAGTGATAAAGTACCAACTAATCACCTCCTGTCATTTTTCAAACACAGTCTCTCACATGACAGGAGCTGGTTGGTTGGTACTTTATCACCGTGCAATTTATCACTCTACAAGGCTTGATAAATCTGGGCCCGAGTATAAACTTTGTTCCTGGCATAGAATGAGGAGGGTGTGGCAGGCCAATAAATGGTAGCACCGCCCACAGCTTCAAATGTACTGGGCGGTGCAGAGCTGGACTGGTTCTCTGCAGTTCCACCTACCAATGCAGGTGATGGCCCACTTTAAATCCTAGCTGGACAACACAATTTTCAACAAAGAGAGGAGAGCAGTGGTCCCACTGCCCTAGTTATGGCCAAAAGTGTGGGGGATTATATTCATGTGGTCCTGGAGCTATATCTCCATCCGCCCCATTGTCAATCCCAACCTGTGTAGACTGCTAAATAGGCAAACATTTCATAAACAACAGCACTACATCTTACAGATCAACAGAGCTATATAGCTGCATATTATACCTCTTCCTGTAAGTGTAACTTGTACAAATACAGATGGGTGTAGCAGTTCTGAACATCCCTCCTGCCAATGTTATAATAAGCTTTCCAGGGATCCCCTGCTACTAGATGCATTATAACGTATATGCGCAGCACATATAAAGCAGGCACACAGGTACTGGAACTTCCATTGTAAAAGGTCATAGAACAAAGTTGTAATCTCATTTATTATTTTACATTTTCAGCAAATTATGGAACATAAAATTACAATATGACGACCACGAATTGCATTGCTCAAATCGCAGCAATCCAAGGCATGTGGTGGTATAAATTGACCTCAAATCCATCTATACAATCATGCAGCTTTATTACGGTATGTTAGGGATTGGTTTTTCTAGTGAAGTTTACGCCAATACACTATGGAAGCAACAATTCCCCCAGGAGGGTGATTTAGTTTAATTTCTCCATAAATTGGAGGCAGAAATAGACCAGGAGTTAAAGGACAGCCCCTTGCTTTGGTCAGTTTATAAACTTTAGCATAAATGAAGACACCCTGCTAATCTGAATGCACATAATACCCTGTGCGGTGGATATTTCAACAAAGGAACCTTGGACATTCACTCAGGCTCTCCAGCTTTGCCCAATGGTCCAAAGATTGGCTTACTACCAAATGCAGCATTATGCAAGCTCAGTAATGTTATGCGTTTCTGAAGAAGACTGGTCGAATCCTATGAATACTGTGTTGGGGTCCCCACCTGATGTTAAAAAGGCAATATCTGTGTATTATCTCCTACTAAGGTCATCAATGGATCACTCTACTACTTGGTCAGGAGTGCAACAGTGGATGACTGACTTCCCTAATTTAGGCTGTCAGGTATTGCTTAACAATTTGGTAACCTCATGTCGCTTGCTCCTATTTGCGCAATACCAAGAGCTCTTTATCAACATATTCCATAGAGCGCACTACTCTACTCATAGGCAATATCTTGCAGGCAGGTCTGACTCACATGAAGATCTTCGATGCCGCAGTCCAGAGGCGGATCTATTGCACAATTTTTGGGGATGTCCTCTGATAAGACGTTTTTAGTTGCAGATCTTGAAATACTACATTGATCATCTTGTAAATTATTTACCCTTTACTGCGGAATGGGCGATCTTTGGTATTATACCTGACAGCCAGTGGGTCTCCAAGGGCTGTAAAAAATTGCTGCTGGCAATCAGTGCAGCAGCCGTAAATCTATTCTGCAGACATGGATTCATCCCTCCGGCCTTCCATGCGCCTTTTTAAGGGAAAACTCCATCACATTTTCCAGATGGATTGGCTGGAGATGATCTTAGAAAAAGATAAATGGAATGCCAAATTCTTTGACTCCTGGGAAAGTTACACAACTGCTTTACCAATAGATTTTCAGAAGCGGATCAGGTGATCTGTTCAATATGGAATAGTACGAAACACGACTCTTATTGAGTGAGCCCCCTATAATATTGGAATGTTGAGTTATCTTTCTTTGTAAAGTCCGGGCTGCAGTGATTCCTCCTATTCTTATAATGAATCTGCTGTTGTGTGGACCTGAACATGGTGTGCAATGTTATTCTAATAACTATATGGAGTCGAATATCTGGGTGTATTATTACTGATTATAACTGATATTGAAAATAGGTGTATGAGGACCTACTCAAAGGGGTAGAAATATACAAATATATTGGAAAGGGAGCTAGTGAGGGGAGTTCATTTTTTTATGTTTTATGTTACCATGGCTACCATAATTTCTGAAGCACTATTTTAGTGGCATTTAGGCAGGTGCTGCATTTTTCATTATTATTATTATTATTATGTTTATCATCATTGTGATAACTTGCTAGATCAGGGCATAGCCATATTAAGAGGTGGACGCAGGGCATACTGTATCCCGGGGCCCCCTCTGTCAGGGGGGCCCCTGGCCGGAGCACAGTGACATCACTAGCTCTCTTTTTTGTGCAGTAGCTGAACCAGGCAGCAAGAATGTGAGCAGGACAGTATGCAGTGCAGGCAGAGGCACAGAAGTATCAGGTTTTATGAGCTACTGATGGAGCTTCCTAACCAGAGGAGAGCTAGAAGGGGGGGGGGGGGGGGGAGCTGTAAGTGACCAAGGGATCCCAGCTTCTCCTCCTCCCTGCCTGGGTCCTTTGTAACCTGTTATATACTGTAATGAGTGCATTTGGGTCTAGAGAGAGACACACACAGAGTGTCCTCCTAATTCCTGTCCCAGTGTGTAAGTAGTACAGAGGCTGCTGCTATTCTACATGGGACACCATAGGCATAGAAGATAGATTTTATTTTTCTATGTGTATTTTAAGGTTGTTTAAGTTTTCTTTGTTCCACTACAAAAAAACTTTATAAAATAGTTGTCTCTCAATTAGGTGGAGCTATAAACAGTACTCGGGTATTATTAAACTATTTGTTTAAATCTAATATACACCATTGATTTAAATTTTATTTAAACAATCCATACCTCCCAACAGGAACCATCCCTGGAGAGACAAAATGCTCTCTACCTGGACTTCCCTCTTAATTTTTGATTACAATCACCTGTGTTGAAACACCTTTCTTATACATTAAATATTTCAACACAGGTGACACCAATCATATAATAAGAGGGAAGTCCAGGTATGGGTCATACTGGGAGGTATGCACAATCTAATATACACCCCCCCCTTCCACCAGGGCCCCCCTGTCTTAAAGCCCCGGGCACCCCTAAGGCTTAATCCGGCCGGATTAAGCCTTGGGGGTGTCCGGGGCACATAAAACAGGGGAGCCCCGATGGAAGGTGGGGGATGTATATTAAATTGTGCATACCTCCCAACATGTCCCATTCCAGGAGGGACAATATGCTCTCTACCTGGACTTCCCACTTAATATATGATTGGCGTCACCTGTGTTGAACTATTTAATTTATAAGAAGGGTATTTCAACACAGGTGATTGCAATCATAAATTAAGAAGAAAGTTCAGGTAGAGAGTATTTTATCCCTCCTGGAATGGGTCATGGTGGGAGGTATAGATTGTGTATATTAAATTTAAACCAATGGTGTATATTAGTTTTAACTAATAGTTAAATAATGCCTAAGTACTGTTTATAGCTCCACCTAATTGAAAGACAACTATTTTATAAAATTTTCTTGTAGTGGAACAAAGACAACTTAACCTTAAAATACACACACAAATTAAATAATTTATCTTGTCACATGCAAGAATTTGTACTACTACAGATACACTGGGACAGGACTCAGGAGGACTCTCTGTGTGTCTCTCTATCTCTAGACCAAAATGGTTTAGTTGCATAACAGTTTACACAGGACTCAGACACCCAGGCGGGGAGGAGGAGAAGCTGTGATCCCTGTATCACTTACAGCTCTCTCCATCCTTCTATCTCTCCTCTGGTCAGAAAGCTCTGTTGGTAGCTCATGAAACATGATATTCCTGTGTCTCTACCTGCACTGCATACTGTCCTGTTTGCATTCTGGCTTATGGTTCTGCTGCTGCTTAAGAGATAAAGCTAGTGATGTCAGTATGCTCTGGCCAGGGAAGGGGAAACCTGACAAATGGGAGCCCGTGGTACAGTATGCCCTGCATCCCCCACTTAATCTTGCTATGTGCTAGATAGATAGACTGGTCACCAATATATATGCAAAACAGGCTTCCATCAGTTCAGGAGCAACCAACAGGTTTAATGGAAAGTAGTGCTGTTATTAGATGATAAAATGAGATACATAGTAACAGAAAATACTACTCCAGTGATAGCTGTTTTACCACCCAATAATAGGGTACCTGCCATTGGGAAACAATGTTGGATTAACAACAGGATAGCCAGGGTAGTCTCCCTTCCTGACTGTAGACCAGATGTAAGGAACAATAGTCTACTTGGCAGCTGCAATGGAAAAAGGTCTACTGGATGAATCTGTGGGGTCATGTTAATTTAACAGCAAATACAAGAGACTAATATTGAACTAGTTACCAGCCCGTCAAAATGACGGAGCAAGATAACAGTAATGTTAGCACTGGCAGCTGTGCACGCCCGAACAGAGCAACACTAGACTTGCTCCATCAGAAGCCAACTAGTGGCCGCCGATGTGCAAAACACTTGAATTCCCCCCTCCCCATAGAAGTGAGGAGCAGCATTAGCTTTTTATTATGTAGGATGTTCTTGAAGCTAGTGATAACCCCATCTGTATTAAACCTGTTTCCCATCACGGATCAAGGTCACTTGCTTTAAAGGATAGCAACAGGTAAGCATCTTTTAAGAGCTGGACCTGGAAGCTATTATTTTTTATTATTATTATTATTAGTACTAGTTATTTATATAGCGCACACATATTCTGCAGTGCATTACAGAGAATATTTGGCCATTCACTTCAGTCCCTGCCCCAGTGTAGCTCACAATTTATCAGGGACGTAGCCAGAACTTTGTGGGCCCCATAGCAACATTTTGAAGGGCCCCCTGTCCCAAGGGCTTCTAAAGGGCTTCTAGAGAGACATTTCTCTGCAGCAGTTGTTAATTTTATGTCCTATAATAGTTCCCTAGTTCATTTTCTGAACCATAGTAGAGCCTTATTTAATGTTATGCCCCATAGTAGAGCCCTAGTTTCTTTTATGAATCGCAGTAGTGTTTAAGTTCACCCTATGTCACATTTCAGAGCAGCCAGTACACATTATGCCGCACAGTGCCCCCAATTCACATTATGATATATAGTGCTCCCCGTTCATATTGTGCCTCATTACAGTGCCCCGGTTCATATTATATAACATTAAAATGCCCTCCAGTTCATTATATAACACACTGCAATGAGCAGGTCCAGGGGCATTCTGTACCTAGATATATTACAGGCCCCTACGTACCACCCAAAGGCGAAAAATGTATATAGCGCATTTAACTTTGACAGGGGAGGTGGGCCCCTCTCAGCTGTGGGCCCCATAGCAGCTGCACTGCCTGCACCTATGGTGGCTACGCCCTTGCAAGCTATACTACCTAGCACATGTACACATACACATTCAAGTGAGGGTTAATTTTTGTTGAGAGCCAATTAACCTACCAGTATATTTTTAGATTGTGGGAGGAAACCGGAGTATCCGGAGGAGAACCATGCAAGCATGGGAAGAATATATAAACTCCACACAGTTAGGTTCATGGTGGGAATCGAACGCATGACCTCAGTGCTAACCATTACACTATCCGTGCTGCCCATTAGTCCCTACTAGGTCCTTTTAAAGCTTTGTCCCTGATGTCCTGGAGAAAGCTCTTTTATGTCTGGTAACAGTGAAACCAGGCCACAACAGAATGCAGAGGTACACTGTAATGTGCCTTTATTCTCAAGATGCAATAAATCTAGTAGATTGTGTCCAAGTTCTCCAGTAAATCTGTAGTACACAAATTGAGCACCATGTGGTTTCTGTTTTGACGCAATTACTAATTCTTAAGGTCTTCTACTTTAAGGTCCAGCTCATCCAAATTATCTTGTGTGAATTCCAGCGCTCTTTTTTTTTTAATTCTGCGCACAAAAGATGTGGGGCCTAATTCAGACCTGATTGTAGCAGCAAAATGTTTCTCTAATGGCCAAAATCATGTTCACTGCAGGTAGGGCAGATATAACATGTACAGAGAGAGTTAGATTTGGGTGGGTTATTTTGTTTTTGTGTAGGGTAAATACTGGCTGCTTTATTTTTACACTGCAATTTAGATTTAAGTTTTAACACACCCCACCCAAACCTAACTCTCTCTGCACATTTTATATCTGCCCCACCTGCAGTGCATATGCTTTTAACCATTAGAGAAAAATGTTGCTGCTGTGATCAGGTCTGAATTAGGGCCGAAATTCTATTGCTGCTACACATCATCCAGTCTGTGGTGTATCTCCTTAATTACCGTCCGAACGGGATTAAGGTGTCTGTAGAATTAACTTGTTCCCCAGAATCTGAGCCTATCATACGAGAAAAGACTTGTTAGCTGTATGCCAAGTGCCAACCATATCCTCTGATGGAGGTAATCAAGAAGAGTCTGACCAGGAGCAATTTAATGTGGATATGTCTGCTTGGGTCACTAGGCATTTCTGACTCTCATTTCTGATATATTTCTGAAATATTTGAAACTTACCTTGTACTTTGTGAAGGGATGATCAGCGTTACGGCTGGGAAGATCTATGCAGTGTGTGGCTGCAAGGGATTAGATGTGTGGCTGCACTCTACATAGATCTGCTCAATTATGGCGCTGTTTTTTGGACGGGGTACAGGTTGCTTCATATAGTTAGAGATCTTATAGTTTTTAGGTGGGATCAAGTGGCTCTGTGGGTGGGGTGTTTGGCTGGGATACAGCAGGTTGTGGGTTGGAGTCCCGGGTTTGACAGTATATTGGAATGTATTATTTGATGAGGGGTATTGTGGCTGAATGGCGGCGTGTGCAATGCAGTTCATGTAAATCTCAAAATCAGAATCTATATATATTTAACTAATATCTCCCCCTATTAGGTAATAACATTGTTCTGTAACATTACTTTTTTCTTTTATCGTTGGCCTAATCTGAGCCGGACAGTGCCATGCCAGTTCAGGGGCTCCAATGGCACATCGTGTCCTACTGGCATTACAACATGGAGAGGCGAGAGAAAACCTAAAGTTTGGGTACTACCATAAGTGCCCGATATGTGCTCAGCTGGACATTGTGGCAATGTATACTCTATAAAATGATAGCTAGAACCTGGTTGGTTGCTATGGGCATTGTATGGTGGTCAGTGGGATGCTCCTTGTATTGAATATCACTCACTGGAATGGTACACAGAGGCATTGTGATTTATTGTATCTTTTACATTGCAAGGGAAAATGTGAGACCAGTGGGTGTTTAACAATAAATGAGACCCCAGCAAGAATAATCTATTTTATAATTACCCTTTACCAAGTCGGTGCTAATCTTTGGAATTCCCTGCTGTTGGATTAAGTAGCAGAAATCATTTAACGTGTGTACTTGTTCCCCTGGTGTGCTGCCTACCAGTGCAATACCTCACCTACTGCTGTGATCTCCACCTACTGTGACAGGATCCTCCTGCTGGTGCTGTGACTGCCTACCAGTGCAATGCCCCACCTACTGCTGTGATCTCCACCTCCTGTGACAGGATCCTTCTGCTGGTACTGTGACTGCCTACCAGTGCAATGCCCCACCTACTGGTGTGATCTTCACCTCCTGTGACAGGATACTCCTGCTGGTGCTGTGACTGCTTACCACTGCAATGCCCCACCTACTGGTGTGATCTCCACCTCCTGTGACACGATCCTCCTGCTGGTGCTGTGACTGCCTACCAGTGCAATGCCTCACCTACTGGTGTGATCTCTACCTCCTGTGACAGGATCCTTCTGCTAGTGCTGTGACTGCCTACCAGTGCAATGCCCCACCTACTGGTGTGACCTCCACCTCCTGTGACAGGATACTCCTGCTGGTGCTGTGACTGCTTACCACTGCAATGCCCCACCTACTGGTGTGATCTCCACCTCCTGTGACACGATCCTCCTGCTGGTGCTGTGACTGCCTACCAGTGCAATGCCTCACCTACTGGTGTGATCTCTACCTCCTGTGACAGGATCCTTCAACTGGTGCTGTGACTGCCTACCAGTGCAATGCCCCACCTACTGGTGTGATCTCCACCTCCTGTGACAGGATCCTTCTGCTGGTGCTATGACTGCCTACCAGTGCAATGCCCCACCTACTGGTGTGATCTCCACCTCCTGTGACAGGATCCTTCTGCTGGTACTGTGACTGCCTACCACTGCAATGCCTCACCTACTGGTGTGATCTCTACCTCCTGTGACATGATCCTCCTGCTGGTGCTGTGACTGCCTACCAGTGCAATGCCCCACCTACTGGTGTGATCTCCACCTCCTGTGACAGGATACTCCTGCTGGTGCTGTGACTGCTTACCACTGCAATGCCTCACCTACTGGTGTGATCTCCACCTCCTGTGACATGATCCTCCTGCTGGTGCTGTGACTGCCTACCAGTGCAATGCCCCACCTACTGGTGTGATCTCCACCTCCTGTGACAGGATACTCCTGCTGGTGCTGTGACTGCTTACCACTGCAATGCCCCACCTACTGGTGTGATCTCCACCTCCTGTGACACGATCCTCCTGCTGGTGCTGTGACTGCCTACCAGTGCAATGCCTCACCTACTGGTGTGATCTCTACCTCCTGTGACAGGATCCTTCTGCTGGTGCTGTGACTGCCTACCAGTGCAATGCCCCACCTACTGGTGTGACCTCCACCTCCTGTGACAGGATACTCCTGCTGGTGCTGTGACTGCTTACCACTGCAATGCCCCACCTACTGGTGTGATCTCCACCTCCTATGACACGATCCTCCTGCTGGTGCTGTGACTGCCTACCAGTGCAATGCCTCACCTACTGGTGTGATCTCTACCTCCTGTGACAGGATCCTTCTGCTGGTGCTGTGACTGCCTACCAGTGCAATGCCCCACCTACTGGTGTGACCTCCACCTCCTGTGACAGGATACTCCTGCTGGTGCTGTGACTGCTTACCACTGCTATGCCCCACCTACTGGTGTGATCTCCACCTCCTGTGACACGATCCTCCTGCTGGTGCTGTGACTGCCTACCAGTGCAATGCCTCACCTACTGGTGTGATCTCTACCTCCTGTGACAGGATCCTTCTGCTGGTGCTGTGACTGCCTACCAGTGCAATGCCCCACCTACTGGTGTGATCTCCACCTCCTGTGACAGGATCCTTCTGCTGGTGCTATGACTGCTTACCACTGCAATGCCCCACCTACTGGTGTGATCTCCACCTCCTGTGACACGATCCTCCTGCTGGTGCTATGACTGCTTACCACTGCAATGCCCCACCTACTGGTGTGATCTCCACCTCCTGTGACACGATCCTCCTGCTGGTGCTGTGACTGCCTACCAGTGCAATGCCTCACCTACTGGTGTGATCTCTACCTCCTGTGATATGATCCTCCTGCTGGTACTGTGACTGCCTACCAGTGCAATGCCCCACCTACTGGTGTGATCTCCACCTCCTGTGACAAGATCCTTCTGCTGGTGCTGTGATTGCCTACCAGTGCAATGCCCCACCTACTGGTGTGATCTCCACCTCCTGTGACATGATCCTCCTGCTGGTGCTGTGACTGCCTACCAGTGTAATGCCTCACCTACTGGTGTGATCTCTACCTCCTGTGATATGATCCTCCTGCTGGTGCTGTGACTGCCTACCAGTGCAATGCCCCACCTACTGGTGTGACCTCCACCTCCTGTGACATGATCCTCCTGCTGGTGCTGTGACTGCTTACCAGTGCAATGCCCCACCTACTGGTGTGATCTCCACCTCCTGTGACAAGATCCTCCTGCTGGTGCTGTGATTGCCTACCAGTGCAATGCCTCACCTACTGGTGTGATCTCCACCTCCTGTGACAGGATCCTTCTGCTGGTGCTGTGACTGCCTACCAGTGCAATGCCTCACCTACTGGTGTGATCTCTACCTCCTGTGACAGGATCCTTCTGCTGGTGCTGTGACTGCCTACCAGTGCAATGCCCCACCTACTGGTGTGACCTCCACCTCCTGTGACAGGATACTCCTGCTGGTGCTGTGACTGCTTACCACTGCAATGCCCCACCTACTGGTGTGATCTCCACCTCCTGTGACGCGATCCTCCTGCTGGTGCTGTGACTGCCTACCAGTGCAATGCCTCACCTACTGGTGTGATCTCTACCTCCTGTGACAGGATCCTTCTGCTGGTGCTGTGACTGCCTACCAGTGCAATGCCCCACCTACTGGTGTGATCTCCACCTCCTGTGACAGGATCCTTCTGCTGGTGCTATGACTGCTTACCACTGCAATGCCCCACCCACTGGTGTGATCTCCACCTCCTGTGACACGATCCTCCTGCTGGTGCTATGACTGCTTACCACTGCAATGCCCCACCTACTGGTGTGATCTCCACCTCCTGTGACACGATCCTCCTGCTGGTGCTGTGACTGCCTACCAGTGCAATGCCTCACCTACTGGTGTGATCTCTACCTCCTGTGATATGATCCTCCTGCTGGTACTGTGACTGCCTACCAGTGCAATGCCCCACCTACTGGTGTGATCTCCACCTCCTGTGACAAGATCCTTCTGCTGGTGCTGTGATTGCCTACCAGTGCAATGCCCCACCTACTGGTGTGATCTCCACCTCCTGTGACATGATCCTCCTGCTGGTGCTGTGACTGCCTACCAGTGTAATGCCTCACCTACTGGTGTGATCTCTACCTCCTGTGATATGATCCTCCTGCTGGTGCTGTGACTGCCTACCAGTGCAATGCCCCACCTACTGGTGTGACCTCCACCTCCTGTGACATGATCCTCCTGCTGGTGCTGTGACTGCCTACCAGTGCAATGCCCCACCTACTGGTGTGATCTCCACCTCCTGTGACAAGATCCTCCTGCTGGTGCTGTGATTGCCTACCAGTGCAATGCCTCACCTACTGGTGTGATCTCCACCTCCTGTGACAGAGGCCCTCATTCCGAGTTGATCGCTCGCTAGCTGCTTTTAGCAGCAATGCACACGCTAGGCCGCCGCCCTCTGGGAGTGTATCTTAGCTTAGCAGAATTGCTAACGAAAGGTTAGCAGTTCTGATATTAAATATTTCCCTGCAGTTTCTGAGTAGCTCCAGACCTACTCTTAGATTGCGATCACTGCAGACTGTTTGGTTCCTGGTTTGACGTCACAAACACGCCCTGCGTTCAGCCAGCTACTCCCCCGTTTCCCCAGGCATGCCTGCGTTTTTACCTGACATGCCTGCGTTTTTAAGCACACTCCCAGAAAACGCCAAGTTACCACCCAGAAACACCCACTTCCTGTCAATCACTCACCGATCAGCAGAGCGTCTGAAAAGCGTCGCTCGGCCCTGTGTAAAATTGCATAGTTTTGTGTGAAAGTACTTAGCGCGTGCGCCCTGCGGCCCATACGCATGCGCAGAAAAGCCGTTTTTTTAGCCTGATCGCTATGCTGCGAAAAACGGCAGCGAGCGATGAACTCAGCATGAGGGCCAGGATCCTTCTGCTGGTGCTGTGACTGCCTACCAGTGCAATGCCCCACCTACTGGTGTGATCTCCACCTCCTGTGACAGGATACTCCTGCTGGTGCTGTGACTGCTTACCACTGCAATGCCCCACTTACTGGTGTGATCTCCACCTCCTGTGACACGATCCTCCTGCTGGTGCTGTGACTGCCTACCAGTGCAATGCCTCACCTACTGGTGTGATCTCTACCTCCTGTGACAGGATCCTTCTGCTGGTGCTGTGACTGCCTACCAGTGCAATGCCCCACCTACTGGTGTGACCTCCACCTCCTGTGACAGGATACTCCTGCTGGTGCTGTGACTGCTTACCACTGCAATGCCCCACCTACTGGTGTGATCTCCACCTCCTGTGACACGATCCTCCTGCTGGTGCTGTGACTGCCTACCAGTGCAATGCCTCACCTACTGGTGTGATCTCTACCTCCTGTGACAGGATCCTTCTGCTGGTGCTGTGACTGCCTACCAGTGCAATGCCCCACCTACTGGTGTGACCTCCACCTCCTGTGACAGGATACTCCTGCTGGTGCTGTGACTGCTTACCACTGCAATGCCCCACCTACTGGTGTGATCTCCACCTCCTGTGACACGATCCTCCTGCTGGTGCTGTGACTGCCTACCAGTGCAATGCCTCACCTACTGGTGTGATCTCTACCTCCTGTGACAGGATCCTTCTGCTGGTGCTGTGACTGCCTACCAGTGCAATGCCCCACCTACTGGTGTGATCTCCACCTCCTGTGACAGGATCCTTCTGCTGGTGCTATGACTGCTTACCACTGCAATGCCCCACCTACTGGTGTGATCTCCACCTCCTGTGACACGATCCTCCTGCTGGTGCTATGACTGCTTACCACTGCAATGCCCCACCTACTGGTGTGATCTCCACCTCCTGTGACACGATCCTCCTGCTGGTGCTGTGACTGCCTACCAGTGCAATGCCTCACCTACTGGTGTGATCTCTACCTCCTGTGATATGATCCTCCTGCTGGTACTGTGACTGCCTACCAGTGCAATGCCCCACCTACTGGTGTGATCTCCACCTCCTGTGACAAGATCCTTCTGCTGGTGCTGTGATTGCCTACCAGTGCAATGCCCCACCTACTGGTGTGATCTCCACCTCCTGTGACATGATCCTCCTGCTGGTGCTGTGACTGCCTACCAGTGTAATGCCTCACCTACTGGTGTGATCTCTACCTCCTGTGATATGATCCTCCTGCTGGTGCTGTGACTGCCTACCAGTGCAATGCCCCACCTACTGGTGTGACCTCCACCTCCTGTGACATGATCCTCCTGCTGGTGCTGTGACTGCCTACCAGTGCAATGCCCCACCTACTGGTGTGATCTCCACCTCCTGTGACAAGATCCTCCTGCTGGTGCTGTGATTGCCTACCAGTGCAATGCCTCACCTACTGGTGTGATCTCCACCTCCTGTGACAGGATCCTTCTGCTGGTGCTGTGACTGCCTACCAGTGCAATGCCTCACCTACTGGTGTGATCTCTACCTCCTGTGACAGGATCCTTCTGCTGGTGCTGTGACTGCCTACCAGTGCAATGCCCCACCTACTGGTGTGACCTCCACCTCCTGTGACAGGATACTCCTGCTGGTGCTGTGACTGCTTACCACTGCAATGCCCCACCTACTGGTGTGATCTCCACCTCCTGTGACACGATCCTCCTGCTGGTGCTGTGACTGCCTACCAGTGCAATGCCTCACCTACTGGTGTGATCTCTACCTCCTGTGACAGGATCCTTCTGCTGGTGCTGTGACTGCCTACCAGTGCAATGCCCCACCTACTGGTGTGATCTCCACCTCCTGTGACAGGATCCTTCTGCTGGTGCTATGACTGCTTACCACTGCAATGCCTCACCTACTGGTGTAATCTCCACCTCCTGTGACACGATCCTCCTGCTGGTGCTATGACTGCTTACCACTGCAATGCCCCACCTACTGGTGTGATCTCCACCTCCTGTGACACGATCCTCCTGCTGGTGCTGTGACTGCCTACCAGTGCAATGCCTCACCTACTGGTGTGATCTCTACCTCCTGTGATATGATCCTCCTGCTGGTACTGTGACTGCTTACCAGTGCAATGCCCCACCTACTGGTGTGATCTCCACCTCCTGTGACACGATCCTCCTGCTGGTGCTATGACTGCTTACCACTGCAATGCCCCACCTACTGGTGTGATCTCCACCTCCTGTGACACGATCCTCCTGCTGGTGCTGTGACTGCCTACCAGTGCAATGCCTCACCTACTGGTGTGATCTCTACCTCCTGTGATATGATCCTCCTGCTGGTACTGTGACTGCCTACCAGTGCAATGCCCCACCTACTGGTGTGATCTCCACCTCCTGTGACAAGATCCTTCTGCTGGTGCTGTGATTGCCTACCAGTGCAATGCCCCACCTACTGGTGTGATCTCCACCTCCTGTGATATGATCCTCCTGCTGGTGCTGTGACTGCCTACCAGTGCAATGCCCCACCTACTGGTGTGACCTCCACCTCCTGTGACATGATCCTCCTGCTGGTGCTGTGACTGCCTACCAGTGCAATGCCCCACCTACTGGTGTGACCTCCACCTCCTGTGACATGATCCTCCTGCTGGTGCTGTGACTGCCTACCAGTGCAATGCCCCACCTACTGGTGTGATCTCCACCTCCTGTGACAAGATCCTCCTGCTGGTGCTGTGATTGCCTACCAGTGCAATGCCTCACCTACTGGTGTGATCTCCACCTCCTGTGACAGAGGCCCTCATTCCGAGTTGATCGCTCGCTAGCTGCTTTTAGCAGCAATGCACACGCTAGGCTGCCGCCCTCTGGGAGTGTATCTTAGCTTAGCAGAATTGCTAACGATAGGTTAGCAGTTCTGATATTAAATATTTCCCTGCAGTTTCTGAGTAGCTCCAGACCTACTCTTAGATTGCGATCACTGCAGACTGTTTGGTTCCTGGTTTGACGTCACAAACACGCCCTGCGTTCAGCCAGCTACTCCCCCGTTTCCCCAGGCATGCCTGCGTTTTTACCTGACATGCCTGCGTTTTTAAGCACACTCCCAGAAAACGCCAAGTTACCACCCAGAAACACCCACTTCCTGTCAATCACTCACCGATCAGCAGAGCGTCTGAAAAGCGTCGCTCGGCCCTGTGTAAAATTGCATAGTTTTGTGTGAAAGTACTTAGCGCGTGCGCACTGCGGCCCATACGCATGCGCAAAAAAGCCGTTTTTTTAGCCTGATCGCTATGCTGCGAAAAACGGCAGCGAGCGATGAACTCAGCATGAGGGCCAGGATCCTTCTGCTGGTGCTGTGACTGCCTACCAGTGCAATGCCCCACCTACTGGTGTGATCTCCACCTCCTGTGACAGGATACTCCTGCTGGTGCTGTGACTGCTTACCACTGCAATGCCCCACCTACTGGTGTGATCTCCACCTCCTGTGACACGATCCTCCTGCTGGTGCTGTGACTGCCTACCAGTGCAATGCCTCACCTACTGGTGTGATCTCTACCTCCTGTGACAGGATCCTTCTGCTGGTGCTGTGACTGCCTACCAGTGCAATGCCCCACCTACTGGTGTGACCTCCACCTCCTGTGACAGGATACTCCTGCTGGTGCTGTGACTGCTTACCACTGCAATGCCCCACCTACTGGTGTGATCTCCACCTCCTGTGACACGATCCTCCTGCTGGTGCTGTGACTGCCTATCAGTGCAATGCCTCACCTACTGGTGTGATCTCTACCTCCTGTGACAGGATCCTTCTGCTGGTGCTGTGACTGCCTACCAGTGCAATGCCCCACCTACTGGTGTGACCTCCACCTCCTGTGACAGGATACTCCTGCTGGTGCTGTGACTGCTTACCACTGCAATGCCCCACCTACTGGTGTGATCTCCACCTCCTGTGACACGATCCTCCTGCTGGTGCTGTGACTGCCTACCAGTGCAATGCCTCACCTACTGGTGTGATCTCTACCTCCTGTGACAGGATCCTTCTGCTGGTGCTGTGACTGCCTACCAGTGCAATGCCCCACCTACTGGTGTGATCTCCACCTCCTGTGACAGGATCCTTCTGCTGGTGCTATGACTGCTTACCACTGCAATGCCCCACCTACTGGTGTGATCTCCACCTCCTGTGACACGATCCTCCTGCTGGTGCTATGACTGCTTACCACTGCAATGCCCCACCTACTGGTGTGATCTCCACCTCCTGTGACACGATCCTCCTGCTGGTGCTGTGACTGCCTACCAGTGCAATGCCTCACCTACTGGTGTGATCTCTACCTCCTGTGATATGATCCTCCTGCTGGTACTGTGACTGCCTACCAGTGCAATGCCCCACCTACTGGTGTGATCTCCACCTCCTGTGACAAGATCCTTCTGCTGGTGCTGTGATTGCCTACCAGTGCAATGCCCCACCTACTGGTGTGATCTCCACCTCCTGTGACATGATCCTCCTGCTGGTGCTGTGACTGCCTACCAGTGTAATGCCTCACCTACTGGTGTGATCTCTACCTCCTGTGATATGATCCTCCTGCTGGTGCTGTGACTGCCTACCAGTGCAATGCCCCACCTACTGGTGTGACCTCCACCTCCTGTGACATGATCCTCCTGCTGGTGCTGTGACTGCCTACCAGTGCAATGCCCCACCTACTGGTGTGATCTCCACCTCCTGTGACAAGATCCTCCTGCTGGTGCTGTGATTGCCTACCAGTGCAATGCCTCACCTACTGGTGTGATCTCCACCTCCTGTGACAGGATCCTTCTGCTGGTGCTGTGACTGCCTACCAGTGCAATGCCTCACCTACTGGTGTGATCTCTACCTCCTGTGACAGGATCCTTCTGCTGGTGCTGTGACTGCCTACCAGTGCAATGCCCCACCTACTGGTGTGACCTCCACCTCCTGTGACAGGATACTCCTGCTGGTGCTGTGACTGCTTACCACTGCAATGCCCCACCTACTGGTGTGATCTCCACCTCCTGTGACACGATCCTCCTGCTGGTGCTGTGACTGCCTACCAGTGCAATGCCTCACCTACTGGTGTGATCTCCACCTCCTGTGACAGGATCCTTCTGCTGGTGCTGTGACTGCCTACCAGTGCAATGCCTCACCTACTGGTGTGATCTCTACCTCCTGTGACAGGATCCTTCTGCTGGTGCTGTGACTGCCTACCAGTGCAATGCCCCACCTACTGGTGTGACCTCCACCTCCTGTGACAGGATACTCCTGCTGGTGCTGTGACTGCTTACCACTGCAATGCCCCACCTACTGGTGTGATCTCCACCTCCTGTGACACGATCCTCCTGCTGGTGCTGTGACTGCCTACCAGTGCAATGCCTCACCTACTGGTGTGATCTCTACCTCCTGTGACAGGATCCTTCTGCTGGTGCTGTGACTGCCTACCAGTGCAATGCCCCACCTACTGGTGTGATCTCCACCTCCTGTGACACGATCCTCCTGCTGGTGCTGTGACTGCCTATCAGTGCAATGCCTCACCTACTGGTGTGATCTCTACCTCCTGTGACAGGATCCTTCTGCTGGTGCTGTGACTGCCTACCAGTGCAATGCCCCACCTACTGGTGTGACCTCCACCTCCTGTGACAGGATACTCCTGCTGGTGCTGTGACTGCTTACCACTGCAATGCCCCACCTACTGGTGTGATCTCCACCTCCTGTGACACGATCCTCCTGCTGGTGCTGTGACTGCCTACCAGTGCAATGCCTCACCTACTGGTGTGATCTCTACCTCCTGTGACAGGATCCTTCTGCTGGTGCTGTGACTGCCTACCAGTGCAATGCCCCACCTACTGGTGTGATCTCCACCTCCTGTGACAGGATCCTTCTGCTGGTGCTATGACTGCTTACCACTGCAATGCCCCACCTACTGGTGTGATCTCCACCTCCTGTGACACGATCCTCCTGCTGGTGCTATGACTGCTTACCACTGCAATGCCCCACCTACTGGTGTGATCTCCACCTCCTGTGACACGATCCTCCTGCTGGTGCTGTGACTGCCTACCAGTGCAATGCCTCACCTACTGGTGTGATCTCTACCTCCTGTGATATGATCCTCCTGCTGGTACTGTGACTGCCTACCAGTGCAATGCCCCACCTACTGGTGTGATCTCCACCTCCTGTGACAAGATCCTTCTGCTGGTGCTGTGATTGCCTACCAGTGCAATGCCCCACCTACTGGTGTGATCTCCACCTCCTGTGATATGATCCTCCTGCTGGTGCTGTGACTGCCTACCAGTGCAATGCCCCACCTACTGGTGTGACCTCCACCTCCTGTGACATGATCCTCCTGCTGGTGCTGTGACTGCCTACCAGTGCAATGCCCCACCTACTGGTGTGACCTCCACCTCCTGTGACATGATCCTCCTGCTGGTGCTGTGACTGCCTACCAGTGCAATGCCCCACCTACTGGTGTGATCTCCACCTCCTGTGACAAGATCCTCCTGCTGGTGCTGTGATTGCCTACCAGTGCAATGCCTCACCTACTGGTGTGATCTCCACCTCCTGTGACAGAGGCCCTCATTCCGAGTTGATCGCTCGCTAGCTGCTTTTAGCAGCAATGCACACGCTAGGCTGCCGCCCTCTGGGAGTGTATCTTAGCTTAGCAGAATTGCTAACGATAGGTTAGCAGTTCTGATATTAAATATTTCCCTGCAGTTTCTGAGTAGCTCCAGACCTACTCTTAGATTGCGATCACTGCAGACTGTTTGGTTCCTGGTTTGACGTCACAAACACGCCCTGCGTTCAGCCAGCTACTCCCCCGTTTCCCCAGGCATGCCTGCGTTTTTACCTGACATGCCTGCGTTTTTAAGCACACTCCCAGAAAACGCCAAGTTACCACCCAGAAACACCCACTTCCTGTCAATCACTCACCGATCAGCAGAGCGTCTGAAAAGCGTCGCTCGGCCCTGTGTAAAATTGCATAGTTTTGTGTGAAAGTACTTAGCGCGTGCGCACTGCGGCCCATACGCATGCGCAAAAAAGCCGTTTTTTTAGCCTGATCGCTATGCTGCGAAAAACGGCAGCGAGCGATGAACTCAGCATGAGGGCCAGGATCCTTCTGCTGGTGCTGTGACTGCCTACCAGTGCAATGCCCCACCTACTGGTGTGATCTCCACCTCCTGTGACAGGATACTCCTGCTGGTGCTGTGACTGCTTACCACTGCAATGCCCCACCTACTGGTGTGATCTCCACCTCCTGTGACACGATCCTCCTGCTGGTGCTGTGACTGCCTACCAGTGCAATGCCTCACCTACTGGTGTGATCTCTACCTCCTGTGACAGGATCCTTCTGCTGGTGCTGTGACTGCCTACCAGTGCAATGCCCCACCTACTGGTGTGACCTCCACCTCCTGTGACAGGATACTCCTGCTGGTGCTGTGACTGCTTACCACTGCAATGCCCCACCTACTGGTGTGATCTCCACCTCCTGTGACACGATCCTCCTGCTGGTGCTGTGACTGCCTACCAGTGCAATGCCTCACCTACTGGTGTGATCTCTACCTCCTGTGACAGGATCCTTCTGCTGGTGCTGTGACTGCCTACCAGTGCAATGCCCCACCTACTGGTGTGACCTCCACCTCCTGTGACAGGATACTCCTGCTGGTGCTGTGACTGCTTACCACTGCAATGCCCCACCTACTGGTGTGATCTCCACCTCCTGTGACACGATCCTCCTGCTGGTGCTGTGACTGCCTATCAGTGCAATGCCTCACCTACTGGTGTGATCTCTACCTCCTGTGACAGGATCCTTCTGCTGGTGCTGTGACTGCCTACCAGTGCAATGCCCCACCTACTGGTGTGACCTCCACCTCCTGTGACAGGATACTCCTGCTGGTGCTGTGACTGCTTACCACTGCAATGCCCCACCTACTGGTGTGATCTCCACCTCCTGTGACACGATCCTCCTGCTGGTGCTGTGACTGCCTACCAGTGCAATGCCTCACCTACTGGTGTGATCTCTACCTCCTGTGACAGGATCCTTCTGCTGGTGCTGTGACTGCCTACCAGTGCAATGCCCCACCTACTGGTGTGATCTCCACCTCCTGTGACAGGATCCTTCTGCTGGTGCTATGACTGCTTACCACTGCAATGCCCCACCTACTGGTGTGATCTCCACCTCCTGTGACACGATCCTCCTGCTGGTGCTATGACTGCTTACCACTGCAATGCCCCACCTACTGGTGTGATCTCCACCTCCTGTGACACGATCCTCCTGCTGGTGCTGTGACTGCCTACCAGTGCAATGCCTCACCTACTGGTGTGATCTCTACCTCCTGTGATATGATCCTCCTGCTGGTACTGTGACTGCCTACCAGTGCAATGCCCCACCTACTGGTGTGATCTCCACCTCCTGTGACAAGATCCTTCTGCTGGTGCTGTGATTGCCTACCAGTGCAATGCCCCACCTACTGGTGTGATCTCCACCTCCTGTGACATGATCCTCCTGCTGGTGCTGTGACTGCCTACCAGTGTAATGCCTCACCTACTGGTGTGATCTCTACCTCCTGTGATATGATCCTCCTGCTGGTGCTGTGACTGCCTACCAGTGCAATGCCCCACCTACTGGTGTGACCTCCACCTCCTGTGACATGATCCTCCTGCTGGTGCTGTGACTGCCTACCAGTGCAATGCCCCACCTACTGGTGTGATCTCCACCTCCTGTGACAAGATCCTCCTGCTGGTGCTGTGATTGCCTACCAGTGCAATGCCTCACCTACTGGTGTGATCTCCACCTCCTGTGACAGGATCCTTCTGCTGGTGCTGTGACTGCCTACCAGTGCAATGCCTCACCTACTGGTGTGATCTCTACCTCCTGTGACAGGATCCTTCTGCTGGTGCTGTGACTGCCTACCAGTGCAATGCCCCACCTACTGGTGTGACCTCCACCTCCTGTGACAGGATACTCCTGCTGGTGCTGTGACTGCTTACCACTGCAATGCCCCACCTACTGGTGTGATCTCCACCTCCTGTGACACGATCCTCCTGCTGGTGCTGTGACTGCCTACCAGTGCAATGCCTCACCTACTGGTGTGATCTCCACCTCCTGTGACAGGATCCTTCTGCTGGTGCTGTGACTGCCTACCAGTGCAATGCCTCACCTACTGGTGTGATCTCTACCTCCTGTGACAGGATCCTTCTGCTGGTGCTGTGACTGCCTACCAGTGCAATGCCCCACCTACTGGTGTGACCTCCACCTCCTGTGACAGGATACTCCTGCTGGTGCTGTGACTGCTTACCACTGCAATGCCCCACCTACTGGTGTGATCTCCACCTCCTGTGACACGATCCTCCTGCTGGTGCTGTGACTGCCTACCAGTGCAATGCCTCACCTACTGGTGTGATCTCTACCTCCTGTGACAGGATCCTTCTGCTGGTGCTGTGACTGCCTACCAGTGCAATGCCCCACCTACTGGTGTGATCTCCACCTCCTGTGACACGATCCTCCTGCTGGTGCTGTGACTGCCTATCAGTGCAATGCCTCACCTACTGGTGTGATCTCTACCTCCTGTGACAGGATCCTTCTGCTGGTGCTGTGACTGCCTACCAGTGCAATGCCCCACCTACTGGTGTGACCTCCACCTCCTGTGACAGGATACTCCTGCTGGTGCTGTGACTGCTTACCACTGCAATGCCCCACCTACTGGTGTGATCTCCACCTCCTGTGACACGATCCTCCTGCTGGTGCTGTGACTGCCTACCAGTGCAATGCCTCACCTACTGGTGTGATCTCTACCTCCTGTGACAGGATCCTTCTGCTGGTGCTGTGACTGCCTACCAGTGCAATGCCCCACCTACTGGTGTGATCTCCACCTCCTGTGACAGGATCCTTCTGCTGGTGCTATGACTGCTTACCACTGCAATGCCCCACCTACTGGTGTGATCTCCACCTCCTGTGACACGATCCTCCTGCTGGTGCTATGACTGCTTACCACTGCAATGCCCCACCTACTGGTGTGATCTCCACCTCCTGTGACACGATCCTCCTGCTGGTGCTGTGACTGCCTACCAGTGCAATGCCTCACCTACTGGTGTGATCTCTACCTCCTGTGATATGATCCTCCTGCTGGTACTGTGACTGCCTACCAGTGCAATGCCCCACCTACTGGTGTGATCTCCACCTCCTGTGACAAGATCCTTCTGCTGGTGCTGTGATTGCCTACCAGTGCAATGCCCCACCTACTGGTGTGATCTCCACCTCCTGTGACATGATCCTCCTGCTGGTGCTGTGACTGCCTACCAGTGTAATGCCTCACCTACTGGTGTGATCTCTACCTCCTGTGATATGATCCTCCTGCTGGTGCTGTGACTGCCTACCAGTGCAATGCCCCACCTACTGGTGTGACCTCCACCTCCTGTGACATGATCCTCCTGCTGGTGCTGTGACTGCCTACCAGTGCAATGCCCCACCTACTGGTGTGATCTCCACCTCCTGTGACAAGATCCTCCTGCTGGTGCTGTGATTGCCTACCAGTGCAATGCCTCACCTACTGGTGTGATCTCCACCTCCTGTGACAGGATCCTTCTGCTGGTGCTGTGACTGCCTACCAGTGCAATGCCTCACCTACTGGTGTGATCTCTACCTCCTGTGACAGGATCCTTCTGCTGGTGCTGTGACTGCCTACCAGTGCAATGCCCCACCTACTGGTGTGACCTCCACCTCCTGTGACAGGATACTCCTGCTGGTGCTGTGACTGCTTACCACTGCAATGCCCCACCTACTGGTGTGATCTCCACCTCCTGTGACACGATCCTCCTGCTGGTGCTGTGACTGCCTACCAGTGCAATGCCTCACCTACTGGTGTGATCTCTACCTCCTGTGACAGGATCCTTCTGCTGGTGCTGTGACTGCCTACCAGTGCAATGCCCCACCTACTGGTGTGATCTCCACCTCCTGTGACAGGATCCTTCTGCTGGTGCTATGACTGCTTACCACTGCAATGCCTCACCTACTGGTGTGATCTCCACCTCCTGTGACACGATCCTCCTGCTGGTGCTGTGACTGCCTACCAGTGCAATGCCTCACCTACTGGTGTGATCTCTACCTCCTGTGATATGATCCTCCTGCTGGTACTGTGACTGCCTACCAGTGCAATGCCCCACCTACTGGTGTGATCTCCACCTCCTGTGACACGATCCTCCTGCTGGTGCTATGACTGCTTACCACTGCAATGCCCCACCTACTGGTGTGATCTCCACCTCCTGTGACACGATCCTCCTGCTGGTGCTGTGACTGCCTACCAGTGCAATGCCTCACCTACTGGTGTGATCTCTACCTCCTGTGATATGATCCTCCTGCTGGTACTGTGACTGCCTACCAGTGCAATGCCCCACCTACTGGTGTGATCTCCACCTCCTGTGACAAGATCCTTCTGCTGGTGCTGTGATTGCCTACCAGTGCAATGCCCCACCTACTGGTGTGATCTCCACCTCCTGTGACATGATCCTCCTGCTGGTGCTGTGACCTCCTACCAGTGTAATGCCTCACCTACTGGTGTGATCTCTACCTCCTGTGATATGATCCTCCTGCTGGTGCTGTGACTGCCTACCAGTGCAATGCCCCACCTACTGGTGTGACCTCCACCTCCTGTGACATGATCCTCCTGCTGGTGCTGTGACTGCCTACCAGTGCAATGCCCCACCTACTGGTGTGATCTCCACCTCCTGTGACAAGATCCTCCTGCTGGTGCTGTGATTGCCTACCAGTGCAATGCCTCACCTACTGGTGTGATCTCCACCTCCTGTGACAGAGGCCCTCATTCCGAGTTGATCGCTCGCTAGCTGCTTTTAGCAGCAATGCACACGCTAGGCCGCCGCCCTCTGGGAGTGTATCTTAGCTTAGCAGAATTGCTAACGAAAGGTTAGCAGTTCTGATATTAAATATTTCCCTGCAGTTTCTGAGTAGCTCCAGACCTACTCTTAGATTGCGATCACTGCAGACTGTTTGGTTCCTGGTTTGACGTCACAAACACGCCCTGCGTTCAGCCAGCTACTCCCCCGTTTCCCCAGGCATGCCTGCGTTTTTACCTGACATGCCTGCGTTTTTAAGCACACTCCCAGAAAACGCCAAGTTACCACCCAGAAACACCCACTTCCTGTCAATCACTCACCGATCAGCAGAGCGTCTGAAAAGCGTCGCTCGGCCCTGTGTAAAATTGCATAGTTTTGTGTGAAAGTACTTAGCGCGTGCGCCCTGCGGCCCATACGCATGCGCAGAAAAGCCGTTTTTTTAGCCTGATCGCTATGCTGCGAAAAACGGCAACCAGTACAATGCCCCACCTACTGGTGTGATCTCCACCTCCTGTGACATGATTCTCCTGCTGGTGCTGTGACTGCCTACCTGTACAATGCCCCACCTACTGGTGTGATCTCCACCTCCTGTGACATGATTCTCCTGCAGGTGCTGTGACTGCCTACCAGTGCAATGCCCCACCTACTGGTGTGATCTCCACCTCCTGTGACATGATCCTCCTGCAGGTGCTGTGACTGCCTACCAGTGCAATGCCCCACCTACTGGTGTGATCTCCACCTCCTGTGACATGATCCTCCTGCTGGTGCTGTGACTGCCTACCAGTGCAATGCCTCAGCTACTGGTGTGATCTCCACCTACTGTGACAAGATCCTTCTGCTGGAGCTGTGACTGCCTACCAGTGTAATGCCTCACCTACTGGTGTGATCTCCATCTCCTGTGACATGATCCTCCTGCTGGTGCTGTGACTGCCTACCATGCTGCATTAGCCTTGCTTGCTACCATTGTGACTAATGCTAACAAATTGCTAACCCCCAATTTCTGTTGGGCCCTGCTTATAGCTGACTTATTCCAACCTACATGAGGCCACTTTTCATATTTTTCCAGGGCCACGTTAAGTTCCCAATCCGCCCCTGTCTGTCATGGAAGAAACGTGAATGATAAATCAAAGTAAATGTACCAGGAGGGTATTGACAAGCCATTGGAAAGTTATCGGAAGATGGAAACCCTTTTTAACATTATCTTATACTTACCCTGTTTCCAAGACAAAGACATTGGGGGTCATTCCGAGTTGATCGCTCGCTGACGATTTTCGCAGTGCAACGATTAAGGAAAAAACGGCAAAAATGCGCATGCGCATGGTACGCAGCGCGCATATGCTAAGTACTTTCACACAAAACTTTGTAGATTTACACAAGCTCGAGCGACGTTTTTTCATCGCTCGAGTGATCGTAATGTGATTGACAGGAAGTGGGTGTTTCTGGGCGGAAACTGGACGTTTTCAGGGAGTGTGCTAAAAAACGCAGGCGTGCCAGGTAAAAATGCAGGAGTGGCTGGAGAATCGGGGGAGTGGCTGGCCGAACGCAGGGCGTGTTTGTGATGTCAAACCAGGAACTAAACGGACTGAGGTGATCGCAGTCTAGGAGTAGGTCTGGAGCTACTCAGAAACTGCAGGAAAAGATTTAGTAGCAGTTTTGCTAACCTTTCGTTAGCAATTCTGCCAAGCTAAGATACACTCCCAGAGGGCGTCGGCCTAGCGTGTGCAATGCTGCTAAAAGCAGCTAGCGAGCGAACAACTCGGAATGACCACCATTGTCAATTATTAATTTAAGTTGTTACTTAAGTGAAAAGGAGGCATTATATTTTCCGGGAGATGTATTAAGCCACGGAGAGAGATAAAGGGGGTCATTCCGAGTTGTTCGCTCGCTAGCAGATTTTAGCAGCATTGCACACGCTAGGCCGCCGCCCTCTGGGAGTATATCTTAGCTTAGCAGAATAGCGAACGAAAGATTAGCAGAATTGCGAATAGAAAATTCTTAGCAGTTTCTGAGTAGCTCCAGACCTGCTCACAGATTGCGATCAGCTCAGGCCGTTTCGTTCCTGGTTTGACATCACACACACGCCCAGCATTTGGCCAGCCACTCCCCCGTTTCTCCAGACACTCCCGCGTTTTTCCCTGACACTCCTGCGTTTTTCTGCATACTCCCAGAAAACGGCCAGTTTCCGCCCAGAAACACCCACTTCCTGTCAATCACACTCTGATCACTTCAACGATTAAATGTCTTCGTTCGGACGTGAGTAAATTTACTAAGTTTTGTGCGAAAATACTTACCGACTGCGCACTGCGAACCATGCGCATGTGCATTTTTGCCTTAATCGCTCCGTTGCGAAAATCGGCAACGAGCAAACAACTCGGAATGACCCCCAAAGTTGGGTATTTGCCCAAAGCAAATGATGCTTCTAACTACAGGTATCATTTCATGTACTGTGCTGGATAAGTGACAGAAGATGATTGGGTGCTTTGGACATCTCCACTTTATCTCTCTCCAAGGCTTGATACATCTCCCCAAGAGTGCTGCAGTGACGTGCGGTGGGGTGAGGCAGAGCCTTTCCTGTCATTCTAACGTTTGTACCAGAGTTTTGATTGTATAAAGTATATGAAAAATACAAAGAATGTGTTTGAAATATCTTCTTTGCATTATTCTAATAATTTTTATAGCCAAAACTCTGGAGTAAAAAGTCTATGGCAGGTGAGGCAGTGCCTCACCTGGCTAACCTTTCCGCACATCTCTAATCAAAACTCACCAAATTTCCAGGAGTTTATACTGCTGCACCTGTGTACAGGCCGGCCCGACGCATACGCGGGCTACGCAGCTGCATTGAGCGCCAGGCAGTAGAGGGCGCTGCTGCAGACAGTGAGTCACAGTGACTCACTCTCTACAGCAGCAGTGGCCAGCAAGTGGCTCGATCCGCTCCCGGCCACCGCTGCCCGGCATCTCCGGCGGCAGTGGCAATCTTAAATTTGGCGCCGGCCATGAGCCAATCAGAGCTCGCGGACCGGCAGCTGAGACTCTTGATTGGCTGCCGGACCGCGAGCTCTGATTGGCTCACGGGCCGGCGGCGAATGGAAGATAGACACTGCCGCTGGAGACAGAGGGGTAGGAGAGGCGCACGCTGCGCTCTCCTCCCCTCACAGAAGCGGTAAGCAGCACTTTGTTTTCAGGGGGGAGGCGCTGTGGGGGCATGTATAGCAGCATTGGGGGCATATCTGGCACTGTGGGAGGCACTGTGGGGGCATGTGTATCTGCACTGGGGGCATATCTGGCACTGTGGGGGCATGTGTATCTGCACTGGGGGCATATCTGGCACTGTGGGAGGATGTGTATCTGCACCGGCAGCATATCTGGCACTGTGGGGGCATGTGTATCTGCACTGGGGGCATATCTGGCACTGTAGGGGAAAGTGTATCTGCACTGGGGGCATATCTGGTACTGTGGGGATATATGTATCTGCACTGGGGGCATATCTGGCACTGTGGGAGGATCTGTATCTGCACTGGCGGCATATCTGGCACTGTAGGGGCATGTATAGCAGCACTGGGGGCATATCTGGCACTGTAGGAGGCACTGTGGGGACATGTGTAGCAGCACTGGGGGCATATCTGGCACTGTGGGGGCATGTATAGCATCACTGGGGGCATATCTGGCACTGTAGGAGGCACTGTGGGAGCATGTGTAGCAGCACTGGGGGCATGTCTGGCACTGTGGGGGCATGTGTAGCAGCACTGGGGGCATATCTGGCACTGTGGGGGGATGTGTAGCAGCACTGTGGGCATATCTGGCACTGTGGGGGCATGTGTATCTGCACTGTGGGTATATCTGGCACTGTGGGGACATGTGTTTCTGCACTGGGGGTATATCTGGCTTTGTGGGGACATGTGTATCTGCACTTGGGGTATATCTGGTGCTGTGGGGACATGTGTATCTGGGGACATCAGTCATCCACTATCTCAATGTCACCCTGCCTCAGTCACCCATTATCTCCCTGTCACCCCTGCCTCAGTCACCCACCATCTCCGTGTCACCCCTGCCTCAGTCACCCATTATCTCCCTGTCACCCCTGCCTTAGTCACCCACCATCTCCCTCTCACCCCTGCCTCACCAGTAACCTAATATCTCCCTGTCACCCACTATCATCCTGTACCACGGGGAGTACAATTGTGTAGCCACACCCCTTTCTTATAAGACCACACTCCTTTTATCCCATCAAGGGGCGCCAAAATAGATTTTTGCTTACTAATAAAAATAAGCTTGGGCCGGCCCTGCCTGTGTATAATGCCCACATGTACGCTTTGGCTCATATATTGCATGTAAATCTGACTCTGGTGCCAGCCAGTGCCTCCTGAGCTATTTAGCTCACCGCACGTCCCTGGAGTGCTGTATATAATATATGTCTCGCTGCTATACAGCAGGTCAGGAGCACCAGCAGAACAGTAGAGTAATAGTCATATCAGTAATAATTTGCGGACCCTGTGAAATTAGCATGCAATAGAGAATGGCGACTCAGTCAATGAATACATAAAACATTTTTTAGTTTATGCTAAAATATAAAAAGTTTATTATGAATAATATTTGTGAGACATTTTCAAAAACAGTTGGTTTGGAGGCTGCCCACAAATATTAAACAGCCCCTGAATGTATGTATTGGGGACTGCAATAGATATTGAAGATATCTGCTGCATTTCTCCTATTGTGATCACTAAAGCAGCCACCAAAAGTTTCTATGGCAGTTGGTAAACTGCGAAACTCACCAAGCTCCAGAATGTGAAGCATTTCTGAGCTTGGGACGGCAGCTAATGCCATTTCTAAATGGCGTTTGTAGCCTGTGCTATACATTATGCAATTCTTCCCTGGAGAGGGATCCTTGGGATCCCTCTGCATTACTGTCTGTTCTCACATATGCAGTCTGACGAATGCACATGTGAAGTAGTGCAGCCAGGGTCTAAACCCAGAAGTAAAGTGATGGGCGGGCATGAGATTGATTATGGCATAAAAGCTACACTTCTGGACTCACGAAGAGTCATCCTTCAGCACTCAGGAGAGGAAAAAACCCCTTGGGGGGAACCTCTGGGGAACCATGGACTCGGGATTACCCTTCCCTCTGGGCATTAAGAGGTGTACTAAAAGGGGGATCAGTATGATATCCCGGCACATGGGATCCCGGTGATCGTAATACTGATGCTGGGATCCTGGTGCAAAAAAGACCGACATGGGTGAGCAAGGGCGTCAGAACTTTTATGGGCCTGGTGGGGCAAGATAGATCCTCATTTGGCACCCCCTGGGAGGAGGAGGCCATATTACGGGGACAAAATGGAGACAGGGAGAGTGATGAATAGAAAGGGACAGTTTCAGGTAGAGAGAAACAGTGTCGAGGAGAGAGAGGAGCAATAGGAGAGAGAATGTTAGGGAGAGACAAGCTAGAGTGTTAGAGAGGAGCGAGAGTGTTAGGGAGAGAGGAGAGAGAGTGTTAGGGAGAGAGTGTTAGGGAGAGAGAGAGGGGCGAGAGTATTAGGGAGAGAGGGAGAGGAGAGAGAGTATTAGGGAGAGAGGGAGAGGAGAGAGAGTGTTAGGGAGAGAGAGAGGAGCGAGAGTATTAGGGAGAGAGGGAGAGGAGAGAGAGTGCTAGGGGGAGAGAGAGAGGGGAGAGAGAGGGAGAGATGGGGTAGAAAGTGTTAGGGAGAGAGAGAGAGAGAGAGGGGGGGGGGAGAGTGTTAGGGAGAGAGGAGCAAGAGTGTTAGGGAGAGAAGAGAGAGTGTGTTAGGTAGAGAGAAAGAGGAGAGAGAGTGTTAGGGAGAGAGAAAGGGAGGGTGATAGGGAGTGTTAGGGAGATACAGGGGAGAGAGAGTGCGTAGGGAGAGAGAGAGGAGCGAGAGTGTTAGGGATAGAGGAGAGAGAGTGTTAGGGAGAAAGTGTTAGGGAGAGAGAGAAGGGAGAGACAGTGTTAGGGAGAGAGAAAGGAAAGAAAGTATAGGGGGAGAGAGAGAGAAGAAAGAGAGTGTTAGGGAGAGAGAGAGAGGGGAGTGAGAGTTAGGGAGAGAGAGGAGAGAGAGTGTTAGGGAGAGAGAGAGTGGAACAGAGAGCGAGATGGAGTGAGAGAGACACTATTGTACCTGTCCTGATTACACAGCCGCACAGGAGGCGGGCACTCCTCGGCATTAGGCCACGCCCCCACAATTTGCAGCAGTTTGGCACTGATCTGCTGGGAGCTAGGCGTGGGGGCGCGCCGTTGTCTAGTCCCTGCGCTGCACAGAGGTTGTGATGTGTGGTTTTTAAACTGACTGTGGCCCTCATTCCGAGTTGATCGGTCGCAAGGCGAATTTAGCAGAGTTACACACGCTAAGCCGCCGCCTACTGGGAGTGTATCTTAGCATCTTAAAATTGCGACCGATGTATTCGCAATATTGCGCTCACAAACTACTTAGCAGTTTTAGAGTAGCTCCAGACTTACTCTGCCTGTGCGATCAGTTCAGTGCTTGTCGTTCCTGGTTTGACGTCACAAACACACCCAGCGTTCGCCCAACCACTCCCCCGTTTCTCCGGCCACTCCTGCGTTTTTTCCGGAAACGGTAGCGTTTTCAGCCACACTCCCATAAAACGGCCTGTTTCCGCCCAGTAACACCCATTTCCTGTCAATCACATTACGATCGCCGGAGCGATGAAAAAGCCGTGAGTAAAAATACTATCTTCATAGCAAAGATACTTGGCGCAGTCGCAGTGCGAATATTGCGCATGCGCACTAAGCGGAATTTCACTGCGATGCGATGAAAAATACAGAGCGAACGACTCGGAATGAGGGCCTGTGTACATTGGCCGGAGCCTCTCATGTTTAGGGGGGGGGGGGGGAAGCTGCCCCTTGCCCCTCCCATTCTGATGCCTCTAGGGGTGGGTAAATGGGTGTTTTCCCCTCTCCCCACCCCCTTAACCCTCCCTGTTTACAGCCTAACACTAACCTCCCCCCTTTGTGCCTTACTCTAACCGCAGAGGTGCCTAATCTCACTGCCTAACCCTTCCTCCCCTGCAGCCTAACCACCCCTGGTGGTGCCTAACCCTAACCCACCCTACCCGCATCCTAACCCTAACCTCTGCCAACCCGAAGTCTAAATCTAACCCCCCTGGGAGCTATAGGTAATGGGAAGGGTACAATACTTACCTATACCTACCTATACTTGCTAAAGGTCAACTGCTGTGTAGACTAAAAGGAAAAGATTAAAAAAAACATTGTTAGTGGATGAACAAGCAGAGAGACAAATTGCAAACAGTGGTGTGGTTGTGTAGAGAGAAAAATCTATCTATGGAAATTGGAAATCTGTTACTGTAACTATTAAGGACATGGAAAATGCCTAAAATAAGGACAGTTAACCCAAAGGGCCTATTGTTTTTATACAATACACCAGTGGTTCCCAAACTTTTTGGAATCATGGCGCCCTAGAGTATCAGAATTTTATTCACGGCACCCCTTGGCCAAAAAATTCTTAGCAAGATATTTTTAAATAAATATTAAATCAAAAATTGAATTTATAGGTCATCTTTAGGTTCCATTATGTGGTGAGGAACAAGATTTTACTCTGTTTGACCACATATGTTATGATTGGCTGCCACCAGCTCTGGTTTTGTTCATTACATTAACCAGAAATAATTTTGATTGGTCCTGGACCACCAATCCACGGCACCCCTGCAAGTGTTCTGAGGCATCCCAGGGTGCCACGGCACACAGTTTGGGAACCACTGCAATACACACATGGGGGGGGGGGGGGGGATAAGTTCTTTCTTATAGTAATTAGTGGGTACCTTCAGAAAAGAAATTTGACCAGTAAATAATAAAAGCTATAAATTGCTAACATTTAGGGGTCAATCCAATTAGGTATGAGTTGCCATTGCTGCAACATTTCAACACTGGCAATGGCACCCAAACTCGCACTCTTTGTGGGCAGATAGGGCTGCCGGCACTTTTGAGCGAGTTTGGGCTATCGGAAAGTGCAGCTGTTGTAAGACAAACTCGCACCTAATTAAATTGACCCGTTAGAAACATGGGCCCTCATTCCGAGTCGTTCGCTCGGTAATTTTCATCGCATCGCAGTGAAATTCCGCTTAGTACGCATGCGCAATAATCGCACTGCGACTGCGCCAAGTAATTTTACCATGAAGATAGTATTTTTACTCACGGCTTTTTCTTCGCTCCGGCGATCGTAGTGTGATTGACAGGAAATGGGTGTTACTGGGCGGAAACACGGCATTTTAGGGGCGTGTGGATAAAAACGCTACCGTTTCCGGAAAAAACGCAGGAGTGGCCGGAGAAACGGGGGAGTGTCTGGGTGAACGCTGGGTGTGTTTATGACGTCAAACCAGGAACGACAAGCACTGAACTGATCGCAGATACCGAGTAAGTCTGAAGCTACTCTGAAACTGCTAAGTAGTTTGTAATCGCAATATTGCGAATACATCGGTCGCAATTTTAAGAAGCTAAGATACACTCCCAGTAGGCGTAGGCTTAGCGTGAGCAACTCTGCTAAATTCGCCTTGCGAGCGATCAACTCGGAATGAGGGCCATAGGCCCTCATTCCGAGTTGTTCGCTCGCTAGCTACTTTTAGCAGAAATGCAAACACAAAGCCGCTGCCCTCTGGGAGTGTATCTTAGCATAGCAGAATTGCTAACAAAAGATTAGCAATTCTGCTAATATTAGCAGAATTGCTAACGAAAGCAATTTCCTTGCAGTTTCTGAGTAGCTCCAGACCTACTCCTAGATTGCGATCACCTCAGTCCGTTTAGTTCCTGGTTTGACGTCACAAACACGCCCAGCGTCCGACCAGCCACTCCTCCGTTTCTCCAGTCACTCCTGCGTTTTTTCCTGGCACGCCTGCGTTTTTTAGCACACTCCCTGAAAACAGCCAGTTTCCGCCCAGAAACACCCACTTCCTGTCAATCAGCAGAGCGATTGAAAAGCTTCATTCACCTGTGAGTAAAATAGCATAGTTTTGTGTAAATTTGCTTAGCGCGTGCGCCCTGCTGAGCATACGCATGTGCAGAACTGCCGGATTTTAGCCTATTAGCAACTCTGCTAAAATTAGCAGCGAGCGAACAACTCGGAATGAGGGCCATAGAAACATAGAATTTGACGGCAGATAAGAACCACTTGTCCCATCTAGAGCAAAGAAAAGAAAATATATGAAGCGCCTGTGTCAGTATAGAATAGATTATTAGTCTTTAAATATTAATGGTTGAGCCCACGTTCGCTTGACTCAAGGGGCTGTATACACCCCTAATTTAAACAATAGAGAACAGCAGGGAAAAGGTCCAGCGCTCATGGGTTCATACCATTATTCCTATAAACATATTCAGAGCCGGCAAATATATATATTAAAAAAACAATTTGTTTTTATTTATACTTATAATAACATCTGTAGTTGATAATATTAAAATTTTAGATATACTTTATGTAATAAATTAATACAATAAAATAATATTGCTTGCTGGCCAGCGGTTGTATTATTGGCAAGAGAAACTCTGCTTCCCTCTGTGGGGAGTATTGTGTTACAGAGGCTGTGTTGTAACACTATCAGTGTTGGCAACTTTGTATCAGTTCATATAATAACTGTTGCACATGAGTGATGTAGTGGCTGCAGACGGAGTTTAAATGTATCCGATTACCTCCTTTGTAGATTCAGCGGTGTGGTCCTTCCCCGTTATGCCGAGCGTCCTCGGCAATAATAGATATGTCTGCGGGGGTTGCCTTTTGTTATCACCGGCTGTAAATTGTTCCACGGGAGGATGGATGTAAGGCCGTTCTGCTGGTGGAGCCACTTGTTCAGGTCGGAAGCGGCGAAGCTCGTAGCGGGATGGACGGATGGCAAAGTCCTATATTGTTCCCGTTCTGCTGAGCCGTACACAGCACCGCCTCCGTACTTGCCAAAAAACACTGCTGCAGCAACAAACTGGTGGGCGGAGACTGACGCGTTTCGTCACGGAAGCACGTGACTTTTTCAAAGTGATTTACGGAGGCGGTGCTGTGTACGGCTCAGCAGAACGGGAACAATATAGGACTTTGCCATCCGTCCATCCCGCTACGAGCTTCGCCGCTTCCGACCTGAACAAGTGGCTCCACCAGCAGAACGGCCTTACATCCATCCTCCCGTGGAACAATTTACAGCCGGTGATAACAAAAGGCAACCCCCGCAGACATATCTATTATTGCCGAGGACGCTCGGCATAACGGGGAAGGACCACACCGCTGAATCTACAAAGGAGGTAATCGGATACATTTAAACTCCGTCTGCAGCCACTACATCACTCATGTGCAACAGTTATTATATGAACTGATACAAAGTTGCCAACACTGATAGTGTTACAACACAGCCTCTGTAACACAATACTCCCCACAGAGGGAAGCAGAGTTTCTCTTGCCAATAATACAACCGCTGGCCAGCAAGCAATATTATTTTATTGTATTAATTTATTACATAAAGTATATCTAAAATTTTAATATTATCAACTACAGATGTTATTATAAGTATAAATAAAAACAAATTGTTTTTTTAATATATATATTTGCCGGCTCTGAATATGTTTATAGGAATAATACTTGTCCCATCTACTCTGCCCTTTTTTTAATCATATTTTTATCTCAAAACATATTTGATCCTTATTTCTTTGTAAGGATATCCTTATGTCTATCCCATGCATGTTTAAATTGCTCTACTGTCTTAACCTCTACCACCTCTGATGGGAGGCTATTCCCCTTGTCCACTACCCTTTCTGTGAAGTCATTTTTCCTCATATTTCTCCTGAACCTCCTCCAGTCTCAGTGCATGTCCTCGTGTCCTATTGCTTCTCTTCATTTGGAGAATGTTTCCCTCCTGGACTTTGTTAAAACCCTTGATATATTTGAAAATTTCTATCATGTCCCCCCTTTCCCTTCTCTGCTCCCAACTATACATATTGCGATTTCTTAGTCTTTCTGGGTATGTTTTGTGATGTAGGCCATGCACCATTTTAGTTGCCCTTCTTTGTACAGTCTCTAATGTATTAATATCCTTTTGAAGATATGGCCTCCAGAATTGAACACAGTATTCTAGATGAGGCCGTACCAATGACCTATACAGTGGCATTATTACTTCTTTCTTTCTGTTGCTGATTCCTCTCCCAATGCAGCCAAGCATCTGACTAGCCTTCCTCATTACTTTGTTACATTGCTTACCTGCCTTTAAGTCATCTGAAATAGTGACTCCTAGATCCCTTTCCTCCTCAGTAGTTTCCAGTATAGTGCCATTAATACTATATTTAGCCTTTGGATTTTTGAGACCCAAGTGCATGATCTTACATTTGTGGGCATTAAACTGTAATTGCCACAAAAATGCAATAAAATAGTAAAATATAATGGTGAAATTGTGGGCCTGATTCATTTGTGGTTGTTAAAGCGACCGTTGCTGCAATCTTTTGCCATTCGCAATTGCATCACAGTCCACCCTGAGTGAGTCTGAGCAGTCATAGGCTGAGCAAGTCTCCCAGACGGGTGTGGTATTGAAAGTCGACAGTAACTAGGTCGACAATGTCTAGGTCGACCACTATTGGTCGACAGTAACTAGGTCGACAGGGTCTTTAGGTCGACATGTTCTAGGTCGACAGGTCAAAAGGTCGACATGAGATTTTAATGTTATTTTGGTGTCATTTTCTTCGTAGAGTGACCGGGAACCCCAATTAGTGCACCGCGTCCCCTCGCATGGCTTGCTTCGCTCGCCATGCTTCGGGCATGGTGCCTTCGCTTCGCTCAGCACAGATTACCGTTCCAATCGTAGTCCACGTGGATTGTTAAGTATGAAAAGGTTAAAAAAAGTTTTTTTTTTTTTTAAAACTCATGTCGACCTTTTGACCTGCCGACCTAGAACATGTCGACCTAAAGACCCTGTCGACCTAGACACCCTGTAGACATAGTTACTGTCGACCAATAGTGGTCGACCTAGTTACTGTCGACTTTCAATCCGGATCCCCTCCCAGACACAAAGGGCTCTCCAACAGAAACACAGGTCACAATGGGTAAATTATGCATGCGCACGGATAGGTGTTTGAACAGAACTGACATGCTTGTGTACAGTTAGCCACCCCCTTTACCACCCCAAATGCTGACTTCCTGTCAGTTACTTTGCGATGGGATCCTCTATGTGAGCTAGACCGCATCTTGTGCGCAGTGCAGCTTACACGCATGCGCAGTGAAAAAGCATTGAGCTACTTGCGTGCAACAGCAGCTTTGTGTCCGCATCTGAATCAGGCAACCTGTGCGGTAAGGAAAAGGACTCTAGGAAAAAGGGCCATGTCACCTTTATTATATGTAAAGATAGAGAAACAGTCACTTGTTACAGCTCTATTTCATATAATTTATACCATTTTGTTCCATTTCATCGTTTGGTTATTCTATGGGGGAGATGTATTAAGCCGTGCAGAGTGATCAAGTGGAGAGAGATAAAGCAGCAGCAAATCAGCTCCTAACTGCCATGTTACAGGCTGTGTTTGAAAAATGACAGATAGTAACTGATTGGTTGTTAGTTATTCTTTCTTCACTTTATCACTCTTCCAGGCTTAGTATATCTGCCCCCAGTTCATTGATAAAAAGGTCAGCCATTCCACTATCTCCAGAGTAGCGGCTTATCTAGTTTTGGCATTAGGGGAAACAAACAGAGAAAAATGGGCTCCCCACTACTACTGCATTATGGGGGTCATTCCGAGTTGATCGCTCGCTGCCGATTTTCGCAGTGCAGCGATCAGGTGAAAAAACTGCATTTATGCGCATGCATATGGCCCGCAATGCGCACGCGCGACGTACGGGTACAAAGCACTTTGTGGTTGTGCTCAGGTTCTAGCGAAGTTTTCCTAAGCACTGATGGTCGCAAGAAGATTGACAGGAAGGGGGCGTTTCTGGGTGTCAACTGATCATTTTCAAGGAGTGTTTGCAAAAACACAGGCGTGTCTGAAAAAACGCAGGTGTGGCTGGGTGTTCGCTGGGCAGGTGTATGACGTCAAATCCAGACACGAATAGTCTGAAGTAATCGCAAGCGCTGAGTAGGTTCAGAGCTACTCAGAAACTGCACAAACTGATTTTGCAGAGCTTGGCTGCACATGTGTTTGCACTTCTGCTAAGCTAAAATACACTCCCCAGTGGGCGGCGGCATAGCTTTTGCACGGCTGCTAAAAAGTGCTAGCGAGCTATCAACTCGGAATGCCCCCAATGTGTATAAGTAGCACTACTACTGTGCGCATCATGTGTATAAGGTGCATTACTACTGTTGATATTATGCATATAATGGGCACTACTGTGTACTGTGGGCATAATGTGTATAAGCAGCACTGCTGCCTTTGGCATTATTTGTAAGGGTCATTACTACTGTGGGCATTATGTGTATAATGGGCACTACTGTATAGCATAACATGACTGGGGGCGCTACTGTGTGACGTAAGGTAAAAAAGGGACACTACTATGTTGTATACTATGAATCAGGGGCACTATGTGTGGTGTAATGTGAATAAGATTGTTCTATTGTGCGGCGTAATTTGAACAGGGAGTACTTTTGTGTGGCCATGCCCCTTCTTTGTAAGACCACACCCCTTTTTTAGGCAGCTCGCTGTCCCTTTACAAAGTATGGGAGGGCTCAAATTTATATTTTGCAGGGGGGCGCCAAACACCCTTGCACCGCCCCTGCCCCCACATCATCTGTATGTTCTAAACTGAGCTACCCCTCTCTGCATGTCTTGCATTGTCCACTCTCCCCCACCATAGTATCTGTTTTGTACTGGGCTCTCAATATCCCCCACAACACAGTCATTTGCACTAGTATGGTAACTTACCTCCTGCATGTTATCCTCCAGTCCTTGCTGCCTCTGCAACCCCTCCCATTATCTTTGCCGGTCACCCAACACTCTGCAAATCTCTTTGCTAGAACTTTGCCAGATGATGATCTAAACAACCAGAATTTCTTGGTTAGACATACTATGTGTATAACTGTAGTACTACATTTTGTTATGTACTTTCAATTTTATTCATCTGCATTTTATCGATTTTATTAACTTTTTTAATCTAAAACCAAGATCCTGTCTCATAGAGACCCAAGTTATCTGCTCCAGATTTTATCTTCCCTAGTGTTAGGACCATGTTAGTATCATACAATACCCACAGTGTGCAGGGTACAGTCATAATGATAGAGCTACTGTAACTATCCTTTATATTACAAATGACATTATGTGTATAAGGTGTACTACTACTGTAGGCATTCTGTGTATAAGGGGCACTACTGCTGTGCGCATTATGTTTAAGGGGCACTACTATTGTGGGCATTATGTGTATAAGGGTCACTACTACTGTGGGCATTATGTGTAAGGTACACTACTACTGTGGGCATTATGTGTAAGGTACACTACTTCTGTGCGCATTATGTGTAAATGGTACTACTACTGTGAGCATTATGTGTATAAGGGGCACTACTGTAAATATTATGTATAAAGGGCACCACTATGGGCATTGGGGGTAATTCCAAGTTGATCGCAGCAGGATTTTTGTTAGCAATTGGGCAAAACCATGTGCACTGCAGGGGAGGTAGATATAACATGTGCAGAGAGAGTTAGATTTGGGTAGGGTGTGTTCAATCTGCAATCTAATTTGCAGTGTAAAAATAAAGCAGCCAGTATTTACCCTGCACAGAAACAAAATAACCCACCCAAATCTTACTCTCTCTACACATGTTATATCTGCCTCCCCTGCAGTGCACATGGTTTTGCCCAATTGCTATCAAAAATCCTGCTGCGATCAACTTGGAATTCCCCCCATTGTGTATAAAGCATTATGTATAAAGGGCATTACTGTGTGGCATTAGGTGTACAAGGGCCACTATTACTGTGGACATTATGTGTATATGGGGCACCACTACTGTGGGCATTATGTATATATGGGGCACCATGACTATGGGCATTATGTATATAAGAGGCACTACTACTGTGGGTATTATGCATATAGGGGGCACTACTAATGTGGGCATTATGGGGGCCATTCAGCATTGATCGCTCGCTAGCTATTTTTTGCAGTGCTGCAAGCAAATAGTCGCCGCCTATAGGGGAGTGTATGTTTGCTTTGCAAGTGTGCAATCACATGTGCAGCTGAGTGGTACAAAAAAGTTTTGTGCAGTTTCTGAGTAGTTCGGAACTTACTCATCCGCTGCGATCACTTCAGCCTGTTCTTGGCTGGAATTGACATCAGACAAGCACCCTGCAAACGCTTCGACATGCCTGCGTTTTTCCAAACACTCCCATAAAATGGTCAGTTGACCCCCACAAATGCCCTCTTCCTGTCAATCTCCTTGCGAATGACTGTACAAATGGATTCTTCGTAAAATCCATCGCTCAGCAACGATCCACTTTGCACCCGTACGATGCGCCTGCACATTGCGGTGCATACGCATATGCAGTTCTGACCTGATCGCATGTAGTAGTGCCCCTATGTGAATAAGTGGCACTACTACTGTGGCATTATGTGTATCAGTGGTACTACCACTGTGGGCATTATTTGTATGGGGCATTACTGCTGTGGGCATTATGTGTGTAATGGGCACTAATGTGTAGCATAATGTGACTAGGGGGCGCTAATGTGTGATGTAATATGAATAAGGGACACTATATGGCGTGCTATGAATCAGGGGCACTACGTGCGGTGTAATGTGACTGAAATTGTGCTATTGTGTGTCGTAATTTAAACTGGGAGTACTTTTGTGTGGCCACGCCCCTTTTTCAGGCAGCTCGCTGTCACTTTACAAAGTATGGGAGGGCTCAAAGTTTGCAAGGGGGCGCTCCTGCCCGTCCCACACCATCTGTATGTCCTATACTGAGCTGCCCCCTACTGCATGTTTTGTATTGTCTGCTCTCCCCCACCATACTATAGTCTCTGTTTTTTACTGTGCTCTCAATACACCACACCACACACACAATTACACAAGTATGGTACCTTACCTCCTGCATCTTGTCCTCCGGTCCTTGCTGCCTCTGCGAGCCCTCCCATCGTCTTCAACTGACACTTTGCAGATCTCTTTGCCGGTCACCCGACACTCTGCAAATCTCTTTGCCAGAACTTTGCCAGATGATGAAAAAAACACAAAAGATGACACTCAAAATTATAGGACTTTATCTGAGCTTCACCCACTCTGTGGAATGCCCTCCCACGCACAATAAGACTCCCCTCTAGTCTCCAAACATTTAAACGTTCCCTGAAAACTCACCTCTTCAGACATACCTATCAAATTCCAGACCCACCACATAACCTTCAGTGCTTCCCTATCTAATTACATCCTCTCTGTACAGTCCACATAACATCACATATCTTGTCTTTCTTTACTCTTACACCCTCCTGACACTTGGCCAACATTGCTGGGTGATCATATCATACAACCTATTAAGAACCTAGCAATCTGCTGGATCATTATGCAATATGTAGCATCTATCCTTGTGTATCAATGCCTACTTCCCTATAGATTGTAAGCTTGCGAGCAGGACCTTCCTACCTCTATGTCTGTCTGTTTTTATCCAGGTATATTCTATTACTGTTGTACCCCAGTACTACAGTAGTTTAAGTACAATAAAATGTCCATGAGTCAACAGCTTTTCCAATTTTCCTTAAACCAAACGTACTTTCCAATTTATCAATTTGCCATTTATCTATTTTACTGTATTTACTTTTTCCCAAAGCAAGATCCTGCTTCATAGAGACTTATCTGTATCCCCTGTATGTGTGCTTATCCTTCATACTGCCCTCTTTATTTCTCTAACGCTATATTTTTATTCCTAAATATGTCATTCCTTCCTGAGCTTCTCCTAATTATGTGTCCTTGTACCTATATTCCCTGTTCCATATCGTGTCTTGCCTTTCAGCTGACTATACTGCAGTTCTTCCTTACCCTCCTCCATCATACCCTGCTATGTAGGACTCACCTCCTCCTACCTGTCTTCCTGCATGGTAACTGGAAACTTCAGCAGCTGTAGATAGAATGTTACAGGATGAAGCATTGTGATGTCACAGGCTAGTGATGTCACAGTAACCAGCAGCAAAGCTATCAATACATTTTATACATCAATTATGACTGGATTTATGCAAATTTCTTGTTTAAAGTAATGAGACTAGTTTAGAAAATGAACTATAAGGCAATGTTGTACAGAGGTAAAGGGAAAATATAAGTAAAAGCAATTTCTAGACTAAATCACCACTTATATTTTATAAGGATATAAAGCTTTTTATCTGACAGGCTGAATTAATCATTTTCCATTAAATGTGTTTGTGTGTTGGTGTGTGTGTGTGTGTGTGTGTGTGTGTGTGTATACACTGCTAAAAAAAATACAGGGAACACTAAAATAACACATCCTAGATCTGAATGAATGAAATATTCTTATTAAATACTTTGTTCTTTACATAGTTGAATGTACTGACAACAAAAATCACACAAAAATTATCAATGGAAATCAAATTTATTAACCCATGGAGGTCTGGATTTGGAGTCACACTCAAAATTAAAGTGGAAAAACACACTACAGGCTGATCCAACTTTGATGTAATGTCCTTAAAACAAGTCAAAATGAGGCTCAGTAGTGTGTGTGGCCTCCACGTGCCTGTATGACCTCCCTACAATGCCTGGGCATGCTCCTGATGAGGTGGCAGATGGTCTCCTGAGGGATCTCCTCCCAGACCTGGACTAAAGCATCCGCCAACTCCTGGACAGTCTGTGGTGCATCTGCCAAATCCTGGACAGTCTGTTGGTGGATGGAGCGAGACATGATTTCCCAGATGTGCTCAATTGGATTCAGGTCTGGGGAACAGGCGGGCCAGTCCATAGCATCAATGCCTTCGTCTTGCAGGAACTGCTGACACACTCCAGCCACATGAGGTCTAGCATTGTCTTACAATAGGAGGAACCCAGGGCCAACCGCACCAGCATATGGTCTCACAAGGGGTCTGAGGATCTCATCTCGGTACCTAATGGCAGTCAGGCTACCTCTGGTGAGCACATGGAGGGCTGTGCGGCCCCCCAAAGAAATGCCACCCCACACCATTACTGACCACTGCCAAACCAGTCATGCTGGAGGATGTTGCAGGCAGCAGAACGTTCTCCTTGGCGTCTCCAGACACGTCTGTAACATGTGCTCAGTGAGAACCTGCTTTCATCTGTGAAGAGCACAGGGCACCAGTGGCAAATTTGCCAATCTTGGTGTTCTCTGGCAAATGCCAAACGTCCTGCACGTTTGAGTAGACACATGCACATTTGTGGCTTGCTGGAGGTCATTTTGCAGGGCTCTGGCAGTGCTCCCCCTGTTCCTCCTTGCACAAATGCGGAGGTAGCGGTCCTGCTGCTGGGTTGTTGCCCCCCTATGGCCTCCTCCACGTCTCCTGATGTACTGGCCTGTCTCTTGTGTCAAAGTCAGAAAAATGTCTCAATGCACGTTGCCATATTTGCACCGCACACTGGTCCGCGCTGCGCGTGCATGCGCTCTCCCGTGGATTCGCATACCCGCAATAACGTGCACTCGCAGGCGCGGTATGCGTATTTACGGTAGAGTTTATGTAGTCGTAGCGTGCGACTCATTCGTTACAAATGTTCACAATTAATGTAGTTTATAGATCATGGTCCCTTTGATAGATTCTGAAAGTTTGGTTAAAATACAATGTCCCAGAGCTGAGGAATCCCTCTTTATATCGTACAAAGGGTCTAACAGGAATCATACAGCAGTGTTTGGTACCCATCGGAAGAGTATTTAATTAGCAATATTCCGGTGTTGGTTTGGAGCGTATTAATCGCTCGTGCGAATAGTTATGGACATAAGAAGTTTATGTCCATTTCTATTAATTACACATACTCAGGTATGCGGCGGGAAACCCAGTTTCCCACCCACCTGAGCTGTTGGAAATCGTCACAGCCCACCTGTATGAATCACCCTATGACCTTTTGTTATGATGCAGGGCCGAATTCCTTCGGCCAATGGACAATGGGATTGTAGGACCAGGAGATTGCATTGTGTGTGGGGCATAAATAGGCAGGCCGACCACATCCAGCTCTCACTCTCTCATCAACGGTTATCTGCTGATAGCCGGGAGCTGGATATCGAGGCGCAGGCGATCATACCCTTTGTGCGTAAGTTTCTCTCCGTAATCATTGTCTTTCTGTGAGCCAATTTCTCTCATCTCATCTCTCTCTCTCTCTCTCTCTCTCTCTCTATCTCTCTCTGTTCTGTTCTCTCATATCTCCCCTAGACTAGGCTAGTATTGTATTGTATTAGATAGTATTGTATTGTATTGCATTTAGGTCAGTGTAGTATTGTCTTTTTGTATTTATTGTTTAGTTCTGTGGTTAGGAAGTCTCTGTTATATTGTAGTGTATCATTTGTACTGTTATCCCCTTTTACAAGTATATTAGATATAATACAGTTAATAGGCCTTGGAACCTAAACCAGCATCTGTGTATTTTCTATAGTGATAAGTGTTCACTTGAGCGTCGGTGACGCTCAAGCAGCTTTGTAGATAGTCAGGTTACACAAGGTTGCACTTACACCCTGTACTCACATTAAGGTATTCAGTGTATTTCATTGGTATAAGGTTTTATCATAAAGGTATAGTGTTGTGAGCGTCTGCATCGCTGGTGACCTCCTCGTGGTCTCGAGCGTAAGCTACGCCATAGCGAATCATTACCCTAGACATAACCAATAACGTGTCCTGTGATCACTGGGCCGTGAGCGAACGTGACGCTTGAGCGTCTCGCCTACGGCTGAGCGATCGTTACGCAACTAGCGTACCATTACGGTACTTCTTAAGTAAACAGCGTACAGTGTTCTTAGCTTCATAAAGGGTTGTTTATACGACAAAGGAATTTAGCATCGTCAATTGCGGGCTCGTCCTATACTTCTCACATCTGCACTAGGTAGATCAGCAGACATTATCCCTCCAGCAAAGGGTGGGAGGTTGTCTCACAAGTGCTGACGGGATAAGCGTCTGCTTCGCTTAGATAAAGAGTGCTGAAGGAATCCGGGAACCGGAAGTAAGAACAAAACGCTTGTGTCTTTTTAAAACTGTTTATTTTTCTTTTGTCTTGCGTACGCATACATACCTGCATTTCTTTTCACTTGTGTATTTCATTTTTCGTATATCACTATTCCTGTTTGCCAAATTTTATAGTTGATAGAAAGTGCTAAAAAGAGATTTGCTGTTATTTAATAGTAGAGGTGATAGTTAAAGTATAGAACAAACACACGGTTTGTCTGAGATACAAGGCAGTCAGTGTGGATTGCGGTAGATGATCAGGGATCATTTACATTGATAAAAATATATTGTGTTACGGTGGATCCTTTGCATTGCGTACACGTGTCGCTAACAAAGACTAGCGTACGCAATCCAAAAGGCAGACGCACGCAGCGTTCATTACGCAACGTAGCGTCCGGTTACGCCCACGTAGCTCAAGTTGTGATAAAGTGAAGTAACGCAAAGGCGATAATTAACGCACAGCGGTAGATAACGCGAAGCGGTAAATAACGCAAATCTATTTTTGGAAAATCTGAAATTTAGTTTAACAGATCCTGCTCCTAATTGGTAACACTTTTGGCCTAAAGACAATTTCTGCGCAGAAATAGATATAGAAACAAAAGTGTACATGTGTTGAGTGAGTGTGTTTTGTATACAAAAGTTTATATAACTTTAAGGTGGAACCAAAAGGAAAGCCGGGTACTCGTCAAGGGACATACGTGTAAGTGACATATACGGTGGCTAGGGAGGCATCCCTGGTTAAATAATATTTGAGCATTAGAGTATAGCGGATCATAAGGTAACAAGACCAGGAGGTCATAAGGTAACAAGACCAGGAGGTCATAAGGTAACAAGACCAGGAGGTCATAAGGTAACAAGACCAGGAGGTCATAAGGTAAAGGTAACAGACCAGGAGGTCATAAGGTAACAAAGAGGTCCGCTATAAAAGTCCAGTGGCACAACGCCTGGGGTGTTGGTGCAGAACCCATATAGGCCATACAAGCTCTGGCTGAAGGAATCGCAGCCGGAAACATAGATTCCATTGATCTTTCAGTACATGACAAGTAGTGCTCGTATACTGAACGATTGGACCGCACGTTATTGTGTGCAGTAGTTAGTAATCTGACCTAATACCATTAGAGTAAAGTGGTCACAAACGCTATCTGTACATTCTGACGTGATTTGTGTAATTTTTTATTTTTGGAAGGGAAGTTCGCTGGTCACTCAGGAACTATCTAACAACCCCAACTTTACTGGAAAGAGTAAGTGTCCTGCGGGTAACCCTCATATGTTCCAGTAAACTAAAGGTTCACAGGGGCCCTAGGTTGGGTACAGCAGCTCTGGCTACAGTGATTGCAGCACAGGCCAACGTGGGCGAGAAGTAAGTGGGGTACTTGATAAACCACCACCGCCGGCCTGCCCAAGGACATCTTGGTTTGTTTGTAAGGGTTCGCTGAAAGCCTTGATATTCAAGGAGGAATAAGCAACGCCTGCAGATTATGGGGGCCATTTGTTCAGGTAGGGGGCGATCAACCCTGGTTCAGGTTGATTCTGTGAACCGACCTGTTGGGTCGGCACGATATGTAATGTGTGAAAAATATGGAATTCACACCGAATCTTTATGTGATGAATGGGAGAGAATGACTGTACAAGACAGGGACAAATTCCCAAGAATAGGTAGCTTTAGTCCAGAAGTGTTACAAAATTTAAGGAGGAGGATATGTCTCGTAAAATCAACAAAGAGACGAATTCAACATCATGATTGTTTACAGTTATGGCACCAGGAAGGTGAGATACAGAGAGGTTTGGCTCTGGCGGCAGGATCTGGGGCAGTCAGGAAGTTGATTGCCACAGCTCCTCCTCCACCATACATTGCAGGAGAGAAGTTGATTGCGGAGAGAAACGCACTGGGTTGTAAAACACAAACTCTTAGTAACCCTGTAAATGTTAATGATGTTAACCAAATAACTCATGCAAGTATTAACCCGTGCAAGATGTACCCTGTTTTGAACCTTCCTCAGGAGTGTGATCAAGAAGACGATTCAGCAACAATTTCAGCTCTCTCTCTTGCAGCCACCATAGCAGAGACCACAGTAGGCACAGCGACACCCACGAGATTAGTGAAAGCCCCTAGCGGAGGGATAGGTGAGGTCGTGTCAACGGGTAAGTACGGCACCATGCACTACACTGAAACAATTGTACCACAACAAGCAGTAGAATCTACACAGGAAGAGGCTGTTAGAATTGCTCCTGTAAGGGTAATAGCAGTTCCCAATGGAAAAACAGATGTGTCTGGAGCCACTCCCATAAGGAACATTGCCATGTACACTCCATTTTCCAGAATGGAATTAAGAACAATAGTGTCCGAATTTCCTGACCCCAGGAAGGATTTAGTTGCTAGCCAAAAATACATCAGGGATCTAGGTAACACTGTAGAACCCAACAACAAGGATTGGCAGATACTGCTAAGAGCTTGTTTACCTTCCAATGTTGATGCAACTCAGTTTTTAGCTGATTGTGCATTGGATAAAGATGTACCGCTTACAGACGTATACAACAAGGATAATGTAAAAAGGATAAATTTACAGCTAAAAGAGTATTTCCCAGCCGTTGTTAAATGGAATAAAATATTTTCCATTAAGCAAAAGGAGTCCGAAACGGCAACAGAATATTTTCACCGGGCACTATTAGAAATGGCAAAGTACACTGGTATAGAAGACATTAAGACCAACCCAAACCATCGGGAAGTAGCAGTATCTGTACTGATGGATGGTTTAAAGGAAACATTAAAGACTAGGGTTCAGACCACGCAACCATGCTGGCGAGGTCTGTCAGTGTCCGGCTTGAGAGAGGCTGCTATTGATCACGACAGAAACATCACTAGGCACAGAGAGTCGCAAAGTGATAAGTTGATGTCCGTAAGTATACAGGCGCTGACCACAAGGCAGCCTGCGTATGTACCACCGAATCCTGTGGGTAAGGCAAGTGTAATAACATGTTTTTCTTGTAACAGACCGGGACACTTTGCACGAGAATGTAGAACAAAGAATGTACAAAGATCTTTTCAACCCCCTAGACAACAACACAACACACGACATTGGGAGCAGGGTCCACAGAGGCGGAGTTTTGAGCCACATACAGGGGAAACAAAAAGATATCCCCCAAACAGAGACTGGCATGCCTCTGGTAGTTCCCAGCTAACTCCCTCACAAGTAGTTGCTGCCAGCGGGATTCAGGGAGGTCAGCATACCCAATAGGGGTGTGGCCATACCTGTAATCTGCACCCAGTTAAGTTGATTGCTAGTCTTGGAAACGAACCAGAAATTGCAATCAATGTGGCTGGTAAAACTTTAAACTTTCTTGTAGACACAGGGGTGGCCAAGTCAGTGATAAATTCGACAGTGGGCATGAGAACCACTGGTAGGACAATTCCAGCCATGGGAGTAACAGGAGTAGTCCAGCACTACCCTGTTAGCAAACCAGCCGAGATTACAATAGGGCCTTTGCATACCAAGCATTCCTTTTTGCTGGCTGCATCTGCACCAACTAATCTCCTGGGAAGAGACTTACTATGTAAAATGGGTTGCGTCATTTATTGTACCCCTGAAGGTGTATTCTTGGACATTCCTGAGAATCACGCTCAGGAAGTACGAGACATGTTAGACTCCCCATCAAAATTAATGTCACATTCCATTATGACAAATAGGAATCCATCCCAAGTAGAAGAGATGATATCTCAGATACCAGAGTCACTTTGGACAAAAGATGGACAGGACACTGGATTAATGGCAAACGTAGCTCCAGTAGTTGTGCAAGTAAAAGATGGTAGGATAGCTCCAAAAATCCCACAGTATCCTCTGAAGCCAGAGGTGGAGCTAGGAGTTTTTCCCGTAATAGAGCGCTTGCTACAACAGGGCATTCTAGTAAGAACGTCCAGCACCGCAAATAGTCCCATCTTCCCTGTTAAAAAGAGTGGGGGGAGGGGTTACAGGCTAGTGCAGGATCTAAGGGGGATTAACAAAATAGTTGAGAGTCAGTTCCCCGTAGTGCCTAATCCAGCTGTCATCCTAATGCAAATTCCTCCCACTGCCAAATTTTTCACTGTTATTGACCTCTGCTCCGCTTTCTTTTCGGTACCTCTGCACCCTGACAGCCAATATTTGTTTGCATTTACATACAGAGGAGTCCAATACACGTGGACTCGGTTACCCCAAGGTTTCATAGATAGTCCAAGTATATTTTCTCAGGCTTTGCATGATTGTTTACAGTCTTTCCAACCAGACAGTGGATCAGTATTGATACAGTATGTGGACGATTTATTACTGTGTTCAGATTCACTGGAAGCATCTCTGAAGGATACGAAACAGCTCCTGTTTCATCTTTCAGACACAGGTCACAAGGTTTCCAAAGACAAGTTACAATTATGCCAAGCTAAGGTAAAATATTTGGGACACTGTCTAACACAAGGACTGAGACACCTGACCGCTGATAGAATCCAAGCCATTAGAGACATGACACTGCCACAAACCCAGCAACAGATCAGGACGTTTTTAGGAATGTGTGGGTATTGCCGTAATTGGATCCCAGGGTTTTCCATATTGGCGCTACCTTTGCAGGAAATGGTCTCTTCAAACAAACCTGATCGGATTTCGCATACAGACGAATCTGAAACAGCATTTGAGAGACTCAAACAGTGCCTAACGCAGGCACCAGCACTAGGTATGCCAGACTATGGGAAACCCTTTGAACTATACGGAACAGAAAGTGCTGGGTGCGCAGCAGGTGTACTAACACAAAAACACGGTGATGCCAGCAGGCCAATTGCATACTACAGCGCCCAGCTAGATACGGTAGCGCGATCCCTCCCCACATGCTTGCGTAGCGTTGCGGCGATAGCATTGCTAGTGACAAAAAGCGAAGATGTCGTGCTAGGCCACAACCTCACAATCCATACACCGCATGCGGTATCTGCCTTATTGAATTCTGCCCAAACCAGACACGTCTCATCTGCAAGGTTTACAAGATGGGAATTGGCATTAATGGCCCCCGTAAACATCACCATAAGGAGATGCAGCGCATTAAATCCTGCAACATTTCTCCCAGGTGTGCCTGGTCAGACACAAAGGGTGGAAGGTGAGAGTGATGGGGAAGGAGGATTTAATGCAAAGGAAGATACACATGATTGTATGGAATATTTGACCCAAAATTTTACCGCAAGGCCTGACATCAGTGACAATCCACTGGAAGATGCAGAACTCACGTTCTACACGGATGGTAGTTGTCACAGACAGTCAGACTCGGGAGACTTGTGTACTGGATACGCAGTCGTAGATGACCAAGACACCATAGAAGCGGAACCGCTAGGCCCACCTCACTCAGCCCAGGTTGCTGAACTGGTCGCCCTAACCAGAGCATGTGAATTGGCTAAGGGTAAGTCAGCCAATATCTACACCGATTCCAGATACGCGTTCGGGGTAGTCCATGATTTCGGAGCCCTATGGCGGCTCAGAAATTTCATGACGGCAGCTGGTACACCGATAGCGCATGCAGCTCACATAAAAAGGCTTCTAACAGCGATACAGGAACCCGACAGAGTGGCTGTTATCAAATGTAAAGCACATACATATAGCCAAGACCCAGTATCCCTTGGTAACAGCCGAGCAGACGAAGCCGCAAAGCTTGCAGCTGCTACCCCCACACGGACAGACACCACACAGTTGATGGTATTTAATACCATCAACACACAGAAGTTGTGTGAGATGCAGAATCTGTGTTCCACACAGGAAAGAGCAGTCTGGAAGGCAAAGGGATATGGCCAGGAGTCCTCAGGGCTCTGGACGGATGGACATGGTAAACCAGTGGCCCCCAGGGCATACCTTCCATGTCTGGCTGAAGCAGCTCACGGGCTGACTCATCTAGGCAAGGAGGGGATGTGCAAATTGGTAAGAGCATACTGGTGCGCCCCAGGATTCTCCTCTCATGCGAGTAAAAGAGCAATGTCATGCCTTACCTGTCTGAGAAAGAATATTGGAAAAGCAATACCTACAGAACCATCCCATATCCCACCTGCCGGCGGCCCTTTCCAGGTAATACAAATTGACTTCATTCAATTACCCCCATGTCGAAATTTGAAATATGTACTTGTCTGTATAGATGTTTTCTCGAATTGGGTCGAGGCTTTTCCAGCAGCTACAAATACCGCTATGTTTACAGCTAAGAAAATTGTGCAGGAATTTGTATGTAGATATGGTATCCCTAGAATCATTGAAAGTGATAGGGGTACCCATTTTACAGGTGATGTCTTTCAAGGAATGTGTAAGTTGATGGGAATTGATAGTAAGCTGCACACTCCGTACCGTCCACAGGCGAGTGCGAAGGTCGAAAGAGTGAACAGCACTATTAAAAATAAATTGAGTAAAGTAATGGCAGAGACAGGATTGACGTGGCCAGAAGCTTTACCCATTGTTTTGTATAGCATCAGAACCACTCCCAGGTCCCCTCTTAATCTGTCTCCTTTTGAAATCTTGTTTGGTCGACAACCGCATGTCATGATTAACCCTCAGGATGATTTGAAATGTAACAATGAAGTAACTGTAAAGTACTTGATTAACATGAGTAAACAGTTGAGGAATCAAAATGATAATCTGAAGTTGGTGATTCCTGATTTACCAGATAGTAATTGTCATGACATTGAACCTGGGGATTATGTAATGATACGAAATTTTCTACGCTCAGGTTGTCTTATTGATAGATGGGAAGGACCATACCAGGTCTTATTGACTAGCACCACAGCATTGAAGGTTGCTGAGAGAGAGACTTGGGTCCATTCATCCCACTGCAAAAAGGTTGCTGATCCAGAGAAGTCCCGCGATAAGGAACAGACGGTAGAGGTTGTATCACTGGAGTGTCTGTTCCAGGAGGATTGAGGCGGCACCTGAGCCTTGAAAATCGAAAGCAGCTGTCGACTCCCCTCTCCCTTTTATTGTTTTTCTCCACTTCCCAGCCCCTCTCCCTTAAAATTTCTTTTTCCCCCTTCTCATTCTTCTCTATTTCCTCCTCAAAGATGGACTCGCCCCAAGAGACTGTGATCCGGATTTTGATGTTAACCATGATGTTGACCAGAGCAGTCTGTTCCGGCGAGAGTACCATAGAGGTCGAAAGAGGTTCTGGAATGGGTTCCGATTATGATGATGGAGGCGTAGTTTTCCAAGATCAACCAAACCAACAAGCAAAGGCGAGTATCAGAAAACGATCCGATAGAAGAAATTGTGATGGATTGTTAGCTGAAGAAAATTGTATCTGTAGGCTCTGTGATAATCTGGTTGAAGATGGATGCATAAAGAAATGCCAATCTAGTTTTAATATCCATATAGACCGGCATCCATTGAGTGACTATCACTCCTTAGTGGGTAACGTATTAAACCAAACAGATTGTTGGGTATGCTCTCAAGTACCTCAGGGTCACAGCAAATCAGGGCTAGTACCATTTCCTTTAACGTTAGGGGAGGTACTTGAGCTAAGTGGTGGGAGACCGGTGGACCGGAGGTTTAATATCTCCAGCCCTCCTAGTTTGAAGCTCCACCAATACCATGTGGATAGGTCCCTCTTATGTTTTAACATCTCCAATCCCAGAAAACCGGGAAATTGGGAAGTGTCATGGAGCAACCTTACCATGACCTTTTCACACAGAGCAGATAGAATGCCTACAGATACAGAGCTCGTACGCCACATAGCCAGTAGAGGAAAATCTTTTCGGTATCGATATACCTTAGGAAATAGGATTACTAGAGTTGGAGAGGTATCACCAGGATACTGTGCACATGTCATACAAACTGATACGTGCATTAAGCAGTTGGAAGAATTAGGGTCAGGAGATTTCACCTGGAAGGTTTGTAACATGGTCATGTCCTTCTCCGTCCCTTATGTTCTCCCCGATGATGCATATTTCATATGCGGGAGAAAGGCGTACAAGTGGCTTGCCCCAAACTCTGAAGGATTGTGTTACATTGGAAAAGTATTGCCTGAAGTGATGACTGTTACACATGACAAAATGAAGGACATACACCGTGGTGCCCAAGCTCCTTATACTCACACTCACTACGAGCACCGGGTTAAAAGACAACTGTCAGAAAGGTTAGAGCATCCGGCCTCTGATCTTATCCATGAATCCACCGGGATTCAGGTTCTGGTAGCGTTAGATTTCACTCGTACCGCTCGGGGAGTGATGAATTATAAATACATTTCCGCACTCGCCAATTTGTTAGATAATATCACTGAAATGTATGATGACACGTTTAGATACACTGGAAGAGAACTTCAAGCTTACAAAACAGAACTAGTTCAGCATAGGATGGTTCTTAATTACCTTACAGCAGTAACAGGCGGATATTGTGTTACATTGGCAACACAGTACGGCATAAAGTGTTGCACGTATATCACAAATAGCACCGAGGATCCGGTAGAGGTCATAGACCAAAAGATGGACGATATTCTCCAATTGAAGTGGGAATTTCGTCGAAAACACAATCTCACCCTTGCTGCTGTAGGTAATGAGCTGACTGGTTGGGTGTCATGGTTGAACCCGCGAAATTGGTTCTCCGGTTTAGGAGAGTGGGCTCAAGGAGTCATAATGGATGTTGGAAAGTTTCTACTATGTATCTTGGGTGTCGTTATATCGATTGGATTGATATTTAGATGCGGGCAGGCTTTAATGAGGTGCAAACAAAGTACAAAAGTGATGAGCTTGAGGAGTGAGGAAACTGTAATTAACCTGGATTTGATTTATGACCCAATGATAGAAACCAGGATGTGATGAAAATGCGATTATACGGTCCGTTTCTTTCACCTGTTTTTCTGCTTTTCTCCAAGATACAAAGACCCCCTTGGACGAGGAAGCTGACGAGACGAGATGTATACAGACAACGGATTGACCAAAGAAGAAGATTTGACAACTTTAAATATGGACACTTGATGAACTTTGCCATGGATCCCCAGTTTCCCTAGTATTTTTAAACTCACGCTAGCCCAACATTTTTGTAAATCTGATGGCACTGACAAAGCTTGTTGCTCATGCCTAAGGAGCAAAACAGCGCAAAGAAGACGACTCTCAACAGATACCGAACACAACTTCGACGACAGATGTACATTTCCCTGACATAGAATATCATTGCATTTTTCGTAAGTGTTCTTTATCTTCATCTCTACAACCCTCAGGTAACGACACACATAGACGATAGGGAATTCAGGCACAGATATCAGCAACCACATACCTCCCCCATTCATGTATCATCAACTAAAATGTGCATCCCCATTTTGTTACAACCACAGCCGAAATGAGCTCGGTAAAGTTTGACAGCCCATCCACAGACCTGTACCACAGGATAAGAAGGAATTCAAATGTATACTTCGCAATACCTCGAAGCTTGATTTACCACACGTACGGCACGATGATACATGACCCTCCAAACATGGACTCATACACACATGCTTCTGCTTTCTCACTAGGTCATACCCTCTTCACACCTTCTCCTCTCTCCTCCCCTACCCAACCATGGAAATCAATTAACCCCTGACTTACATTTTTCTCCTTAAATGTTTTGTGGCAGTTATTATTGACTGCCAAAGGGTGGACTGTCAAAGTCAGAAAAATGTCTCAATGCACGTTGCCATATTTGCACCGCACACTGGTCCGCGCTGCGCGTGCATGCGCTCTCCCGTGGATTCGCATACCCGCAATAACGTGCACTCGCAGGCGCGGTATGCGTATTTACGGTAGAGTTTATGTAGTCGTAGCGTGCGACTCATTCGTTACAAATGTTCACAATTAATGTAGTTTATAGATCATGGTCCCTTTGATAGATTCTGAAAGTTTGGTTAAAATACAATGTCCCAGAGCTGAGGAATCCCTCTTTATATCGTACAAAGGGTCTAACAGGAATCATACAGCAGTGTTTGGTACCCATCGGAAGAGTATTTAATTAGCAATATTCCGGTGTTGGTTTGGAGCGTATTAATCGCTCGTGCGAATAGTTATGGACATAAGAAGTTTATGTCCATTTCTATTAATTACACATACTCAGGTATGCGGCGGGAAACCCAGTTTCCCACCCACCTGAGCTGTTGGAAATCGTCACAGCCCACCTGTATGAATCACCCTATGACCTTTTGTTATGATGCAGGGCCGAATTCCTTCGGCCAATGGACAATGGGATTGTAGGACCAGGAGATTGCATTGTGTGTGGGGCATAAATAGGCAGGCCGACCACATCCAGCTCTCACTCTCTCATCAACGGTTATCTGCTGATAGCCGGGAGCTGGATATCGAGGCGCAGGCGATCATACCCTTTGTGCGTAAGTTTCTCTCCGTAATCATTGTCTTTCTGTGAGCCAATTTCTCTCATCTCATCTCTCTCTCTCTCTCTCTCTCTCTCTCTCTCTATCTCTCTCTGTTCTGTTCTCTCATATCTCCCCTAGACTAGGCTAGTATTGTATTGTATTAGATAGTATTGTATTGTATTGCATTTAGGTCAGTGTAGTATTGTCTTTTTGTATTTATTGTTTAGTTCTGTGGTTAGGAAGTCTCTGTTATATTGTAGTGTATCATTTGTACTGTTATCCCCTTTTACAAGTATATTAGATATAATACAGTTAATAGGCCTTGGAACCTAAACCAGCATCTGTGTATTTTCTATAGGGATAAGTGTTCACTTGAGCGTCGGTGACGCTCAAGCAGCTTTGTAGATAGTCAGGTTACACAAGGTTGCACTTACACCCTGTACTCACATTAAGGTATTCAGTGTATTTCATTGGTATAAGGTTTTATCATAAAGGTATAGTGTTGTGAGCGTCTGCATCGCTGGTGACCTCCTCGTGGTCTCGAGCGTAAGCTACGCCATAGCGAATCATTACCCTAGACATAACCAATAACGTGTCCTGTGATCACTGGGCCGTGAGCGAACGTGACGCTTGAGCGTCTCGCCTACGGCTGAGCGATCGTTACGCAACTAGCGTACCATTACGGTACTTCTTAAGTAAACAGCGTACAGTGTTCTTAGCTTCATAAAGGGTTGTTTATACGACAAAGGAATTTAGCATCGTCACTTGGTAGCGCCTCCATGCTCTAGACACTACGCTGACAGACACAGCAAACCTTCTTGCCATAGCTCGCATTGATGTGCCATCCTGGATGAGCTGCACTACCTGAGCCACTTGTGTGGGTTGTAGACTCCGTCTCATGCTACCACTAGAGTGAAAGCACCGCCAGCTTTCAAAAGTGACCAAAACATCAGCCAGAAAGCATAGGAGCTGAGAAGTGGTATGTTGTCACCACCTGCAGAACAACTCCTTTATTGGGGGTGTCTTGCTAGTTGCCTATAGTTTCAGTTTGATTTGACAGAAGTGTGATTGACTTGGAGTTACATTGTGTTGTTTAAGTGTTCCCTTTATTTTTTTGAGCAGTATATACACTGCTCAAAAAAATAAAGGGAACACTAAAATAACACATCCTAGATCTGAATAAATGAAATATTCTTATTAAATACTTTGTTCTTTACATAGTTGAATGTGCTGACAACAAAATCACACAAAAATTATCAATGGAAATCAAATTTATTAACCCATGGAGGTCTGGATTTGGAGTCACCCTCAAAATTAAAGTGGAAAAACAGACTACAGGCTGATCCAACTTTGATGTAATGTCCTTAAAAAAAGTCAAAATGAGGCTCAGTAGTGTGTGTGGCCTCCACGTGCCTGTATGACCTCCCTACAACGCCTGGGCATGCTCCTGATGAGGTGGCGGATGGTCTCCTGAGGGATCTCCTCCCAGACCTGGACTAAAGATCCGCCAACTCCTGGACAGTCTGTGGTGCAATGGATGGAGCGAGACATGATGTCCCAGATGTGCTCAATTGGATTCAGGTCTGGGGAACGGGCGGGCCAGTCCATAGCATCAATGCCTTCGTCTTGCAGGGACTGCTGACACACTCCAGCCACATGAGGTCTAGCATTGTCTTGCATTAGGAGGAATCCAGGGCCAACCGCACCAGCATATGGTCTCACAAGGGGTCTGAGGATCTCATCTCGGTACCTAATGGCAGCCAGGCTACCTCTGGCGAGCACATGGAGGGCTGTGCGGCCCCCCAAAGAAATGCCACCGCACACCATTACTGACCCACAGCCAAACCGGTCATGCTGGAGGATGTTGCAGGCAGCAGAACATTCTCCTTGGCGTCTCCAGACTCTGTCACGTCTGTCACATGTGCTCAGTGAGAACCTGCTTTCATCTGTGAAGAGCACTGGGCGCCAGTGGCGAATTTGCCAATCTTGGTGTTCTCTGTCAAATGCCAAATGTCCTGCACGGTGTTGGGCTGTAAGCACAACCCCCACCTGTGGACGTCGGGCCCTCATACCACCCTCATGGAGTCTGTTTCTGATCGTTTGAGTAGACACATGCACATTTGTGGCTTGCTGGAGGTCATTTTGCAGGGCTCTGGCAGTGCTCCTCCTGTTCCTCCTTGCACAAAGGCGGAGGTAGCGGTACTGCTGCTGGGTTGTTGCCCTCCTACGGCCTCCTCCACGTCTCCTGGTGTACTGGCCTGTCTCCTGGTAGCGCCTCCATGCTCTGGACACTACGCTGATAGACACAGCAAACCTTCTTGCCACAGCTCGCATTGATGTGCCATCCTGGATGAGCTGCACTACCTGAGCCACTTGTGTGGGTTGTAGGGAGGTCATACAGGCACGTGGAGGCCGCACACACTACTGAGCCTCATTTTGACTTGTTTTAAGGACATTACATCAAAGTTGAATCAGCCTGTAGTGTGTTTTTCCACTTTAATTTTGAGGGTGACTCCAAATCCAGACCTCCATGGGTTAATAAATTTGATTTCCATTGATAATTTTTGTGTGATTTTGTTGTCAGCACATTCAACTATGTAAAGAACAAAGTATTTAATAAGAATATTTCATTCATTCAGATCTAGGATGTGTTATTTTAGTGTTCCCTTTATTTTTTTGAGCAGTGTATATATATATATATATATATATATATATATACCTACCAACTGTCCTGATTTTTGTGGGGCAGCCCTGTTTTTTCGGGACTGCTCCGCTGTCCCACCTGCAGTGTCCCGTGTGGGGGTGGGGCAGTTGGTAGGCTCCTCAATCGCTGCTCTGCTGTAGAGCTGTGTTCTTAGCCCACAGCGCATAGGCACTGGCCCTATTTTAGGTATGGATGGGGGAAGGGGGCAGGGGGCATCAATTATCTTTCTGGCACAGGGCACCAAATTGTCTAGTTACGGCTCTGCCCCAATCAATAAAATAAGTGATATTTTCAAACGTGTTCACTAAGAAATTCACCTTGTCCGCATTTGCCCATGCAATATTGCATATCTTGCTAATGTAATTTGGTCTTAATGTGCCCAGTCCTAAACTAATCACACCAAAAATCAGAATGAATTCACAGTTTTGTTAAATTTCACAAAAAAGAACATGTACAAACACAGTGTGTATGATCAGAATTTTGCACTTCTGCAAAACAGCCTGTTTTTCCCCAACTACTCATAAATAAGTCTTGTTTTTAAAATCAATTTTCTGTATTTTTCATGATCGTATCTATGATATATATGGTCTTTAAAGATATTTATATCATATCATCCAACTGTACCTTTTTGGTCTGTACAGTACCGTTGTTTATGGTCTGTACCGGCCATAAAGGGCTTTGTACGGGTTTCAGCATCTCCCAATCCTATTGATTCCTATGGGAGTGCCACGGGGCCATGCTCCCTTTACCCATGACCACACCCAGGGGTGTAGCTATGCCAGATGGGGCCCCATAGCAAAATTCCATGCCGCGGAACAGGCCCGCCCCCCGCCACGCATGTGTGTCTTCCCCCCCGATGGATTACTTAGAAGAACCCCTTCCCTGCAGCACTCACCATTGGGGCTGCACTGCCACCTCATCCGCTCTCACGGCCGGCCCGGCTTCATCTTGTGTCTCCTCACAGATGCTGGGAGGAGGCGTGGCCGTGGTCCAAGGATGTCCCTGCAGACTCAGCCATGCCTCCTCCCAGCATTAGTTAGTACTCAGGAGAGGCGGAGCTGGCGGCCAGCTGAGCAGGTGTGGCTGCAGTGCAGCAGCACACTTGTAAAGGTAAAAGATGCCAGCGCCGGGGCTCACTCAGCAACTAGGTGCAGGGGAAGGCTCAGGCCCCAGACACAACTCGGGCCCCATAGCAGTCGCATCCCCTGCACCTATTGTAGCTATGCCCATGGCCACGTCCCTTCCCTAATTTGTACCGGTTTTCTGTTTAGCTGTGTTGGAGGGTATGTTATATGTGATGATCAGCTTTATATATGAGTTTGTGTTTATAAGAAAACATTCATTCTCTCACTAATTTACAGAGGTTACTTTGTCATACAGGAAATCTAAGTGGTTTTCCTGTGAGCATGTAGGAGGAAACCAACAGTAACCGGCGCTGTAGGCAAAACTTGCTATGAAACAGCTACTGTATAATGAAACATCCTTGCCTCTTGTATAGTAATTAACTTGTTAAAACATTTTCTGGGGGACAGAACAACCATAAGGGGCTGATTCTGAAGTGGGAATAAGGCAAGAAACAGCAAATAACTGTGCGCCCTTGGGAAAACCATGCTGCACTGCAAGTGGGGTGGATTTAAAACGTGCAGAGAGATTTAGATCAGATCTAAACTGCAGTGTAAATACAAAGCTGTCCAGTATTTGCTGCATGTACAAGCAGACAGTATTTACTCTGCATGCAAAGTAATGAATGTGTTTTGCACCACTTGCATTGCAACATGGGGGTAATTCTGAGTTGATCGCAGCAGCAAGTTTGTTAGCAGTTGGGCAAAACCATGGGGGTAATTCTGAGTTGATCGCAGCAGGAATTTTTTTAGCAGTTGGGCAAAACCATGGGGGTGATTCCGAGTTGTTCGCTCGCTAGCTGCTTTTAGCAGCATTGCACACGCTAAGCCGCCACCCTCTGGGAGTGTATCTTAGCTTAGCAGAATTGTGAATGAAAGATTAGCAGAATTGCGAATAGAAATTTCTTAGCAATTTCTGAGTAGCTCCAGACTTACTCAGCCAGTGCGACCAGCTCAGTCCTTTTCGTTCCTGGTTTGACGTCACAAACACACCCAGCGTTTGCCCAACCACTCCACCGTTTCTCCAGCCACTCCTGCGTTTTGCAACTCGAACACCTGCGTTTATCCGCACACTCCCATAAAACGGCCAGTTTCCACCCAGAAACACCCACTTCCTGTCAATCACACTACGATCAGCACAGCGATGAAAAAGCTTCGTTATGCCGTGAGAAAAAATACCTAACTTTTGTGTAAAATAACTAAGCGCATGCGCTCTGCGAACATTGCGCATGCGCAGTTAGCGGATAATCGCAGTATAGCGAAAATCGGCAATGAGCTAACAACTCGGAATCACCCCCCATGTGCACTGCAGGGGGGCAGATATAACATTTGCAGAGAGAGTTAGATTTGGGTGGGTTATTTTGTTTCTGTGCAGGGTAAATACTGGCTGCTTTATTTTTACACAGCAATTTAGATTGCAGATTGAACTCACCACACCCAAATCTAACTCTCTCTGCACATGTTATATCTGCCCCTCCTGCAGAGCACATGGGCCCTCATTCCGAGTTGTTAGCTCGGTAATTTTCTTCGCATCGCAGCGATTTTCCGCTAATTGCGCATGCGCAATGTTCGCACTGCGACTGCGCCAAGTAAATTTGCTATGCAGTTAGGAATTTTACTCACGGCATTACGAGGTTTTTTCTTCGTTCTGGTGATCGTAATGTGAATGACAGGAAGTGGGTGTTTCTGGGCGGAAACTGTCCGTTTTATGGGTGTGTGTGAAAAAACGCTGCCGTTTCTGGGAAAAACGCGGGAGTGTCTGAAGAAACGGGGGAGTGACTGGGCGAACGCTGGTAGTGTTTGTGACGTCAAACCAGGAACGAAACTGACTGAACTGATCGCAGTTGCCGAGTAAGTCTGGAGCTACTCAGAAACTGCTAAGAAGTGTGTATTCGCAATTCTGCTAATCTTTCGTTCACAATTTTACTATGCTAAGATTCACTCCCAGTAGGCGGCGGCTTAGCGTGTGCAAAGCTGCCAAAAGCAGCTTGCAAGCGAACAACTCGGAATGACCACCATGGTTTTGCCCAACTGCTAAATAACTTCCTGCTGCAATCAACTTGGAATTACCCCCCATGTGCACTGCAGGGGAGGCAGATATAACATGTGCAGAGAGAGTTAGATTTGGGTGGGTTATATTATTTCTGTGCAGGGTAAATACTGGCTGCTTTATTTTTATACTGCAATTTAGATTTCAGTTTGAACACACCCCACCCAAATCTAATCTCTCTGCACATGTTATATCTGTCCCCCCTGCAGTGCACATGGTTTTGCCCAACTGCTAACAAATTTGATGCTGCGATCAACTCAGAATTAGGCCCATGGTTCCATATGCAAAGTTACTTGCTCTTTTGTTTTATCCCAACTTAGATTTTAGGGCCTTATTCAGGTTTGTAAGCAAACCAAAAAAGCACACGAATGGGCAAAACCATCCTATATGCTGTGCAGGGGGGCATATGTAACATGTGCAGAGAGAGTTAGATTTGGGTAGGGGTGTGCTTAAACTGAAATATAAATTGCAGTGTAAAAATAAAGCAGCCAGTATTTACCCTGCACAGAAACAAAATAACCCACCCAAATCTAACTCTCTCTGCACATGTTACATCTGATCCACCTGTAGTGCACATGGTTTTGCCCATTAGTGTGCTTTTTTGGTTTGCTAACAAACCTGAATATCCCCCTCAATCCCAAGATGTTTTTGAGCTTCCATGGGGATATAACCGCTATATTACAACTGAGCCATTAACCAGAAATTGGTTATTTGGAGTGCCTGTAATAGCTGTAATTTCTACCTCCCTTATCAGTTCATAGAGATATACACATCTAACATCTGTCCAACATTTCACCCTAAAAGGAGCCATTCTAGCAGAATGAAAGGGTAATGCTTTATACCAAAAAAAGAGTTCTGTGGTTAAACATTACTTAAAAAAAAAAATAATAAAGTTTAATTTAACATCACTTAGACAGGTCTATAATTTTCCACCTGGATGTGATTTGGCTTAGGTATAGTCAGCATGGAAACATACAGAACAACAGCTTATATGGGATATATAATTATTTCATTAAAGAACTCTTCCAGATGTGGAAAAAGTATCAATTCAAACTTTTTATGAGTGATTAAAGATGAGCAAAATGCCATGTAAATTGAAATTTACTGTCAAAAAGACCAATTTGCAGAGGTGAGAAGTTTCAGCGATACAACCCTTAAGTTGTGCTATGCTTTGTCATCTTGTAGGGTGCAATCTGCACTTTATCTCTACATTCAGTCATTGTGTTGTCAGCCGATGGTGTGGTGTTGTTGTAGGACAGCGAGCATTTCCCATCTTTTTGGTACTTGTGTGATTTTTCCCATGTAGGTCTTAAGGGCCATACACACTGAACGATTTTCACACGGCCCAGCGATGTTCACGGGGGGTGAACCACTTTCCACAGTAGGAGACCGTGGAAAGTGGTTCCCTCGTCTGGTAAAACAGCCCAACGGACATCGGCGGACAGCGATGATGCAAGAGCGCGTATCAGCGCCAACCGCTCATCGCCCGGCCATACGCACTGGCTGAGTTTCAGCTCAAAGTAGCTCAAAATGCCAAAAGTGAGCTACGTTGAGCTCAAAATCGGCTAGTGAGTAAGGGCCTTTAAGTGTTGTCAAAGTTTTTATTACTACTTTTATCTTCAAGATGGATATCCAAATCTTTTAAGATATTTGGTACCATACGTTGTTGAAGGTACTTATCCCCCTACCTGCACTGACCGTACGATGGGGCAGCATACAAATCTTCATAATAATCTCAAAATGTATGTTTTATTTGTGCAAAACAAGCTATAATGGACCCATTAACACTAAATAAGTTTTAAACCTCCTGTACCCTTCATATTGGGTTCATGTTTCTTGTACAAATATTAATAAATAAAATGGCTTTGACCACATTAAAGCTTCATCTGCTTTCTCTCTTCAAGAAGAGCATCCAAACCGCCTTGTACTGTACCAAATATAGTATCTGAGAAAAAAGTGCAGACAGCTGTGCGCTTTCAGGTTTCTTTTAACAAATATTTGCTGGGATATAAATTGTTCAATTCCCTTTTTTTTTTTTTTGGGGGGGGGGGGGGGGGATTGGGCAAAAGTCTAATAACCAACTTCACCCCTAAATACAGTCAAGGCTACTGTGTCTAGCCCAATATTATTCACGCAGTTGTCTTCCAGAGAGTCAACTACAGTATATCTGACTCAAACTGAAACAGACAATGAGGACTTATTTCACAACTTAGGGCCCCATTCAGTAGTGATCGCTTATGCAGTTTCCCGATTATCGGGAAACTGCACAGGTGTAGGATCCGTTCTGCGCATGTGCAAAACGGTTCCTGCTTGATCGCAGGCAGCACTTTGTAAGCCTCTGCCTGATTGACAGGTTGAGGCGGTTGGGGGTGGGGGTGGCAAGCCTTTGCCGGAAATGGGGGCGTGTTGCCTCCATTTTCAGGGAGTGGCGAGGTCAAAGTCTGCATCTAAAGACACACATTTCTTGGCCTCACCAGGCCCCCTGTGATGGCCACCCTGTGTAAGCTGAGGCTTACTCAGCTGGCCGTTTGCGAGGCACATCGGTCACGATGTTGATTCCAGACTGCGACGCTGGGATCACAAATACAGCAAGAAGGTGTTTAACACCTCTTACTGCATTTGCAGTTTAGTGATCGCATTTGCAAAGCTTCCTGCAGGCAAATACGATCACTGCTGAATGAGGGCCTTAACTGGCTAACATTTTTTCCAAAAAACACTCCGAAATTTTTTTTTTTTAAATGATTGAATTAGGTTTTAATAACATTTACTTAAAATATATCTAACAACATTTTATTTGAAAAACAAAATAAATAATTTTTAACATTGTGGTCTGCTATATCGGTCCACCAGTGATCGGAACATTGCGACTATCACGCCTTTACATTTTGATGGTTGCTGTTCCTCTCTGCAGCCGCTGGGTGTACACAGTAAGGCAAGAGATTGTTTTTTACAATTCCCCAGCGGCTACTAATCTCTGCAGCCTCGGGGTAGGGGGGTGCTGCTGGGCTACCTGATCAGTAGTGATTAGCTAAGGGATCACAGGGTGCTAAGTGCTAGGGTGTTCGGCACCCCCTTGCAAACTATAAATATGCACCCTCCCACACATAATAAAGGGATGTGGTCTCACAAGAAAGGGGCGTATAGTACACCCAAATCAAATTACACCACACAGTATCACAATCTTATACGCATTACACCGCACTTAGTGCCCCAGATACATATTGCACTACATAGTAGTGTACCTTATTCACTTTACAACACACAGTAGTGTTCCTAATTCATGTTAAATCACACAGTAGTGCCCCTTAGTCAAGTTAAGCTACACAGTAGCACCTCTTATACACGGTACGCTACACAGTAGTGCTTCTTATACACAATACCCACAGTAGTGTCACTTATACACATAATGTCCACAGTAGTAGTGCCGCTTATACATAATGCCCACAGTAGTAATGCACACATAATGCCCACAGTAGTAGTGCCCCTTGCACATAATGCCCACAGTAGTAGTGCCACACATACAGCCTGCAGTAGTAGTGCTCCTTACACATAATGCCAACAGTAGTAGTGCCACACATAATGCACACAGTAATAGTGCTACACATAATGCCCACAGTAGTAGTGCCACACATAATGCTCACAGTAGTAGTGCCACACATAATGCCCATATTAGTAGTGGCCCTTACACTTAATGCCCACAGTAGTAGCGCCACACATAATGCCCACAGTAGAAGTGCCCCTTACTCATATGTCCACAGTAGGGGAGAAAGGGGGGAGTGTGCAGTAATTACACAGAGATCAGCTTGAAGTTGCCGGCACCGCTGTCTGTCATAGAGTTTGACAAGTGCAGCGGGGAGGAGAAAGGAGGAGGGAGCAGGGATGACACTTCCCGCTACAAGTGCCGCTGCCTGTCATACAGTGTGACAAACACAGCAGCAGCTGGCAGCAGCAGCAGGGTAGTGGGGAGAGCACCTCACCAGCCCAGTGCCTCCCTACTCTGCATACATTTGCTGAGCGGGTTGAGACGACTTTGGATTAGCCGTATGGCAGACACAGGAGGAGAAAACCAGGCAGTAGATGTTTCTCACTGGCTTCATCATATGCGACCATGTCAGGTAAAGCCAAGCCTGGCTTGGGCACATCTGTGTGATGTGACCAAGGCCAGACAAGTGGTTTAATACCATGGGTGTCTTTGACATGGGGTGAATATCTGTGTGTGTCAGTATTGTAGAGGCACCATTTTACACTTTCTTTGCATAAACAAAAAAATATAGACTAGAAAAAGACAAGTAGTATATTAATGTGTATTTATTTAACACACTGCACATGTTTCTACTCAAATTTACCAGAAGAACTGGGAGCTCTCTAGTTCACACTCTCTAGAACAATATACATCAATAAATGTTTTATGTGTAATGTGTATAACAGCCCTGCCATTCCATGTCCCATTCACATGAATGTTGACACTGACATACAAATGGTTTTAGGCTTTTCTAGTGAGCATGTGGAGAATCAAGCAGTCTTACATTTCATATTGTCGGAAATTATATGTGTGAAGGTGTTGATACAGCAGAGCTATATAAGCACACACCAGCAGATTCCTCAAACTATGAACAGCCTAGTTACTTAACCAGTGGTGTTGGTTAATTGATAGACAGCAGGTACAGCCATCTCCACTGTTACAAAAGGTTCTCCTGGAGTGGAGCTTCAGTGGAGCAGGTGTGATACAGCTCACCAGCCAGTGAGTGTATGTAGACACTGCGTAGTGGTGCAGGTCCAGGATCACTGGATTTATTGTGGGTTGCAGGTAATTGCAAGTCTCTCTAGAGCTAAAGGGAAGATGTGTTGTCCTCTGTGATGCTCTAACACAGTAAAGAAACAAGATGGCCCCTGCACTTGCTCAGTAGAGATCTCAGCAGCCACCCTGGGATATGGCATGAAGTCTCCCTGGAAAACAGGAATATTGTAGTCTACACAGTAGCTCACTCCTCTTTCAACACACATAACACTCAGTATACCGTACCAGTGCTTTTGAGTCTCTGAACCTATTTTAGTCCCAGATCCCTATTTTAATCCAGATGCTAACATTTCTACTTTTTGATACCTTTTGGAATTACCTATTAAAGTGTCAATAAAAAAATGTTTGTTATCAGTAAATTTCTATAAAATTGCTACAAAAGTGTATCTTTAAGAATGACAGCCATGGAGGCAGGGAACAAAGTCAGACTGAATAGAAAGATGTTCTCTTCCATTGTAGTTGTGGAGTGAATGAAATTTGGATATAAAACTCCTCCTGCCTTTACCAAAAATTCAACTTAACAAAATGTTGTTTGATGTATGAATGACAGACGTATCAAATGGGTGTGGTATAATAGATCTACAGTAAATAGATAGACAATCAGTCAGTCAGTCAACAGGTCGATTCTGTATGGTGGACATGCATTAGGTCGACAGGGTCAAAAGGTCAACACAGAAAAGGTAGACAGCAGAAAAGGTTGTCAGAGTCAAAAAGTTGACATGGAAGTGGTCGACACAAAAAAGTTTGACACAAGTTTAAGTTTTTTGTATGTAATTTTCTGTTTCATCATATGTGACCACAATTAGTGCAAAAGTATACCCTAGCAGATTTGCTTCGCTTGCCACGCTTTGGGCAACATGCCTGGCTCAGCTGCTGCTGTGCTTGGCACAAGTTACTATTTCCAATCATAGTCCACATGGATAGTAAAACAAGCAAATGTTGAAAAATACGTGTAAACCCCCCAAAAAAACTTGTGTTGACAATATGCGTGTCGAGTCGACCAGTGTCATGTCGATCTTTTGTAACTGTCCACCTTGTACCTGTTAACTTTTTGACCCTGTTGACCTAATGCATGATGACCACATTATGTTGACTTAGTGACTGTCTATCTAGACACTATCATCTAGACATCTATCATCCGGATACCACATCCAGGACTAGCTTATTGCAGTAGCTGTCATTACACAGGTGCATGAGAAAATAATCATAATGTATCATTTCTAGGGAGGAAGTGATAGCAATATGGAATCTCGACCGATTACAGAGGAGGAGATGGATGAGCTAAGAGAAGCCTTTAGCAAAATTGGTAAGATATGTCTTCATTCGTGTGTGCATATAGAAATCTAAAGTAGTGGGGAAAATCATAAAGATCTGACTGGCATGAGTCTGGCACATAATTACTAAGCAATACATTTTCTTCACTCATGATTTTAGTCATATATCACACAGGACAGAAATTCTGTACATGAGAACATTGGGCTTTCTTTTTCAAATAATGGCTACATCTACTAAAGTGATTTTTGCTATAATTAATAAAACGTGATGATAATAATAAACCCAAACTATAGGAACTGTGACTATTCCCATTCATATGCCCCATGTGATAGAAATGTAGGTTGTCCCAAGTCTGTTACCCCATGGTTCTTGAGATACTCAACCAATGGGATGAATAGCTCACACTCCTGCTACTCATGGGAGAGAGACTATCAAACTACTAGCAACCAATAACATTACTAAGGCCCTAGCTAACTAATAGTAGCAAATTTCCCATTAGGCACATGAGGCACGTGTCTAGGGGCGGCACCTGTTTGGGGGCGGCACTTGATGCTTCTGTTGGTACTGTCAGCCCAAAAAGTACGAGTAACTGCACAATGTTTCCACTGTACTGTACCATATGTCATCTTGAGTGGAGTGTAAATGGGTTGGACATGCACATACTGCCCCTGTAAGCTGTCCTATGTAGTAAATATAAATATGTTTATATAATAAAAAAATAAAAATAAAGTCATAGTTAGTGGCTTTTTAAATTATTCTAATAAATTGGTTATCATCAAATGAGGTCTTATAACCAATCAATAAAAATAATAAAACTGCAGTTACTGTTGTGCCCCACCCATAAATCCACCCCTGTGCGCGCCCTGACTTATAGTTGCAAGCCCTGACTTATATTCATGGCGTCTGATCTATATTCATGAGGTACTTCTTCTCAGCGTATTGGTATCCTATTTTCAAATGAATTTTAGTTCAGCAGACAAAACAGGTGTGTGTAGGTGACATGTCCACTTTAGTGAAAATTTCTACAAAGAGTTCTGTAAATTACTTCCTCCAATATACAGTATGTATGTAGGCAATAGGAGCACATTAACATTAGTCACCACAGGTTTGGAGCTGAGGCCTGTCTGCCTGCATTCTCATGGATCCCAACAACTCCACTGCCACCTGTGTAGGTGCTAGCTAGATACACTGATATGTAAAGGGAACTCATTGCATATTTATCTGTTGTATATATATATATATATATATTATTATTATTTTTTTTATTTTTATTTTAACTGGACAAAGGAAAGCACAAGATAGAATGACAATAATTGTGTATTCATTTGGGACTTAACGACTGACCTTTTATAAAGAGAAGATTATCAGTATCTGGAAACTTTATAATAGTCCTACAAACTGAAATAATGGGAAAATAATAATAAGTTTACAACTGTAACTAATATAATGAAGGAGAAAGAACAAACACAAATGGTATGTGGTCACGATGTCAACAATAGAATGTTGACATTAACTCAATGTCAACATTTCACATGTTAACACACACATAATGTTGACATGTCTAAAATGGTGACATTATGAATGCCAACAGTCTTAATGTTGACACATGAAATTAGGGTTAGGCTTAGCATTTTGCTTTAATTCATAGGGGTAAATTTACTAAAATGGGAGTTCTATTTAAGATGGGATGTTGCCCATAGCAATCAATCAGATTCCAGGTATTATGTTCTAGAATGTGCTATATAAATGAGAAGGAGGATCTGATTGGTTGCTATGGGCAACATCCCATCTTAAGTAGAACTCCCATCTTAGTAAATTTATCCCTCAATGTCTACATTTTGCCAACATTGTGAATGATGACAATCTCAAATGTTGACATTCAGACCATGTTGTCATTATGGTGTCAACATGTTATACCAGGATGCGGTCAGGATCTCAGTGGTGGGATCCCAGCAGTCAGTATACCGACGCCGGAATCCTTTCACAGCTTGAAATGCCGGTGCCAGTATCCTGACACTGATTAAAATGCCGGCGCCGGGATCCCGACTGCCGGAATCCTGATTGAGGACTGCTGGGACACCGGGGCACTGCTAACTGCTGGAGGAGGGGAGTTAGGGTTAGACTGTGAGTGGGAATGGTTAGGGTTAGGCTGCAAGGATGAGGGGGTTAGGCACCACCGGGGAGGGTTAGGGTTAGGCTGAGGGGAGGGGGGGTTAGGGTCAGGCAGTGGGGCAGGCGGGTTAGGCTTAGGGGGTTAAGCGATCATTGTTACCTTTTTAATGGTAGCTGTCAGGATCTTAAGTGCCAGAATGCCACTGTCAGTATTATGACAGCCGACATCCCGAGCACCGGGATCCTGTATCCAATATGTTATACCACACCCAACAAAAGCCTACTGTTAACTCCTTATTTGTTATATATTTCCTTCAGCAATGATTATAATATGGTAACAAATCCTTTCTCTGTGTTCAGATACTGATGGAAATGGTTTCATAAGCCCTAATGAATTGAATGACCTATTCAAGGCTGCTAATTTGCCCCTCCCTGGGTATAGACTGCGGGAAATCATCCAACGTATTCTTGAAACAGGAGATCGCAACAAAGATGGCAAAATCAGTTTTCAGGAATTTATCACAGTAAGTACAAGCAGGACCATTGAACATTTTCTTTACACCCTCCATGAAGCGTTAGACTCTGATCATATTTATCACAACAAAGGTGATCTATTGCCAGGCCCTAACTAGACTTTTTGGTACCCTGGGCCAGGGAGAGAATTGGCGCCCCCACCATTTTTCCAAAAGGGACATAAGATGCATGCCTCGTGGGGACGGGGTATGTGACAGGATTGATCCCCAGGAAGCCCGTGATATGATGCTCTTTCCGACATTTCATATATATATATATATATATATATATATATACAGCTCCAAGAATGAACGGCACTGAAGACACGTGTTCTCATTTGTATTTGGCCTGAGGAAAGGGCTGACGCCCTGAAACAGCTGTAGCCTTCAATACAATTTCTCTGCAACATACCTGTCTTCAGTGCCGTTCATTCTTGGAGCTGTATGTAGTTTTCTGATCTGGCACGGAGCACGCTGCTTCTAAGAGCCTGGGAGTGCCGACTGTTTTGCAAGGGTATATATATATATATATATATATATAAGTCCAAAATAAATCCGGCACTCAAAGAGTCAAACGTCATTCACCTGTGTGCCCTTGCTGAAATAAACACATATGTAGTAGTTCAGAATAGTCCCATTCAGAACAAGCACGGCACTCCAGGACTTGATGAAAAAATCTTTATGTCAACATAGAATCATAATATGTGTACATCACCATCTAGCACTGGCTTGCGTAACAATGCTGCATTTCGGGCCCCGCAGGGTCCCTTCCTCAGGTTGGTGCAAGTGCTATATAAAACAGGAACAAACAGACATATATCATATATATATCATATATATATCACAACAGTCGCCCCCTTGTGGCCGTGAGAATTGATGATGATGGCCACACATACATTAACATAATAATTGCTTATATCTTGCATCTACCAGTTTTTCTAGCTTACTGCGTTCCTGCCTTATAAGGCGCTTAAGCCACAATATCAGTGAAATTAAAATGATTAGCAAGATTGTTTGACCGATCAGCAAGCCCTTTAAACCAATCTCCAGCCAGGTGTTTGTCATGGTTATTTCAAAATCTCCATCATGCAGTAATTTATTTAGTGTGGCATCTGCCTTCTCAACCATGTTTTTAATTTGAACTATGTGTGTGTCTTTCCTATCCAGGAGTTTCTGTAAATCTAAGGTTAAACTATCTATGTGTATGTTGAACACAGGTATATATTCTCCAGGGTTAGAGATTTCTGGTTCACTATCTATATTTATGTCCTCTTCATAAACGGGGATTGGGGTGATAACCGTCTGACCAATGGTGGTATACTCATGTGGGCTAAAGCAGAAATTTGGGTTTGGCACTGGACATGACTTTTCCCCATACAGGAACTCTTTGTGATTTGTGACTATGCAGTACTGTCCATTCATGTTGTATGTAACCTTCACCGCTGGAGTTCTCCATTTTGTTAGCTGCACTGGACAAGCAATGTCTCTGGCTGTATAGCTGGTTGATGTATTTGGCTTTGCACTGTGTTCAGGTCCTCCCATATCCATATTTTTGCTGGGAATGGTGGCAAGTTCATTTATATTTGTGATTAAGGTACTTGGTTTACTTGATTCTAGGCCGCAGATTGGCGTCTCAATTTCGAAAACGTTGCAGCGACACAAGTATTGGTTTCCCTTGACTGCACAGCAAGCAGTATGTGGAACTTTCCAGGTGTCGTCGACTCGGACCAGTAGTTCTGGTAGGTCCAGCCGTTCTTTGTAAATGTCCTTTTCCAAATATCCAATGGAGTGGACTGTAGACAGTTTGTCAAATAAAGACTTGCTTGGGTCGAACACAGGTAGAGAAATGGTAAAGGAGACATATAGGATATCGCTGACTGCACAAGGTTGCTGCTTGTTGTAACAATGGGGTGAACCTCTATTTGGGTGGGGGGTCACAGTGCCTAAATTCCTAATTGTGGAGATGGGCAGAGGTCTGCAACCATCTCTTGGGGTATTTTCCCCATGCCCAATGTCAGATTGTGAGCAATACCAATTGGTCAGGTCATTATCTCTTAAAATGTCAGGTATTCTACCAGATTGTAGGTCTCTAATTACATGTGTGATTGCGTTGAGGACATAATTACCATATGCAGTGCATATTATTTCTTTCCCCACCTGATTTTGTCTGGCTTCTCTATTGTTCAGTTCAATGATTTCGTTTATCTTGGCTTGGGTCTCTGAAAACAATCTTGCTATATCATGCATGTTATAAACAGTAAATTTTTCTTCACTGGCCAGACCCTCAATGCCCTGCAGGACAGGCTTCAAAACATATTGCCCCTCTTTCTGCTCAAAATTGCCTATGTGTCTGCGGATGACTTCCAAATCCGCCCTATTCCAAATTGACATCCCGGAACCAAACAGTCCAGGGATGGATCCAATGATCCCATCTAAGCTTTGTAATTTCCTGGATCTGAAAATACCTTTTTGGTTAGGGGTTGCCTGTCCTGTGTATGGGTCTTGAGTTCTGCTCTGGTGAGAAGCAACAATATCTACTAGTAAAGAAGCATAGAATAAAGAAACATTACTATTTACACAATAACCAAATTCTGCCATATTCCATTTTGATAGATTTAGGACTACTGGTACATGTATATATTGTACATTGTTTATCAAGGAACCAGGAATGGAGGTGGCAGTAAGGCCACTTGTGGGTCCTTCACTTGTTGGTGGGCACTCAGCTGTTTTAGTAGATGGCAGTTGTCAAAGTCAGAAAAATATTACATAGAGAGACCATATAAACTGCACACATATAAGCCGCTATACTTGCAAATATGCGCAGCGAGCACAGCAAACACCAGACGTCATGGAGATTTAGAATTGGCTGATGAATTAATGTCATGGATGTGTATCATTTGAACCGAACCAGATAAACACATCATGTTTGGTATTGAAGCAAGCAGAATAAGGTGTGGTTTAGTTTGAGACCTATTGTGTTGTCGTGGGACATTGCAGCGGATAGATATGATTATATGTATAAAAGTTAAGATCAGCTTTGTTGGGAACAATGGATGATCAACTAAGTTTTCAGGTCTGAACCTGATTAGCATATACAAAGAGAACAGTGATTCAATACAAAAGCTAGAGAGACCCCTCCCCCAGATACTGGTCAAACAGGAAGGTAGTGGTCAGGTGTGGCCTCAGAGAACAGATGTAATGTAGCTACACTCACACACAGACACACACAGCTACCTGGCACCCAGCAGCATGGAGGCTACATCCCCAGGACTGACCAGGCACCAAAGGCTAAGTATTGAATCCACATGGCTAGATAAGGGAATATAGACAGATTGCTTTCTGGTTTAAATAGGATGTTGTAGCTTGGTTGTGTGATTGTTGGGTGTTAGTGTTGGTGCCCTGTGGAATCTGTGATGGTAGCTGGGATCTTGTTAATCATAAATACCACCATGCAGTAGTTTTGAATATGTGCTGGTAGCAATGGCAGGCTGATACTTGTGAGTACATTGTGATCTGGTCTTGTGATGAATATGCTCTGGTTAGTGAGATACTGAAGTTGTTTGGGATGTGAAATTATGAGATGGTTCTAGGAAGTTGGATTACATTGTGAAAGGTGTTTTAGATGGTTTGGAATTGTAAAATCAGAACATATGCATTGTTTTGAGGCTTGGACATTTTGGAGTAAAATGGAGTCTTGTGTTTTCTGCTATGTGATTGTGGTGCCATGTGTTTGGACCTGCAAATCTAAAATGGCTGCTGCTGGATGTCTTCCCCTCCCCCTTTCAGGCATGTGGTGTGGTCTTTGGAATCAAGTGGAGGTTTCTCAAAATGGAGTCTAGCTTCCATCCCATGCTGTATTCAGCATTGACTAACTGCGCAGCGATTGTCTCTCACATATGTAGTTTTATCTGCAACCATGTTGTCTCTTATTTAACGTAATCATTGTTTTTCTGTGAGCCAATTTCTCTCATCTCTCTCTCTCTCTCTCTCTCTCTCTCTCCCTTCTCCTTTCTCTCATATCTCCCCTAGACTAATATAGTATTGTTTTGTATTAGATAGTATTGTATTTTGGTTAGGAAGTCTCTGTTATATTGTAGTGTATCATATGTACTGTTATCCTTTTTTTTTACAAGTATATTAGATATAATACAGTTAATAGGCTTTGGAACCCTAAACCAGTATCTGTGTATTTTCTATAGTGTTAAGTGTTCACTTGAGCGTCGGTGACGCACAAGCAGCTTTGTAGTTAGTCAGGTTACACAAGGTTGCACTTACACCCTGTACTCACATTAAGGTATGCAGTGTATTTCATTGATATAAGGTTTTACATAAAGGTATAGTGTTGTGAGCGTCTGCATCGCTGGTGACCTCCTCGTGGTCTCGAGCGTAAGCTACGCCATAGCGAATCATTTCCCTAGACATAACCAATAACGTGTCCTGTGATCACTGGGCCGCGAGCGAACGTGACGCTTGAGCGTCTCGCCTACGGCTGAGCGATCGTTACGCAAATAGCGTACCATTACGGTACTTCTTAAGTAAACAGCGTACAGTGTTCTTAGACTTCTTAAGGTGTTTTATACGACAAAGGAATTCAGCATTGTCAATTGGGGGCGTGTCCTATCCTTCTCATATCTGCACTGGGTAGATCAGCAGACATTATCCCTCCAGCAAAGGGTGGGAGGTTGTCTCGCAGTTGCTGACGGGATAAGCGTCTGCTTTCGCTTAGATTAAGAGTGCTGAAGGAATCCGGGACCGGAAGTAAGAACAAAACGCTTGTGTCTTTTTTTAAAACTGTTTATTTTTCTTTTGTCTTGCGTACGCACGCATATATCTGCATTTCTGTTTCATTTTCGTATATCACTATTCCTGTCTGCCAAATTTTATAGTTGATAGAAAGGGCTAAAAGGAGATTTGCTGTTATTTAATAAGTAGAGGTAATAGTTAAAGTATAGAACAACACACGGCTTGTCCGAGAGACGAGGCAGCCAGTGTGCAGTGTGGATTGCGGTAGATGATCAGGGATCATCTACATTGATAAAATATATATTGTGTTACGGTGGATCCTTTGCATTGCGTACACGTGTCACTAACAAAGACTAGCGTACGCAATCCGAAAGGCAGACGCACGCAGCGTACATTACGCAACGTAGCGTCTGGTTACGCCCACGTAGCTCAAGTTGTGATAAAGTTGAATTAGCGCAAAAGCGATAAGTAGCGCAAAAGTGAAGTAACGCAAGGCGATAAATAACACAAATTGATTTCAGCTTTCCAAAACTTAGTTTAAATACCTTGTTTTACTGTAGTACCTCTGGGGAGAGCTATCAGACTACGGGAAATGATTTTTCTGATCAGAAAACTATAAGAATGATAGTGGGTTGAAAACGGTATGAGTGTATTGAATCCCGCTTTGTGGACTTTGTGATCTATGTGATAATCCCGCTTTGTGGACTTTGTGATCTATGTGATAATTTGTGATCTATGTGGAATGTGATAAGCACGATCTGAGTGAAAACGTGCAACAGAGTGTGATAAAGTTTTCGTTGTATTACGCTCTGGCTGTTTTGGAGCACAGTAGGGAGACTCCAATGATCCTACCATTTATGGGCAACAAGTGTCTATAAGTGGTACGATTGGACCGCACGGTTGTATGTGTGACCAATAACGCAACGGGATATGAGGTCGTATATCCATGCGTAAATCTTGCCCTCATACGTGTTGTAGGGAGCACATGCAAGCGTGATTTGTGTAAAGAAAAAGGAAGGGAATTTTCTCAGGAAAATCTCTAGAGATAGGGCCTGCAACGGCTACACGTATCTGCTAGAAGGCGGAACGGAGATACCCGGAGCAGAAGAAGTTCAGTGGAAGAGCTTTAAGGATTTCCAACGAAGTTCTGTGTTTGGTGCATTTTAGGAAGTTTTTTTCTGTGTTAAAAAGGTCCACAATGGCAGCCAAGTGCACAATACAGAGACGGTCGGAGGTCAGGATTCAGACTCCAGAGGCTTGCAGACCCCGAGGGTCTGCTCGGTTAGTAATGTGGGGGAAATATGGTCCCCACTCTGAGACCTTTTGTGATGAATGGACACGAATGACTGCGGGGGATAAGGCACCATTTCCCGGGATAGGTAGTTTTGACTCAGAGGTGTTGCATAATTTAAGGCGAAGGATATGTCTCATCAAATCAGCAAAGAGACGAATCAAGCATTATGATTGTTTACAAATATGGCAACAGGAGAGTGAAATGCAAAGAAATATAACTTACTTACCTAACTTTCATCTTGAGAGAGGAGAAGTGGCAATGGAGGGGATTGTGGTTGCGGAGAGAAGCACAAGGGTGAACAATAAAAATGCTCTTAGCAACAGTAGTACAGATAATAAGAATAAGTGTAATAAATGTAACAAAGATAATTGTAATACTGTTGAATGTACAACTATTAACCCATGCAAGTCGCACCCCATGTTAAACTTTCCTCAGGAACACCAACCAGAAAGTGAACCAAGAACGATGTCGGCACCTCTTTCAGAAGTCATCACACAAGACGTCCAGGTGGACACGACCCAGTCGGTAAAAACTGTAATCAAACCCCCTAATGGAGGGTCAGGTGAGGTCGTGTTCACAGGTATGTATGGTAATATACATCACACACAAACAAATGTACACCACAGAGAGGTAGCTGTGTCCGTATTAGCGAGCAACTTGAAAGACACACTAAAAATTAGGGTACAAACTTCAATACCTCATTGGAGAGGTATCTCGGTGGCGGCATTAAGAGAGTCCGCTATCGAGCATGACCGAAATATCCAAAGAACCAGGGAAGCGCAGGGAGAGCGGTTGATGACACTGAACATCCAAGCACTAGAGGATGCATCAAGTCGACCGGAACCCCAGGCCCCTAGCACATGGAGAAGGCCAAGGATTTGTTACCATTGTAGAAGAGAAGGGCATTATGCCAACAACTGTAATAACCCACATAAAGTTAGACCCCCTAGACATGAAAATGAGCATGAATATGACACACCATTATAATCAGGGATCATATAGGAAGAATTTTGGGCCACACCCATAAAATATAGTCAAGAAAGGTGATCATTAGGACTGATGGTAAGCCTGAGGTAACGATTAATAAAGTGGGAGGTCATTCACTAAAGACACAGGGATGACCAGGTGAAACGTTGTAAATGTATTTGTGAAAAATGTTTTTTTCTCTCTCTCTCTCTCTATCCCCATCTATGACGAGTATTGGTAAGAATTCACACATTGCATATCAACTTGGTCCTTGCAGAAGTCTACCAAACCCCAGCATAACCTCCGCCACAATGTATTTCTGGCCAGATACAGACAATGGAGTAATGCAGGAGCTGGTGGGGAGGGACTGCTCAAGGAGACCATTAGACACATAGATATGACAGCCTAATAAGTCTGACAATGTTTTTCTAATGCTAACAATGTTTTCTTAATGTTGACAATGTTTAAAAATGCTTTGTTTCTCTTTTCTTATTGGTGGTTATTGTCGAGTTATGTAATGTATATATGCACATGAATTGTTCTCTATCTCTTTTGTTTTTTTTTGTTGTCTCTCTCTTCCCACTCATGTTTCCATGGTTTAAAGATGGTATGTCACCCCTCAGTTGGACCTATGGTAATGCCAGATTTTTGCTCCTTAACAGAAAGATCGCTGGATGGGAAGGAATATTGCATCACCAGAATGTTCGTTTGGAAGACTGAGAGACAGCACCTTTTGAGAGGACAGCAGAACAAGAAGAACAACAAGACGAGAGAACTTATTATCGTAACAAGTTCTCTCCCCCTCAGACGGTTTTCTTATACCCCCTTTACAAACTTCTTCTTTTCTCCTCCTGTAAGATGGACTTGCCCCAAGAGACTGTGATATGGATTTTTCCGTTAACCATGATGTTGACCAGAGCAGTCTGTTTCGGTGAGAGTACCAGTGAGGTCGAGAAAGGATCCAGAAAGGTCCTGATGACTGAGACGGAGGTGTAAATTTCCAATAGCAACCCAATCACCAAGCAAAGGCGAGTACCGGGCACGATCTAACAACCATGTTATCTGTAAACATTTTCTTTGAAGGATTGTTAGTTCAAAAAGAAAAACTGTATCTGTAGGCTCTGTGACAACGGTTGAAGATGGATGCATAAAGAAATGCCAATCCAGTCTTAATATCCATATGGACCGGCATCCATTGAGTGACTATCACTCTCTAGTGGGTAACGTGTTGAACCAAACAGATTGTTGGGTATGCTCTCAAGTACCTCAGGGTCACAGCAAATCAGGGCTAGTACCATTTCCTTTAACGGTAGGGGAGGTACTTGAGCTAAAGGGTGGGAGACCGGTGGACAGGAGGTTTAATATCTCCAGCCCTCCTAGTTTGAAGCTCCACCAATACCATGTGGATAGGTCCCTCTTATGTTTTAACATCTCCAATCCTAGAAAACCGGGAAATTGGGAAGTGTCATGGAGCAACCAAACCATGACCTTTTCACATAGAGCAGATAGAATGCCTACAGATACAGAGCTCGTACGCCACATAGCCAGTAGAGGAAAATCTTTCCGGTATCGATATACCTTAGGAAATAGGATTACTAAAGGTTGGAGAGGTATCACCAGGATACTGTGCACATATCGTACAAACCGATACGTGCATTAAGCAGATGGAAGAATTAGGGTCAGGAGATTTCACCTGGAAGGTTTGTAATATGGTCATGTCCTTCTCCGTCCCTTATGTTCTCCCCGATGATGCATATTTCATATGCGGGAGAAAGGCGTACAAGTGGCTTGCCCCAAACTCTGAAGGATTGTGTTATATTGGAAAAGTATTGCCTGAAGTAATGACTGTTACACATGACAAAATGAAGGATATACACCGTGGTGCCCAAGCTCCTTATACTCACACTCACTACGAACACCGAGTTAAAAGACAACTGTCAGAAAGGTTAGAGCATCCGGCCTCTGATCTTATCCATGAATCCACCGGGATTCAGGTTCTGGTAGCGTTAGATTTCACTCGTACCGCTCGAGGAGTGATGAATTATAGATACATTTCCGCACTCGCCAATTTGTTAGATAATATCACTGAAATGTATGATGACACGTTTAGATACACTGGAAGAGAACTTCAAGCTTACAAAACAGAACTAGTTCAGCATAGGATGGTTCTTAATTACCTTACAGCAGTAACAGGCGGATATTGTGTTACTTTGGCAACACAGTACGGTATAAAGTGTTGCACGTATATCACAAATAGCACCGAGGATCCGGTAGAGGTCATAGACCAAAAGATGGACGACATTCTGCAATTAAAATGGGAATTTCGTCGAAAACACAATCTCACCCTTGTTGCTGTAGGTAATGAGCTGACTGGTTGGGTGTCATGGTTGAACCCGCGAAATTGGTTCTCCGGTTTGGGAGACTGGGCTCAAGGAGTCATAATGGATGTTGGAAAGTTTCTGCTATGTATCTTGGGTGTCGTTATATCGATTGGATTGATATTTAGATGCGGGCAGGCTTTAATGAGGTGCAAACAAAGTACAAGAGTGATGAGCTTGAGGAGTGAGGAAACTGTAATTAACCTGGATTTGATTTATGACCCAATGCTAGAAACCATGACGTAATGATGTAATGAGTATACGGTCCGTCTTTCACCCATTTCTATGTTTTCCTCCGAGGTACAAAGACCCACGTAGACGAAGGATTTGATGAGCCAAGGGGCCGACAACGGAAAGATGGAAAGAAGAAGAGCAGACGACCTGATATACAAGATTTTGATGGACAATGCCATGGGTACCCCAGTTTCCCTAGGAACTTTAAAATCACGCTAGCCCAACATTTTTTGTAAATCCATGGACGTTGTTTGCTTTACTCACGATTTATGAGCAAAAGCACAAAGAAGAAGACTCCAATCAACCGACACCAATCAAGACCTCAATCGACGAACGTACATTTCCCTGACATAGAATATCATTGCATTTTCCATAAGTGTTCTTTATCTTCATCTCTACAACCCTCAGGTAATGACACACATAGTCGATAGGGAATACAGGCACAGATATCAGCAACCACATACTTCCCTCATTCATGTATCATCAACTAAAATGTGCATCCCCATTTTGTTGCAACTGAAAGCCGAAATGAGCTCGGTAGAGTTTGACAGCCCATCCACAGACCCTTAATATGGGATAAGAAGGAATTCAAATGTATACTTCGCAATACCTCGAAGCTTGATTTACAACACGTTCGGCACGATGATACATGACCCCCCCAAACATGGACGCATACACACATGCTTCTGCTATCTCACCAGGTCATACCCTTTTCACACCTACTCCTCTCTCCTCCCCTACCCAACCATGGAAATGTATTAACCCCTGACATATATTTTTCTCTTTTTGAAATGTTTTAGGAAGTGGCAGTTATTGGTGACTGCCAAAGGGTGGACTGTCAAAGTCAGAAAAATATTACATAGAGAGACCATATAAACTGCACACATATAAGCCGCTATACTTGCAAATATGCGCAGCGAGCACAGCAAACACCAGACGTCATGGAGATTTAGAATTGGCTGATGAATTAATGTCATGGATGTGTATCATTTGAACCGAACCAGATAAACACATCATGTTTGGTATTGAAGCAAGCAGAATAAGGTGTGGTTTAGTTTGAGACCTATTGTGTTGTCGTGGGACATTGCAGCGGATAGATATGATTATATGTATAAAAGTTAAGATCAGCTTTGTTGGGAACAATGGATGATCAACTAAGTTTTCAGGTCTGAACCTGATTAGCATATACAAAGAGAACAGTGATTCAATACAAAAGCTAGAGAGACCCCTCCCCCAGATACTGGTCAAACAGGAAGGTAGTGGTCAGGTGTGGCCTCAGAGAACAGATGTAATGTAGCTACACTCACACACAGACACACACAGCTACCTGGCACCCAGCAGCATGGAGGCTACATCCCCAGGACTGACCAGGCACCAAAGGCTAAGTATTGAATCCACATGGCTAGATAAGGGAATATAGACAGATTGCTTTCTGGTTTAAATAGGATGTTGTAGCTTGGTTGTGTGATTGTTGGGTGTTAGTGTTGGTGCCCTGTGGAATCTGTGATGGTAGCTGGGATCTTGTTAATCATAAATACCACCATGCAGTAGTTTTGAATATGTGCTGGTAGCAATGGCAGGCTGATACTTGTGAGTACATTGTGATCTGGTCTTGTGATGAATATGCTCTGGTTAGTGAGATACTGAAGTTGTTTGGGATGTGAAATTATGAGATGGTTCTAGGAAGTTGGATTACATTGTGAAAGGTGTTTTAGATGGTTTGGAATTGTAAAATCAGAACATATGCATTGTTTTGAGGCTTGGACATTTTGGAGTAAAATGGAGTCTTGTGTTTTCTGCTATGTGATTGTGGTGCCATGTGTTTGGACCTGCAAATCTAAAATGGCTGCTGCTGGATGTCTTCCCCTCCCCCTTTCAGGCATGTGGTGTGGTCTTTGGAATCAAGTGGAGGTTTCTCAAAATGGAGTCTAGCTTCCATCCCATGCTGTATTCAGCATTGACTAACTGCGCAGCGATTGTCTCTCACATATGTAGTTTTATCTGCAACCATGTTGTCTCTTATTTAACGTAATCATTGTTTTTCTGTGAGCCAATTTCTCTCATCTCTCTCTCTCTCTCTCTCTCTCTCTCTCCCTTCTCCTTTCTCTCATATCTCCCCTAGACTAATATAGTATTGTTTTGTATTAGATAGTATTGTATTTTGGTTAGGAAGTCTCTGTTATATTGTAGTGTATCATATGTACTGTTATCCTTTTTTTTTACAAGTATATTAGATATAATACAGTTAATAGGCTTTGGAACCCTAAACCAGTATCTGTGTATTTTCTATAGTGTTAAGTGTTCACTTGAGCGTCGGTGACGCACAAGCAGCTTTGTAGTTAGTCAGGTTACACAAGGTTGCACTTACACCCTGTACTCACATTAAGGTATGCAGTGTATTTCATTGATATAAGGTTTTACATAAAGGTATAGTGTTGTGAGCGTCTGCATCGCTGGTGACCTCCTCGTGGTCTCGAGCGTAAGCTACGCCATAGCGAATCATTTCCCTAGACATAACCAATAACGTGTCCTGTGATCACTGGGCCGCGAGCGAACGTGACGCTTGAGCGTCTCGCCTACGGCTGAGCGATCGTTACGCAAATAGCGTACCATTACGGTACTTCTTAAGTAAACAGCGTACAGTGTTCTTAGACTTCTTAAGGTGTTTTATACGACAAAGGAATTCAGCATTGTCACAGTGATTTAGCCTTTGTTGTTGTTGTGGTACTTGGGGGAGTAGGGTCTCTTTTCTGGGACACATTCAGTGTGACACTCCCAGGAACATAAGTCCTCTTTACTGTGGGTGGATTCCCATACATGGGAATGGGGATGATAAAACCATATATCCAGGTTCCTGTGTCTGTAGGGTTTGCATGGCTAAGCAATAGTGATCCATTTGGAAAAACATGTATTCTACCCATGTAATGTGGTGAGTTTCCTGCGTTTCCATTATCCCAGGCTTTAATTTCTTTGTCTGCAGGGCCCCACCAGGATACCTGTTTCCCTGTTGTGCCTTGTACTGACACTGGAAGGAGGATGGATTCTCCCTCTTTACAGTGAATCGGATTGGCTTCCACTCTAATTGAAATGTTGACCTCACTGGTACACTGGATCTGGAGGCTCACCACGAAGGACAGGACCAAAGTTGGGATTCTCATTTTCCTGTAAAACCAAAACAAAACAAAATAAAATTATAAGAAAGAAAGAGATGCGCTACTCAGTTGACCCTTCTCCTTTGTACAGTTTCATCTGATTGGCATGTACCCATTTGTCCTGCACTTTCCTTGCATCGTTGATTCTTAATTTGTATACTGAGGGACTCAGTCTGTCCACTATTGAAAATGGTCCTCTCCATTTCTTGCCCAGACCATGGTCTGTGGGTCGGAGTTCTAGAAACATGACCCTTTCTCCAACTTCCCAACAATTTTCTCTTACACCTTTGTCAAAATAAGCCTTTGCTTTTCTCTGTGCTTTCCCTAACTGCTGTGCTGCAAACAGATGAACCTCTGTGAGTGCTTTTTGCAGTTTTGTAAGGTACTGATCCATTGATAGTCTATCAATAGTAGGGGTGTGTAGATCTATCCAAAGGTGCTCTGGCAATCTCATTTGCCTGCCTGTCATTAATTCAAAGGGGGTCAATCGGGTCGCTGATGAAGGTGTGGCCCTTATTGCCATTGCCACTAGGGGTAACAAATTATCCCAGTTCTTACCATTTATGCCAACAAACTTTCTCAACATAGTTTTGATCTGTCTGTTGGCACGTTCCACCTGTCCAGAAGATTCAGGATGAAAAGGGACATGGAAGCTTTGTTTTATTCCCAGCATTTCCAGGCATGTTTGCATCACATTACCTGTGAAATGTGAACCTTGGTCTGATTCAACCGATGTTGGAAGGCCCCACCGTGTGAATATCTGATCAACCAGAATTTTTGCTGTGCTCAGGGCTGTGTTACTTTTAGAGGGAAAAATTTCTACCCATTTTGAAAATAGGTCAGTCACAACCAACACGTATTTGTTATTTTTAGCTGTGGCAGGCAGAGGGCCCATGTAATCAATTTGTAAGGCATTCCAGGGACCTTCCCTTCTCTGGATTCTCAGTGGAGCATTTATCTTTCTAGGTGCTGGGTTAACTTGGGCACATACCACGCAGTTGTCACAGTATTGCTGTACATCTTTTACCATATCTGGCCACCAACCTATTGTTTTTAGTCTCTGCTGTGTCTTTTCTACACCCTGGTGTCCACCTGTGGGGAGGTCGTGTACAATATATATCATTTCATTCCTGTACTCTTTTGGGACTACCCATGTTGTATCTTCCCCATTGTGGATAAGCATTTCCTTGTCCTCTGTTAGTGTTAGATTTGGTGTGTGTTTCGCCAATGTATTTCCCTCTGTTAAGTCCAACTCCTCATTCCTCAACTTTTGTATGATTTCTTTAATTTCAGGGTCCTGCATTTGGATCTCTGAAATGTCTGGTGCATTTATCATCTCTGGCCTTTTTGCCACTGCACATACAAGAGGGCACACTTTTGGCTCTGGGCTTGCTTTCGGTATCTGCCACAGCTCCCCCTCTTGTTTGGCTAAAAGGTCAGACATTTCATTCTGTTCATGGTGTGGTGATGCAGGTGAATGCCCTTTGACTTTACAGACCCAGGGGACATGTGTTAGACTCTGTGCCAGGGAAACTATGTACTGGAGAAGGTCTGCATATTTAAGAGGGCTTCCATCAGATGAGGTATACTGATGAGTTTGCCAAAAGGGCAAAAATTCAGTAAGGGCATTACACACCCATGCTGAGTCCAAGTACAATGCGATTTCATGTTTGTGGTCTTGGAATAATTCAAGGGCATGTGCTACTGCTGCCAGCTCAGCGTACTGTGCAGACTTTACATCACAAGATCGAAAAACAGATTGTGGTGTGGTTTGGGGATGCATTATGTACAGACCAAAACCTGCATGGGGTGACCCATGTACATAAAAACATGAACCATCTGTAAAGATCTGGGTGGTTTGTTCAGGGGCTGTAGCCTCCTGTGGCATTGCTCTAAACAAATGTTTTGAATGGTCAGCTGGGAGTAAGTCACATGTGTGTGTCAGTCCCTGGTATATTAGTCCATATGCACAGGTGGATGGACTGTTAGTTGCCTTCACTGTTATATCTCGATCCTGCAACAAAAGGGCCCAATGTGCTAACCTGGCATTAGAGACATTCCCATCTTTGATTCTGTCTGTGAGGAGGAACCTTGTTGGTGTGTGCGTGGAATGTAAGATGATAGGGTTCAGGCCTATCATGTATGTGAACTGTTTTACTGCCCAAAATGTGGCAAGAAGGTGTTTTTCACACACGGAGTATTTTAATTCCACTGGTGTCAGTAACTTTGATGCATAAGCTATGGGCCTTTGCTGTGCATGTATTTCCTGTGACAGGACTGCAGACATGGCTGTTTCTGTTGCTGCTGTCTCTAAGTGAAAGGGTAACTGTGGGTCTGGATTTGCAAGGGCAGGGGCACTAGCTAGTGCTTCTTTTAATGTTTCTACTGCCTTTGTGTGACTGGGGGTCCATTCCCATTTTATATCCTTTTTGAGGAGAGAATAGAGAGGTGCAGATATTTGTGAAAAATCAGAAATGAAGGACCTAGAGTAATTTACCAACCCCAGGAAGGATCTCAGTGTAGGTATGCTGACAGGAAGGGGTAAACGAAGGATGGTTTTTACCTTATCTGCCAATATTGTTCTCCCATCAGCCGTAACACTGATCCCCAGGAAGGAAACAGATTCCCGTAAAATCTGAGCTTTAGATGGGTTACACTTCAAACCTGCGTCTTTGAGGATGCCAAGGAGTTCTCCCAGTAGCTGAAGATGCTCTTCCTTTGTCTCTGTTGCTAGTAAGAGATCATCTACATACTGCAATAAATTCTTGTGGGAAGAAAAATCTGTTAAAATTTCTCTCATCGTAGTATGGAAAAATGATGGAGAATTATGGAAGCCCTGTGGAAGACATGTAAACGTGTATTGCTTTCCCAGAAATGTGAAGGCAAATTTGTATTGACACTCTTCAGATAGAGGCAGAGACCAAAACCCATTTGAAATATCTAAAACTGTGAACCATTTATGCTCTGGGCTTAACATTTTTAGAATGTCTGGCATTGACGCAACAGTGGGTGCGCAGCTAAGCGTAAGGCCATTAAGTTTGCGGTAGTCAATTGTGAGCCGCCAGGAACCATCCGGTTTCCGTACTGGCCATATTGGCGCATTGTTAGTGGATACACATGGTCTGATTACACGCTGCTCTAACAGAGAGTCAATTGTTTCTTGAATGAAGCTTATGGCCTCCTGTGGGAAATTGTACTGCTTCTGTGGGGGAGGGTCAAGACCACTGACTTCAATCACCTTGTTTACCTTCCCACAGTCATGTTTGTGTTTAGCAAAAGCATCCTGAAACTGTTCAAGTAATGGTAATACCAAATCTTTGTCAGGATGATCAACATTAGCCTTAAGCACATCATATTTCGCATTATTGGGTTTTACAGCAGCAATTACATGGGAATCTGGTATAATTACAACCTCAGGTGTTACATTAGGAGAACTCTGCAGAAGTAAAAGGTTAGTCAGATCCAATATACACCCATTAGGGATCATAAAGTCAGACCCTAATAAATGAGTTTCACTTGGCAGTGAGGCTAATGCAAATGTGTGAATTGCAGATACATCTCCTATTTGTATTTGGAGAGGGTTTGACAGCACTGTATCTACCTTATTCCCTGCAAAGCTTTGGAGATGTATTGTTTTTCCTGCTGACAGAGGAGAGTGATGTGGCTGATCATCATGTAGGATTGATATGGCGGCACCGGTGTCTAGTAACATTGTGTGCTGGTGGCCCCTGACCAGAACCGAGACTTGAGGGCGCCCGCACCTATCTAAAGTGATTGGTGCAACTATCCTTGGGGCCACTGACTGTCAATTTTTCTCCTTTTGTGTGTCAGATTGCTGCACTTTGTTTGCTTTTTCTAAATTCTCATACTTCTCTTTTATGGCCTGTAGCTGGTGTCTTAGCTCTGTGTAAGTGGGACCCTGGTGTTTAAACTCTGTGTCCTTTCCTCTGTTCCCAAAATGTTGTGAGTAACCCATGTGTCTATTCCAAGCTCCATCATTTGAATGTCCTTGGTATCCTCTACCTCCACCTCTAAAAATGGATCTCTCTTTAAAAAGTCCCCCTCTCCTTTGTGACCCTGTGTTCCATTGTGGGTTAAATGGTGTGTTTACCTCCCCTGGAATGTGGGGCCCTTCAACCACCATTGGTTTACCTTCTGACTGTAATGCTGCAACCCTCTTTATAACACATTTCTCATTCCTTTCTGCCATCTTACGTTGCTTACTGGCCTGTACTGCTTGAAAGGACCGCTGCATTAATCCCATTATTTTATCATAGCTATGCTTTACGGTATCTATCAAGTGTTCACACTTAGCTTTAATTGTGGGGTGCGAGTTATGCACCAACAAGTTTTTGAAATCTTTGCTGTTTTTCTGACTGTTGTCATTTTTGCTGTTTCCTGCACTGTATGCTGCCCACAATCTATTTGCATATATTAATGGGTTCTCCTCACTTTGCTGTTTGATTTCATATGCAACCATTGTGCCTGCTACTGAAGGGTTAATTATCTTTTGTAGCTCCTCTACAGTTTCTTCATATGTACCTTTACCTTCTTTAATCAAATCTGTCAAAGCACTCCAAGCAGCTAATGGAATTGTTAATTGCAGTACCTTAACCTGATCAGTGAGATTTCTAATTCCTAGAAGTTCACACCTCTGCTGAACATTAGCTGCATGGGAGGTGATGTGTTCTCCTGAACTCATTTTTCCAATCATATCTGCCACTCCCATAAGTGTTTTTATGGGTTGTGGGGGATGATTGGCACTAGGGGCCCTTGAGTGAATGGCCTCTCCTTCACTATTGAATCCCAATAGGGTGTTCCTACTCTCAGTGAGGAATGCTGGCTGTTTATGAGCCCTGTGTGCCTCAATTTCTGTCTGTACTTCTTCATCACTACTATCTGTGCCTATTAATATAGAGCACTCCCTATTCGCTGCTGATTCTGCAAACTCTCCCATTGCTATGGGTACCCTGAGGGTAGATTCAGTAGAATTCCCCTCTCCCCAGCAGTCCTCTCTGTCCTCATGATTTGTGTCCCATTGTTCTCTTTCATATGCATAGATAGGATATGGGGCAGTGGCTGCAGTTCCTATCTTAATGTTTGCAGCAATATGTCCTTTCAGAACAGATATCTCTTGCATAAGCTGCATCTCCCTGTCCACACAAGGGGTATGGTCAATCGCTTTCCCTTTCATACATTCTGTGAGCTGTCCCTGCATAACTTTATATGCACTTATTATCTCATCTCTCTCTGTTGTAACCTCTTTTAGAGCTCTCCTACATTCTGTGGATTCCCTCTGAGCATTTTTATGTTTCTGTAACACTTCATCCTGGGAGATTTTACCCATGTCATTAAGTGTTGTTAAAGTTTTAATTTGGATATTTAGCTGATCTATTTTTTCTTTGCTTTCTGTTTCTTTTAAATTAGATTCTTCTCTACATTTTTGTAGGGTTTTAGCTAAACTGCTTAATTTAGCATCCATAGCCAAACAGGCTGCATACAAGCCTGCAATGGCTATTCCTTTCTGTTTCCTTTTCTTTGATGATTTAATTTCATCATCAAACAAACCCTGGACATAGTTCCATGGGTTTTCTTTTAATTTGGCATCACAAGCAAAGTCTGTACACTTTTGCTTTGTGATGTATTTCACTACAAAGCTGTCTATATTTGACATTGTAGCCATTTTACAGATTTATTCCCTTTCGTTATATGTATTCTATCACTGAGAATTACAAATTTTTAGTATTTGGGAACAATATTTCCTATATTTTGCACGTGGTATCCTCCCTTATCTGTTCGCTAGCCTGATAAGTTAAACTCTAACACCCGTGTTTTTTAATTTCTTACTTTAGGCCTTTTTTAAAAAAAAAATCTCTAGTCATTTGCAACTTATTCCACTGTGATCTTGTATTTTGCCCAGCGGGCTTATAGCCCTTGCGCTGCCCCTAAATATTGTATTTAGTCAAAATTGATACTGAATAATTCCAAGTCCCTTCGTGGTCGCCAATGTAGATTTATGGAATCTTATATAACATATATTTATTATATCATATATTGATATAATGGTTTATGTATTTTATATCTGCAAATATATTATAATAGGCTTACAAATAGGTGGGCTCATAACAAAAGGGGTGATGTTTAGTACTGGTCCAATCACACAATATGTTATGCGTGGACGTTCCTATTTAATACCTGTGATTGGCTCAGATTAAAGGAGCTATATCTCTACTGTCCAGGAAATATTTCCAGGCAAAGCCTAAATATACTTTACAGAGATATATAATCCTGGCTCATTGAACATATAAGTACTATACTTTGACTACAAGTCAATTGTCCCAACTTGCAGAGCCTTATATAATATATGCAGATTTCATGTATAACTTTAGTGATTCCGAAAAATGAGTTCAAGACTTGGAATACCAGCTCTATTTTGTCTAGTACATTTATTATAGGTGATACAAATTACAAGATAAGATAACACAATGATAATAAATCTTATAATTTATCTGTACTTCCTTAACCATGGTACATACATAAAACACAAACAGTTATACAAACTTAAACAATTAATACACATACTATACACTTGCAAGAATATGTGAGGGCATAATTCATAGCTACCGTCTTAGGATCCTGACTCCCTCTGGACTTTGTTCCTTCCTCCTCTCCTTCTAACTCTCTAGCTATCAGACTGCCCCTTTTATCCTATATTCTACCAATTCAAAACTAGTATATCCCCACAGTTTCCAATGAAGTACATAATTATAGGTTTTGACAGATTCCAAAGTGTAATAAAACGTTCTCTGCAGAACTCCGTCCCACGGTGGTGAGCATGTAGGGAATTTGGGATCATAAAATGTGGTATTTCTTTATCCATCAGAGATCTACCTTTGTATGGATGTGTAAACGATCTATTTCGCCTAGGCCCTAGGGTGTTAGCATAAATGATGGGGACCTGTTTATAGTGCGTTTGATCCTATATTATCATTGCCTCTGGCCAGCAGTATAACTGGACAATAGGCCAGCTAGTTGATAGACTTTCTAAAGGTATGAAGATCTTTGATTGTGAATTCCAATGTACCCTGTTCATACCAGTAACTGTTTGCATATTATGAGACCTGAGCTAGGTGACCTATTGACTTTATCCACCAAGTTATGATTATTTATTTGCTGTGTGTGAATAAAGTATACAGTATACATATATCTACATATCATGTAAACTTTGATTTAATTGTACTTGGTATAGCGCAGATCAGATGTTAATCCTTTCATTAATTCAGATATGAATAATGGCATGGAAGGGATGAATTTGTGTAATGCTTAATGTATTGTGTATTCTGGCTATATGGCTTACACAGGGAAAACCTGTCTCTTACATAATGACCCATAATCTTGCAGTAAAACACACAGAAATACATGCTACTAAATTCTCAAAACATAAGACTAATACATTCAAACCTATTTAAGTTATACCTTACAATAATATATATATACACACACTCTTAACTGGTTAAAATCACATTGGGTAATAAATCATATTATTTAATTTACATAATTTGTTCTAACTTTGGTACCTACTAAATTATATTGTTATGTAATGGTCTATATGGCAACAATATATATATATATATACACACACACACAGTATATATTACACATACATTTATAGACCACTGCAAGAAAATGGATTTGGACACAAATCCTCTTTATACCACATTCATGCACTTAACTTGAGAGCTTTTTGTTATTGAGTTACAATACCCTTTATTATTAAATAACACATTTCAATATACTGCAATACTGGGGATTAAAACCTATAACCTGTTGAATTGAGTTTGTACTCCTCACCCTCTGAATGTCCCTGACCTCAAGGCTTTATCTCACCTGGTCACAATCATTTATTTCTTGGCATCTTTGGGTGGGGTCTGACTACATGAACCTTTGCAGAACTATTTGTCTGTGCAGTTACTTTCCACCCACTATGATTGCTGCTGCCAATTTTCTAATGTAGGCCTGGGCCCTGGTACTTTGTATCTACACCCCCACTTGGTGTCCCGGTTACACGCACAACATAATTGTTACCACCATGTGATGGGTGGAAAAGCTACTTGGATGAATTAAAGAAAATATATACACTGTATATAAATAATTTATGGTTAACCTAGACTGTAGGGGCATTATTTTGGGGCAGTTTAAACATTTGTATTCCAGTACTGGATTTATTGGCAGTATTCTTTGTAACTTTTCTTTGCTCACATTTGTAGGTTATTCATGACCTTAGAAGCACAGATGTTGCTAAAACATTCAGAAAGGCTATAAACAAGAAGGAAGGTATCTGTGCAATTGGTGGCACATCTGAGCAGTCCAGTGTGGGCACCCAGCACTCATATTCAGGTATGTGAACAGGTTACTCACACATCCCAAATGCTTCAGTTAACTGACCGTTAATTAAATGGATCATGTTAGACATTTGGCCATGATGTAAGAGCTGTACATTCTGACCACAACATACACTTGTTCCTTACTACATTTACAGGTTATTTTCAGATATTTAATGTTATCGCTTTCACCCCTTCATCTTATAGTATAGACAAGATTGGTCTATACTATAACAGCGTGCATTGTCGGAAGCGGGGCCAAACCCGACAGGTTTTAGCCCCGTTTCCGACAATCTCAATCCGACTTTAAAAAAAGTCGGATTGAGATGAGGAGACTAGTGGTGCTGCGGCAGCGGGGGGAGCAGAGATCGGAGGCCGGCGGGAGGAGCAGGTTGTGGGGGGACATGTCTGCGGCGGCGAGGGAGGCGTTGCAGTCTCCCGGCCAGGCACCTCTCTCCCTGCAGTGCCTCCCCCCGCCGCCGCAGACACGTTACCCCGCTGCCAGCACCTCCCGCCGGCCGCCGATCAATGCTCCCCCCCAGAGCCGGCCATAACCAATATGATGCCCTAGGTAAGATTTTGGCTGGTGTCCCCTAGCACCACCGCTGGTTCCGCCTCTGACCTTGCACCTCTTTACCAGCACCATCACCCCTCACCCATAGCAGTCCTTATTTTGGTGTTTGTACCACCTATATTTTAAATAGGAACAGTTCGCACATTTGGCACACAGCCCAAAAAGGGGTGTGTTTTTGCTGGCAAGGGGCATGGCTACACAATAGTAACCCCAATTACAATTACGCCACACAGTACTGCAACTTTATTCACATTTGATCATGCGATAGTGTCCATAATTCATAATACATCCCACAGTACTATCACTTTACCTTATAAACGTTACTCCTCACTGTAGAGCCCCTTATTCACATTACATCACACTGAATTGCTCCTTATTCACATTATACCACACCCTATTGCTCTTTATTCACATTAGACAACACAGTAGTGCCCTTTCTATACGCAACGCCATATAGTAGAGCACTTTATACACATAATGCCACAGAGTAATGCCCCTTACACATATGAGACACATTATTAATGTCCTTATAAACATAATGCACTTTACACATTATGACAACCTTTATTAATGTCCTTTTACACATAATGTCCTTTACACATATGCCGCACATTATTAGTGCCCCTATACGCATAATGACACACATACAGTAGTACCCTGTTACACATATGCCGCACATTATAAATGCCCTTATACACATAATGACACACATAGTGCCCCTTACACATATGTTGCACATTATTAATGCATTTTTACATGACACGCATAATGCTTCTTACACATATTCCGAACACTACTGCACAACCAACCCACTCACATGCACACAGCACACACAATGCCACTAACACTGTGACCTCTGCCTCTGCTTGGATACAGATGTATCCTCATAAATCTTGCCTCAATGATAATGTTGGGCACCTTTTTTTATGAATATGCATCTTATTTGCATTGCTATGTAGCTAGGATGCACAAGCAGCTTCTGCTGATTAAAAAGATATGCAGCATGCCTATATACTGTGTGAGACAGTGGCTGTATCTGCATATGAAATGTTACACACAGAATATAGGCATGCTGCATATCATTTTAATCAGCAGAAGCTGCTGATGCCCCTAGGCATATCAAATGCCCTAGGCAATTGCCTAGTTTGCCTATGCCTATGACCGGCTCTGCTCCCCCCGCAGCACCTCTCTTACTGCTGCCAGCTCCGCCTGCGGCTCTACATATGTCCCCCGCAGCCAGCCCCTCCCGCTCACACCCACCGCTCTCTGCTCCCCTGGCCGCTGCTGTCAGCGCATTCGCAGCCGCTGACAGTAGCGGCCTGACAGGACGGCCAAATCCAACAGTCGGATTTGTCCGTCCATTGAATAGGGGTTGTCGGATCCATTCCGACAACTGCATGTCGGAATTGATCCGACTCCTATTGAATATACCCCTAAACCTGTACTTCATATAAGCAGTGTGCCAATGAAGGTGGTGGGCAACAAAACCACCAAACAAGGTTGAACTAGAGGCATTTCGGGGGTGGAAAAGCTTTGCAATGCGAAGTGCTATCCATTCTTTCTCACTCATGTATGAATACATAACACAGTCTTGCTTTAATGGCAGTTGTGTGACTGGCTTTAGTACTAGTTAGCAGGTATGTAGCAAAGGAAAGGAAAGGATCTGTTTTGGGTGCACAAAATTTAAAATATAACTTTTAATTATTGCCATTAAGAATTTTAGATTATAGCGTATTCTACTGAGTAGCTAATATGTGAAATATTAAAACCACAATTAACAGATAAGTGAAAACATGACAATACTGTGAATTACAGAAAAAGAAAATAAACAGAGATTTAAAAATGAGCGTCTGTTTGGTGTCTGTTCTGTTATATCCCTGTTTTTGTATATATCAGCAATGTTACATATTTATATTACAAATAAGTGTGTTTGTGTTCAGTTGGTGAATTGTATGCTTGGAAGAGTGTTACTGACTTTCAAAATTTAAATACTTCTGGCATTGTGCCCAGATTTTGTATATATCAACAGTGTTGCATGTTTGTGTTACACATGGATATATTTGTATTCAAATGGTTACTTCAATGCCTAGAAGAATGTTTCTAACACCTCAATGTTTGGATAAATATCTCTGGCACAGAGCCCAGATTTAATGACTGAAACATATGTTGCAATCTTTGAAAATTGTACTGAAATGATCCTGTATTCATTGGTTTGTTACTGATCTCTCAAATTTATAAGATCAATCACACATATATTTTGTGTACTATCGTTCTTCATTAATTTAAGAACGTTATAGACATATGCTGCATCCTATAGTTGCAGTATTAAATCCCCATGGTGTTTCACTGATATATAAATCTCCGTGTGGTATTATGATATCACCTTTCAGAAATAATCAGATTCTCAGTCGTTTTATTTGATGATATAATATAATTCCACTATTGGTTCACCTCTCACTCATGGTGTCAGGTGTCTATCTTGTATATATGGATCATCTGTTCATGTTCCCCTTCAGATTCACTGTAACATCACACCACCTCTCACTTATAGTGTCAGGTGCATTACATATCAGGGAATAATCCCGTATTGTCTCTTATATATGAGATTATATGCTGGTTCGCCTCTCATTTATAGTGTCAGGCGTGCTGTATACAAAGGGGGAAATGATCCTGTGATATCCTTAATTATATGCCAGTACACCTCTCACTCGTGGTGTCAGGTGTTATGTTCTTGCTGAATTTAAATAATAATGGATATCACACTATATGTCACTAGAGATTTATTCTGATGGTAGTGCACCAGATTATTTATCCCAAAAGGGGATGAAACATAGAAGGGGTAAATTTAATATAGTACGTGGATGGGGCTTAGTTGTATATAACAAATGTGTGACGCTTTTGTACAGGAAAATTATTTCAATTCAATGAATACTAGATTGCAATCAAATATACAGTAGGTAATCTATAGCTATATTTTGTCAATTACTGTGATCTGTTGTAATTTGATCACTTCATTGACTTTGCATCCCTGTATATTGCTCAAAATCAAATATACAGTCGGCGCTCTGTGACTAGGATAATTGCTGTGATCTATGGTTTAATTACTTTTATCTTCACCTAATTTACATACGGTGCAATAATCATATAGTCCCCTACTGAGTACCACTTGCGTGTGCAGATCCCTTGAACGGAGTATTGTCAATTACCCATATATATTAATTTATGACAATTCTTTAAGGGCGAGTCTGCATCTCAGTAGCGTCCAGTATCCATATCTACAAACATTATCCACTATATTAAAGATATCATATTATTTTACTTCACATCTCACATGTAAATTGTTTGTCACAGCCCATATATGCTGTGTATTATTGCTTACACGAGAGTGGATATGATGTCAGTTTGTTATCAGTATTTTGATGTTCAGAAAACTAGCCGTCACTCTAGTATGCACACATAATCACCGTATTACACTTGCATATATACGTATGTAGATTCTTCCAAACAACACTGTTACGCTATGACTGATGTAATATTTAGCATTCCACACATGGGGTGCCTATAAGTCCTCGTATCCTATGCTATCTCAATCCCATGATCTTTGTCACTCGGGATTCTCAGACCTAGCGGTAACTTTTACTTGTAAATGGTACATTGCCTAATCTAAATACATTTCTTAATATTAAATTTTCAAACAGGAGAAACAGACACGTAGGATGCTCAGGTCCTACGTACGTTTCACAATAGCTTCGTCAGCCTGACGAAGCTATTGTGAAACGTACGTAGGACCTGAGCGTCCTACGTGTCTGTTTCTCCTGTTTGAAAATTTAATATTAAGAAATGTATTTAGATTAGGCAATGTACCATTTACAAGTAAAAGTTACCGCTAGGTCTGAGAATCCCGAGTGACAAAGATCACGGGATTGAGATAGCATAGGATACGAGGACTTATAGGCACCCCATGTGTGGAATGCTAAATATTACATCAGTCATAGCGTAACAGTGTTGTTTGGAAGAATCTACATACGTATATATGCAAGTGTAATACGGTGATTATGTGTGCATACTAGAGTGACGGCTAGTTTTCTGAACATCAAAATACTGATAACAAACTGACATCATATCCACTCTCGTGTAAGCAATAATACACAGCATATATGGGCTGTGACAAACAATTTACATGTGAGATGTGAAGTAAAATAATATGATATCTTTAATATAGTGGATAATGTTTGTAGATATGGATACTGGACGCTACTGAGATGCAGACTCGCCCTTAAAGAATTGTCATAAATTAATATATATGGGTAATTGACAATACTCCGTTCAAGGGATCTGCACACGCAAGTGGTACTCAGTAGGGGACTATATGATTATTGCACCGTATGTAAATTAGGTGAAGATAAAAGTAATTAAACCATAGATCACAGCAATTATCCTAGTCACAGAGCGCCGACTGTATATTTGATTTTGAGCAATATACAGGGATGCAAAGTCAATGAAGTGATCAAATTACAACAGATCACAGTAATTGACAAAATATAGCTATAGATTACCTACTGTATATTTGATTGCAATCTAGTATTCATTGAATTGAAATAATTTTCCTGTACAAAAGCGTCACACATTTGTTATATACAACTAAGCCCCATCCACGTACTATATTAAATTTACCCCTTCTATGTTTCATCCCCTTTTGGGATAAATAATCTGGTGCACTACCATCAGAATAAATCTCTAGTGACATATAGTGTGATATCCATTATTATTTAAATTCAGCAAGAACATAACACCTGACACCACGAGTGAGAGGTGTACTGGCATATAATTAAGGATATCACAGGATCATTTCCCCCTTTGTATACAGCACGCCTGACACTATAAATGAGAGGCGAACCAGCATATAATCTCATATATAAGAGACAATACGGGATTATTCCCTGATATGTAATGCACCTGACACTATAAGTGAGAGGTGGTGTGATGTTACAGTGAATCTGAAGGGGAACATGAACAGATGATCCATATATACAAGATAGACACCTGACACCATGAGTGAGAGGTGAACCAATAGTGGAATTATATTATATCATCAAATAAAACGACTGAGAATCTGATTATTTCTGAAAGGTGATATCATAATACCACACGGAGATTTATATATCAGTGAAACACCATGGGGATTTAATACTGCAACTATAGGATGCAGCATATGTCTATAACGTTCTTAAATTAATGAAGAACGATAGTACACAAAATATATGTGTGATTGATCTTATAAATTTGAGAGATCAGTAACAAACCAATGAATACAGGATCATTTCAGTACAATTTTCAAAGATTGCAACATATGTTTCAGTCATTAAATCTGGGCTCTGTGCCAGAGATATTTATCCAAACATTGAGGTGTTAGAAACATTCTTCTAGGCATTGAAGTAACCATTTGAATACAAATATATCCATGTGTAACACAAACATGCAACACTGTTGATATATACAAAATCTGGGCACAATGCCAGAAGTATTTAAATTTTGAAAGTCAGTAACACTCTTCCAAGCATACAATTCACCAACTGAACACAAACACACTTATTTGTAATATAAATATGTAACATTGCTGATATATACAAAAACAGGGATATAACAGAACAGACACCAAACAGACGCTCATTTTTAAATCTCTGTTTATTTTCTTTTTCTGTAATTCACAGTATTGTCATGTTTTCACTTATCTGTTAATTGTGGTTTTAATATTTCACATATTAGCTACTCAGTAGAATACGCTATAATCTAAAATTCTTAATGGCAATAATTAAAAGTTATATTTTAAATTTTGTGCACCCAAAACAGATCCTTTCCTTTCCTTTGCTACATACCTATAACATGATCTGTGGTAGCACCCCCTCTAAATATGAATAACTAATAAAACAGATGAATTAGGGGCCTCTTTCTGTAAACTCTTATCCTGTGCAACTAACCTTACCTTTCCCCCATCCCTCCAATCCCTTATCCTTAACTTCTTCCCCTTTTTTTGATACTAGTTAGCAGGCACAGCACCATCTGGTTGTATATGACCACCACTGGGAAGCACAACTCTGGAACTGTAACAACCCCCATCTGTAGGTTACAGTTGTACTGCTTGAATATTACAGGACAATAAGTTATAATTGGAAGCATGCTGGCTGCACTGTGGAATGGTTGCCTAGTATAGGGGAGGTAGTTATGTGACCGGTGGTCAGGAGACCGCTGGTCACAATACAGACGCCGGTATCCCACCCTCCTAGAGTCCTGACAGTCGGCATGCCGACTAACAGGTACTATTCCCAATCGTGGGTGTCCACGACACACATAGAGTGGGAATATAACTAGCTACTGAGCCCGCAAGGGGCTTTGTTGCGCTTACTCCCCCCCCCTCCGGGCATCTAAAAGCTGGGTTTCCGGCATCGGTATGGTGACCGCCGGTCTTCTGGCCGCTGGTCACGTATACCCAACCCTAGTATAGTATGTACAGAGACTTTCTGTTACCCCTGAGAGTTGCTCTTTAATCTTTAAAGCACTGGCATTGGAACGCAGCAAGATTATGCATTAAGAATACATTGCGCTTGTTACATCAATTATTATAGAAATGTAATTTGCAATTACATAGGCTTTCATATATGATTTTATTATAAGGTTTTTATTTGTATTGAAATGGATTTTGGGAATCTGAATGTGTTCTTGTGATCAAAAATATTTGTAACACCTTGTTATAAAGTGCTTAATTAAATAACCACAAGAGTTACAAGTCAGCATTTTATCCTTACCTTACAGAAGAGGAAAAGTATGCTTTTGTAAACTGGGTAAATAAGGCTTTGGAAAAGGACCCAGACTGTAAACATGTAATTCCCATGAACCCTGACACAGATGACCTGTTCAAAGCAGTTGGTGATGGGATTGTCCTCTGGTAAGTGAAAAAAAGTACATATAAATGAGTGTTTGGTAAATCTATAGAGCTGTAAATTTGAGACATCTTAATGTAAGTAAATATTAATCCATGGTTCTTGGCGTTACCAGAGGAGTACCCGTAGCAGATATGGTAAAAAGTGACAGGACCATTTTTGTAGTTTATTAATTTCTATACACTGGAGGTGCAACCCAAATTTTGATCTGATTGTCTGTTTGGGCTTAATCGTTCACGTAACGCAAGCCACACATCGGTCATGATGTCATTATGCCAACCCCCTTTTCATCCCCTTAGAGAAGGTTTATTAAAATTCTGATTACGTAGTATTCCTATTTCCCACCTGATGAATACCTATGTTAAATGTCATCTTCCTAACATATCGGGAAGTAAGAGAATTAGCAATGAGTGAGTGAGTGATGGCTTTCACATTTATATATATATATATATATATATATATATATATCAGATCATAACTAGAGATGAGCGGGTTCGGTTTCTTTGAATCCGAACCCGCACAAACTTCACTTTTTTTTTCACGGGTCCGAGCGACTCGGATCTTCCCGCCTTGCTCGGTTAACCCGAGCGCGCCCGAACGTCATCATGACGCTGTCGGATTCTCGCGAGACTCGGATTCTATATAAGGAGCCGCGCGTCGCCGCCATTTTCACACGTGCATTGAGATTGATAGGGAGAGGACGTGGCTGGCGTCCTCTCCATTAGAATAGATTAGAAGAGAGAGAGAGAGAGAGAGAGAGATTGTGCAGACAGAGTTTACCACAGTGACTAGTGCAGTTGTTGTTAAGTTAACTTTTATTTAATATATCCGTTCTCTGCTATATCCGTTCTCTGCCTGAAAAAAACGATACACAGCAGTCACACAGTGTGACTCAGTCTGTGTGCACTCAGCTCAGCCCAGTGTGCTGCACATCAATGTATAAAAGCTTATAATAATTGTGGGGGAGACTGGGGAGCACTGCAGGTTGTTATAGCAGGAGCCAGGAGTACATAATATTATATTAATTTAAAATTAAACAGTGCACACTTTTGCTGCAGGAGTGCCACTGCCAGTGTGACTAGTGGTGACCAGTGCCTGACCACCAGTATAGTAGTATATTGTTGTATACTATCTCTTTATCAACCAGTCTATATTAGCAGCAGACACAGTACAGTGCGGTAGTTCACGGCTGTGGCTACCTCTGTGTCGGCAGTCGGCACTCGGCAGGCAGTCCGTCCATCCATAATTGTATAATTATATACCACCTAACCGTGGTATTTTTTTTTCTTTCTTTATACCGTCGTCATAGTCATACTAGTTGTTACGAGTATACTACTATCTCTTTATCAACCAGTGTACAGTGCGGTAGTTCACGGCTGTGGCTACCTCTGTGTCGGCAGTCGGCAGGCAGTCCGTCCATCCATAATTGTATTATTATAATATATACCACCTAACCGTGGTTTTTTTTTCATTCTTTATACCGTCATAGTGTCATACTAGTTGTTACGAGTATACTACTATCTCTTTATCAACCAGTGTACAGTGCGGTAGTTCACGGCTGTGGCTACCTCTGTGTCGGCAGTCGGCAGGCAGTCCGTCCATCCATAATTGTATTATAATATATACCACCTAACCGTGTTTTTTTTTTCATTCTTTATACCGTCATAGTGTCATACTAGTTGTTACGAGTATACTACTATCTCTTTATCAACCAGTGTACAGTGCGGTAGTTCACGGCTGTGGCTACCTCTGTGTCGGCAGTCGGCAGGCAGTCCGTCCATCCATAATTGTATTATAATATATACCACCTAACCGTGGTTTTTTTTTCATTCTTTATACCGTCATAGTCAGTCATACTAGTTGTTACGAGTATACTACTATCTCTTTATCAACCAGTGTACAGTGCGGTAGTTCACGGCTGTGGCTACCTCTGTGTCGGCACTCGGCAGGCAGTCCGTCCATCCATAATTGTATTATAATATATACCACCTAACCGTGGTTTTTTTTTCATTCTTTATACCGTCATAGTGTCATACTAGTTGTTACGAGTATACTACTATCTCTTTATCAACCAGTGTACAGTGCGGTAGTTCACGGCTGTGGCTACCTCTGTGTCGGCAGTCGGCAGGCAGTCCGTCCATCCATAATTGTATTATAATATATACCACCTAACCGTGGTTTTTTTTTCATTCTTTATACCGTCATAGTGTCATACTAGTTGTTACGAGTATACTACTATCTCTTTATCAACCAGTGTACAGTGCGGTAGTTCACGGCTGTGGCTACCTCTGTGTCGGCAGTCGGCAGGCAGTCCGTCCATCCATAATTGTATTATAATATATACCACCTAACCGTGGTTTTTTTTTCATTCTTTATACCGTCATAGTCAGTCATACTAGTTGTTACGAGTATACTACTATCTCTTTATCAACCAGTGTACAGTGCGGTAGTTCACGGCTGTGGCTACCTCTGTGTCGGAACTCGGCAGGCAGTCCGTCCATCCATAATTGTATTACAATATATACCACCTACCGTGGTTTTTTTTTCATTCTTTATACCGTCATAGTCAGTCATACTAGTTGTTACGAGTATACTACTATCTCTTTATCAACCAGTGTACAGTGCGGTAGTTCACGGCTGTGGCTACCTCTGTGTCGGAACTCGGCAGGCAGTCCGTCCATCCATAATTGTATTACAATATATACCACCTAACCGTGGTTTTTTTTTCATTCTTTATACCGTCATAGTCAGTCATACTAGTTGTTACGAGTATACTACTATCTCTTTATCAACCAGTGTACAGTGCGGTAGTTCACGGCTGTGGCTACCTCTGTGTCGGAACTCGGCAGGCAGTCCGTCCATCCATAATTGTATTACAATATATACCACCTAACCGTGGTTGTTTTTTCATTCTTTATACCGTCATAGTCAGTCATACTAGTTGTTACGAGTATACTACTATCTCTTTATCAACCAGTGTACAGTGCGGTAGTTCACGGCTGTGGCTACCTCTGTGTCGGAACTCGGCAGGCAGTCCGTCCATCCATAATTGTATTATTATAATATATACCACCTAACCGTGGTTTTTTTTTCATTCTTTATACCGTCATAGTGTCATACTAGTTGTTACGAGTATACTACTATCTCTTTATCAACCAGTGTACAGTGCGGTAGTTCACGGCTGTGGCTACCTCTGTGTCGGCAGTCGGCAGGCAGTCCGTCCATCCATAATTGTATTATTATAATATATACCACCTAACCGTGGTTTTTTTTTCATTCTTTATACCGTCATAGTCAGTCATACTAGTTGTTACGAGTATACTACTATCTCTTTATCAACCAGTGTACAGTGCGGTAGTTCACGGCTGTGGCTACCTCTGTGTCGGAACTCGGCAGGCAGTCCGTCCATCCATAATTGTATTATTATAATATATACCACCTAACCGTGGTTTTTTTTTCATTCTTTATACCGTCATAGTGTCATACTAGTTGTTACGAGTATACTACTATCTCTTTATCAACCAGTGTACAGTGCGGTAGTTCACGGCTGTGGCTACCTCTGTGTCGGCAGTCGGCAGGCAGTCCGTCCATCCATAATTGTATTATAATATATACCACCTAACCGTGGTTTTTTTTTCATTCTTTATACCGTCATAGTCAGTCATACTAGTTGTTACGAGTATACTACTATCTCTTTATCAACCAGTGTACAGTGCGGTAGTTCACGGCTGTGGCTACCTCTGTGTCGGCAGTCGGCAGGCAGTCCGTCCATCCATAATTGTATTATAATATATACCACCTAACCGTGGTTTTTTTTTCATTCTTTATACCGTCATAGTCAGTCATACTAGTTGTTACGAGTATACTACTATCTCTTTATCAACCAGTGTACAGTGCGGTAGTTCACGGCTGTGGCTACCTCTGTGTCGGAACTCGGCAGGCAGTCCGTCCATCCATAATTGTATTACAATATATACCACCTAACCGTGGTTTTTTTTTCATTCTTTATACCGTCATAGTCAGTCATACTAGTTGTTACGAGTATACTACTATCTCTTTATCAACCAGTGTACAGTGCGGTAGTTCACGGCTGTGGCTACCTCTGTGTCGGCACTCGGCAGGCAGTCCGTCCATCCATAATTGTATTACAATATATACCACCTAACCGTGGTTTTTTTATACCACCTAACCGTGGCAGTCCGTCCATAATTGTATACTAGTATCCAATCCATCCATCTCCATTGTTTACCTGAGGTGCCTTTTAGTTCTGCCTATAAAATATGGAGAACAAAAAAGTTGAGGTTCCAAAATTAGGGAAAGATCAAGATCCACTTCCACCTCGTGCTGAAGCTGCTGCCACTAGTCATGGCCGAGACGATGAAATGCCAGCAACGTCGTCTGCCAAGGCCGATGCCCAATGTCATAGTACAGAGCATGTCAAATCCAAAACACCAAATATCAGAAAAAAAAGGACTCCAAAACCTAAAATAAAATTGTCGGAGGAGAAGCGTAAACTTGCCAATATGCCATTTACCACACGGAGTGGCAAGGAACGGCTGAGGCCCTGGCCTATGTTCATGGCTAGTGGTTCAGCTTCACATGAGGATGGAAGCACTCAGCCTCTCGCTAGAAAACTGAAAAGACTCAAGCTGGCAAAAGCACCGCAAAGAACTGTGCGTTCTTTGAAATCCCAAATCCACAAGGAGAGTCCAATTGTGTCGGTTGCGATGCCTGACCTTCCCAACACTGGACGTGAAGAGCATGCGCCTTCCACTATTTGCATGCCCCCTGCAAGTGCTGGAAGGAGCACCCGCAGTCCAGTTCCTGATAGTCAGATTGAAGATGTCAGTGTTGAAGTACACCAGGATGAGGAGGATATGGGTGTTGCTGGCGCTGGGGAGGAAATTGACCAGAAGGATTCTGATGGTGAGGTGGTTTGTTTAAGTCAGGCACCCGGGGAGACACCTGTTGTCCGTGGGAGGAATATGGCCGTTGACATGCCAGGTGAAAATACAAAAAAAATCAGCTCTTCGGTGTGGAGGTATTTCACCAGAAATGCGGACAACAGGTGTCAAGCCGTGTGTTCCCTTTGTCAAGCTGTAATAAGTAGGGGTAAGGACGTTAACCACCTCGGAACATCCTCCCTTATACGTCACCTGCAGCGCATTCATAATAAGTCAGTGACAAGTTCAAAAACTTTGGGTGACAGCGGAAGCAGTCCACTGACCAGTAAATCCCTTCCTCTTGTAACCAAGCTCACGCAAACCACCCCACCAACTCCCTCAGTGTCAATTTCCTCCTTCCCCAGGAATGCCAATAGTCCTGCAGGCCATGTCACTGGCAAGTCTGACGAGTCCTCTCCTGCCTGGGATTCCTCCGATGCATCCTTGCGTGTAACGCCTACTGCTGCTGGCGCTGCTGTTGTTGCCGCTGGGAGTCGATGGTCATCCCAGAGGGGAAGTCGTAAGCCCACTTGTACTACTTCCAGTAAGCAATTGACTGTTCAACAGTCCTTTGCGAGGAAGATGAAATATCACAGCAGTCATCCTACTGCAAAGCGGATAACTGAGGCCTTGGCATCCTGGGTGGTGAGAAACGTGGTTCCGGTATCCATCATTACTGCAGAGCCAACTAGAGACTTGTTGGAGGTACTGTGTCCCCGGTACCAAATACCATCTAGGTTCCATTTCTCTAGGCAGGCGATACCGAAAATGTACACAGACCTCAGAAAAAGAGTCACCAGTGTCCTAAAAAATGCAGCTGTACCCAATGTCCACTTAACCACGGACATGTGGACAAGTGGAGCAGGGCAGGGTCAGGACTATATGACTGTGACAGCCCACTGGGTAGATGTATGGACTCCCGCCGCAAGAACAGCAGCGGCGGCACCAGTAGCAGCATCTCGCAAACGCCAACTCTTTCCTAGGCAGGCTACGCTTTGTATCACCGCTTTCCAGAATACGCACACAGCTGAAAACCTCTTACGGCAACTGAGGAAGATCATCGCGGAATGGCTTACCCCAATTGGACTCTCCTGTGGATTTGTGGCATCGGACAACGCCAGCAATATTGTGTGTGCATTAAATATGGGCAAATTCCAGCACGTCCCATGTTTTGCACATACCTTGAATTTGGTGGTGCAGAATTTTTTAAAAAACGACAGGGGCGTGCAAGAGATGCTGTCGGTGGCCAGAAAAATTGCGGGACACTTTCGGCGTACAGGCACCACGTACAGAAGACTGGAGCACCACCAAAAACTACTGAACCTGCCCTGCCATCATCTGAAGCAAGAAGTGGTAACGAGGTGGAATTCAACCCTCTATATGCTTCAGAGGTTGGAGGAGCAGCAAAAGGCCATTCAAGCCTATACAATTGAGCACGATATAGGAGATGGAATGCACCTGTCTCAAGTGCAGTGGAGAATGATTTCAACGTTGTGCAAGGTTCTGATGCCCTTTGAACTTGCCACACGTGAAGTCAGTTCAGACACTGCCAGCCTGAGTCAGGTCATTCCCCTCATCAGGCTTTTGCAGAAGAAGCTGGAGGCATTGAAGAAGGAGCTAACACGGAGCGATTCCGCTAGGCATGTGGGACTTGTGGATGCAGCCCTTAATTCGCTTAACAAGGATTCACGGGTGGTCAATCTGTTGAAATCAGAGCACTACATTTTGGCCACCGTGCTCGATCCTAGATTTAAAGCCTACCTTGGATCTCTCTTTCCGGCAGACACAGGTCTGCTGGGGTTGAAAGACCTGCTGGTGACAAAATTGTCAAGTCAAGCGGAACGCGACCTGTCAACATCTCCTCCTTCACATTCTCCCGCAACTGGGGGTGCGAGGAAAAGGCTCAGAATTCCGAGCCCACCCGCTGGCGGTGATGCAGGGCAGTCTGGAGCGACTGCTGATGCTGATATCTGGTCCGGACTGAAGGACCTGACAACGATTACGGACATGTCGTCTACTGTCACTGCATATGATTCTCTCAACATTGATAGAATGGTGGAGGATTATATGAGTGACCGCATCCAAGTAGGCACGTCACACAGTCCGTACTTATACTGGCAGGAAAAAGAGGCAATTTGGAGGCCCTTGCACAAACTGGCTTTATTCTACCTAAGTTGCCCTCCCACAAGTGTGTACTCCGAAAGAGTGTTTAGTGCCGCCGCTCACCTTGTCAGCAATCGGCGTACGAGGTTACATCCAGAAAATGTGGAGAAGATGATGTTCATTAAAATGAATTATAATCAATTCCTCCGCGGAGACATTGACCAGCAGCAATTGCCTCCACAAAGTACACAGGGAGCTGAGATGGTGGATTCCAGTGGGGACGAATTGATAATCTGTGAGGAGGGGGATGTACACGGTGATATATCGGAGGGTGAAGATGAGGTGGACATCTTGCCTCTGTAGAGCCAGTTTGTGCAAGGAGAGATTAATTGCTTCTTTTTTGGGGGGGGTCCAAACCAACCCGTCATATCAGTCACAGTCGTGTGGCAGACCCTGTCACTGAAATGATGGGTTGGTTAAAGTGTGCATGTCCTGTTTTGTTTATACAACATAAGGGTGGGTGGGAGGGCCCAAGGATAATTCCATCTTGCACCTCTTTTTTCTTTTCTTTTTCTTTGCATCATGTGCTGATTGGGGAGGGTTTTTTGGAAGGGACATCCTGCGTGACACTGCAGTGCCACTCCTAGATGGGCCCGGTGTTTGTGTCGGCCACTAGGGTCGCTAATCTTACTCACACAGCTACCTCATTGCGCCTCTTTTTTTCTTTGCGTCATGTGCTGTTTGGGGAGGGTTTTTTGGAAGGGACATCCTGCGTGACACTGCAGTGCCACTCCTAGATGTGCCCGGTGTTTGTGTCGGCCACTAGGGTCGCTAATCTTACTCACACAGTCAGCTACCTCATTGCGCCTCTTTTTTTCTTTGCGTCATGTGCTGTTTGGGGAGGGTTTTTTGGAAGGGCCATCCTGCGTGACACTGCAGTGCCACTCCTAGATGGGCCCGGTGTTTGTGTCGGCCACTAGGGTCGCTAATCTTACTCACACAGCTACCTCATTGCGCCTCTTTTTTTCTTTGCGTCATGTGCTGTTTGGGGAGGGTTTTTTGGAAGGGACATCCTGCGTGACACTGCAGTGCCACTCCTAGATGGGCCCGGTGTTTGTGTCGGCCACTAGGGTCGCTTATCTTACTCACACAGCGACCTCGGTGCAAATTTTAGGACTAAAAATAATATTGTGAGGTGTGAGGTATTCAGAATAGACTGAAAATGAGTGTAAATTATGGTTTTTGAGGTTAATAATACTTTGGGATCAAAATGACCCCCAAATTCTATGATTTAAGCTGTTTTTTAGTGTTTTTGGAAAAAAACACCCGAATCCAAAACACACCCGAATCCGACAAAAATAATTCGGTGAGGTTTTGCCAAAACGCGTTCGAACCCAAAACACGGCCGCGGAACCGAACCCAAAACCAAAACACAAAACCCGAAAAATTTCAGGCGCTCATCTCTAATCATAACTGTATATGATGTACCTTCAACATGAGAACAATTGGTGACATTCAGTGCATTTGTATTATTTATAAATATCTTTTTTATGTGATTCTATCCTATTTGCAGGTTTGTTTTTTATTTTCTTTACTGTCCCTATTTTATTTAAATCTGATGAAAAAGCAAAGCAGAAAAACAACAGGGAAAAATCAGAAAATACATTAAAAAAGCAAGAAAAAGCTCAGAAAACACAAAGTAAATTAATTAGAAAACAAAGCAAAGGCAAAATAAAGTGTGTAGGTCATCAACCAATTATCCATAACATAACCTAGTCTACCACTTTATTCGTTTTACAGATTCCTCAAATGATTTCGGTAATGAAGCTAGAGCGCAGGATTGTACTTTTCACATTGGTTGGCTAAGCAATGAGATGGGAAATTGTACATTTCTCCCCCGCATTGCCGTATCAGCGTATTATACCCATAATCCGAAAATGTATATTTTCTAAATATTTATTGATAAATTTACTCAAACATTCTAAACATGAATATGGCAATATTTATACATTTCAGGTCTTAGTTACAAAATTATTAAGTGTCCTATGTATAGGACATTGGAGCACAAAATAAGACACTTTAAGCTGTGCACAAATGTATGTCATATTAATAGGACAATGGGTCTTAATAACAATGGGGCACTCGAAGGGGTCACCACCAATTTGTTGCCATGGGGCCCTCACAAACCTTAATTGCCCTGCTCCCCTGCATTGGATCGGATCCAGGCTCCTACAGAGTTCCTGGGTTCAGGTGCTGCACATCAATAAAACCACCTTCCCCTCCAACCAATGGAAAATCAATGCCTATGAAGACAAACATAAGAGCACAGTTTCTCATCTTCAGCCACTTTTTTATATATGGGACTATACATTGTATATGCTCATGCGTATCTTTATTTTTCAGCAAAATGATCAACCTCTCAGTGCCAGATACCATTGATGAACGAGCCATCAACAAAAAGAAATTAACTCCTTTCACTATCCAGGTACAACTTCACATGAAGAAATGGAAACAGAAGATCAGCGTTGCTTTCTGTTTTTATCTTTTGGGGAACATGCTAGTGGTACTACAACCATCTGCTGATTTACCTTGTAACTCACTAGTCTGCATATTAATAGATACCACCTGTTTGTATGGGTCCCTGCAGGTTATTTCTTCTCATTGCTTTCATTTACATTTCCGCTAGTACAGGGGTAGATGTATGAAGTGCTGTTATGGGGGAGAAACGGTATCAGTGTCGCTATGTGCGCTGATACCGCCTATCCCCCATGTATGAAGGAGGAGATGTGTGCAAGGTGATATGCCTGGCAATGTATGAACGGTCAGTGGCATTGACCGCTCCAACACATGCAGCTATCGATTTGACAGCTGCAGGTGTCATTGCCCATACACCACCACAGGGACAGTGCTGTCCCTGGCTGTGGTGGCTGCCGGCTCCAGGCTGCAGAGGAAATCTTGCGCATGCCCAGTGTGCCGCCTGGGGGACTGCACTAGGCTGATGCACTGTGGAGGTCTGGCAGCGATTGTCATAGGGGAGCCATTTTGGCATCCGAGATGTTCATACATTTCGGCGCTGCTGCTTCCTGCTTCACCTCAGTAAAGAGGTAAACCAGGAAGTGCTATAGATGCATGATAAATTGCCAGTGTAATACATTTACCCCTGGGTCCCTGTATAATGCACTAAATGGCCCTTTTACAATCCCCCGCATCAGCTCTTAAGAGACATTTTTGTTTCTTTTAGATGAATAAAACATTGTTATTTATGTTCTGAACAAACCATAGCAACAATTTTTTTTTAAAGTATTATGATAAGGTTATGCTTTGCATCTTTCATTTTCAAACACAATGGACCCTATCTGCTAATGGTAGAATTATATTATAACACACAAGTTACTAATATACAGTATATGTAATAGAAAACAGAGAGTTGTGGTAAATGGAGTGCATTCACAGGAGGGAAATGTTACCAGTGGAGTACCCCAGGGATCTGTACTTGGACCAGTGCTTTTTAATATCTTTATTGGTGACATTGCAAATGGCATTAAAGGGAAAGTATGCCTTTTTGCAGATGACACAAAGGTATGCAACAGGGTAGACACACCAGGTGGGGTAAAACAAATGATTGAGGATCTAGGTAGACTAGAGGAATGGTTAAGAGTGTGGCAATTACAGTTTAATGCCAAAAAATGCAAAATCATGCACTTGGGTCTCAAAAATCCAAAGGCTAAATATAGTATTAATGGCACTATACTGGAAACTACTGAGGAGGAAAGGGATCTAGGAGTCACTATTTCAGATGACTTAAAGGCAGGTAAGCAATGTAACAAAGCAATGAGGAAGGCTAGTCGGATGCTTGGCTGCATTGCGAGAGGAATCAGCGAGAGGAATCAGCAGCAGAAAGAAAGAAGTAATAATGCCACTGTATAGGTCATTGGTACGGCCTCATCTAGAATACTGTGTTTAATTCTGGAGGCCATATCTTCAAAAGGATATTAATACATTAGAAACTGTACAAAAAGGGGCAACTAAAATGGTGCATGGCCTACATCACAAAACATACCCAGAAAGACTAAGAAATCTCAATATGTAAAGTTTGGAGCAGAGAAGGGAAAGGGGGGACATGATAGAAACTTAAAAAAATATCAAGGGTTTTAACAAAGTCCAGGAGGGAAACACTCTCCAAATGAAGAGAAGCAATAGGACACGAGGACATGCACTGAGACTGGAGGGGGGGAGGTTCAGGGGAAATTTGCGGAAAAATTACTTCACAGAAAGGGTAGTGGACAAGTGGAATAGCCTCGCATCAGAGGTGGTAGAGGCTAAGACATTAGAGCAGTTTAAACATGCATGGGATAGACATAAGGATATCCTTACAAAGAAATAAAAATCAATTAAGGTTAGTGATAAAAAAAAAAAAAAGTGGCAGACTAGATGGGCCAAGTGGTTCTTATCTGCCGACAAATTCTATGTTTAATGTATAAACGCCTATGCATAATAGCTTTGTTTATAAATGATCAGCTCTGGTGTTATTGCAGTGTTCATTATAAAGAAATAATACACTTCTGCTATTACTGACAATTACAATGGGTAGTAGAAGCCACACTGGATTACCTCAATCTGTGTAAAAACATTTTGACCATAGCCTTTACAGAAGGGAATACATTGTGTCATATGTAATCTTTCCTTGTTGGAAAAAAAAAAAAAAAAACATAATGGCCCTGACTCTGAGTCTCATGCAATGCCGACATTCACGCAAATGGTTGATGTTTTCCTATGGCGTGTGCGTCCAAGTTGTTAAAAGTTACACAGCGCAACTGTCCCATGGTGTGTGAGCACAGAGGGGCAGTGGGGAGCAGGACCCGCGGGATGTGTGCACACAGAGGGGCAGAGGGGCGACGGAGCAACGCAGGATGCAACATGGCGTCACTAGCAAAGTCTTCTGTCAGCACTGCAGCAGGCCAACCATAAGACATTGCTAATGACGACGTGGCATGCTTATTGGGCATACACACTGTGCCAATGGGAACAATATGTCTGTCTGATCCACTTTACCCAGCTGTACTCAGCTGTAAACATTCGACATTGGAGGCCACACTCTAAAGTACAATCTGTGCCTAACCCTAGCCCCCCACCCCCCCACCTTGCAGCCTAAACCAAACCTTCCCACCCCTGCAGGCTAACCCTAACCCTCCTCCCGCAGCCTAAATCTAACCCCCCCTGACCTCGCGGCCTGACCCTCAGCATTCCCAGCATACTTAAGTTCAGGATCCCAGTGTTCGGGATTCCGGCACCGGCATTGTGATCCATGTCGGCATCCCAGCAACGGTATTCCGAGCAGTGTTGGGATTCCGGCATTGGTATTCTGACTGCCAGAATCCTTACCGGATCACTATAGCAGTACCATTACTGCATGCTCTTTGTAATCTACATTAATGTCCCAATATGTTCAGTTTGATGTCACACATATATGCTGCAGACAATATGTCTCTGAAAATCTGCAGGTAAATCTATTTTTTCCCCCCAATCCAAATAGTTTCTTCATCAGAGTCAGATTAGTTGAGATACAATATTTTCCTATTGTACAAAGAGATTTACTCAGTTGTGTCAGTCAATGTCCCAGTGGAGCTTACAATCTAAGGACACCACTAATGGCTCACATACAGGGGCGCCGACAGCTGTGTCGTGCCCAGGTACTGGAAGGGGACGTGACCAATGCAGGGAGGTGTGGCCAGCACCCCTGCATAGGAAATATTACAAATATTAGTTATTGTGCAGCACTGGAGGGGGCGCCGGGATGGGGGCTGACAGGTGGCAGGCAGTATGCGGGCGTGCGGGTGCAATTGATCACCCCCCCTGCACATTAAGCAGGGAGAGAGAGGAGCGGCTGCTTCCTCCTCTCTCCTCAGCGCGGCACACAGCAGCATGTATGCTGGGCTGGGAGAAAAAGTTGGTGCTGCACAAGTCACTCCTCTGTCTCCCTGCTCCAAGTGCCACTGTCTACAACAGGGAAGGAGGGGGCAGCGGGACCTGGGCCTCCCCCCGGGCACCTCCAACAGGCCTGGGTCTGGGAAAAGAGTACCTGCCCCCCCACCTCCAACCCCTGCTCCACTGCTCACATACACACACACTAGACACAATTAGGCCAAGGAAGGCAGCCAGATCATCCGGAGGAAACATACATGTAGATAAAACATACAAAGTTAATGCATACACCATGGCTGTACATTAGATTGTACTTAGAGTATAATTAAAGGTTCCCTGCAAACCTAACAAATTGGGGGACATTCAATTCTTTGGAAAGTCTGTTGGGTGTCTGTTTTTCCGCTGTCTATTAGACAGGAAAAAATAGACACCCAACTGACTTTTCAAACAATTGAATATCGCCCATATTCTTGGTTACACACAATTTTTTGTTTTCCAACCTCCATTTCTATCAGTTATTTTAGTCAACTGATTTATGATTATTTCAGTCAGTTATTTCAGGTCATTGAATTATGCTCATTTATGTCTGTTATTACAGTTCATTTTAAAATTTTCATCCAAATCCTTCTAGTGAAAGGCCCAGAACAGGCTCCCTGTGTCAAAATTCTGCCTAGAGTAGAACAACGGGAGGTCCAACTGGGGCCGCAAACCCCTGTTATGTTTTCTTGGATCCAATGTTATCACTCTGTGAAGTTTTCATCAAAATCCATCCAGTGGAAGGCCCAGAACAGGCTCCCTGTGTAAACTTTCTGCCCAGCGTACACCAACAGGAGGTCTGACAGAGACCCCAACCCCCTAATATGTCTTCTGGGATCCAATGTTACCACTATGTGAAGTTTTCTTCCAAATCCATTCAGTGGAAGGCTCAGAACAGGATCCCTTGGTCTGCCTGGCGCATTCTGCCGTGAGGTCTGACTGGGACCCTAACACCCCTAAAACCTGGCCAGGATCCAACTGGACCACCTTCCTTTGGTTTTATTCCAATCTTTGCAGGGGTGTCTGAATATACAACTGGACAGACAAACAGACCAATGCATTTTATATATATATATATAAGATATATGGCCATGGCCCCGAAAGGTGTGGATTTTTTTACTTGAAACCCTGCCAGTATTTTAAATTGGATAATGAGGGGTATGTGTACCAAGTCTGGTCTAGGTCCATCAAGCCACGCAGAACCCCCTATGAAGAACAAATAGACATATTTTCACTTGTATATATAAATACACATACTGTCACAACTGAGGGCTGGTACTGACCAGGGGAAGCCTCAATTGTAGGGGCAGAGGTATATGTGAACCTGGGAAGCAGTAGAGAGTTCTTAGACATGCAGGGAACCTTTACCACAGATGCCCGAAGGCGTGACCACGACAAAGGAAAGTTTAAAGGTTTTATTGAAACTCAGCTCACAAGCATATGTCGGAAGTTAGCAATATTAAGAACAGCATATAAGTCACAGTTCCCAGGAGTGCATATAGGCAGTCTCTAGGTGTGGTTTAATTAAGCACAGTCTTGAAGGACTTGGAGATGATATTTCCTTACCAACACCGATGCACTGGGTAGCTGATGGGAAACAGAAGCTGATGACTGAACTGCCGGGAAATGCCGGATAGAACCGACACAGGTGGTGAGCTGTGAAATGGTGTCAGATACCAGTGTAATGGAAGATCAGATGCAGAAACACTGGTGATGCTAGAGATCGATGACAGAGCACCGATGGTGACTTGGGATCGATGGCGGAACACCGATGGTGACTTGGGATCGATGACAGAACACCGATGGTGACTTGGGATCGATGACAGAACACCGATGGTGACTTGGGATCGATGGCGGAACACCGATGGTTACTGGCAGGGCAGAGCACCGCTGGAAGCTAGAAGCCGGTCTCGGGTAACTGCCAGTCACAGGGTGCAATGTTGAGACACTGCAGAGTCAGGCTGTACTGCAGAGAAAGTCCATGGGAGAACTGCACACTGGAATCACTGAAGACAATTGAAGCACTGACAATCTTTCCAGCCCAGGAACAAGATATTTATACCAGCTGGGAAACAGGGATTGGCTGGCTGATTAAGCAGAGTCTAGAGTGCAGCTGCTGGGTAATTAGGTAGAAACCAGAGTGCAGCTGATAGGCTGAAAAGCAACATGTGATGAAAGCAAACATGGCTGCGCCCATGTTTGCTTTTGGAGGGAAAGATTGTTTGTAGCTTGCATGTGAGCTTTAACCATGAAGCTGCCAGAATCACAGTGAAGAGTTTTGAGACAATGAGATGCAGCGTGCTGCATGCAGACAATGCAGATGGAATCCAGGCTTGGAACACTGGGACAGTCTCAGGAGGCATTTGGAAGGTAAATACTGATAAGGAATTACCTGGATCGTGACAGCACCCCCTCCTTTAGGAGTGGCCCCAGGACACTTCTTATAAATTCTTTACCTGAACAAACGGAAGAATCTAGATTGAATCCTGATGAACTTGAACTGGCTGGAACCAGAGGAGACTGTACTGGACCTATGGACAAGACCAGATTGAGTCCAGACAAACTTGAACTGGCTGAGACCGGCGGAGACTTTGGGCCGACGGATAGGACAGGATTGAGTTTGGAAACCGTTGAATCAGCTGGAACTGAAAGAGTCAGAATCTGGTTAGAACCGGAATGAGTGGTATCTGAGTGTTCAGTTAGACCATCCTGGACCTGGTCCATGCTGGATGCCAACAGGGTGGTGCTCTCTGAAGATGGCAAACAGGAGTTCATAACTGCATTTGTAGCACAAAAATTTCCATCTGGGAACTTGGCTCTGGATACTTCCCTTGGGGCTGAAACTTTGGTGACCCCTCCTGGGGTTGACGAATCAGACATCTCTCTCAGGGTTGTTTTCTCCAGCACCCCCCTGGGGTTGACAGATCAGAAACTCTTTTTTGAGAAGACTCATATGCCCCTACTAGAGCTTGAACATAGGATACCCCTTCTTGGGCTGTAGACACAGATGCCCCTTCTTGGGCTGTAGACACAGATGCCCCTTCTTGGGCTGTAGACACAGACGCCCCTTCTTGGGCTGAGTAAAGAGCGTCATCATTCCAGAAAAGTTTGGACTCTAGGATCTGGAACTGTACGAGATATTGACCGACTGTTCGTGTCCCCTGACGTAGCCTGAGGATATCAGAGGAGGCAGAGGTCACACGACCTGGTTCATCAAAGATGCGCCTGAAGGTTGCCACGAAGTCTGCATATGAAGAGAGCAGGGCATCAGACTTCTCCCATAGAGGTGATTCCCAATCGAGGGCGGAGCCACTGAGGAGGGAGATGATGTAAGCAACCTTGGTGCGGTCAGCTGGGAAACTGCCAGGCTGTAACTCAAAATATATCTCACACTGATTTAGGAAACCCCGACAGGCTTTTGGGGAACCATCAAACTTGGCAGGTGTCGGTAAATGGAGACAAGGAGCAGAAACGGGAATGGTGGGTGGGGATACCACCAAAGGTACTGCAGTCGGCACACTGGACGCCCCTGAACCACGGAGGGTTACTTGTATTCCATCCAGCCGAAAGGAGAGGTCCTGGAGACAGCGGATCACATGGCCCTGTGCAGTCTCCTGACGTTCAAGGCAGGCTGCAAGTTCTTGCATCGGCCTGGTCGCTTGGACCTGGTCTCCGGCCGGATCCATTAGGTCAGTGCTTACTGTCACACTGAGGGCTGGTACTGACCAGGGGAAGCCTCAATTGTAGGGGCAGAGGTATATGTGAACCTGGGAAGCAGTACAGAGTTCTTAGACATGCAGGGAACCTTTACCACAGATGCCCGAAGGCGTGACCACGACAACAAAGGAAAGTTTAAAGGTTTTATTGAAACTCAGCTCACAAGCATATGTCGGCAGTTAGCAATATTAAGAACAGCATATAAGTCACAGTTCCCAGGAGTGCATATAGGCAGTCTCTAGGTGTGGTTTAATTAAGCACAGTCTTGAAGGACTTGGAGATGATATTTCCTTACCAACACCGATGCACTGGGTAGCTGATGGGAAACAGAAGCTTATGACTGAACTGCCGGGAAATGCCGGATAGAACCGACACAGGTGGTGAGCTGTGAAATGGTGTCAGATACCAGTGTAATGGAAGATCAGATGCAGAAACACTGGTGATGCTAGAGATCGATGACAGAGCACCGATGGTGACTTGGGATCGATGGCGGAACACCGATGGTGACTTGGGTCGATGACGGAACACCAGTGGTGACTTGGGATCGATGGTGGAACACCGATGGTGACTTGGGATCGATGGCGGAACACCGATGGTTACTGGCAGGGCAGAGCACCGCTGGAAGCTAGAAGCTGGAAGCCGGTCTCGGGTAACTGCCAGTCACAGGGTGCAATGTTGAGACACTGCAGAGTCAGGCTGTACTGCAGAGAAAGTCCATGGGAGAACTGCACACTGGAATCACTGAAGACAATTGAAGCACTGACAATCTTTCCAGCCCAGGAACAAGATATTTATACCAGCTGGGAAACAGGGATTGGCTGGCTGATTAAGCAGAGTCTAGAGTGCAGCTGCTGGGTAATTAGGTTAGAAACCAGAGTGCAGCTGATAGGCTGAAAAGCAACATGTGATGAAAGCAAACATGGCTGCGCCCATGTTTGCTTTTGGAGGGAAAGATTGTTTGTAACTTGCATGTGAGATTTAACCATGAAGCTGCCAGAATCACAGTGAAGAGTTTTGAGACGAGATGCAGCGTGCTGCATGCAGACAATGCAGATGGAATCCAGGCTTGGAACACTGGGACAGTCTCAGGAGGCATTTGGAAGGTAAATACTGATAAGGAATTACCTGGATCGTGACACATACATATATATATATATATATATATATATATATATATATATATTTATTCCCTAAATAACTATTTGTTAAAGTGAAAACTGTTTGTAGGATGATTCATAAAGGCAATGAGTAGACTTTGGTTAAGAGTAGTTAGGGCATTACTGTATGTGTGTAGACACATATAATATCAGGACTCAAGTGGGTGACTGTGCCTAATGATGTCACATGGGATACATGACATTTATTTAATATTAAAGTTAGGTTGTCCTCATTTACAAGGACCCGTTAATCCTCTTATTTATATTTTATTGATGCTCATGCTTTTTTTTGCCTTCAGGAGAATTTGAATTTGGCACTCAATTCCGCTTCTGCTATCGGATGTCATGTAGTAAACATTGGCGCTGAGGATTTGAAGGAAGGGAAACCATACTTGGTGCTGGGACTTCTGTGGCAGGTCATCAAGATTGGACTGTTTGCAGATATTGAGCTCAGCAAGAATGAAGGTATATGATCTTCTTATATGGTCATGAATCCATTTGGGATTGGAGGTAGTTTATATATCATCCTCTCAACTAAATACTATGTACTGTATTTACATTATTTATAATAATAATAATAATAATAATAATAATAATATTATAATATAGCCTAATAAGTAATTAGACAAAAATTCTTCATGAGGAAAGGACACATAATTATTTCACGTTCTCACAGTGGCATGAAATACCTACAGTGTAGTCATGGGATAGCTACAGTTTAATCATGGGATAGCTACAGTACACTATAGTGTAGTGTAGTCAATGGATAGCTACAGTACAGTACATCTATACAGTATCTATCTGCATACGCCCGCTCCCTATCAGACTCATTCATTTTGCTCTGTCTATGACTGACACCTCCAGAATTTCATCTGTGCTGCTCTCTATCACTGGAACACACTCCCTCTCCTGCAACACTTCAAACGGCTCTCAAAAGCTGTTTCTTCACAAAAGCCTAACAGTTCCCATCTGAAGCCACCACTTTCTGACTTAGCACGCAGACTTACATTGCTGTGACAGCCTTGTCTGCACCCTCTCCCATATGTTTTGTAACCTCTCTCAGAGTGCTCTTCCTTTGTGTACTACAGTGGCCTATTCCGTTTCTAATGTTTGCTTCTATCTCCTCCCCTCCCCTATACTTACAATGGCCCTAACCCTGTCTGCTGATCAGTAAGAGTACAGGTTTCCACCAGCATTGACGTTGTTGTAATTATGACTGTGTATTCAGAATTGTTATCTAGCTTGTCTGTATCATAATGTTTTGCACTTTATATCCTGTTATGTATGCACTTTATCTGTATGTGTGCTCTGTAAGGTGCTGCAGTACAGTATATTAATGTGCTACAGTAGCTGCAGTACAGTGTACTCATGGGCTAGACACAGTACAGTGTAGTCATGAGATACCAACATTACAGTTTAGCCATTGGACAGCTACAGTACAGTGTAGTCATGGAATAGCTACAGTACAGTGAAGATATGAGATACCATAGAATGTAATCATGGGTAAGTGATTATACAGCTACAGTATAGTGTAGTCATGGGACAGCTACAAGGGATAGCTACATTACATTGCAGTCATGGGATAGCTAAATTACAGTGTAGTGGAGGGATAGCTACAGTACAGTGTAGGCATGAGATAGCTACAGTAGAGTGTAATCATGAGATACAGTACAATGTAGTCATGAGATAGCAACACTACAGTTTAGTCACTGGACAGCTACAGTACAGTGTAGTCATGAGATACAGTACAATGTAGTCATGGGATAGTAACACTACAGTTTAGTCACTGGACAGCTACAGTACAGTGTAGTCATGAGATACAGTACAATGTAGTCATGGGATAGTAACGCTACAGTTTAGTCACTGGACAGCTACAGTACAGTGTAGTCATGAGATACAGTACAATGTAGTCATGGGAGAGTAACGCTACAGTTTAGTCACTGGACAGCTACAGTACAGTGTAGTCATGAGATACAGTACAATGTAGTCATGGGATAGTAACGCTACAGTTTGGTCACTGGACAGCTACAGTACAGTGTAGTCATGAGATACAGTACAATGTAGTCATGGGAAAGCTACATTACAGTGTAATCATGGGATAGCAACACTACAATTAGTCATTGGACAGCTACAGTACAGATGTCATTGGACAGCTACAGTACAGTGTAGTTGTGGGATAGGTACACTACATTGTAGTCATGTGGTAGCTACTTTACAATGGTCATGGGCGAAGCTGGATTAAGGCTTTGGGGGGACTTGGGGCAATTAAGACTGGTGGGCTCCAAAGACCAACATTTTTGGATACAGGGATCAGGTCATAGTGCACAAGCCTTCATCAAACACATGAACAGGAGGGTTTCAGGGCACGAGTCACATGCCCATTTCACTTCACGCTGGGGGCATGCACATTGCTTCAATTATCTGTTTTAATTACTTCCACTTGTAGCTTCCCCCTTTTTTGAAGCCCAGCTTCTCCTGGCCACCCCTGTCTCCTACCCTGACCCCTTCGGTCACTAATACCTGTGCAGGATTCATGAACCCAAGTTTAGATTTCTTTGTTATTCAGTCACACTGTTCTTTATTACATTTCAAGATGGTGACATACCCAGGAATCAAACCCATTGCCTGTGGCATTGCAGTCAGACAACCTATTAATTGAGCTGTCTGCTTCTGTATAGAAAGCTATGTTATTCTAAGCTAGAGAATTCTATTTAAAGCTTACCTTGTACTTTGTGAACAAATGATCAGCATTGCGGCTGAGCAGATCCATATAATGTAGTATGTGGCTGCAAGAGATTGGATGTGTGGCTGCACACTACATAGATCTGCTCAATTGTGCTGGTTATTATTATTATTTTTTTACAAAGTACCAGTAGCTTCATATAGTGTTCATAGTTTATGCAGGATCAAGTAGCTCAATGAGTAGGGTGATTAGAATTAGACGGGGTTGTAGGTTTGTAGGTTTGAATTCTGGGTATGGCAGTATATTGAAAATGTGTTATTTAGTAAAGGGTATTATAACTGAATAACAGCGAGCTCTCAAATTAAGTGCATGAATGTGTTATAAAGGGGATTTGTGTCCAAATAGAAAAAATATATAAAAAATGTGGGAAGGGGCATCATAGTATGAGCTGTCTCTGGGATCAAACTCGTCATGCCCCTTCCCCACGAGGTATGTGCCTTATGTTCCTATTGAAAAAATACGGGGTGTGGGGCGCTAATTCTCTCTCTGGCACAGGGCACCAAAACTTCTAGTCATGGCTCTAGGTTACACTAGTGTAGGCATGGGATAGCTACAGTACAGTGTAGTCAGCAGCATCTCCACGACACCATGTTACATTGATATAACTTTATGCAACATTTTTTAAAATCTCAAAACTTATATCCACACCAGGTTGTGACAATGATAAATGTATTGCTTGATGTAAACTAGATTTAAATTTAATTTATTTATTTAGGCACAGAGCCTCAAATGATAGAAGTATACCTTTATCTGAAAAACCCTGCACTACAGAAAATAGATTCAATAAATATTTTACATATATTATAAGATAAATGCCCTTTTATATATTTTAGTCTAGATTTTGGACCATTCATTGGAGTATTGCTTTGTTCTTATTTTTGGTGTATAATAATAAATTAGAAAGTGGTACCAAAGTCACAATTTGCTTTCATTATTGGATTGTAAAAAATATAAATGTTTTTGTAAAAACAGGTTTTGTACCACTGTATGTACTATAACATTATATGTTCTATACAGCTTTGATTGCCCTGTTACGGGATGGAGAGAGTCTGGAGGATCTCATGAAACTTTCTCCAGAAGAGCTGCTCCTGAGATGGGCTAATTACCACCTGGAGAATTCTGGATGCAACAAAATTAATAATTTCAGCTCAGATATAAAGGTGTGTTGTATGCTATCAATCTATCCATCCACCCCAATATGTTTTATCTTCACTGCATGCCACAATCAGCATATTCTGCTGTTTCTTCTTAACATGAGCATTTCTCTGCAATTCTTATTGGCCAGGGAAAAAGCTGCTTTGATACATCAATTCTGACACATTAATAGCTTTTTACCGGACATGTGACAGGTTACCAGTTTTAATGGAGTCATATTTCTACAGCTTTTTTGTCTGGCAGGTGAAAACCCTACATGTAATAATCATTAGGCTTAGCTGCAGAGCAGGGTAGTATTAGTGATATGAGTTTCCAGTAGATAATCTGCTGCTTGTTAGTGACATGGAATGTGGCTTTCAAGAAGCAGGAGTGATTTGAGCCTATGGGGGGTACTCAATTCTTGTCGGAAACTGCTTTCTTGTCAGAAAGACGGCAGGTTCTGACCTATTCAATGCCGGCTGCTTTTTTTGTCGGAAAACACGTGGATTGTCGGAATCCATGTGTTCTGTCAGAAGCGCAGCCAAACCCGACAGGTTTTAGCCCAATTTCCGACAATGTCAACCCGACTTTAAAAAAAGTCGTATTGGCATTGTCGGGAACGGGCCATACCTGTCGGGTTTGGCCGCAGCATTGAATACTGACCTGTCGGATCCTTTTTGTCAGAAAGGATCCGTCATGAATTAAATATACCCTTATGTATTGTATTATGGCACATTTTCAAAATCACTGCTCTAAAAACAAGTTATTTTCCAGGGTCACATCACTATTCCCCAGTACAGTATGTATACCTGTCAGAAATAGATAATCAAGAATAGAGGAGGCATTTTTTTTTTATTTGCTAGAGAGGAAGAATACATTTTCAGGATGCAGGTCATATAAATCACATCTAACTACATCCCTTCATCAGTAGCAGATCCAGGCCAACTGATATTGCATACTCTGTCTACACATTCAAACTATTTCAACAGGTTACAATAGTACTAATTTGACCTGTTTAAGATATATATTTTTTATGTAGCGCAAAAAATGTTTGTTGATTTTAACAATTTGTTGGTGCACATTTTGAATTTGAAATAGATTAAAGCAGGATTGTTCTCTCACTGTATCAAGAGCCATGGCAAATCAAAATGAATATTCCACAATGTTTCGAAAATGAAAACTGAAAATAATTTTTTCTTTCTTTAAATCTATTTATACTCCACTGTATTTGCAAATCCAAACATGGCCAAATTCTTCATTGACTCACAGCATGGTAGCGATTTTTTTAATAAATAAAAAAACTGATCATTAAGCACAAAAAAACAAACAAAGCAGTGATGTGATAATTAAACATGGTGAGCATCTCCCAGAGATCAGTACTGTCCAATGTACAGAAGGCGAACTGTAACAGTGACCGAACAACAGAAGTCATTGACTGTGATGATACATAATGAACCATCTCCAGAATATTATGCAAAAAAATAATTAACTGGCACTGGCTTAAAGAATCCCCATATAATTGATAGCGAGGAGCTTTATATTCTCCAGCAAGATGATACTGCAGACATATTGCAGAAAGTCTTGTGGCCTGATAAAAATATGGTGTGTATGGGGGCATAGCCTAATGGGACCAAGGCCACACCCCCGGGGTCCAATCTGCACATCTAAAATGTTGAGAGGTATGGAAGAGCTGAAAGACAGACTGCACCCGTGTGCAGTGTAAGTAGTGCTTACCAGGGAATAACATGGGTCAGAGCTACAGTGGGAACGAGGTCTGTCCCAGGTCTGACCCGGATTGGAAACGTGTTGAAAATCCAGGGTCGGACCCGAGATTGTGGTGGAAAAGTGGTATTATTTTGCAATGTGTTCTCTACTGTAATACTCAGGAGTAAGCAGAGGAGCACATTGCTGTGAGGGAACTTGCATTTATTTAAATCTGCACCTAAATATTCACAAAGAGTGATAAATACTTAGGGGGGGATTTATGCATTCTTGGTGAGAGATATAAAGTACCAACCAATCAGCTTCTATCATTTTAAACACTGTATTTGAAAAATAGCAGAAACTGATTGGTTGGTACTTTATCTCTTTCCAAGATTTGATACATCTCCCCCTTATTATTCCCCTTCCTTCCTCATATCATTTTGATTACTTTGAAGCTTACTCTTATTGTTCTTTGTCTTGGTGGCTTAAGAGTTAATGAATGAATGAATGAATGAGTGGGTTAATGAATGAGTGAATGGTGTTTCATACTTTTTGAAGGCACTCTATATATAATTTTGCAAATATACCTTATCTTATGTCTTTAGAAATGTACACGATATAAAGATTAACCTTGAGCAGGTATAAAAGACCTCATAATTTTATTGTTCTGTGAAAGTCACATATTTGTAAATTTGAAAAAACTTTTCCTAGAACCACAAACGTTTCAAGCGCATGAATACTGATCATTATAAAGATGACTTCATCAGATGAATCATGCCATCATATGACAGGTGTAACACTGTAGGGGTGCAAGGTGCCTTTTCCTGGGGAATATGGCAGCACGCAGCAGCTGAGGGACAACACAAGTCCAGTTTCTGGTACAACTGACCCCGGCCAGTTTTATTGAAACAGAAAATAAAACAAACCCCAAAATAAAAATACCTTGCCTGTCCGGCACTAACTAAACATAAGATGTTCCTAACTGTCACTAAACAAAACACAGAGTTCTTCAGTACATACTGTATAGCTTACTTGCATCAGAAAGCGTGTCTCTCACACACAGATCCTGCAGCCTTCCCAGGCAGTCTGCCCATACTAATCAGGTTAGAAGCACTATATCACTCTTACACAGCTGAAACCCTGATTAGCCCTCTGTGAGGCCAAAGACCCGAACTGGGCCCAATGTCTAGAACTCGCCTTATCTCTCTCTCAGAGCCTTTACCCAGCTTTTACAGCAAACTGAAAAGGTTCAGACAAAACAAAAAGCATTTTTCCTAGAAGTTAACATTTTCTAAAACATGTAAGACAAGAACCTGGGACAAATATACCTGCCCTCAAACACTATCCCAGTGTTCTTGTCACATATCCCCCTCCCCTGTTTCGACCTAGGGGCCGGAACACTTGTAGCCCCCAAACAGAAGATGCGAGACAATGCATCTGCGTTGGCCAATTGTGTTCCCGGTCTATGTTCGACAGTAAACTTAAAGTCCTGCAACGCTAGAAACCATCTAGTTACACGAGCATTCTTGCCTCTATTTACATACATCCATTTTAAAGGGGCATGGTCTGTCACTAGTCTGAATTGTCTACCCAAGAGGTAATATCTCAAGGTATCTAGTGCCCACTTAATGGCCAAAGCCTCCTTTTCCACAATGGCATACCTTTTTTCATGCTCATTGAGTTTCCTACTCAAATAAATGATAGGGTGTTCGTCCCCATCTCTGGTTTGGGACAGCACAGCACCTATCCCTACCTCTGAGGCATCTGTCTGTACCACAAATTCTTTTGAAAAATCTGGTGTTATCAACACCGGTTGTGAACACAAAGCCACTTTTAACGCTTGGAACGCCTTTTCTGCATCAGGGTTCCATTTCACCACATTTGACTGCTTCCCTTTGGTAAGGTCTGACAACGGCACCGCTGTGGTCGCAAAATTAGGAATAAACCGTCTATAGTACCCAGTAATTCCCAAAAAAGCCCTTACCTGTTTTTTATTCACTGGACGAGGCCAGTTTTGAATAGCATCAACTTTATTCAATTGGGGCCTAATCAGACCTCTGCCTATGGTGAAGCCCAAGTATTTGACCTCCTCCATTGCGAGGCAGCACTTCTTTGGGTTAGCAGTTAACCCTGCCTCTCTGATTGAGTCCAGTACTGCTTGTACTTTAACCAAATGGGACCCCCAGTCTGTACTGTGAATTACCACATCATCCAAATAGGCAGCTGCATATTTTCTATGGGGCCTCAAAATTTTATCCATCGCCCGTTGAAAGGTTGCTGGAGCCCCATGCAACCCAAAGGGTAACATCTTATACTGGTACAGCCCCTCCGGAACCGAAAAGGCTGTTTTTTCTTTGGCGCTATCAGATAAAGGTATTTGCCAGTAACCTTTGGTCAGGTCCAATGTGGTGAGAAACCTGGCTGTTCCCAGCCTTTCTACAAGCTCATCCACACGGGGCATGGGGTATGCGTCAAACTTGGACACCTCATTTAACTTACGAAAGTCATTACAGAAGCGTATGCTACCGTCGGGCTTCGGGATGAGCACTATGGGACTGGACCACTCACTGTTAGACTCCTCTATGACTCCAAGTTCTAACATGGTTTTAACTTCCTTAGAAATAGCTTCTCGCTGAGCTTCAGGAATCCTATATGGCTTTAAATGAACCCTGACCCCTGGTTCTGTGACAATGTCATGTTTTATTATGGTCGTTCGGCCAGGCAGCTCTGAAAATACCTCCCTATTTTGGATGAGAAATTCTTTAACCTGATTGTTCTGATCAGCTGATAATGTCTCTGACACCTTCACTGCGGGAAGCAACCGGGGTGAAGACACCGAAGGGCAAGGCTCCGCTGACAGAGACAACCTATCTTTCCAGGGTTTGATTAAGTTAACATGGTAGATCTGTTCGGGTTTTCTCTTTCCCGGCTGGTATACTTTGTAATTAACCTCATTCACTTTTTCCCTAATCTCAAATGGACCCTGTCATTTAGCTAGGAATTTGCTTTCCACAGTGGGTACCAAAACAAGAACTCTATCTCCAGGAGCAAATTCCCGTATCTTGGCACTCCGGTTATAGACCCTCTGTTGAGCACTTTGGGCCTGTTCCATGTGCTCTCTGACAACAGGTACCACGGCTGCAATCCTATCCTGCATTTGTGTTACATGCTCAATAACGCTTCTATAAGGAGTGGGCTGTCCTTCCCACGTCTCTTTGGCAACATCCAACAGCCCTCTGGGGTGTCTACCATACAACAAATCAAATGGAGAAAACCCCGTAGAGGACTGAGGAACTTCTCTGATGGCCATTAACAAGTAGGGCAACAAACAATCCCAGTTTTTCCCATCTCTCTCAACAACCTTTTTTAACATACTTTTTAATGTTTTATTAAACCTTTCCACCAACCCGTCAGTTTGGGGATGGTAGATGGACGTCCTAAGGTGAGTGACCTTAAATAACTTGCACAATTCTTTCATGATCCTTGACATAAATGGAGTACCTTGGTCAGTCAAAATTTCTTTTGGTATTCCCACTCTACTAAATACCTGCACCAGCTCCCTAGCTATCGCCTTGGTTGTGATAGTGCGTAAAGGGACAGCCTCAGGATATCGAGTGGCATAGTCCATAATTACCAGGATATACTGATGGCCCCGAGCAGACTTTAACAAGGGCCCCACGAGATCCATGGCTATTCTGTCAAACGGGACCTCTATAATAGGCATGGGAACTAGTGGGCTCCTGAAATGGGGTCTAGGGGCATGCTACTGGCATTCAGGACAGGAAGAACAATATTCAGACACTTCTTTATAAACCCCTGGCCAAAAGAACCTTTGTAAAACTCTTTCAGTGGTTTTTTCTGCCCCTAAATGTCCTGCGGTAACGTGACTATGAGCTAAATCTAGTACCGTTCTCCGATAAGGCTGGGGAACTACCAGCTGTTCCACCACATCCTCACCCCTTTTGACAATGTGGTACAAGAGCTCATTACAGATGGCCATGTGGGGATACGTAACCCTGTCACCTGGTACCACAGGTTCCCCATTAACAATCTTAACATTCTCTCTAGCCTTTATTAAGGTAGGATCCTTTAACTGTTCAGACGCAAACAGATCCTTCTTTACCTCCAGGTCAGGCACGCTTTCAGTTCTAACTACTATGTCTCTGTTCCCGGCAAGAGGGTCCTCACTGGACTCCCCATCTGTCACTTCCCCAGCCAAACTAGCAAAAGGCAAAGGGCCAGAAAGTTCCGAAGACCCACGTACATCCAAAAAATCACCGGTATTATCAACTGGCTTTTTACTTCTCACATCTGTTGATAACCGTGATTCCCACAGTTTCCAAAAATGAGGAAAATCCCTCCCTATTATGGCCTCATGCACCAGGGTAGGGACCAGTCCCACTTTAACCATTGCTGACCCACAACAAGTTTCTATATTCACCTCAGCAGTGGCATAATATTGGGTATCCCCATGTATGCAAGTTACCCCAATAGGTATTTGCTGGACCTTCAAGGGGTTCACTAACCCAGCTTTCACGAGGGTAACTAAACTTCCTGAATCTAGCAAGGCCTCTACCCGGTTACCTTCTAAGAACACATCACACATTTGTTTTTCCAGCTCAGGTGAAGGTACCACAGTACAGGCTAACCTAGCAAAGAAAGACATTCTGCGACATTCAAAGGCAGCATCACATGGCATGGGTTCTTGCGTGACTGGGCAATTGGCAATAACATGACCTGGCATACCACACCTAAAACATTTAACCACACGATTATCAACCCATTTGGGCAGCATAGACCGTTCTAGCCCCATTGGCCTGTTTCCAGGGCCAGTGTTTACAGTCTCTCCAGCCTTGCGTTCTCTTAACCGCCCAGCAACGTTTTCCCACGGAACAGTCTTACCAGTCTTTACTGAAGGGCGCTGTCGAGGATCTATGGGTTGCTGGGTGGTCATCAGTAGTTCCTCTGCTGCCAAATACCTCTCTACCATGTCCACTAATTGGTCAGCAGTACCCGGGTTTCCATGGCTCACCCACTTGCGCAGGACCATGGGCAAAGATCTCAAGTAGCGGTCCATGACGACTCTTTCCACCATCTGGGGACCAGTTAATGTCTCTGGCTGCAGCCATTTTTTTGTTAGCTGAATAAGGTCGTGCATCTGGGAGCGCGGAGGCTTCTCCATGGCGTACAGCCAACGGTGCACCCGTTGCGCTCGTACTGACAGCGTGACTCCCAGGCGGGTCAGGATCTCAGTCTTTAGTTTATCATAGTCCCGAGCCTCAGCAGGGCTTAAATCAAAGTAAGCTTTTTGGGGCTCACCTGACAGGAAAGGTGCCAGCAGACTGGCCCACTGTGCTTTCGGCCAGTTCTCACGCTCGGCAGTCCTTTCAAACGTGGTCAGATAGGCCTCCACATCATCAGCCTCTGTCATTTTCTGCAGGAAGTGACTGGCTCGTATAGAACTAGAGCTGGTTGGAGCACTGACGGCCACATCTCCAACCCGAGCTGCAAGTCTCTGCACCACTTCTGCTAAGGCCTCTCTATCCTGACGCTGTAGTCTCCAATTTTCCTCCATTGCCACCTGCTGCTGTCGGTTGGCCTCCTGCTGAGCCGCTGTAGCTTGCAGCAAGGCTTTAAGCAGATCCTCCATGTCAACAGATTTTTCAGGCGGCTTTGCAGCTGCTTTCACCCAGGACATATATCAAACCCTCAGGGGTGAGTCTCAGTAACTTCACACTGGGCTGTATCTGCATAAACCACCGTTTTCTGCAGGCCTCACAAAGCTGCTGCTTTCACTTATGCGCAGAACGGCCTGCTCGCATTCTCCACCAAGTTGTAACACTGTAGGGGTGCAAGGTGCCTTTTCCTGGGGAATATGGCAGCACGCAGCAGCTGAGGGACAACACAAGTCCAGTTTCTGGTACAACTGACCCCGGCCAGTTTTATTGAAACAGAAAATAAAACAAACCCCAAAATAAAAATACCTTGCCTGTCCGGCACTAACTAAACATAAGATGTTCCTAACTGTCACTAAACAAAACACAGAGTTCTTCAGTACATACTGTATAGCTTACTTGCATCAGAAAGCGTGTCTCTCACACACAGATCCTGCAGCCTTCCCAGGCAGTCTGCCCATACTAATCAGGTTAGAAGCACTATATCACTCTTACACAGCTGAAACCCTGATTAGCCCTCTGTGAGGCCAAAGACCCGAACTGGGCCCAATGTCTAGAACTCGCCTTATCTCTCTCTCAGAGCCTTTACCCAGCTTTTACAGCAAACTGAAAAGGTTCAGACAAAACAAAAAGCATTTTTCCTAGAAGTTAACATTTTCTAAAACATGTAAGACAAGAACCTGGGACAAATATACCTGCCCTCAAACACTATCCCAGTGTTCTTGTCACACAGGGTATAGCGTAATAATTATTTGTTTGCAGACATTATTTGTGATCTAAATGATAGAGTTGCTAGTCCATGCAATAGCCATCCCTTTACGTGGGTGTCGGATGATAAAGGTGGATGAAGACAAATGAGAGAGGATGGTCATAATAAATGGATTTATGCAAGAGGAAGACGTTAGACTAGGTTAAAATACTATTTATCTTACTGCAAAGCAAATATTTAATTTTCTGAAATGCCAAATGAATGACTTCTAAGTGCAGTGAGAAATGAGTTTCCATCCGCCATATGGTTCTAATTAGCCTTTTTCCATATTAACACTAAAAGTTAGCTGTAGATTAACAAATAGAAATTGATTAACAATTAGCTGTTTAATTTAATCTAAGATAGAGCTAACAACACAGAAAACTCACATAGAGATCATCCAACACAGCAGCACTGAAAATGTCCTTGATGATTTAGTAGAACATATACTGTAGGTGCAGAGCAGACATTGGGGGTGATTCAGATCTGATCTTTCACACAGCGGGCGATCAGGTAGTAACTGCGCATGCGTATGCACCACAATGCGCACGCACGTCGGACAGCAACAAAGGGCATCGCCGGTCAGCGACGGAATGGTGCGAAAAATCCAATTGCACAGGCATTCGCAAGGTGATTGACAGGAAGCCATTTGTGGGTGGTAACTGACAGTTTATTGGGAGTGCCCGGAAAAACACAGGCGTGTCCAAGCATATTCAGGGAGGGTGTCTGACGTCAGCTCCGGCCCTGATCACCCTGATGTGATCGCACTGTAGGAGTAAGTCCTGGGCTGCGCAGAGACTGCTCAAAGTGGTATTTTTGCAGCTCTGCGTTCACATGGAATTGCACCTTGTACGGCGAAATTACACACCCCCTGGAGGCGGCGACTATCTGAACGCAGAACAGCAAACTGTGCAGCCCAGGGATCAGGTCTGAATCACCCCCTTCTTTCTATGCATGGACATCATGTGATGCATGTAGTACATACATACATGACTTATCATGCACTATAATGTGAGCTCTTATACAGCTTCACTGAAACTGTCTGTTGTTCTGGTTTGTTTCCATAATGTATTGATGATTGTCTTAATTTGTTTCTTTCTATTACAGGACTCCAAAGCCTACTACAGCTTGCTTGAACAAATTGCTCCAAAAGGAGAAGAAGAGGGTATCCCTGCTGTGGCCATTGATATGGCTGGACTCAGGGTAAACTGTCAGCTCTTACAATAATCTAAACAGTGTCGCAGTGACCTAGATTAACATAACTTCCATACTGCACATTAAAGATTCACAGATAGCTATCTTAGCCAGTGTTTCCCAAACTTTCTTGAATCACGGCACCCAAGAGTATCAGCATTTTTTTCACGGCACACGTAGGCCAAAATGTTTGGATTGCGAAATTCAGGAAAAATTATTAAATGAAATTGGTGCAGGGTTGTGCTTCTGTTTGTCCACCTATTTTATGACTGGCAGTCACATGCACCATAAATAATTTGATTTGGTCTTGGACCCCCAGCCCATGGCACCCCTGCAAGTGCCCTGAGGTACCCAGTTTGGAAGCCATTGCTGTAAGCAAATCATGCTTTCATTTATTTAACCCTTATATGACCACTCTTAGGAGAAAATTAACTTAGCAGCACTTTTTAAAGCCACCTTGTCTTCAGCTTTTCGATTTAAAGGGGCAATAATATGAATTTAAAAAAAAATGCCTGGCTTTGTATTTAATATTATTGCCCCTTTAAACTTAGTAGCCATAGCCGTGGTGACTTTGAAAATGAACATATAGCAATGGTCGGCTACTTCAATTTAACAAGCCCAGAAAGGCTTAGTTGGTCCAAATGTGTCTTAAACAGCTAATACCATTTTCAGCTGCCTCTGCTCTTTCTGACATGGTTTACCATTAGCCGGGCAGCTCCTTATCTAAAAGGATGAAAAGACTGGTAAATAGCCCAGGTACTTCATCTTTTTTCATCATGATCAGCAGCGATATTTTAATTTTCTGGGCAAATAATGCTCATTCCTAGAACTCAGCAGAGTAAAGCTGCAGCACAAATGCTTGTTTGTAATTTTGTGCAACTGTACTCAGTTTTACAGTAAAGTGCATGGATTTATGAGTCATGATGGCTGTCACTACAGGGTGCAAAAGTTTGCACTCTGTGATTGAAGGTCTTAGGTAGATCCAGGTTGTTCCTTGCTGATTTTGGCTTAGGTGCTTAAGGGCACTCTTTGCAATTCCTTTCATCAGACGTTACCAGTGGGACTCCCTTGGCAAACAGTGGGAGAACATACAAACACCACAGAAGAGACCTATCAGAATTTGAGCAATGACACCAGTGTTGAGTGACAGCAATACTAACCACTGTCTAACCACTGTCCCTGTGTGACTGTACTGTCACCAAATAAACCTAATTGTGAAATGCACTGTACCAATCATTTAAAAAAATAATAATAATTTTTTACGCAAAAACATTTGAATAGAACATATCCCACCAATGGTAATGCCTTTTTAGCAGGGAAATACCCACACAATGCCTATTATTGAAAGTCAAATAGGCACAATTAGTTTTATCACTCCTCAGCTTTTTATGTCCATCTAGTTTACTTAATCTTTGTCCATCTATCATAGAAACATAGAATTTGTCGGCAGATAAGAACCACTTGGCCCATCTAGTCTGCCCCTTTTTTTTTTTTTTAATATTATTTTTATCTCTAACCTTATTTGATCCTTATTTCTTTGTAAGGATATCCTTATGTCTATCCCATGCATGTTTAAATTGCTCTACTGTCTTAGCCTCTACCACCTCTGATGGGAGGCTATTCCACTTGTCCACTACCCTTTCTGTGAAAAAAAATTTCCGCAAATTTCCCCTGAACCTCCCCCCCTCCAGTCTCAGTGCATGTCCTCGTGTCCTATTGCTTCTCTTCATTTGGAGAATGTTTCCCTCCTGGACTTTGTTAAAACCCTTGATATATTATATTATATATCAACTACATATTCTATATTCCATCCATGTTTCATGATCACAGGAGAAAGAAGACCTGAAGAGAGCAGAGTGCATGTTGGTGCAGGCAGATCGCCTGGGCTGCCGCCAGTTTGTAACAGCGACGGATGTTGTACGTGGAAATCCAAAGCTTAATCTGGCTTTCATCGCCAACTTGTTTAACAAATACCCAGCCCTACAAAAGCCAGAAAATCAGGACATCGATTGGAGCTCACTTGAAGGTAAATGGAATCATAGGGGGTCATTCTGACCCGATCGCACGCTGCAGTTCGCAGCGCAGCTATCCGGTTGGAACTGCGCATGCCAGACGGCCGAAGGCCGTCGTTACCTAGCGATTGCCTCTGCCTGATTGACAGGCAAAGGCATTCTCTGGGCGGGAGGGGGCGGCAAGGTGGCGTTTAGCCGCCGTTTTTGGGGCACGGTCCGGCCAATGCAGGCGTGGATGGACCGTGCGGGAGGGCGGGCCGCAGTGGCTGTGACGTCACACGTAGCCGCTGCGACCCGGGGCAGTGGCAAGTAACTCCCGGCCGGCCGCAGGAGCTGCACTGGCCGAGAGTTACTCTTCAAGTACAAAAGCAGCGCCGCTGTGCGATGCTATTGTACTTGTGCGGGGGCAGGGGAGGGGGGAACTGACATGCAGGGTGGACTAGCCCTGTGCTGGGCGTCCGACCGCATGTCTGGGAAGATGATCGTAGCTGTGCTAAATTTAGCACAGCCACGATCAACTCGGACTGACCACCATAGTTATTTACTATACCTAGGATATGGCTTCTGTTTTTATAGCTGCATTACTAATCAATTACTTGGTATATATATATATATATATATATATATAAACCATGTAAAGAAGGTGGCACTCAGAGACTTGCAAGTACACACAAATTCTTTAGTGAACAAGCTACAGAATTACATCTAATGTAATTCTGCAGCTTGTTCACTAAAGAATTTGTGTGTACTTGCAAGTCTCTGAGTGCCACCTTCTTTACATGGTTTATTGATGGAGGTGAAACCTCATAGGATGGCACCTGAGCCAGAAAGCCCACGGAGGCCTTCCGAGTGCCGGCCACTACATGGGTATCTATATATATATATATATATATATATATATATATATATATATATATATATTAATATATATAATAATTTGTCATTACTAGTGGGTGCCTATAAATTCCTGTAAGATGCGGTGGTGGTTATTTTCTGGACATTTTCCGTAATGCTTTCTATATAGTCTCTTCCTTTCAGAAATATTACAGTATATATGGTCTCTACACCTGTATGCATTATAAACGTTTATTAATTTCATTGTGAAGGTGAAACAAGAGAGGAGAGAACATTCAGGAACTGGATGAACTCACTGGGTGTTAACCCACGTGTAAATCATCTGTACAGGTAAGAAGCTCCGTGATGGGAGGTTCATTTCTCCAAAAATATTTTGTTATAAGTTTTAAAAAAATAATATATTAAAGATTACAGATTAAACTAAACCATACATGAAATAGAAGCAACTGTTCTGGATTCTGAAATGTAAATAAACATACTTTTAAAATACAGTATATTTGGACACTGACACAATTTTCCAATTTTTGGCTCTGTAGTCCATCACAATTGATTTAAAATGAAACAATGGAGATGTAATTGAAGTGCCGACTTTAAGCTTTAATTCAATGGGTTAAACAAAAATATTGTTTGAAGCATTTAGGAATTGCAACCATTTTATACACAGTCCCCTGTTTTCAGGGGCCTAAATGTAATTGGACAAATTAACATAATCATAAATAAAATGTTTATTTTTAATACTTTGTTAAGAATCCTTTGCAGGCAATGACTGCCTGAAGCAGGGGCATATTTAGAGAGGAGGAAGCCCATATGCAGGCTCCGTCTGGGCCCCCTCTTCTCTAGCCGGCATGCTCTAGGCTTTGGGCACTAGGGTCCCTAGGGGATCTCTGAAAAATGGGTGGTGGCCATTTTCCCAGTGATTTTCCTACTGCGCATGTGCCAAAAGTTCGAAGGGTAAGTATTAAAAATAATGGGTGCAGGGTGTGGTGTGTGGGCTCCCCTGGAGCCTGGGTGCCCATGTGCACTGCACACAGTGCACCCATTATAAATACGTTAGTGGCCTGAAGTCTGGAGCCAATGGACATCACAAAATGCTGGGTATCCTCCTGTGTAATGCTTTTCCAGGCCTTTACTGCAGGTGTCTTCAGTTGTTGTTTGCTCATGAGTCTTTCTGCCTTTAGTATTGTCTTCAGCAAGTGAAATGCATGTTCAATGGGGTTGAAGTCAGGTGATTGACTCAGCTATTGAAGAAAATTCCACTTCTCTGCCTTACAAATCTCCTGAGTTGCTTTTACAGTATGGTTTGGGCCATTGCCCATTTGTACAGTGAAGCACTACCCAATCAAAGTTGCAGAACTCGGCTGAATCTAAGCAGACAATATACCTCTATACACTTCAGAATTCATCCGGATGTTTCTGTCTTCTGTCACATCATCAATAAACACTGGGGACCCAGTACCATTGGGAGCCATGAAGGAACATACCATCACACTGCTTCCACTGTGTTTTACAGGAGATGTGCCATGCTTCGGCTCATGAGCCATTCCAAGCTTTCTCCATACTTTCTTCTTCCAGTCATTCGATACAGGTTAACCTTATTTTAATTTGTTCAAAGAATGCCTGGCCTGGCTTTTTTTTTTTTTTTTGGGCAAAGTCTGATCTTGCCTTCCTATTTTTGAGGCTTATGAATGGTTTGCACCTTGTGGTGAACCCTTTGTATTTGCTTTTGTGAAGTCTTCTCTTTATATAAGTCTTAGCTCATAATATCCCTACTGCCTGGAGAGTGTTCTCCATTTGACTGGATGGTGTGAAGTGCTTTTGGGTTTTTTTTTACAATGGAAAGGATTATGTGGTCATCCCCCCACTGTAGTCTTCCATGAATGTTCAGGCCTTTTTGTGCTGCTGAGCTCCTCAGTACGTTCTTTTTATTTTCTGTTGATTTGGCCACAGTATCAATCAAAAAGATAATAATCTTAATTAATACTCAGTATCAATTAAAATGGCATCACTAAGAATTTTCATATTTTTAAATGTCTATATGATGAAGATTACATCAGTTTTAACTGTATGAAATTTCACACTGCTTATGAATGGACTATGATAGCCTAGTGGGCTAAAGCTAGTTCAC